>NC_051850.1:174124929-174749929 GCF_905115235.1 Hermetia illucens
ACCCAGGCAACACAAGTGACACCCCCTCAAAATCCAAAAGGCGGTAAACTTGAAAAGAGGAGTAGAGAGTGCGCGAACGATTCTTTCGGATCGTCACAGGACGCGAAAAGGCAAAAAGGCCCCTCACCGGCAAAAGGCAAGGGAAACAAAGTTACCAACATCGTGGAAACTGCGGCGCCGGCTCCAATTGACCCAAGGGAGGCAAAGCCTTCAAAAGGGACCAAGGAAGCATGGACCAAGGTTGGCGGAAGGAAAAATACGACGCAGAAAAAAAGATTACGGCCCGAATTAATCATCATCTCCAAAAAAGGGGATATGACTTACGCCGATATCCTTGGGAAGGTCAAATCCGATCCTGAGCTGATGGACCTTGGAGAAAACGTCAGCCGAATCAGACGCTCCCAGAAAGGAGACTTGATGCTGGAGCTGAAGAAGTCTCCCGGCAAAACGGTGGAAAATTTCCTCGGCAAGGTGGAGAAGTCCTTAGGAGAAGAAGCTCAAGTACGGGCCAGAAAGCAGGAGCTTGTCATAGAATGTAAGGACATTGACGAAATCACAACCAAGGAGGATATCCGTGACGCCTTAGAAAAGCAGTTCGGACCACTTGGCTTGCAAGATTCCGCAATCAGGGGACTGAGGAAGACATACGGAGGCACGCAAACGGCAACCATAAGCTTACCAACTGAAGCAGCGTTCAAACTGCTGGCGGCTGGGAAAGGAAAAATAGGTTGGGTCGTTTGCCGACTCAGGGAGCAGGTATCCCTTAAGCGCTGCTTTAGATGCCTGGAATTCGGCCACATAGCGGCGAAATGCACCGGTGACTGTGACAGGTCAAAATGTTGCAGAAAATGTAGGGGAGAAGGCCATATGTTCAGGGAGTGCAAGGCTGAGCCTGAATGCATGCTCTGCAAGGAAAAAAAGGGCGTCGACTGTCGGCACGTTGCAGGCAGCAGCAGATGCCCAGTGTTTAGGCGAGCCTTGAATGCAATAAAAAATGAGGTTGATACAAATCAACCTCAACCACTGCGAGGCAGCGCAAGAACATCTATGAGAAGGGAATCGAAGCTGCCATAATCAGCGAGCCCTATCGCAACAATAAGAGCGGTGCCTGGACTGCAGATGAAACTGGCAAGGCGGCAATATGGGCGTGTGGAAATCAGGCCATTCAAGAAGTGATGGAGTTTCCAGAAGTTGGATTCGTCAGGGCAAAAATAGCTGGTATCTATATATATAGTTGCTATGCTCCACCAAGCGCGACGGTAACAGAATTCGAAGGAATGCTAGGTATGCTAGTCTCGGATGCAAGAAGTCGAAACCCCAAGATCATAGCTGGTCATTTCAACGTGTGGGCCGTTGATTGGGGCAGTCGCACTACGAACGCCAGGGGCCGTATCCTGCTCGAGGCTTTCGCGGAGCTAGATTTGGTGCTTGCCAACATGGGTAACGTTTCCACTTTTCGTGGGACAGGGTCGGGCTCAATAGTCGATCTAACATATGTGAGTACCACATTGGCGAGGAGAATGACATGGTTTGTCAGTGAGCATTATACTCACAGCGACCACCAGGCGATTTTCCTCCAGATCGAATATGGGCCATGAGTCGATACGTGTTCCCGTGAGGCTGGAAACCGGGCCTGGTCCGTGAAAGGGCTTGAGGAGGATGCATTCATAGAGATGCTATTGGGAGGCCAAAGTCCCGGTGGTGCGGCTACGGAAAAGGTAGAGCAAATGATGGGACGCATAACAAGAGGCGCTCAAACTATTGGTGGAATGAAGAGATCGCGGTGTTACGGGATGCATGTTTTCGTGCTAGAAGGATCTGCTAACGATCTAGAGCAAGACCGGACTTCGACGAGAAACGGCTAGCATATGTGAACCTTCGAGGTAAGCTTAAGCAGGCTGTACGGACCAGCAAGCGAGAATGCTTCAAGGAGCTTTGCACAGAGGCAGACCAAAGCCCCTGGGGAACAGCGTACAGGATAGTTATGAAGAAGATGAGAGGGCGAACACCACAATTGACCTGCCCGCATCTTCTGCTCGATATCGTGACGGCGCTCTTCCCCCCGGATAAAGGGGAGCGCAAACAACACAAGCGAGCACTGGACGTCTACACCATACCTGCGGTAACTGAGGAGGAACTTACGCAAATTTGCCGGAGAATTGGTGATAACAAAGCACCCGGTCTGGATGCTGTTCCCAATAAAGCTCTTAAACTCGCTGTTAAGACCAGACTCTACTGGTTTATCAGCGTGTTTGAAACATGCATGATAGAAGGAGTTTTCCCCGACCGGTGGAAGAGGCAAAAACTAGTTTTGCTCCCGAAGCCGAATAAACACCCAGGACACTCATCATCATATCGACCGATTTGCCTTATCGACACGGCAGGAAACATGCTCGAAAGGGTCATCTACAACAGACTCCTCCCTATCACCGAATACAGTACACCGTCACCGCAGGAGTACCACAGGGCTCAGTGTTGGGTCCTCTCCTGTGGAAGGTCATGTACAATGGGGTCCTTGTCCTTCCCGTGCCAAAGGAGGCCACGATAATCGGTTTCGCAGATGATCTAGCTGTGGTTGTCGTCGCGAAAGAACCTAAAGACGTTGAAATGTACGCTAACGAAACCATTAGCGCCATAAAAGCGTGGCCGGAGATGGTTCAGCTTGACCTTGCGGAACAAAAGACGGAGGCGGTCTTGATTACCAATCGTAGGAAGAGGAATACGATTAATATTCGCGTTGGTGGTCACGTCATCACTTCGAAGCCGGTTATCAAATACCTAGGGGTCATGATTGACGCTAAAATCAATTTCAAGGGACATGTGAACTATGCCTGTGAGAAAGCGGCAAATACCAGCGTATCATTAGCGCGGATGATGCCTAACATTGGAGGTCCAAGGTACAGTCGCAGACTACTTGTGGCCGGAGTGGTTCGCTCCGCACTATTATACGCGGTACCAGTTTGGTAGGGAGCATTAGCGTGTGAGAGTAATCGTAGGAAAGTGAATATGACTTATCGCTTAGTGGCGCTAAGGGTGTGCAGCGCCTTCAGAACAATATCAGGCGAGGCAGCGTGTGTTATTGCGGGAATGATCCCGATAGACATTCTGGCAAGTGAGACACGCTGCCTGTACGAGACAAGGAAAATGAATCCTCTTGAAAAGGATGCAGAATGCCGAAAGGCGGCAAGGCGAGAGTCGATGGAGAAGTGGCAGAAACGGTGGGATGACTCGCAGAGGGGTCGCTGGACCCACACTTTGATTCCCCGTATTGAAGAGTGGATCCAGCGACGACACGGTGAGATTAACTACCATCTGACGCAATTCCTGTCAGGACATGGCGGTTACAGGAAGTAGCTGCACCAATTCAGGCTAGATGATTCTCGCTTGTGTCCTGAATGTGGTTGCACACCTGAGGACCCGGAGCATGTTATGTTCCACTGTCCACGATTTCTCTCAGAAAGGAGAAGTCTGGAAGACTCCCTGAAAACCACTCTAAGCCCGCAGAACATCGTCGGGGAAATGTTGAAATCGGAGGGAAACTGGTGTGCGGTGAACACTGCCATCAAACGAATACAAGAGGAACTGGGAAGAGCGGAGCGCGCAAGGAGGACGCGAAGAACGGAAGGCGTGGTCGCGTAAAGCGCAGTCCACCCCACGAAGTAATGCTTTGCGGCGGTCCCGCGGGGAAGGAAAAAGGAGAAAGTGGGGGTGGTTTTAGTGGGTGAGAATCCCACACGCTGCTGCAACCTGGCGCGGCAGTGTCTTTCTAAGATTTCCACCTCCATCCATAAAAAAAAAAAAAGACAGACAGACAGACAGACTGATAGACAGACAGTAAACCGATTTTAATAAGGTTTTGTGTTTACACAAAACCTTAAAAATGAACAAAAAAAACAACAATCTTTTAAACTAACAAAAATAACTTAAATTTAATGGCCACTGTGGGCTCTCAAAATTTTTGGATAACAATTTACAGACAGAGAAGAGACACCAGTCCCAAGATTTCTCTTTTTCATCCCGCTTAATATCAATTGCTCTCGCTCTGGAGTATTTTAGTCTTGATATGTCTTCCAATATCGTCAAAGTTACACTGAACGGTTAAGTAACTTAATAGCCTTGTGCTGTTGTCGATTCTTCGTCTGAGTCCTCCGCAATTTGAGAAAACACAATTTTTTTTCTCGTGTCGGCCGAAACTAATTGGTGGTGGCAACTGTCAATCGAATTAACAACATTCGAAATAAATTTCGAATGTTGTTAACCCCGCTGCGTCACATCACCCTGCTCCCAAATGAAACTAAGGGGTTTCGACGAGTGAACTCGGAACTGCGTTCCCCATCAGAGACAGCCTCTTTACATCCCCCGATCTCGAGCTGGAATAAATGCTATCCCCGCTCGAAAACACGGTACGGGCCTTCGTATGGAGGTTGCAGCAGCTTCCGGACAACATCCGTCCTGACCAGGACGTGCGTGCACGTATCCAGCTCCTTGGGAGCGCAGGCAGGTGCGGACGTGTGTCGGGTGGGAGGTGTGGCTTTAATGTGGCGAAGGTTGTCTGTCAGCAGGCGCAGCAATCCCGGGTCTGTGAGACCCGATCTCTTGTCGAAGACCAGATCACTTGGGAGCCTTGGGTGCTCCCCGTATACCAGCTCGTGGGGCTGGCAGCAAATTCCTCTCGGCGGGTTGTTCGGAGGCCGAGTAGGACGAGAGGCAAGACCTGAGTCCAGGACGGATCATCGCGAGTCATAATGGCGACTTTCAGCGTCCGGTGCCAACGCTCTAGCATCCCATTGGATTGCGGGTGGTAAGCCGTAGTTCGCTGGCGTTTGAATCCCAGGAGTTTGTTTAACTCCGAGAAAAGGGTGGACTCAAATTGCATTCCCTGGTCAGTGACGATTACTGCAGGGACGCCAAAGCGAGGAATCCACTCTCGACAGAGGGGTTCGGCACAAGATTGCGCCGTAATGTCCTTCAGAGGTATTGTCTCAAGCCACCGCGTAAACCAGTCGATGATAGTAAGGCAATACTTGTAATCGTGCGAGTCTCGCAAAGGGTCCACTTCTTTTTTACATGCCTGGTGACTTTACACTTCTGGCATGCGATGCATTCTCTGGCCCAGGAGCTGATGTCCTTATTAATGGAGGGCCAGAAGTATTTCTCGGTGACTAACTGATTTGACGTCCTGATGCCTGGATGCGCTTCGTCGTGAACCGCGTGGAAGACTTCCTTGCGTAAGGTGCCCGGAATGTATGGTTGAGGTCCCTTTTCCGAGTATTCTCAGCAGAGAGAGAGGTTTGAGCCGAAGATGGGCAACTCCCGAAATTTGTATTTGGGGTTGGATTTGAGGCTCTGAAGTACTGCGTCATCTACCTGCGCCTTGACGATAGCCGAGAAGTCGAGTGAGGCATATGTGAGAGGCTTATGGTCCGTGAACACTGTAAACGGCCTACCTTCTAGAGGGAAGTGGAAATATTAAATGCTCAAGTATACGGCGAGCAGTTCTCGATTGTAGGTGCTATAGTTCTGTTGAGCGGGGTTTAGCTGTCTCGAGAAGAAGCTCAACTTGGTTCACCTTTTGGTGAAGAGCAGCACCTACTGCGATGTCAGAGGCATCAACAAAAATGGCTAGGGGTGTATTTTGTCGAGGAAATGTCAAGAGTGTAGTATCAGCCAGTTGTTGTCGGGATTTATCGAACGCGTGGACAGCCTCTTCAGACCATACAATCTCTCGTGTGTCCGTTGTTTTGGGGCCAGACAAGTACGCGTTCAAAACGGATTGGTGTTGGGCGGCCTTGGGCAGGAAACGACGATAGAAGTTTAACATGCCCAAGAACTTCCGCAAATCCTTCGCAATTTTCGGACGCGGAAAGCTTGTAATTGCTTGCACCTTGTCTGGGTCGGGCTGTATTCCGTCAGGGGAAATGAAGTGGCCGAGGAATCTCACCTGTGTTTGGAGAAACTTGCATTTATTAACGTTTAGGACTAAACCGGTCTCAAGCAGACGTTGACTCTGAGGAAGAACCGGCCAAAACATCAGCCAAATATACAAAACAGAAGTCGAGGTTTCACAGGACCGAGTGAATGAACTTTTGAAAGGTTTGCGCCGCATTGCACAACCCAAAAGTCATCCGAGTGAACTAAAAGAGTCCAAAGGGTGTGCATATTGCCGTTTTTGTAATATCTTCTGGAGCTACAGGAATTTGGTGATAGGTCTTGGTTAAATCCAAGGTCGAAAAGATGCGTCAGTTTGCGAGCTGGTCCACAAAGTCGTGCGTTTAGCCTTCTGTAATCCCCACAGGGGCGTTATTCGCCGTTTGGCTTGGAGTGGGAAAGACCAACAGCTGTCAGAAGGTCTGCAGATACCCTGTTGCAAAAGTTGTTCAAACTCTTTCCGTGCAATAGCCAGCTTCTGGGGTGGTAGGGGACGCACCTTCGAGAAGATTTGGGAACCAGTAGTGTTTATGTGGTGCTGCACATTGTGCTTCACTGGTTTAGAGAGACTACATTCGGTTAATCAGGCTGAATTTTTGGAGGAGTGCCCGAACACGAGAGTCAGTAATATCCTCCAAAAGAACGGAAAGATTATTGTTGGGAAGAAATGAGATTTGGCTTGACGAAGTAAGGTTGGTTGTGGAGTCTATAAGCGACCTGTTCTGCAAGTCCACCAGCAACCCATAGTGACACAAGTAGTCTGCGCCTAAAAAGCTGACAACCGCCAGGCTGAATCGCCACGAAAACGTCCTACGCAAGCCATAGATGTCAATTCGGGAGGAATTTGCTGTCATGTATGGGTCATGGGTTCTTAGCAAGAAGAATTGCGAACTCTTGGCCGCGTTCGAGAGAAGAATCCTCCGAAGAATTTTTGGCCCCTACATGAGGATGGACTATTCCGTTGCCTACATAATGACGAAATCTATGAACGATACCATGACGTTAGATTGTGGATAAAATGCAGCTCAATAGGTTACGGTGGGTGGGTCACTTAATCCGTATGGATGAGGATAATCCCACCCGGAAAGCCTATAAGGGCAATATCTATGGTAGAAAAAGAAGACGAGGCAGACCCTACCTGAGATGGGACGATAGCGTAGGTCAAGACGTCAGACAGCTTTTACGGATATCGAATTTTTGAACTTTGGCGCGAAACCGGGATGCTTGGAGTTCCTTATTAAGGTAGGCCTAGACCGGGTACCAGTTGCTGCGTCGTTGTTGATGATGATGAGGAGGATTGTGAGCCAGAACCTTGCTTGAAGGCTTTGCGCCCACCCCAGCCGTGCGGGACTATCAAATCGATAATTACCGACGATAAAATCGGCTAGGCTATATACAGCTTCTCCGCATATAAATCTCCATACCCAGATAGCATAATACCAGTCATTCTACAGAAGCAGCAGGAAAGGGTTGTTCCGTGGCTTGTTAAGATTAACTGGAGTTGCATCTCTTTAGTCCTGGAGACGCGCAAGAGTTGTTTTCATACCGAAAGCGGGCAGGCGCGGTCATGGGCCCGCGAAGGACTTTCGACCAATTAGCCTCACCTCGTTCGTGCTGATGGCCCTAGAGCGCGTCCTGGACATTCACTTAAAGACCATTATGGAGAGAACGCCTTTCTCTAAGTCCCAGGATGCCTCAAAGGAAAATCCACAGAAACCGCCCTCCACGAAGTAACTGGCACGGTTGAGCGGTCGCTGCAGTACAAGCAGTATACCGTAGCTGCCTTCTTGGATATAGAGGGAGTTTTTAACAACATCAAGGAAGCCTTGACCGGTATTGGATTGGAGGGGTATGTTACGCATTGGATTATATCCATACTAAGTACCAGGATAATCCAGTCGGGGTGGACATTTGGACCGCAACGGGATGAAGGAAGTTGCGTATGCCGACGACTTGGTCAGGGATGCTTCAGTCAATTATGAGCGACATCGTGGAAGGAGCGTTGCGAAAGTTGTGCCTGTGTGCCACAAGATGCGGACTCAGCATAAACCCAACCAAAACGGAACTGATGCTATTCACCATCTGCCATGACTGAATGAACAAAGATTGGTTCCTTCCTCTTATGTAAAGTATCTGGGTGTAATCCTGGATCCAAAGCTAAATTGGAGATTGAACATAGAACTGAGGGTTAAGAAGGTCTTTATAACCTTTTATGCCCGCAAAGAAATGGGATCACCGGCCGAGGAAGGTTCTCTGAATCTACACTGCTGTAGTGCGTCCGATCCTAACGTACCCAGGGCAAAGTGGGAGACCGGCGGTGTGTTGCAAGGTTATGACTCAGTATTCTTTGCCGACGGATCAAAGATGGCCTATGGAGTCGGTGTAGGGGTTTTCTTGAATATACACAGTGTATCCAAATCGTATGGCCTCCCACGTTTCGTCAGTGTATTCCAAGCGGAAGTACTGGCGATATTGGAAGTCTGTCAATGGCTGGAGCGAGATTCGAACCCCAAGCGTGTCATACCCATTCTGACGGGTAGCCAGGCGGGCATCAAAGCCTTGTACTCAGCGACGACATCTTTGAGGCTGGTGGGGCAGTGCAGAGACGCGCTGAATCGTCTGGGCGGCATGCTCAAGGTCACCCTCCTTTGGGTTTCCGGGTATAGGAACATAGCGGAGAATGAGCGGGTCGACGGATTGGCCAGGCGAGGCTCTGCTCTTGGCAGCCCTTTGGTGAATACAGTCGGTGTTTCGCTGGTGGCTGTCGGGAGGCGAGTCTACTCGCCCTACCTAGCAATCACCGGCCAAGTCAAGGAGAATTTGGCCCGCTTACAACATAACCCGATCATGAGAGCTCTTGTGCCAGACGCGTGCAAATGCAATATTTTATTGAGGATGGTGCTCATCCCGCCACTTACATCTTGTTGGGGCTTCTTAGCTTCCCCTTGGTGAACTACTTCTGCAAACGGGAACCCCGGGACGATTAGTGCGAAGGGACGGTACCGTTCAACGCCGCTGACACCTTCGTCCTTTAGGCCGATCTTGACGCCTGCTGCCTTCTGACCTTAACATTGCGGTATGCAGGACATCCACGGTACGAAGCCGAATGCGCTCCGCTTCCGCAGTTGACACAGGAGGTTTTTTCCTTGCCATCTGCTTTAGTCAGCAAACATTCGCAAGGTCATTTCACAGTACATAGGCGAGTGACCCCTCAGCAGGCGCTCCAAACGAATCGCTTGGTAATTAAGTGACCTGATGCCGATCAGATCGTTTCCCCGGGTCTCTGGGCTTATCTACACGTGGAAGTGCGGTAGAATTCGTTTTTCCAAAATGGATCTCCTCGTACTAAAACGTAACACTGAGAAGAACTTGATATCAGTTCCCGTCTCCCAAAGCGTTTTGAGTACGTCATCGGGCTCTTCCTTCACATTCAAGCCTTTCACTTGCTCTTCCTTTGGAGTGTAGGTGAAATGAGGAGCCTTCACTCGCTCGGGAATCTTCGGTGCTTTCTTGTAACCACCGTTGTCACTGCCTTTCGTACCGTCAGCTTGATTGTTTTCTATGTGCTCCATACGGACAGATTCGCCGCCGAAAAACTTCTTCGCCCTCAAGGCAGCCCGGCTCCTCCATGGCTGCAGAAGTATTCGAAGAAAGCTTCGCTTTTTTCCAGCCTATTAATTCAGGATATTAACGTAAATCGCTCAATCAGTCCCAGGCAAATTACTGATATTTTCGAGCAAAATTTAACTTGCTTCCAGTTGAGTCCAAAACACCATATGGATGGCTTGGTACATTGCAGCCTTTCGACTTCGAGTCGAAGTCACAATTCCTATAATAGCAAAAAAGTGGAAACGCTAAAACTATATTGAAACATGCAACGAGGTGGCAAAACAGCAAGAAAAGCGCGTAGCAAAGTCCTTTTGCCTTGGGGCCATCTTCCTCTTAAACGATCTCGAATATCCCGTCGTTTCGTAATGATGTTTTTTATGCACGCTAGTCGACACTAAGTTCCCCGAGATACAAGCATCAGCACAAGAAGTACAAAGTGAAGTAGTTGAGGAGTTTTATTGCAGGATATTCTCTTTATCCTAGATATTAGTTTAAGTTCCCTCTTGCGTTTTTGTTTTTATCCATTCTATTTTTACTTGTCTTATTCCGTGCTGTACTTTCTTTGATGGGTTCCGGCGCTATCTTCTCCGGAGGATGCACACGTATACATGCATACTTACAGGACCTCTTGTTACTGAGACATTAAACTAAGTAGTAGTATCACTTCTCTGGATGAGACAGGTTTCGTTTAGGAGCATTAATTATGGAAATTCTGTTAAAGCTGTTTAGTAAGTTTGTACTGCTTCAAGGGGGCCAAGTTGTCATCAGAACGATTCGTGAAGGAAGCGACTCTCATAGAAAGCACTTACACGAATTGTATGCTTTCTTGACTGCTTAATATGGCGCACTCGAGGAGGTTGTATAGTGCTTAACAAATTTGTAGGATACGCTTTTTGAATCCATGAGGACCGTCTATGATGTGTTCGTGGATAAAAGTACAACTTGGAACAAGATAATTTTTATGGTTTATTGCGTTGAGAGGTCTTAGCTTTGGGAGAGTGCAACTTGTCAGGGACATTATCAACTCAAGTACTTCAATCTCTTTCAGAAGACTGAAGGACTCGAATGTCAGGATGGTTAGGGTTCATCTTCATAATAATATTTCAGAGCTCATTTTCGTCATTAATATCGGTCCTTCTACTCTCATCAATCTGTTTGCGTTGCGTTGTTCAGCCATTTAAGAAGAAACTACTCCCTCAATTAAGGTAAAATTGGATGAAACTTCGTGCTTTATTGGCTGGTTAGCGATTTAGTGTAGCGAAACGTAAGTGTTTTGTCATATGAGCTTCGAAAATTTTGCAGAATAAGTTAACTTCGATTCCTTAACGGATGAGCCAAAGCAGGCCCTTTCTGTCAGCACTCTTGACCCCGGGTTCCAATCGGCGCCACCTGCTAAGGCTAAAATCTTGTTTATGGGTAAGCACCTTTTCACGGACAGCAAACAACCTTCGAGCAAACCGCCTCTGGGCAAACCGCTTTCGGGCAAACCGCCTCTGGGCAAACCGCCTTCGGGCAAATCGCCTCCGGGCAAATTGCCTCTGGGCAAATTGCCTTCGGTCAAACCGCCTTCGGGCAAATCACAACCCATGGGCTGTGCCAAGGTTGAGGGGATAGGCTCGTTCAGGGTGCTTGTAGCTAAGGGGGAACCGAAGCGGACACTCTTTTACAAAAAAAAAACCTTCTGCGGGTTGATTATCCGGCACGACTCCGCACCCTCGATATCCCCCCCCATTCATACCGCAACGCCGTATCTTTCTTGATATGTGTACTCTTTTCAAACTTTGTAGTGCGAATAGTTTAGGAGGAAACCGTAAGGACTGTATCCTCGCAAGGTATTAAGCTTCACTTCGAGTCGGTAAGTGTATACCGTAAAATGTTACGGCTAAACTTTCCCGACGAAAACACGACTGAGTGGCTCAAACAATACTGCTCGCGCGACTAACCCTGAAAAGGGTCTTTGAGCTGCCATCTTTCTAAAAGTGCTTCCTCTGAATCCCAGAAGAAGAGCGTAACGGTGCTGAGCTTCTCGAACAACTTGGTGTTCAGAATAATCTCAACACCTCCACCTGGATGCTGCTAGACAGCAAAATAGGAGAGAGAACCGATAGGCCGGAAACTTTCTTTACTATCGGCGTTCGCGAACCCGAAGAAGGTTTGGAAGCAAACGGGTTGCCGATTCTACTGCGGGCTAGGGACCATCATGTAACAAGTGTCGGCTCCTAAAACCATTGAAGGGGACGCCCAACCCTCGGTATCTTCATTTGAAGCGTAGATGAGGTGCCATATTTCCCAAACAAATTTGCAGTATTGTAAAGCGCTGACTGCACTTATCAGTCATCGGATCAATAACGGCAAGACAGTTAAATATCTCATACAAGAACCGTGGGTTCTTGGTGGGGTAGTCAGGGGCCTAAACTTTCAATATTCTCCTCTATTCATGAGGGTAGTCGTGGTGTCTGAGGAAAGAAGTCATCGTCCATTGAATTCCTTCACTTCTCCGGACAAGGTAGCATGAAGAACGTCACCGATAACAAGAAGAAATAATATCGTGGCAGGACGTAACCTTAGCGGACTAGCCTATTAGTTTCTATCGAATGCCTCTCCTGCATAGAGCACTAAATATTCACTCTCTGCTCACACTATAGAAAGCTTTCTAGAAATCCATGAAGGGCAAGTGCACCGAAGATCTAAACTCCGCGCACTATTCGAAAATGTTCCGTAGGGTGTTTATGTGATCAATGCAGGAGGATCCGGAGCCAGCCTGCTTTCTGTCGATCAAGTTTTCCAGATGTTCTTTAGTGCGTTCCGGAATTATTTTAGTCATTATCTTTGCAACGACAGGGAGCACACAGATGCTCCTCCAATTGTCACACTCAAAACTGCTGCTTTTTTGGAATTGTAACGACCATCTCCTTCTTCTGGGAAATGTCTCGAATTCGTAAGATTTCTGTACGTAGCAGATCTACAGTAACGGCAGGTGCAGCGATGAAAATTCTGCGGGGGAGACTGTCAAACCCAGCGGCTTCACTCCGTTTGAGTACATTGATGGCCAAAACGACTTCTCTTTTGCTTATAGGAACAGTTCCTATCCGTATGTTATGGTGACTTGTCATTTCATTCACAAGAGGAGGAACTTCGCCAGATGTGATACCGTTAAAAACATTGGTGAAGGTTCTTCCCACCTCTTCAGCTGCTCGTTATCATGTTTGAGAAGTCGACCGTTAACACCTTTTACAGACCATCGAACGATTTGCGACCACATGCAAGCTCCTTCGTGATGCGATAAACTCATTTGAAATCACCGGGTTTTGCGGACCAGCGTAATAGCAAATTCTCTCTAGTTACGGTGCACGCTACGTTGAACTTCTCGGGATTTCGCTTGGTATCGGATTTAAAGTGCGTCTCGCCCGCCATCGCTCGCTGCGGTCAATAGAGTGTTCAGCCTCTTCCGTTAATTGACCACCATTTTCGATTCTGCAGTAAGCCAGATCTTATGACGCCCCTTCGGGATATGGCCGACGATGGCAGCCCAATGCTCATTGATATTTTCAGGCAGGTCACTCAGTATATCGGCCGTTCGATCAGTAAGACAGCTTTTCCACTGTCAAGCGACAGTTGGATCTGACAAGCGGTCGATGTTGAACCTAGGGGTGGTAACTTCCCAACCCTGTAAGAAACGACGGACACAAAACGTAAGCAAAAGTAAGCACTATCAGATGGTGATCCCTTTCGAGCCGTTGTCAGTACCTCGTTTATTACGCATTTCCAGGAAGCAACTTCTAAATTTATTGGTGATCGCGAAATGGTCGGTCTAATTGCTCGTATAGTGTCGGTCAGTTGAAACCCTACTGATATTATCGCAGGCTCTGTGCTCAAACAGTATGTCGCCAATGCCGCGATGGACATCCCAACATTACCGTTATAGCCAAGACCATCTTTCCTCTTCCTTTGCATTCAGATCACCCATAATGATCACAATGCCACCTTTAGGAAGCCTCCTCTGAACTGCGTTTAATTGCTCGTAGAAGCATCCTTCTCCACTACATCGGAAGTTTCCGTTGGTGCATAGCATTGCATAATTATGATGCTCCTTAACCTGGACCGAAACCTTGCATGTCAGAAACCGACTTTCAGGCCATGAGAGCACGCCTTGGGGTAGCCGCCAGAAGCAACCCGACAGCGGATTCGCGTCCGCTACCACTTGGCTATCCAGAGATCAAACGCACAGGAGTTTTCTCCAGAGTCCCATCATCTTACTTCGTTTAGACCCAGAATGGCCAGCTTATATCGTTTGAATTTCCGTTTGAGTTGGAGAAACCGAGCATTCTGAGGTACCTCTTTGCAGACATGAATTTTGAACCGCCACATTGTTGGTCTGTGGACTATTTGTGACAGAGCTTGGAAAGTCTTGGACTCCAGAGCGGCCGACTCAGGTGATTGCCCGTGCCAATAGTGATGCTTTAAATGCACATGGAGGGGAGGGGATGGTACGACCGTGGGTAGACGTCGGATGTGGTTCTATTGGTCTGTGAGTAGTGCAAGACGTCAAAAGCCCCCGAAAAAGCGCTCTAGCCACCAAAGTTAGTCTCGATTCTCGGTATACCGCGAAGTTGCTGACAGAATCCTTGAAGAAGAGAATTTTTTATGTTTTTGGAAACCTCGAATTGATAATGTCTGATGATTGCTTTCTACGATCTTTTAACCCAGTATGGCATTCAACGTGTCTAGGTCGTATTGCGCTCCCCGCAGGCAAATGCTTCGCAGATAGTGCTACTCAGAGCGTTTGGGATAACAAGCTGTCACCCATCAATTGTGCTCTTCGTTCAGCTAAGTACGTTTCAATAAGGACT
Source organism: Hermetia illucens (assembly GCF_905115235.1). Classification (NCBI taxonomy): domain Eukaryota; kingdom Metazoa; phylum Arthropoda; class Insecta; order Diptera; family Stratiomyidae; genus Hermetia; species Hermetia illucens. Next base: position 174,139,317 of record NC_051850.1, read on the forward strand.
TCTCCCTATTACATCATCTTTGGCAACGCATTCTCACACCTACGTTGCCGTAGTAAGTGGGCTGTATGATGTGAACTTGGAAGTCTGCAATCAGTATAAGTTTGCTATTTTCAGAACAGAAGTCCACAGGCATATCCTCCAAGCAAGGGAGACATAGGAGAAGGGTTATATGATAGCTTGCGATCTTGAGCTTCTGAATTTTAGGTCGGATATATAGTGGCTAGTGTCTAGCAACTCTTCAACCCAAATAGTGCGGCAAAGCGGTAGAATGACAAATTGGATCAGAAGTTCGCGAAAGCAAAAGTCATTGGTCGAAACAGTTTAATACGAGTTGGAAAACATGGACGGTCATAATATGAAGGAAGAACTTCAAGATTTAACTCGCCATATTGATCTTCGCTCGTTTTCCTTCTAACGAGTTCCAGAAACTCAGCTGTCCAATAGCAAAGGCTGCATCGATTTTTGGCTTCAACTGTTTTTCCTCGAGCAAGACTCGGAAACTCAGCTGCCCTGTAGTGTCCGCGGCTTGACAGGAGGTGCATCATTCCATTCGTTTTGTCTTATGTTGTGCAACAAGAGATTTAGTTGCTTATATGCAGCATTTTTCCTTTTTCACTAGTAGGAACACACACAGTCACCCATTTTAAAATATTAATTTGTAAATAATAATTTTAATTTTGTTTTCATAATTCCATTCCTGAAGCCCTCCCACCTTTTGAACTTCCCGAAGCGCTGAAATTCATTTATATATTTTCAATAATAACAAAAAAATTTCCAAATATTTCAAATGTCTTCATTGACCCTTTTTGTTGTTGTTTTCGCCATAAAGCATATTATTAAATGCATTTCTAGCGCTTGGTTCAGGCTAAGACGAAAGGCTATGCATGCAAATGTAGATATGAATGCGGGGACTATGTTATTGCGAGGAGGTTGATTCGAGGCAGGACGGCTGGATGCAACATATAAAAATATTCAAAGCAGCTTTTGTTGTTGCCCCTGCTGACGATGAATTTTGGTTTCGTTGTCTGCGCCGTAGAGCAATTAGCGGGACATTGGGGAGCTGAGCGGATGTGAACCGGCAAGTCACCGGACTAGGGACATTCTCAATTTTTATGACCTGATGATGCCAAGGCAGGGTGTGACTTCCAAAGGCTATGTCTCATGAACATCTGTGGCAGGAGAAGCATTGATTGAGGATGTGTTCCCTTCGCGGATTTACTTTCACGATTGCAGCACTCAGGACCCGAATTTTATGCGCGCGATTAAGTGATTTTTTTTTATTTTCCAGTTTGAGCCCGTATGTTGTACAATGACGTGTGAGGATTTGAAGTGTTTAAAAAGGGCCACTTCCCCCAAATTCCCGAGACTGGCTAATACAGACGCCTGAAGTTGGTGTCGACCAAACATTTCAGTGGAGTTTCAGTATTTTCGGGTAGACTTTCACTTTCAAGTTTACCAAAATTTTAGCCCTTTGGGATAGCTTTATTTCTAGGGCGGTTTCGGCCGACGAAGATAATCTTTTCACCACTGTCAATTCCATGTTAGCCATAGTAACCATTTATGGCAACCTTGTCATTAGTGATATTGCATTGAAACTATTTTTATGTAGTTGTCATTCCATGCGCTAGTCATCAAATGTCGAATGTCGATGCTTCTGATACACTATCAGACACATTTTGTGTGATTCAATTTTTAAAATCTAAACGAAAGACAATCTATCTTTAGCCTCGCTTCGCAAGGACACTTTCGTCAATACTTCTTAAATTTTAATATGAGCATTCTCGTCAGAGATTCAGCAACAAAAAAGTACTGATGACATGTAATGATGGTTTGATGATCCTTAAGAAAGTTCGCGACTTTCCAATCAAACTTTTTTTAAGGAAAAACGAACGACGAGCTTCAGACTATCAGACCGACGAATCTGAGTGATTTTTCATGAAATTTAGTACTTGAACCCTCGAAGTTGAATGAAATGAAAAAAGGACGAAGCATAAAGATAAGAACATTAAGCGTACATATGTCGACTATGAAAGTGTATCATCCGCCGACGAGAACAATGACAACGTTCTATCGCAGTATTGGAAACCTCTGATTCGATATTGTACACGTCCTGAATCCTGATCTCATTTTTATCCTGAATAAGCAATTTTCTGATTTCAATAGGACGTTGCCGGCTTCTCTTTTTCTCGATTTCTTTCTACCTTTTTTTCTCGTCTTTTCTTTTTTTGATAAAAAAAAAAATTGAAAGATTCCTGTTTCCTCATGAGCTTCGAGCTTCAGTCCTGGTGACACCACTAGTGGAATCATGGATATATTTGCTACATTGGATGGAAGGCAAACGTTTTCTCTCGACTTTCTTGTACGAGAAATGTATATATGTGTAAGGACGTGGAGACAAATGGAATTTCTTGTTCACATCACGGTTTCTCGGGGAGAATGCGTTCCTGTTTTTTTTCACTCTGGCGACCACTAGGATGTCTCCTTCGGCGACAGACCTTGCAGACGTTGCTGTTGAATTTTTCGATTAGCATCGAAATCATGGGAGTGATTGTATGCTCATATGTTTTTATGCACATATATGCATGTATGAATGCAGTATTTGCTACGCAACGGCATTGAATTTGTACAAGGGGATGAGGTGCAGTCGAGAAGAATTCCACACGAATCAGGATATAGTTATGAAAAGCTTTTTCTGAAAACATTGGGAAATTGGGTTATGAAATTGCAGCATATGTATGAGCTCCGCATTATCCTTTATTTCTGTTCATTTTAATTTTAGAGGCGAATTAAGTGATCGAAATCTCAATTTTGAAAAATTTTTTTGAAGGAGGGATTTTGAGGAAGTTCACTAATGACAGACCAGTTTTGTCTCTCAATTTTTCGGTCCCCGCACAAAATATTAAATTTTTTTATTTGATCCTGGACAAAGGCTACTTATCACATGCTGTCTCACCCTTCTCTGGGCAGAAAGTGCCTAACGTGGTTCCCCGGTGTTTTGTGCACCAAAAAAGCGACAGTTTCTCTTTAACTTTACAGTGTTGAAGCGTTGGTTTCTCTCCGAATATTGAATTTTGCCGGTGCAGAAATGCCCAAAGATATATATTAGTGAGTTAGACTATTAAATTTCATTAAATTATCGAAAATAACGAGCGTGCGAGAGCAGAGGTAGTCTAAAAAGCGGGGTCGTGATGCCAATCCCAATATTAAATCTAGGAGAATTGCCGTGTGAAAATCACTTCGACCACTGCAGTCAGTGGACCCGAAAGCAATTCCTGAAATTCCTGAGGGTTCGGACATAAAGGTTGTTTGCAATGATGAAGACGATGGAGCGGGGCACCCCGCATGAACCCCCCTCTATTTTGGGTTTGTCCCCTCACTTGTGTGACTTTACCCTTAGGAATTACTTCACGGTTGTATTAGTACCGCCGTAAGGAATTACGAGATAAAAACGGGGTGCACTCAAGAAAGAAAAACGAGGAATGAACGCAGACTAGTCAAAGGGCTAGTCCCTCCAAATCGCGCCAAGAAAACGAAAACCATCGCATGGTTCTTCCAGCCCTTACACTACAGAATTTACCCCATCCATAGTACATCTTAGAATTGTTAATTAGAGGCATCTTGGAACGAAGAAAGGTATTCTGTTTACGTATGCTGCCACTTTGCTGATTGCCAGTTTTGGAGCCATTACGTACAAACCCTTCTTGCACACGATTATTATTAGGGTTACCTCTAGGCAGATTGGCAATCTGAGGAGCTGCACAATTTCCGCCAATGCCATCGTCACCACCGCGAGGCAAATCCTATGGAGACGGGGTATTCGGATTCATCAATGCCTAGGCCTTCATACCTTGACCGCCGCCGCCCTGGTTTTACTCCATAAGTTTGGCATACAACTTGGCGCTTGTCTACTGTAGAAATTACTCATAAAGAGCATGCAACTCCGTCAACTCACCTCCCGAATTTCGGCTCAGACTACTTTCATTAAGGCGGTATGCACTCTATAACGCTTCCACTAGATCCCAGCCTTCATATGCACAATATTCTGCTTTAGCCAGAAATAAATATTAGAAATGCATTTCGTAATATAGAAAAAGTTCAAAGATGAGAGAGTTTTGTAAATAGAATTGAAAATAAAAATCATCATTTTAAAATTAATATATTAAAATAAGGGGATGTTGGAATCAGAAATTGGAAATTGGCAGAAGGATCGTGTAGCGGGTGGAGAAAAGGAAGTATGCTGCATACAAGAAAATCAATCCTTCATCCGCTCATCACAGAAAAAAGAGAATGAAATAATGTGCATGCTCCGAAGCCATGGAAAATATTGTTTCTCCCTAATCGGTCCAGTCCGTCAGCATATGGAGCGGAGTCAGGACTCCCTCAACCCTTAAACGGAATTACTTTTGCTTTTGTCCTGAACACACTTCAATTGCTCGTAAACCTTCCAAAGCGGGTAATATTATTTTTTTTGTTCGTACACGGAGGTGGAAAATCTTAGAAAGACCCGTCTGCTCCAGCTCCGTCGCACAAACGCCGGAGTTACAACGGACGCGTGTGGGATTCGCAGCCACCAAAAACCACCCCCGCCCTATACAGCCCCTGCCACCTGGTGGGACCACCATTTAGGTGTTACTTCGCGCGGTAGGTTTGCCCTTAAGCGCTCGACCTTATTCTACTTGCGGCTTACTTCCTTCTTTTTTCCTTCAGAAACTCCTCCTATATTTGCATGATTGCGGAGCGAATCGTAAACCAGTTCTTCTCGGTCCTCAGCATCTCCGCAATTAAGTTCTCCGGGCTCATGCTCCGGCCCAGCACTAGGTTTGGGTCCCTCCTCTCCATTGCAAATCTTGGGCAGTGAAAAATCACATACTTTGTTTCATTTCTTTAGCCAGAATGTCGACAGGTATGATGCCTCTCACCACCAATACTGCCTCATTTGATGTGGTTCGAAAAGCGTTGCAAATACTCATAGCCATCAGCCGGTAAACCGAGTTCACCTGCTCTCGTCTCTGATAGTTTGCAAGCGTCTCTGCCCACACGGGTGACGAGTGTATCAGCATGAAACGCACCACTTCGGTAATCTTCCTGCGGTTCGTTATCAAGACCCCTTTCGTTTTCGCTTCCGCCAAGGTCAGCCCGGCTCTTTTTAGTCAGGACTTCATCGTTCTCACTATTTTCGTCCTTCGACCTTCACATCTTCTGGGTGCTTTTCTGTAACAACCGTAGCTAGGTCACCAGCGAAGCCGACAATCGTAGTCCCTTCTTGACAGGAAGAGCAAGCACCCCATTATACATGAAACCGATCCTACTCTATGGGACCCTTTTCCGTCCCGTAGCAAAGAGTCCTCTCAGAGAGGTAGTTTTCCACCAAATTCGCTAAATATACGAGGCCAGCTATGTCAGCCAACGTCTCTTTAATTCTGTTCCAGTTGGCCGAGTGGGATGCGTTTTTGACATCCAGCGCCAACACGGCACAGCAACCGTCAGAAATCAGTGCACTTTTTGCCAGGTTTAGTACCATGCTAATTGCGCCCACTGTAGAGTGGGAAAGTCGGAATCCAAACTGGCGTTCCGACAAACTTTGGCGATGGGTGGGAGTCTGTTGTGGATGACACTTTCTATCATCTTTCATATTGTATCCAGCAGGTAGATAGGACGATACGATGCTGGGTTTGCAGGTGGATTGCCAGGTTTCGGAAGCAACACCAACTTTTACTTTTTCCACTGTACAGGGAATATTCCTTCTGGTAGGTACGCCTCGAAGGTGCTGGCAAAATTTCGGGCTTAATTTTCACTGCCAGTTTGAAAGCTCGGTTGGGGATGCCATCCAATCCATGATGAGAGAGAGAGTGGTAACAATCTGTTTCAGGAGGTGCGGACAGGTCACCTGGGGTGATTTCCGCAGCCTTTTCATTACCACTCTGTAGGCCTCGCCACAAGGGTTTATGTCGGCATGATCACACAGCTGTTTGAAGCAGTTCTTTTTGCTCCCTCGAATGGCTTCTTTTAGGCGGCCACGCAGTTGCCTCTGTGTCTCCTCTCAGCCGTCGCCACCGGGCTTTCCCCTGAACTTATGACAAAGCCTTTTTGCCCGAAAACATGCGGCTCGCAAGCTTGCGGTTTCTTTGTTCCACGACTAGTTGGGTTGCCTACTGGGGAGAATTGCATGCTTCCGTCACCCATCCGGGTGACTTTTTCTCTAGCCGTACCATTCAGGGATATATTGAGTTTGAGCGCCGCGGTAAACGTGCCTCCCTCGAAAGCTTCCGCTGTCCAGCCGAGCATACCACCCGGCATTCCACGAGAACTCTTTTTTGAGCTCGATCTGCCCTTGATTTCTATGCAGATTGCCTGGTGGTCGCGGTGAGTATAGTCCTCACTGACATGCCAAGCGACTTTACTGGCTAAAGTGGCACTCATGTATGTTAGCTCCACTATAGAGCTCAGGCCCCTTCCCTGCAAAGTGAACGAGGCCCCAACATTTGCCAGTGCCACGTCTAGCTCCGCGAATATTTCGAAAAGAACACGTCCCCTCACATTAGTTTTCCGGCTGCTCCATTCGCGCATTGAAATCGCCTGCTATTATGGTCGGCCAATGTCCTCTTGCATTCAAAACCAGAGCGGGAAGCAGCTGCTTATACTGGGCGAATGTAACGCTGGGTGGAGCATGACAGCTATAGATGTGGACACCTTTCACCTTCGCTCCGATGAAGCCCTCCTCCGGGTGCTCCATTATTTCCTCGAAGACTTGTTCTCCACAAACCCATAGCGCTTCTTGGCTCGTTTGGTCTTTGACCCAAATGCTACCACTGATGTTTTTCTCGCGGATGGTTTGCGAGAGTAGATCTTGCGCCGCCCCGCAGTGGTTGAGGTTGATTTGTATTAACCTCATCTGCGATTTGTGTTAAGGGCTCTCCTGTATTCCGGGTACCTACTGCCGCCTGCAATGTGCCGATGATCCTTCCCTTTACACAGTAGGCAATTTGGGCAAGCTCCGCAGTCCTTGCTGATATGGCCTTCCTCTGTGCATCTCCTGTGTTATTTCGACCTCTCATTTGGACTAGTGCACGCCTTCGCAATGTGGACGAAGCCAAGGCATCTAAATTACCCCTTCAACCCCACCTGTTCCCTAAGATGACACGTAACTCAGCCTATTCTCACTCTCCCTGCTAAAAGTTTGAGTGTTGTCTCCACTGGTAGGCTAATGATGGCGGTTTGTGTACTCCTGTAGGCTTTCCTCAGTGTTCTCACCAGTGACTTTTGTAGTGCGGCAATATCAAACTGCATCTCCAACGCTTCGCGAACCTCTTCCTTCGTCGTGATTTCATTTATATTTTTGCAAATTTTAGTGATCTCCGACCTGCTAGCCGACTTCATGTCCTAACAACTTTCCGATTTGGCTCAAGAATTTGTCCGCGGTTATATCCTTGGAATTCTTAAGCTACAACATATGGTCTCCGTTCCGGGACCGTCTAATGCGACTGACGTTGTCTCCCAAGTTAGTGAGTTCGGGGTCTGCCTTCAGTCTCCTGAGAATGTGGGCATATGACTCTTCATTTCGTTTGGAAATGATAATCACCTGCAGTCTTATCTTCCTCCGATCGTTTCTTCTTCGTGGTTCCATTATCCTCCAGGCTTCCACATCCGCCTTCCAAGGTCAGTTCCTTGTTCTCGAGGTTGCCGCTGCAACAGTTTCGTTGGCAGCTTCAGTCGTAGTTCTTATGTGTACCGCCTTTTTGGGAGTTGAATGCTTTTTTCTTTACGGGGTTTGGTAGGCTATTGAGTCGTTCAGCTTTTCGCGCAGCCTCTTCTCCGGTTTCTCCCCTTTCGTATTTTGAGCAGGTGTGACTTGAGTCGCCTGGTTCACTTTTCCAATCGACGGCCTTCCTTCTCGTTCGTCCTGGGCCTGACCGTACGCCAAACGAATGCCTCTTATCATGGCCCTTATATTCTGGTGCGCTCTTTTATGAGTTCACACAGCTCCATGATCTTTTTACCCAGGGCAGTAAAGATAGCTCCACATTGACGGTTGCCTAAAACATCGCTGGCGTGCTTCGACGCCAAGGATTCTTCCTTATCGAAGACTCCCCCTACACGCTTCCCGCTGTGGGAGGGGATCTGCAAAGAATCGTGCTGCTTCTAAACGGGCCCGTAAATAGAGGCAGTTCCAGTCTCTCCCGTACGCTTGCAACATTAGATGTCACAGTAGCCAAGGTCCCTAATACTGAGGCACTGTTCTTACCTTCCCCCTACGGATAAGCATGCCCATACACGCACATCTCTGGATGGGTGTATATGCATGCCCATAACACCTCCACCGAGCGTTTTCTTATCCACACGAAGAGATGCGTGTGATAGGAGATTTGGCAACTTCACACAGGAAGTGGGTAATATTGTTTAATATAACCAACTGTAGGCTTTTCTTTACATGGGACTGCCACTATTATCATTCATCCAATCTTTTTGCAGGTTATTGAACCGTACCTACTTTCTACGGTGCACCTCGATGTGTTCTGAATCGCCGAAACCTATCGTAGTGCGTGTGTACGTGAAAGGCTAATCACACTGGTCCGTTTTATGATGATGCACGACGTAAACGAAGTGGCAGGGCGTTGCCTATGATACCAGTGGTTACGATATGTTACTTTTAGCGGATAAAGCTGCTTATATGCCGTCCTTTTTTGGAGAAATTTTATATTCAGGCAGACCGAGATCTTGTCCTTTTAGCATACTGTAAAAGCGATTATAAAAAAGGGAAAGAAAAGAAAACTAGAAACTTCTCTTATAAACGTGGACAAGTCTATCCCTAAATATTTGTATGTTTTAGTCTAGTTGAGAGAGGTCCTGGGCCTCAAAACTGATCGCCCTGAAAAATGATACGGTCATTTGCATCTTCTATCTCATAGCAACCAGAGCCGGGTAAAAGAAACGCTTGAATCTTGGCGGGATAAGCTTCGCCAGAAGAAAAGTTAGTGGATAATCTATTCAGGGTCTTCATCCTTCGCACTGAGGAATATTTCAAGGAACCAGTCTAGGAGTAAAGGTTTCCAGCAATTAACTTGCCTTTAGTCACGTAAGTCAGTGTGTATTCTGTCTTCCAACCGGAAAGAGGGTGTACGGTATGTATCTGGGAATGCGGGTAGAGGGGAAAGAACAGGCCGTCCTCACTGGCTCGTTTCGCAGCCTCATTTGCTTATCATTACAAAAAGGACCGCCCAGGATAGCAGAGGATAAGGACCTCTTTAAGCCAAGCTCTCTCATTTCATCTTGCGTCTATGCTGCCAGATAGTAAGTCGGTGCTTTGCTGGTCAGGGCTTCAAATGCTTGGAGTGAATCCATGATGATAATTTTGTAGACAAATGTGGCGAGGAGAGTTTGGCAGAGAGGACCGAAACTGTGGATGTCCTGAACAGGCTACAGAGTAGTGTAAGCTTTGACCAGACAGCACTCCCGTAATTCATAAGGTCAGTCGAAGCATTTGTTGCCAGGATTGTGAAACGTATGGTTTTGCATTTGGGGCCATTCTGGTATCTGTTGCCAGGATTGTGAAATCTATGGCTTTCCATTTGTGGGTAACCTCCTCATAGCAGAAGGCAAGGTCAGTTTTGTCGTCTGAGGCTCAAAACGGTGAAGTTTTTGAAAATGCTGTTGGTTCTGTCAGCAACAGTGCCTTTTGCGATTGCAAGAATTTATTAAAAACTGCTCGTTAGTATGTTAGACATAATTGCCTCTGATGTGAGAGGAGGGTTGAAAACTTTGGCATTTAGAATATCCCCCACTGCCAGCAGGTTTCTTCTGGAGAAGAGAGGAGGTTTGTTAGCTAGAGTAAAAATGACGTGAGTTGGGGTGGTTTGGTGAGGCCAAGATATCGCCTCAGGGAGGCATTCATGAGGGATAAAGATTTTTTAGGAGGCAAAGTCCATTACCCCTCCTCTATATAGTTTGAGGGTCCTTCGGGTGGACACCTCAACTGGCGAAATTGAATACCTTTGGAACTTTTTTGACTGTGCTATTGATGGAGTCAACATTATCCTTTACTGTTAGTGAAACCAATATCATTCTCCCCAAGAAAGTAATGGATCTTTTGTGTTTAAGAAGGATATCTTCGGCTTCCTCCTTGGAGTCCTCTGTTATTACAACGATTTCCTCGGCAGAAACTAAGGAGTGGTTCAAAGTTCTCGGAGATTTTCATATTTAGGCAACTTCAAAATTCAGCTTCATTTTTCATTATTTTCACAAAAATATTTTCATATCGAAAAGTTTCCCATCGTCCTCCGATATCCTTATAACCGCAAGCCTTGCATGCCATCACTATCTTATTTTATCAATACTTGGCATCATTTTCCCATTTAAAAACTTTAACTGCAAAGTAAATTTCCCAAATTCACTTCCTCCAAATTTCTCCCAATGAATTATTGATGTCCTGTAGCCCCGACTCCAATTATCTAGTTCAGACTGACTCAGAGGTCTGCAAAGTATTAAAAAAAAAAACTTTCCATTACAAAACTCGAAAACGACTTCCTTCCATTATTTAAATATCGACATGAACTTTTGCTTGTGAACTTCCGATGTTGGGTAGGCGAGCATCCTGTAATGCAAGGGACGAAGGTAGGCTCAGGTGGCATAGAGGCAGGTGCTTTCAGGTGCACGTTCGTCGGCATTGGGAGCCCGTTTCAATTTTAAGTCCTCGTCCTTGCGTCGTACAAGTCAATTATGGCGCGTTTTCATATAAAAGTTATAAGTCACGTTATTCACGCTCCACACTTTACAACAATTAAACTTTGACGAGGTGCCTGAAAGTCACTCATAATCAAATAACTTCTCTTCTATCTTGTCGAGTCTCTTTGGTATCTCTTCGTCTCACGGACGACTTCGGTTTGCAGGAGACATGCTCATATAGTACAATGTATGCTGGCGAAGTGGGGGTGGATCAGAGAAACAAAGTTTGTGACGAAGTAGCTTCATTGATGCCTGAATCCAAAGGATGTATGGAGGATTTTTCTTGAGAAAAAAAAAAATTAAATAGAGTTTTCGCCAAAACGTGCGAGAAGTTATTTGAATTATGAATTTTTAGATTTGCATTTTGAATGCAGATTACTGGAAAAGCAACAGGAAGTCATTTTTGTTTTCTGTTACTTTATTTGGTGTTTACATCTTATTTAGGATATTCAGAAAATGACAAACTGGGAAAAGTCAAATTGACGTTATGTAAAGTGGAATTGTAGTCTTGAGTCTATAGTCAAGCGGAAAAGAGGAATCGCCAGATGGAAAAGGCATAATTTAGATTTTAGACTCCATTGAAAACAGACAAATTATTTAAAAAAAGATTTAAAAACAAGCCGGGAAACCGGAAGCTGGGCGCTTCAGGTATGAAAGGTTTTGTTTGCTTCTTCTGTAAGTATATTTGAGTGTAGAACTATCCCATTTGTACGTAGCCCGTTATGTATATGCATTTAGCATGTCAGAATCAGTACTTCGGGTTGTAAATTTACACGGTAAAGATAATTTTGAGATACTGTAACTTTGTTACTAATAGTATGATTTTGATCAAACTTGGGGATAATATGCTTCATATTATATTTTATATTACTACCAAGTTCTATAACTCTGGGATAAACTTAAGGGGGGTTTTACTCAATTTTCCCAAAAATATTGTAATATACTATTATCAACTTAATTTGAACAGATATCGATATGGAGAGTATTTTGAGGCCTGGGGACCATATAGAGGCAGCTTCACGATTTTTCGGTTGGGTAGTTTCTGAGAATGGGTCCATTAAAGAAATCATCCTTTTCAACCCATCCCACTCCCCGCTTTTCTACCAAATTCCAAAAATAAAACCGGCTTCGAAAAGTACTAATCGAGACCTTTAATTTGATACCCCATATGACTACGTTCGGTGAAAAAAAATTTTACATCCCCCTTTTACATGTATGGGGACAACCGAACTTTTGGTGGGATTCTGAAATCGGAGAATGCCGCAAGGCCTGCCTTAATGCCGGAAGGCGCAGTCAGCGAAATAGAAATCGATCTGGATACGAGCAATTGCATGAAGAATATAAAAACGCTCGGAAGAAACTACATGTGGCCATCATGAAAAGTAAAAGCGAATACTTTAAGCGACTGTGTAATGAAGCTGACACAAACTCCTGGGGTGGCGCCTATAAAACCGTAATATCAAAAGTTAAAGGTAAACGCTTCCTGCCTTCAATTCCGCTAGATGGAGCAAGATACTTGAATTTCTAATCAACTAAGGCGTGGCGAAGTACCTAGTGCGTATCGTTGCCGACTTTCTAATCGATTGGATTCTGTGCTGGGATTCAGATGAAGGAATGAAATCATACCAAACAACATGCGGAGTTCCACAAGGGTCTGTCCTAGGGCCACTCTTGTGGATTATTATGTACAACATTGTACTGACTCTAGACCTTCCTACTGGCGTGGCCTCCATTGGTTTCGTGGATAATATTGGTGTGACGGTTGTTGTACGCCTTCTCGAAGAAGTCGAGCTCTATGCAAATGAAGCAGTCTATGAGATTAAATCCTGGTTAGAGAATGCTGGTCTACAGCTCGCAGAGCATAAGACGGAAGTAGTACTTATTACCAAGTGCTCTTCCATGAAGATTAAAGTTGGAACGCAAACAATTCATTCCAAGCCTGCACTTAAGTACTTAGGTGTAATGATTGACCAGAGGTTGAATTTCAGATTGCATGTGGAGGGTGCAGCAACCAAGGCATATAACATCGGAGCGCTGGTTGCGAGAATGCTACCAAATATAGGTGGCCCAAGGCCGAGCCGTCGACTCCTTATTTCAAGGGTGATCAGTTCGATTCTACTGTATGCAGCCCCAGTATGGGCAGATGCACTGGAAAATATAGGAAATAGGAGAAAGATTGGAGCTGCGTATCGCATAAGTGTACTCTGAACATGTTGTGCTTACAGAACATTTTCCAATGAAGCAGCTTGCGTGATAGCAGGAATGGTCCCGATTGAGATTCTGGCGAAAGAAATACAACGACTTTTCGATCGAACGTACTTCACTGAAGAATCTCCTGCCCGTCGGCGAGAGTTTGCCAGAGCTGAAACTGTCGCGGAATGGCAATAGAAATGGGATGAGTCAGAAAAAGGGCGTTGGACTCACAAAATCATATGGGATATCCAGAAATGGATCGAGCGACCTCACGGCGAAGTATGTTTCGACCTAACTCAGTTCTTGAATGCACACGGAGGCTATCGAGCATATCTGTATTGATTTGGTCGTGATGATTCGCCATATTGCCCACAGTGTGCAAACATTCCAGAGGACGCAGAACACGTCTTTTTTCACTGCCCCAGATTCGAAGCCCAAAGGGCTACATTAGAAGCTGCAACCGGGGAGCACTTACCCCAAAATATCATGGAAGTTATGGTGAAAGCCAAGGGGATATGGATCGAAGTTGAAAAAGTGATTACAGCCATCGAAAAGAAGCTTAGCCAGGAGGAAGTCATCCGAAAGAATGAACGCGAGAGGAACACGAATGTTGACATGAGCGCAGAATAAATTCTGATCCAGCCCCGCAACGTAATACCAAATGGGAGTCCCGCGGGGAGAGTGGTAGGAGAAGAAGGTGGTTTTAGTGGGTAAGAGTCCCACATAACCGTGTGACAGGAGCCTGCGGTAGCTTTTGAAGCTTTCCACCTTCCATCGGGGAAAAAAAAGACAGGCAGACATTGAACCGATTTTAATAAGGTTTTGTTTTGCAAACAAAACCTTAAAAAGATAATAAAAAATATTAACGATTTTGCTCAGCACTACTACTACCGGCTTTTCTGTTTACATTTTTTTATTTCATTTCCAGAGTCGTAGAGAGAAAATCCGGACCTGGGGTGAAAATAATGTGGCCCCCTAATATTCCTTTATTATTATTTCTTTTGAAGGTTTTGTATAAAATAAAACTGTCTGTCTTTCTTTCTTTTTTTTGTTTGGAGGAGGTGCAAATCTTCAAAAGACTCTGGCTTGGGCACGCCAGAGTGTGGAATTTTTACCCACTGAAACCACCCCTGACTCCCCCGCCCCCCCTTCTCCTAACCCGTGGATCCACCTTCAGGTATTACATCACGGGGCGGAGTTAGCTTATTTTAGCTAGGTCTCCTTTCATCTACCCGCGGTGTTCGTAACCGCGTCTTCCTCACTTCTCCTGCTTTTCGCAGTTTATCCTGGATTACAGCGATCATTTAATTGATCGCATCCCAGTCTTCCTGACAGGTTACCATTCTCCGGACCAAATTTTCCGGTGATAGCACTTCACCTAGAGTTTCCTCTAGGTTCCTCCTTTCTTCCTGGGTCCTCTGGGACCCCGCAATTTGGACAATTAGGCGAGGTGTTCAATTTAAACCTGCACAGGTATTAACGCTACCCTCCATGGCCGGTGAGAAACTGGGTGAGATTATAATTGATCTCCCCATGCTTTCTCTCCAGTCACTCCCCGATGGAAGGGATCAACCTGTAAGTCCAACGACCCTTTTCTGACTGGTCCCATCGCTGCTCCCCCTTTCGGTTTTTTTTCACCTGGTGTTATAAATGTTCATCATTTCGGTTGCCAGGATGTCAATGGGCATCATTCCCGAGATGACGAACGCTGCATCGTCTGAGACGGTCCTGAAGGCAGAACACACCCTTAGGGATGTTCTTCTGTAAACCTTACTCAATTTATGTGTATTCCCTAAAACCTGCAGTGCTTTTCCCCAAACTGGGACTGCATACAGCATGATAGAGCTCAACACCCTGGCTATGAGCAGCCTGCAAGTATGCCGCGGGCCGCCTACGTTCGGCATCATCCTTGCCAGAGCAATACTCGTGCTGCTTAAAATTAAGTCTTCCGTCTATCATCACCCCCAAGTATTTGATGGCCGCCTTGGAAGTGATGATCTGATTCCTGATTCTTATGCAGGCGTAATTTCTTTTGCGGCGCTTAGTGATGAGGATCGCTTCCTTTTTTTCCTCCACGAGTGCCAGTCCAGCACTCCCTAACCAAGCCTTAACAACACTGATTGTTTCGCTTGAGTACAACTCAGAATCCTCCAGATGCTTTGCGACCACAACCAGTGCTATATCATCGGCGTAACCCACCACCGTGGCCTCCTCCTCCTCCTCCTCATCATTATACATGATGTTCCACAGTAGTGGGCCTAGTACAGAGCCCTGTGGGACACCCGCGGAGACAACGTACTCTTTAGGTCCATCATCGGTATCATACCAGAGTGTCCGCTCTTTCAAATAGCTATCGATAATAACGGCAAGGTAGGTGGGAACACCAATCGTCGCCAGAGACTTTCGTATAAGGTTCCAATTAGCCGAATTAAATGCATTCCTCACATCCATGGTCATCACCACGCAATATTTGCTGGTACAACCCCTTCCGTGAATTGCATTTTCGCCCAAACTAGTAACCGTTTTGATGGCATCAATGGTTTATCTGGCTTTACGGAACCCATACTGCATATCTGAAAGACCCCCTTGGCTCTCGATGACTAGAAGTAATCTATTATAAATGACCCGCTCCAACATTTTCCCCATAGTGTCTAGAAGACATTTGGGTTTATAGGAAGACGGTTCCTCTGGAGGTTCGTCAGCCTTAGGCAACAGCACCAGCTTCTGCCGTTTCCATGGTGCAGGAAAGATACCCTCCGACATGCACGTTTCGAACAGCTCCGCGAACATATCCGGTCTACATTTGACGGCAAGTTTGAGGGCGTTATTAGGTATGCCGTCAAGACCCGGGGCTTTACTGTCGCCTATTCGACTGCAGATCTCCTTCAGCCCGTCCCTGGTGACTGGTGAAATCGGCGCCACATTCAGGGGGCGCTGGAAGGTGTCAGTACTCCCCTCTTGCTGGGGAAGTAATCCCTGGATTATTTTCAACGAGAGTATAGGGCACGTGATCTGCGGAGGCGATCCGTTTGGTTCTGTGGCAAATCAATCGAAGGCTGGCAAGTTCACTATTCCACCAATAATTGGGTCTTCTACTGTGTGACATGGAGAACTCTATCCGTGGAGGTGCCTGCTTTGCTAGGCAAGTCTAGCCACACCTCCATGAATGTCTGCTCATCCATCGCTTTTGCAGACCATCCTGGTGTTCTTTTGGATTTCGGCTTCCAGGGTGCGGGTCTCCGGCCTTGTGTTCAAAGGTGATAGCCTGGTGGTCGCTGTACTTGAAGTTCTGTCTGTCTTTCTGGCTGGCTGCCTGTCTGTCCGTCTGTCAGTCCATCATACGCATTTTCCTCGGAGACGATTATAGCGATTGACACCAACTTTGGAGTGCACGCTTACGCATATAATGAGTAACATCCTTTTGCCTCGAATTTAAGGGGGTCCCGACACATGCAAAAGGGATGTGTACATTTTTTTTCATCAAATACACTCATGTATCAAATCAAAGGTCTCGGTTAGTACTTTCCGAAGACGGCCTTAGTTTTGATAATTGTTGCAAAGGCGGGGAGTGCGGGGGTTGAAAGTGATCATTTCTTTTACAGACCCATTCTCAGAAACTACCCAACCCAAAAATTTGAAGGAAAAAAAATAGAGGAGAAATACACAAAACCTTTCATACCTGAAGCGTCCAGCTTTCGGTTTCCCGATTTGTTATTACTAATGTCAGAACAAAGGGCTGCTTCGCAAGGTGCTCTTCAAGACTTTTCATTTGATACCCCATTTGGAAGGAAAGTATACATCCCCTCTCTGCATGTGTAGGGAGCGCCCATAAGACGAGTACCTACGTGCTGATGAAGAAATTCACATTTGGGATTGTGCATGCAGCGGTTAAGTTAGAGTAAAATGTTTTTCCGAAAAAATGGCGATCGAAGCGATACACAGAACAGAAAACGAAGGATTTGTTAATGTGTGGAAACTGGTTGCTGCAATCATAGTTTAGTGAGAGTAGTATGTCTTAATCTCCAGGACTATCTCTGAGAGCCTATGGAACTTTCCGTAGCTGTTTGTTGTTTGGTAGGGAGTAGCTTAAAGAGGTGAGGAGACTCGACTTCCTATGGAGTTTAGGGGTGCTGCTCTGAACTTATCACTTGCATAGCGTTAAGTGTAATGATAATGAAACTAAGGCATAGTCTTACTGGGTAGAAGGCGCTATACGAAGTGAAGATGAGACAAATCTAGGGGTAACGGGAGGGGTAAAGTTAACGATTTTCATAGCTGCGGAAAGAATATGACGGCGCCTTGGTGGACTGTTTGGCCTTCCTTGTAGGTAATTCTACATGGGATAAGGAGAGGAGAACGAAAAGGGATCCCGCCATAAGAGCTTCCCGCATGGGTTGGTACAGATTGATGTAAGACCAGGTATTGATAGTGACTGCAGGGGCAAAGTAGTGCACATCAACGATTGGTTCGTTGTCAGTGAATGTACTCAGGAAAATAATAATAATAATAATCGTTGGCGCAACAATCCATATTGGATCAGGGCCTTGAAGTGTGTTAGAGCACTTCATTCAAGACCGAAACGGTACACCACAGTTACACTGTGGGAGGCAATGTGGTCAGCATTGCGCCCGCCCGAGATTATTACCCTGATTTGACTCAGGTACTCATTCACAGCTGAGTCGACTGGTGTCCGACATCCAGTCACGATAACAAATTCCTCTGCCTCCAGCGAGATTTGAACCGCGACCTTCCGCTACGACAGCCCAGCGCTCTAACCACTTGAGCCATCCGGACACTCAGGAAAATGGAGACGGATAAAATGCCATGAATGCGTCTCACAAGTTTTTTGACCCCAAATACAAAGTCTATCGCTTAATTAAGATTGCGGTTCGCACCTGAAGGTCTCCTCTGAAAAAGCTGTGCGCGTACAGTATTAGACGTCTGAATGCACAGTTAAGGGAAGGCTATTGAATACTTGAAAGGGGATGATACTACACACAGCATTCATTATTATTGAAAGCATGAAGCAGGTCGCACAAACAAACCCAAATAGTGTGGAAGATTTCTGATACTGATAGGGAAGCGTCGGCTAAGTGAAAAAATTATACAGCTAGGTCATTAGTTTCCTTCAAGCCGCTTTGACTATTAACTTTAGAGCTAAAGCTCTGCTGGCTTTATGTCTAAAGTCCACGATCAGGTAGGCCTCTCAGTCATGCCTGAACATGAAAGTCCTGCGGGTTTAACGTGAGTACCTGCAGTGTAGGCATAATCCCACGGTCCTCTTCAGACACGGATTGATTTTGGGACCACAAACAGAACCCCGCCACGCAAGCACAGCGGTCTTGGTTTATACTGAGTGCAGGCTCAGCATTCATACCAGTGGATGCGAGGCCTATTTAACACCTCTGCCGCAACTAAGGGGTACGGCACCCGAGTTGCACAGCGCAACTTCACGCTTGAGCTCTGAGGAGCTCTGCCCGCGATGTAAGCATAACCACAACCACCATGAAACTCCCACTAGGGGGCCAAACGCAAATAACCGGGCCGAGAACACATCCTCCAGGAATTCTCCAGGAGCATATGCTCTTAGAGGGCCGTCGCGGTTCCCATGGTACTAGATAACCTCCGGTGAGGCTTCGTGGCTGAAGCCGCTTCAGATGAGTCCCTTGCAGACTCCGGTTGGATCGCCCTCCTCGAGTACGTGGGGACGAGTCATGCCTGAACAGTACATAATCCATTCGCCGCCTGTTAAACTAAAAACACTATCTGCCTACCGGTAAGCCGGACGACGCTATATGTTTAACTGTGGCCATCAAAGACGTTGAGGCACAAATCAGAGATAGTTTTCTGTTTGAGCATTTATAAAAAAGCTGTTTACCAGCGATGAAGATGCGCATAACATTCCTTGCCTAAACGTATATAAAATCCTTGCTCACTTTCTAAAGAGCCTCTACGTGACGGCTACCGATAGGGCTCATCAACGCACATACGTACCGGTTTGCCTTACCTCCTTCTCATCTGGCTGGATTACCGGATGGTTTTTCATTCGATCACAAACCGTCTGAATAGTTCAAACTAGCAGGCCAGCCACATACTACCCATGTTCCGCTGCCGGTTAAGTGCGGACTATGCAGACGTACCTGACAGGCTCGGATTAGGAAAGGGGTAACCATTTTAGTTGGCCCCGACCCAGAATAATTGTTATGCTTTCGTCCGGTGGACCCCTAGAGTTCAGTAACCGGTAATTCTAGGATACCAAATATATCATAGAACCTCTAATATGTCTAGCAGGTTTTGCTTTGCGGAAACCCTGGGGTCGACGTTCTCGATGGGCAACACAACTACAGCACCCATGATTGCTAACTATTAGCCGCGTCTTTGAACATTAAGTTTTGTTCACCGTCTTCAAGGATCAAAAGTCTTTCGCATTTACTTTACAGCACCGACAGAGCATCTCTCTGTCAAATCTGGCACCTAATCTTTACAAGCTAATCCACTTCGGATATTCAATATGTGCCCGGTTAAGACAATTTAATTGGCGAAGCTTTGTCCCAGATCTCAAAGATCAAAATTTCAGCCGTGGTCGATTTTTCGGCAATCGTTGTGGAGCCTGAAGTCGGACTCCAAAGGAGTTCAAGGAGTTTCTTATCTTCGGCTCACTTTCCTCTATTTGCTGCGAGTTCTCCGGAAAGAGACTTAGGCCATATATTCGAGGCACTTTCCGTAAGGGAATATTTCGGTGCATGATCTTGTGTATTTGGACATAGAACCCGCTAGTGCCTAGTAAGTAATTCTGGCCGTCCATGAACAATGACGTTAATCCTTCTGCATCGCATATCAAAGGTTCGTTGCAGTCATCGTAGGAGAGCCCCCATAAGGTCCTCGAGCGCGGAGGACACTTGTCCGAACTGGACGTTGAAGGTAAGTCCAAGACGGTCTTTTTAGACAGACCGAAGTCGCGCTGTGTCCATTTTGATGTTGGCCACTCGGCGTTTGCGGCCGAGTACTCCTTGGTTTTAGTTGGGGGCCGACTAGTGTGGGAGAGTAATACTCGATGTCCGCAGCACGTACCTGTCAGCGCCGAGTGGAATCGCCGATAGCTAAGAAAGAGTGCGAGCGGCGGTGAGGTCGCCTAGGAAGCACGACTCTACTTATTGCGTTGCCTGGTCAAGCTGTCAACTGTTTCTAAGGCCATTGAATGCAGCGGCCGCGGCGAATTCATAACGGTGCTCAGGTTTGCGCCTCTGGCACATTGGAGCCACCACAGCGCCTCCAAAAATATCTAATAATGACGGACATTACAACCCTTCAATTCATCTTTTACTTCTAGAATTGTTTTTAGTTATTTCTGTTTGGGGATTGAGGGGGTCCTATGTTCTCATGCAGTTGATCTCGGTGGACCAAAAATGTCGAAGAAAGTTTCTTCCCAATTGGTCCGGTCCGACATCAATTGGATGCGGACTTAGGACTCCCTCATACAAAAATGATTTCACTTCAGCCTAGTTTGGGTCTGATTATAGGGCGGACTTCACTTGGATATAATTCGCACTCATGTCGTGTTTGCAATTGCACATAAAAAAGCGATTTCCACCTGTAGCCACTTGCGTCACCTGTAGTCGCATTGCTCCTGGGAAAGAGGTAAGGTAGCATCTGAAGGGTTGCTTTTGCGCTGGATGAAACCGTCTGTCATTGTTTTAGGTCGTTAAACCAATCCACCCTTCTGAGGTAGGCTTCTTAGCAATGTTTTGGGATTTTTTACAAATGGTTCTTTTAGTTAATGCCAGCGTTTGAAAACCTCTCAATTAACGTTTTTTACAAAGAAATTTTTGCAGTTAGAATTGAATCACTCTACACTGATTATTCTGAATCACCATAAACTTAGCTGACATAAAAAAGAACCCGCTTTCACTAACTCCAACTCAAATATGCAACCCCAAACTTTCTTTTCAACACCAACTGTTTCATAAACGCCAAGTGCATAATTCATTTTGTCGGTTGTAAGGTGAAAGGTTATGATGGGTTGGTTTAAAAGTAGAAACCACCTGAGTGGAATTTCATCAAAATGAGATAGGCGAGGAGGCAATGAGCCTTCGGGGGATGGAACAGGACACCGTGGAACGAAAGATCCGAAAGACCTGAGTTTGGACTAAAGTCATGCCAAGGTAAATACGAGACAGAAGGTGAGCCCAAGTGGAGACGGAGGCTTTAAGGACATGACACCGCACTTGATGTATTTAGTGGGTTTTTGAAAATTTTGCGGTTTTATGTTTATTAAATGGCAGACGGAAGGAAGTAAACGAACAAATTAAATACGAAATGTAATTACTTGCGCTGATTTAGATGGTAAGTTCTGAAAGGAAGTTTGTTGACTGGAGTTTTTACTTTGTCGGTTAATGAGGAGCGATGATGACATAAATTTGGATTCTTTTGTTTTGTTGTTCTTTGTGGAAATTTAGATATTTGGATGAGATTCTTTCTGGAAGAATGTGACGCTGTTTTTTTTCGGATTTTAGTTAGATTATTGATTTATTTTACAGTCATTTTTATATTTTACGCAATACGAAATTTCCATGAAGGTTGTGTTCTACTACGATATTTTAGATACCAGGATAGAGAGATGAATGCTTTGTTTCAAAATAACTTGAATAAACATCTGAAGCTGAAAGAAGTAAGTGATTTTCGAAATACATTACATCGTATAACGAAATTACAACACAATCAAGAATATGGAAGTCGTTTTCAACGCAATTCATTACAAATAATCATCATCATCAACGGTTTGGGCGGAATGCTTAAGACGTCACGAAAGAATTAGCTTGACAAATTCCATTTCCTTGAAAGTTTTTTTTTCGTTTCAGCCAATAAATGCATCGGATCTGTTTCTCGAGCTTTTATTTCTCAGTGAATATTTTTGGGAGTAATATAGTAAAAAAAATCCTAAAGGAAAATTGAGAGGTTGGGTGACAGAAATGGAAAATGCTTTGGAGTTTGTTAAGATGCATTATATGTCTTTTGTCTTGGATATGTGGAGAGGAGATATGATCTGCAGGATGTCCATTGAAGGGACATTTGTGGAATTTTTTTCTGGGAAGAAAATATGTTGACAGCAGTACGTCCACAAAGTTTCAAATTTTTTGGCGGAAAAGCTAGAGTCTCTGATTCAGCAATAATCGAACTATAATAATATAGTACTTACCTCAATTGGTGTTGTAGGTTAGATTGCCGACGGTTCTCCCTGGAAAAGACAATATTAAAGTTTAGAGTCAGTTTGTAAGTGCCTGGAAAACCTTATAATACTATAATACTAAAAGCCTATAATCAAACGTATCAATTTTAGCATTCCGCCAATTTGAATTCGTTCCTTTGCCATCTAAACTTTATTCTTGCTTCAAATTCCCTGCATGGACCTTCGGCTATCGTAAAGGTTTCTTGAATGTGCACACATTCCTTGATAATAGTGCAGAGTGCCTCCAGTATGTTACCTTTCACCAATTTACAGGTTGCATGAGGTTAGATAGTGGTACTCTGGGAAGCACTCCTCCCCTACCCTAGAAAGCCTTTCCGAAGTAACTACAGATCTTGAGGGGTGAATCCTGTTTTGGGTTGTAAACATTAACTCGACACAAAATTTACAGGAACAGATATCAGAGAGAATATTGACCCCGAAATTTTGGCGTAGAATAAGGATTTTCTCAGTGGTGTAGAGCTAGCGGAATCTTTCAATAGAGAGGAGAAGAAGGCTAAGTAGGGTTCATGAAGGGCTTCCTGGAGGTTACATTGTATTCATGATGGGTAATCTGGAGGTGGGCTCTGAAAATGTCTTACTAGAGTGTGAAATGGGAAAACGCGATCCGGGGGACCAAAACCATAACAGTGGAGGTTTTCCTGGTTTGCGCAGTTTCCACTGCCTGGCCATGGGCGGCACATTGTTCTTGCACAGCGAAAAGCAGTAGATTTGGAAGATGTCCTCTGGATGTAAAAGCACGAGAGGGATTGATAACGGCCTTCAGCGAGGTCATTATTTGATGGTTGTTTGCCATTCATGCTTACTGGGTTGGAGAGAGGTTCTTTTGGCAGCAGGAAAACTACCATTCACATCAGATGACAAACGGCTTGTAAAATCCGCCGTAGAATATTAATGAAAACTGGATTTTCAATTAATTAGTCTGATTGAATAAAAACTTGGGCGAACTTGCATTGGAATTAACTATCCGATGATTGTTGTGAGTGGGTTTTGGAAGAAGCAGAGGAGAAGAAAAGCTTATTGAAAAGACCTGGGCGGAACTGAAACCAGCAACGATGGCGCGTAGATGTGGTTAACGTTTCAAGGATAATGAAACTAATATTCATGGAGTGGTGACCGAACATGCCAAGTCTTCTGTGTCCTCCCTTCGTTCTATCGAATTCTCACTGTATTCTGGGCTGACGAAAGTCGAATAGAGAATTAGTTTGGCGTGTGAGTCAGGTACTCATGGGTGTACTGACCTTTGAAAAATCGTCTCATCTGCGTTGCCAGAGATTATGCGATTCTGACCTTGCTGTGTTTCTGTATGCTGTATTCCCCTCAATACTTCTTGTACCGTATATCACTCTTGAATCAATATGTCAACTGGGATCATATCTGGCACCACGAGTACTGCACATTTGACGTGGTTCTAGAAGAGCCTGCAATGCTTCCGCCCATACAGGTGACATGTAAAGCAGAACAGATCGCACTACCCTGGCTAAAAGCAAGCTTCTACAGTCGTGTTTCCGGTAGCCACTGTAAAGATGTATTTTATGAGTTCTGATTTGTCCCATACTAGAGAGTTCCTTCTAAGGGGTAGCTCTCGACCAGACTCGACTGTAAATCCGGAAAACCTATGTCGACCGATGGGCTCTTAATCCGGTTCCAGTTGGTGGAATTTAATTCGTCGAAATCCATAATTACGATCTGACAGGCCGTTACCGCTTTCGACGGTGGGTAACAGTCTGTTGTAGATGACTATCTCCAGCATCTTTCCCATTGTACCTAGCAAGCAGAGCGGACAATATGATGATGGATCTCTCTAGGGCGCCGCTTCTTGCTTCATTCACTGAGCAAGGAACATTCCTTCTCTTCGGTATATATCGAAGGTATTGGCGAAAAGATCGGGGGTAGTTTTCATTGTCAGCTTCAAAGATCTGTTAAGAATGTCATCTGAACCTTAGCTTTATTGTTACCGATCCTACCACATATTTCCCGCAGCGTTGTGCCGGCAATTGGAGGTATCACGCACTCTTTGATCTGCTGTTTTGGTGGTGAGGAAAAAGAATGGCAGCATTTTCTTTCAGAACAGAAACAACACCAAGTGGCTATGGCGAACCCCCAGGTCGTGACACCGGGAAAAATTATATTTACATTGACTTGCTAATCTTGATTCATTAGGCGAATACCCCAAGGCTTTGGGCGATCAGAATCGAGTCTGCTCGAAAATTCAACTTAGTGGCTTCGGCCATGAAGCCGTACCAGAGGTTATCTGGTACTATTCGAACCATGATAGCCCTTCGAGTTTATATATATTTCAGTAGAAGTCCTGGATCACGTGTCCTCGGTCCAGTTTTTTGCAGTTGATTCCTAGTGGAAGTTTCATGGGGGTTGTGTTTCTGTTCAGATTGTGGGTCTTGGCTATGTAATCCGGGTGCTGTACTACTTAGTTCGCTAGAGACTCTAGGTAGGTCTTTCACCCTTTTTTTGTGTTTTTGGTGAAGGTGGAAATTTTAAAAAACGTTGCTGTGCTAGGTTAGAGCAGAGTGTGGGATTTTCACCCACTAAAATCACCTCCATTTTTCCGCCCATATTCCCGCGGGACCGCCGTCAGGTATAATTCCGAGTGGAGGGCTCCGGTTTACACCAGAACAACTAAGTCACGCGTCCGTCGCGCTTTCCGGACTCGGTTTAGTTCCTTCGGCTTTTCCTGTATCGCCGTTACTGTTGCGTTTGCTGCGGAACTCAGCATCTCCTCGACGAAATTATAGCGTCCGATAACTTCGTCGAGGGCATCGTCTAACCTCCCTCTTTCAATCGCAAATTTCGGATAGTGATAAGTAACATGTTTTGGGTCTTCGGGTGTAGCGGCGCATTCAGGACAGTCCGGGGACTATTCCAATCCGATGGAATGCAAGTGCTTCCTGTATCCACTATGTCACGTAAGGAACTGTAACTGTGTTAGGTGGTAATTTAATACTCCATGTTTGGGCACGACTCCTCTTTCGATACATGAGGTCAGTGTATGGGTCCAGCGGCCTATTTTGGCAGCAACGTGTCACCTCTTGTACAGCTATTTCCTAGTGGCTTTTTGGAAGCCCACAGTCGCTTCGGTCGGATTCACTTACCTTCTCCGGTAGAGACAGCAGCTCCCCGCAATGAGAAACATTGCATCACGTGATTCCGTCCTATACACACTGCACACACTTAGCGCGATTGGCCGGTATGCTGAACTTACTCCTCCCTGGTTCACTGTATTATCCAATTCGCACGTCCAGGCAGGAGTCGCGTATAGCAAGATGGACTTCACCACCCCTGTGGTAGCAGCCGGCAACTAGATTTTGGCTCTTCAATATTTGGCATCATCGTTGCTAGAAATGGGTTAGCTCTTGCTGCCTTTTCGCGTGTATAGTCCAGATGCTCTTTGAAGCCCAACTGGACATCTGGTATCCCTTTGGTATCTAATCATCGACTTTGAAACGACTTCGAGGTTATCAATCCGGATTTTGACAGTGTTGTTTTCCCTGCGATAGGTAATAAGGACCGCTTCTGTCTTATCTTCCGACAGGTCCAGTTTCACCATTTGGAGCGATGCTTTGGTGGCATGAATGGTTTCACTTGTACATAGTTCCACGTCTTGGTGACATTGACACGCTAAGGCCGATCACTCCTTTATATATTATGTTCCGCAGGAGCCGCCCCAAGGCGGAACCTTGGGGAACACTTGCTGTCACAACATATACCTTCGGCCGTCGTCCGTCGTCCGTCTCATACCAAAGAAGTCTCTCCAAGAGGTCAGGGGGCCAGGTCTACGACCGTTGCAATGGCATCGACTGAGGACCGCACTCTACGAAACCCCGTACTACCACTACGACAGACCACCACTCGACGAACGGAAGCAGCCTCTTTTATATCATCTTCTCCAACATTTTCCTCATCGTGTCTAAAAGACAGATAGGGCTATATGAAAAGGGTGCGCTAGGTGGTTTTTGAGACTTTGGCAGCAGAACCAACCTCTGCCTTTTCCACTGGGTGCGAAGCAGTCCTTTGACCATGCACGATTTAACTTCAGAGCTTTGTACGGAATCCCGAATGCCGATGATCTCGCTTGCCTCTTGTCGTTTGGCAATGCTTCCTCTCTCGAAGATACGATGCTCTTAGCAGCAACATTTTTTTGTTTCATCAGTAGTTTGGTTTCCTACTGTGGTGGAATTTACGTCGTTTGCTTCAGCTACCCGTTGACATAAGTGGTTCATTTTTTCCAGCGCCATTGCCTTCGGGTCGTGATCTCTTCCTAAAGCCGCCAGGAATGTCTCTCCCATGAAAGCTCCAATTTACCATCTAGCTTTATCTACGTTTGTTACTCACTGGACCGTAACCTCCTGATGTCGAGAAAGATGGCCTATTGGTCACTGTGGATGTAGTGTTTTCTCACTCGCCTAGCCCTCTGCTTCAGAAAGTGGGCACGCATCCAAATTTGGCTAGTACGATGTCCAGTTTCGTGAAGGTTTCAAGTAGGATCTGGCCCCTGGTGTTTGTCACTCGGCTTCTCCAGTTTAAAGCGCACGCGTCGAAATCGCAAGCAATGTTTTTGGGGTTGCAGTCTCTAGTGTTCAACACCGAGCTATCTAGCATTTCCTCATTTTCCGCGAATGTTGCACAAGGAGGAGTGTAACAGCTGTAGACATGGACCCTGTTGACTTTCGCTCGTACAAAGCCGGATCCCGAGGAATGCCTTTGTTTCGTGAAAGGCTTGCCGTCCGCATGCCCATATCGCCGCGTTTCCGCCACGTAACACTAAGGTTATTTCGGTAAGGTTCATATATTACCGCCACATTCACATTCGACTCGCAAATGGTTTGTGAGAGCAAGTCTTGAGCTGCCTCGGAATGGTTGAGGTTGATTTGTATCAAGCTCATTTAACCCTAGGTAGGTCTTCCATCTATCAATAAGACGGGACTATAGTGGTGGTTACAAAATCAGTCCGTGTTTTAAGAAGACCGTGGTGTTAGGCCAACGCGGCCGATACTCACGTAAAAATTTCAACACGTAGCTGTCGACCGTCGTTACCACGTTTCCTATAATCTTCTAAAGCCTTTTCGATGGGAAGCATGCGCCTCGCAAACTTGCCATTTCGATATTCCATTAGTTGGGCTGCTTACCAGGGAGCAGTGGCCTTCTAGGCATAGTAGTATCGCATGCTGCCGTCACTAGATAGTTTTCGCCGTCCACATGAGCAACCCCCTCCCCCTTTCTTTAAGGTTTACTATAGACCCCAGGTCCCTTCCTCTGAAAGTATATCAGTTCCCAACATTTGCGTATATCACGTTTAACTCGACGAATACATCAAGCAGAGCACGACCTCTCACATTCGTTGTCCGGCTCCCCTGTTCAAGAACCCACGGATTATGATTATCAGTCAAGACCCTATCACGCACGAAACCATAGCGCGCATAGCATGTGCTTATACTCCTCAAGTGTAGTGCTGGGTGGAGGGTGGCCGCTGTATATCTCGAATTTCCTGTCCTCGTCAAGCCTTACTAATTATAATCATATAGATCGCTTTCCCGCGGATGGTTTGCGAGGGTAGGTCCTGCGCCGCTGGCACTGGTAGAGGTTGATTTGTATCACTTTCATCTGTAATTTGCACTGAGAGCTCTCCTGTATTCTGATGGTTCACACCCTGCTTTCTTTTGCACAGTGTTCAAATTAGGTCAGCTCCATCGTCCTTGTGGATATGTGTTATCCCCACTGGTATATACCTTCATAATGTGACCAAATCTAATTCGTCTGAAGAATCGTTTAAGTGGCACCTGCTCTCTAAGACAACACATAATCTAGCCTGCTCTTATTTTCCACGCTGCCAACAGTTTGGGTGCTGTCGCTGGTAGGTTGATGATGGCGGTTTGTGCCCCACCGAAGGTCGAACCCCTTTTCCAAGGCCTCGAGAACCTTTTCCTTCGTGGTGACCTTACCTATAATATATCTTTGCAGACAATAAACTTTTTGGGGTTTTACTAGCCCTTACTTCGGGTTGCTGTCCTGGGGACTTTCCAATATGCCTCAAGAATCTATCCGCGCTTCTCCACTTGGGTTTCTAGATCTCCAACATAAGGTCTCCTTTCTGAGACGGCCTAATGTGGCCCATTTTCTTGAAGTTGGTGAATTCTGGGTCTATCCTCACCCTGCTGAAAATGCCAACGTGTGACCCTTCGCTTTATCGGGAGATGATAATAACCTTCCTTCGTATCCTACTCATATCTATTGTGCTACGGATTGGAGCCCTACCAAAACCCAGTTACTCTTCCAATCCAAATATAGCATTGCATATTTACTTGCAAATTACAATCGATATACCATTCCCTAGTGCCTTGCTAAGAATATGCTTCCTACAAACAACTCTGGGCCTTTCAAACTTAATATGTAAATCCTCAATACATCAATTAACCATTATAAGATAAATAGTTGGGAGTATTCCCCTAAATCCTTTACACTTCCAATCATTTCAGATCACTATCAGGATCTTAGTGCGGGACTCCATTTCATATCTGAACGGCAAACTGTGCGTGCTTAATGTGTACATGAGGTGATGGGGAATCTGATCCATTTTCATGAATGCTAAGAGAGCTGTAAATCAATTAAATTAACTGAATCAGTTGATGTTTTCACAGAGGCAGGTGAGGTGCAAATATACACATGCATGCAAATGTGTAAACATCTTACTTCCCAAGATCTAATGATTCACAACTAGCCCCAACTGCATAATTCTTGGTGAAGTGGCGGAACTACAGGCCTTAAAATGGGAGTTCCGGGGAGAGAGGGTGGAACTGGAATGAGAATCAATGAGGAGCATAGGATGCGTGATAAGATATAAAAGTTGCGTATGAATACTCCCCGATGGTAACTAAGCTTTCTTTTCACAACAGTCAACTTAATTAAAATCAATCGAAGGGACCACCGAGAACAAGACATCGCGAAAAGCCACTGTTCGACCCCTAAAAATCATCAATCCAATTAGAAACCTCCACCGAGTAAATTACTTCCCATAAAATCGTCCTGATTTGGACAAATAACTTCAAATTAACGGAAATAGCACGGGGCTCGCAAAATCCCGCCACGGTGGCTTTAATGTCCTGTGTCAAATAAATTACAGAAAAAAAAGTAGAAATTAGAGACAAAAGCCTCACTGCGAACAATACGACATAAATAGAGACACGACCATCTTACATTTATTTGTGTCGTCCTGATTCCATTCATTAGTGTGACGCGGAACGGACAAATTTACTTTCCGACCTGACATGCAAAGTACTTAAGGTAACGACCGGCTGAAATCAAAGGACTACAATGGAAAATGCCGTTTGGGGCCTTTGGGGAGCTGGGGGATAATTTCGCATAGAACTCAATAATATATCACAGGCGAAAGCATTTCTATCTTTTATGAGTGTAGGGGGTGGAACGACCAGGGTCTAGTGAGTATTATTCGAGAGGGTATCGAAAAGTTAGAAGTCGTCCTTGAGAAATATTCTCTGAAAATGTTGATGAGTTTTTTTGCGGTCGGTGGCTTTTTGTTTAAGAAAAACTGCGCAATCTACAAAATCATGTAATCCGAGGGGGATGCCGTTTTAGAAACTTAAATCCTAATACCACCGGACCCTGGAAGCACCCCTAGAAAACTGCTCAAGAAAAATCAAAGAACACATTCCAAAATCACAAATGACTTCAGACACGAAAATTGTCCCTGTCAGTCTTGCCACGATTCTGTCTGAACTTTCTGAAGCCAAGGAGTGTTCATTCATTGAGTACGTTGTGAAGTTAACATGCTTCCCGACTTCAGAGTGTATTTGTAGGAGAGGAACAATGGGAGTAAAATGAAAAAGAAAAGTCACTGAGTCACTGTCAAGATTGATTGTCGAATATTATGATAAGAATGGTGGCATGAAGCCTTCCAAGTTTTCCTCTAGTCCCCTAGCTTCAAGTCGTTCTTGAATTTGCTATCAAAATGTCCGACATGAATAGATGCCAAGCCACTATTCAACCAGAACATGCTGGAAAACGTTCCTTTCGTCCTTCGGGCGTGCAGTAGTTTGTAACAAGATATCATTGATGTGCAGTGGAGAAAAACGTAAGGATGTGGGAAGGATTGTGGGGAAAACGACCAAGTGAGGTTTGTCCTACTGAGGTGGTTGCATTTGTTTGTCTGCTGTAAAAGGGATAGTGAGTGGGAGTTGGTTGCAGGCTTTCGTAGCGGCGTGATTGTTGGCTGGTCATGACTTAACACTCGGTGGACGTCAGGAGGCGAAATAGATTTACGGAGAAACTGCCGGGCTCCTGTCTCAGACAGACAACCGGTTAAAATATCCCCCACCCCCGGAGTGTCTAGGACTCTAACTCGGAACCGTTTGACACATACGCTCAGGTGAGGCTTACTATAGGAGCAAAACCACGGCACCCTGGAATCCTTCTATCCATCTCCCCCCCCCCCTTTCGCCTTAAGAATGCCTTGAGTTTAACGGTAGGTGTAGCAGGCATCATTCACCACATCCTTGCAATAAATGCAGTCGGGTGACCGTAACTTTCTGAGCAGCTGGGTTCAGTAATAGTCTATGCCACCGTGCTTTCAATTAAACGACTGCCACACATCTTTGATGAAATCCGCTGTCCTCTTTTTCCCAAGATTGCTACCATGCATAGAGAGTACGGGCTCTTTTTTCATAAGCGACGACATCCTTATTTCCTTCACCTTCTCTGAAGTATATAAATCTTCATTCGAAAGCATGGAGAGCGGTCGGAATAACTTCTGGTATCACCATTATTACTGGTTCCGAGAAGGTAGGATAGGCGGACGAAATTCGCAAAGCCTCTCGTCTTTGTATTTGCGCGCAGGTATCTGTGGTGCATTCTTCACTGAGGGAGTCAACCCATTCTTCGGAATCGTACAGAAGGCCGAACTGAACCGTACTCATCTGCAAGCGACGCTTACTGGATAAGGGACCTCCCACATTGGATATCAGCTGCAAATTGGAAACATTCTAGCCGCAGCGTTATCAGCGGTGTTGTCTTCTCGAAGAAACTCATCTTATTGTCAATTATGATGTCAGGATATTTCACTGCCGGCTTCGACAAGACCAAGGTTTCACCAACTTGAATAGAGAGGACTGTAGAATGCTCTCCTTGGTTAGAACAACGACTTCGGCTTTCTCCAGAGCTAGTAGGAAGAATCCATGTTAAGCCATCCATTTGCTTCCTCTCTGTATCACCACTCGAGTGCTCAACTGTGCGTGCAGTAACCAGTGTCGTAACATCACCTGCATATCCGACCAAACGCGATTCATCAGACATATCGAGTCGTACAAGAATATCATATAGGACGTTCTAAAGGTCCGTGTCAAAGATAGATCACTGAGCCACCCCCGATGCGACCTTCATTCTAAGCATTTCTTTCCAGGTCTCGTGGAACAGGGTGCGACTCTTCAAATAGTCTTTCAGTATCTCAATAGGTGGCTACCCATTGCGTGGAGTATGGAAACGATTTTCCAGTGCCTCAAACATGTGGCATCACCTCGCTGAATTGGAGGCGTATCTTACGTGTAGGGCCGCAAGGAGTACCACCCGCTGATAGTGGCGACTCTGTGCCCCAGTCAGTTTCACTGCTTGGACCACCTCTTCAATCGCATAAATCGATCGTTTCACCCTAAAACCTAAAATATTGTGTTGGCGAGCTGTCTCTCGTAGCAGTGCGTCAGTCAGTCTTGTCTTGATGAGCTCCTCAAGCAGCTTCCTCACTGTGTCCAACATACTGAGAGGGTGATACGCTGACGGTGCTTCGGGTTGCTTTTAATAATATGGATGGAGTTTGGATTAGACAAGTGTCGAATCCAAGCCATCCGCAAAGGTCATCACGAGCCGCATGCCGGACATAGCATTGGTGACCTCCACATCGAAGCTATGACCGAGACAGACTTCTACAAGTACCTAGGAATTCTGCAAGGAACTTATGCTCGAGTTGGTGATCTGAAGGAAGCTCTGCTGTCCGAATTCCTGTGACGTGTAAAGCTGGTGCTGAAATCGCATCTCTCGGGGAAGAATAAAATGAGCATGTTGAATGTATTCGCTATCCCTTCACTGGTTTATGTATTCGGAATATTGCCGTGGACGAAGACCGACCTGGAAAACGTCCAGCGGCGGATACGGACAACTATGTCCAAATTCCGAATGCCGAATCCCAAAGTCTGCCGTGGAGCGGATGAACCTGCCTCGTGACATCGGAGGTAGGGGCGTGTTTGACGTGGCGGCACAACATCATCGCCAAGTCGACTCGCTGAGCGCTTATTTTTACAGCAAAGAGCAGGCGATTCCCTTGCATGCGACTGTCTGTAAGGCAGACTGTGGACTGACTCCACTTAACTTGATGGATCGATCTTTCAATCCTCTAAGTGGGGTGAAGTCGGACCAAGAGCGGATCGATGAATAGAAGTCGAAGGCAATGCACGGTAAACACGTGAATTGTCTTTGGCAGCCATTTGTCGATTTGCATCTGTCGAACAGATGGCTGTGTGCTGGGGAGCTCTTTGCTGAGACGGAGGGGTTCATGTGTGCATGGCGCGGTCGCCATCCGAGCTTATAAAAAGCTCATCATGAAAGAACGGGTGGAGAACGACCAGTGCAGATTGTGTGGTTCGGCGTTAGAGACGTTGGACCACCTCATTTCTGGCTGTACTGTTATGGCACCGGTGCAATACATCACCAGGCGTAATGCTGTATGTAAGGTTATCCATCAAAACCTTGCATGTAAGCATGGGCTGATCACGGGAACATGTCCGGTTTACCGATATGAGCCGCAAGCAGTACTTGATAGTTCTGCTTACAGCATGTATTGGGACCGGCAAGTTCTGACTGATCGCCATACCGCACACAACAAGCCTGACGTACTGTTAGTTGACAAGACGGGTCGCTCCGCGTATATTATTGATGTTGCAATCCCCCATAATAGCAACATTGAACGGAAATACGTGGAGAAGAAGGTGAACTATGAGCCATTGGTTTGGGAAATCAAAGAAATTTGGCGTCTCGAGCGGGTGGTTGTAGTTCCCATAATATTATCAGCTACAGGTATTGTACCTAAATCCCTCACGGCTTCCCTTGATGTCCTGGGAGTACTCCGGGGAGTACTCGACGGTTTCTCCCACTGACCTACCACCGGCCACCACCACCAGTGCCCCTTTAGTCTTTAAGTAGGTAGGATCGTCCGAGCCTAAATGCTTGGCACTTAGTGCTAGTATTGGGTAAAATCCGGCATCTGCCGAGATTGTGATAACTCGGAAATAATAATCGTTGGCGCAATAATCCATATTGGATCAGGGCCATGAAGTATGTTAGAGCACTTCATTCAAGACCGTAACAGTATACTACACTATACTGTAGGAGGCAATGTGTTCAGCACTACGCTCGGCCCGACAATTATTACCCTGATTTGACTCAGGTACTCATTTACAGCTGAATCAACTGGTATCCGACATCCAGTCCCGATAACAAATCCCTCAGTCACCAGTGAGATTCTCTAACCACTTGAGCCATCCGGAAACCACTTTGGAAAGCTTGCTCTTTATTTGCACGTGTCGGTCGGGTTTCAGTGTCTCGCCAGGTGTTTCAGCCCTTCGCTGCGGTGAATTACATCATTTCAAACTACCCCTAACGTATCCAACTTTTCCTCCTTTTTTACTATTTAATCAAATTTATTGCTTCCCCAATCTGTCAAAATGCTATCAGCGTATTGTGTGCAGAACAGTGGTTCACAATGGGTATACTCTCTGGAGAAACCTGTTCCCGGAACTCATGGACGGATCAGCAGTCGTTCGGGACGACGCCGTCTACTAACACCGGTTGAATACATACTACCTGCTTTGGGTTCCAAAGAGGGCAACTCCTGATACACGCCACACCTACCACACCGGCAGAGCTAGACTCACATCACATCGACTTCGGCATAGAACTGTCGGCGTTTTGGGCACTATAGCGTGTCCCAGGGAATACCGGTTACTCACAGTTTGCTCTTCACTTTGTTGGTTTATCAAGCCTCGCAGCTTTCCAGCGGAAGAGAAAAACACCCGCTGCCAAAAATGCGTTGATTGTGCTGAGTTGGAAGTTCGGCTTTCATTTACATACAAATTTCAACACTTCGCTGGGAATACCATCTGGTCCTGATGTTATTTTCTCCTTCATGCTTTCTCTAGTTCCTTTACAGTGAACAGTGGAATTCTGTAATACCAATTTCTTCCTCGACAGTGTCACCTCGGATGGTTTCGACAGGAAAAAGATCCTGGACGATTTCTTCCATTTTCGCTGCTTCCATGGAACAGAGTGACCGATGGGGAATCGAGTTTTTGGTAGTCCTACGACTCTCTGTTAACGTCGTTGATTAGTTGCTGCCAGCCGGGCGCCTTCTTCCTGTTGATTTTGTGGTGGAGTTCTCTCTTCTCTTTCTTATATTCTGCGATCTAAGGATCACCTCGTCTTGGCCTCTTGTACGCTGAACAATCCATCATAGTCTGAGGGAGTTCCTCCTTAGGCTTGCAATTTCAGCCATCCATAAGTGCATTGGGAGTTTCCTTTTGGGACCCGATGCATTAGGAACTGTGGTGTTAAGGCTCATTATTGAGTGAACTAGGGATTCACTTCTTCTGTCTGCGCTTGGGTCTAGTCGTTGATTTATCTGTTGCAAGAGCTCCGGTAAATTTTCCAACGCCGATGTTCCCAATGTTCCATCCGGTAGGTGTTTGCCGCAGGTCAGAACAGTGTGAGGAGCCGTTTGTCACTTCAAAGGAAATGTATGGGAGATAACGCTCGTAAAATCTTTCAGTATCTGCCATCGCTAGACCGCTGACAATAAGGACGCTATATAAAAGATTATACAAGAGATAGTTTTCACGCAGCGATACCATAACAGTCAGGTTGTGGATAAAATTAGGTTCAATAGGTTATGGTGGGCGGGTCACTTACTCCGTACGGACGAAGATGATCCGGCCCGGAAAGTCTATAAGGGCAATATCTAAAAGAAAAAGAAAACGAGGCAGACCTTACCTAAGATGGAGCGATGGCGTTGGTCAGGACGCCAGACAGCTTTCAGGGATATCGAATTGGTGGACCTCGGTGCAAAACCGGGATGTCTGGAGTTCCTTATTAAGGCAGGCCTAGACCGGATACCGGTTGTTGCGCCG
This sequence comes from Hermetia illucens, assembly GCF_905115235.1. Lineage (NCBI taxonomy): Eukaryota > Metazoa > Arthropoda > Insecta > Diptera > Stratiomyidae > Hermetia > Hermetia illucens. The sequence goes on from NC_051850.1 coordinate 174,174,669, forward strand.
TTGATGATGATGATAGTTTCCTCGCAAGTAGGGCGTCAGAATGTCAGAGTGTTACTGACATTTAGGACAATAAGTCCTGTTCTGGCGGCCATCTCCAAAATCTGTGCACAACGAGAATCTGGTTGAGGCGCGCCCATTCGAGGGTTTTGGCGTTAAAGTCTCACGACTGGAGCTCTCCCTTTCGTGTTTTAAATCTCGTCCTCCAAGACGGCGAGTCTATTCCGAAAAGCGCACAAAGACGTTCGGTGTAAGGTAATCCACTTCCACATAACTTACGTATTCTAACAAAGCCATTTCCCCGACCATTGGCCCCCATTCATCTCTTACTCAGATGGCAGCAGTGGTAGATAAGTCGGTATACCACGGTGAGCTTCTACCTCGATACTGCTCGCTGAGAAGCAACAAGTTAATTCTCCTTACTTGCACCATCAGCCTCATCAGGTTGTAAGCTCTTACGTGTTTGCTTTCAGGATGGTCATGGTGTTTCACTGTTCACATGTAAATCTTTTTTTGCAGACCTGCCCGGAACCCATGAGTCACATCTCCTTTTTGCAGACCACGGTCTTTGCAAAGGGCACATCATTTCGTCCTCTCACAAGTCTTTGCTTTGTGCCTGGGTTCGCCACTCTTGTAAGAAAAAGTGCTTCCGCCCTACCTTTTGGAAGCCCTCGTTATATGTCAATTTGCCCAGCACTTAAAAAAGCGGGATCCACTCGATTTTCATTTTCCTCCAACGGCTCGCTGTCTTCTCAGCGACAGTGATAATGACCATTTTTTGTCGTCAGGAGTTGACAGACATAACTCCCACTTTGAGGTTGCTCACATCTAGGCAATCCAAATTTATAGTTTCTTCCACCTTTTCCGTGTTAGTGAAACAATCCAGATTCCTTATTTCAAGGGTGCATATGGGTTGTCAGCGGGAGGCTACTGCTTTTGTGCCTAGAATATTCTGGACTGCCTTATCGGTCTTCGACCTAAGTTCGACAAGTATATCGTCGGATCGAGTCTGCCATATATATTTAGTCTGTCACTGTTGTCGCTTGTTACTGTTGTTGAATTTTCTCCTTTTTTCGAGGCTGCTTTATTCGTTTGGTCACCACCTCGCAGAAATTTTCTTGCTCCGTGTCGGCATATGTATGTTGTTTGTTCCTCCCTTTGTTTTGTCGATTGTTTGTTCCCCTTCTGGCAGATTGAGGGTGCTGCGTTTTGTGCAACTAGGGGCTGCACTAGCGATTGTTTTTCTTCCTCAGCCTCCTCTTGGGTTGTTTCCAGGAGTTTCGCCGATGTGCAATAAGTCCCGGCAGTTCTTCCGCCTCCATTATGCAATTTTTGACAGCTATGGAGATGCTTCGTGGGATGATGACTGCAGCCTTCATTTTTCCATGCACTTCTTGAGTAGCCTTTCTTCTTCCACTCTTGACTTGTCTGGTGACTGAGGTTTATCCTCATCGGTGAGAATTGGGGAGTTCGTCGCCACCTTTAGATGACAAACGGGTGTCTCGCTGTCCGGAATTTACTATCTTTCCTCGTGGCCTCTTTTCCGAACTGCAATTCGATGCCGTCTCTCCTTTTTGGCCGCCAGGACTCTCTATTCTGTTACTCCCTTTTGCACTACCAGTCGCCTTCACCGCTGGGACTGTGTGCCTTTCTACTTCTTCAGTAGGTGACCGTCGTAATTTTGCACTACTTGCAAAAGGATTTATAGTGGAGTCTATCACTATAGCTGCCAGAAGCGGTGAGCGTGGTACATTGTTGCTCCTTCTAAAAATTTCGGCTATTAACGGTTGTATCGCGTTATGTTGGTGGTTGCTGTTAGTGTTTTCATTATAGTTTGGGTCCTAGCTCCAAGCCACTATCTCCACTAGAAAGTGCAGTCGCTTTAAATGGTCGTTAGATATCTTATACTAAAAGGCTTTGGGACTATTATAGAAAGAAGGAGGTTGCGGCCAAGAGAATGAATGACTCTGATTTGAGTTTTTCCAATCATTCAAGTTCTCTGTGTCGCCAAATCTCTCGCCAGACGCGTCCTTTTCTGCGAATTAGGGAACGCTCGACGGATGCGTTATAGGTATGAACGCATCAGGAGGTATAGTTGCATAGGCATGCTTATGCACAGGCCGGGTAGAAGAGACTGAAAAACGAGTATCCGTGGATAGAAATTGACTATGATAACGATATTTAGTAACCAAACCAAATATTGAGGACGACGAAGGAAGAGATTTTTAGGATGCAGGGCTTTGGAGTAATTCAGCAACGTCAGCCTTTGGAAGTGAGCCAGCGGGCTCTTTTCTTGAAATGCGACTCGGAAAGGAATGCGAATAGTGCCTGGATCGACTTCAATGCTATTGTTGCAAAAGACGAGCGTAGAAAGGAGCAAAGTGGAACAGCGTTCCTTTCATTGGGAGAACTCATAAACGAACTCTGTGATTTCAGCAAGGATAAGTGTAATATCCTCCAAGTTACCGGCATTAAGTTGTCCTATATTAGGGTAGTAGAGGAGGAAAACATTGGGTCTGATCGCCTTAATTAAGGGTTGGAGCATTCGCCCACTGCATCACGGCCAGCAAGTCAAAGCGAGTACTGCGCTTCCCGGTGCTACCACGTGAAGGATCTAGTCTGTTACTTGGTGTTGATTCAGTCGGCAGGGTTGATGCTGTGTCCACCTCGTTGCCATCTCCTTACAACACATCAACCTGACCGTGGAGGAGTGAGCTCCTTCCTACCCAGCAAGCGGCCATGAAGAAAAAACCCCTCTTTGCCGAAGAAAGCTGAACCGGCTGAAGATCTGGGAAAAGTTGGTAGTTCTTCGATCATGGCCTCAATTTTGACAAAACGGGAAGAGTCTGCAGTTCATAAACCAGAGCAAAGGACGAAGGTAGGCAGTAAAAAGCGGCAAGAGGAGGAAAAGAAGATTCATCCGGAAATAAGTATTATCTCCAAGAACGAAGATATGTTTTACGCCGATATTTTTCGGAAAGTCAGAGCCGATCCGGAATTGGGGCGGTAGTGTGAGTCGTAGCACGCCTAGGTAAAAAGGGAGTCTGATATGGGAACTAAACAAATCCACTGGAAAGGCAGCTGATTACTTTCGCGCCCAGACGAAAAAGGTGCTAGGCAAGCAAGAGATAATAATTGGGATACGTCACGAGAGGATATTTGTGTTGGGCAAAAGGAACAATTCATCCTTGGTGGAAGAGAAGAGAGTGCGATAAAGAGGATGGAGAAGGTGTGTGGAGGTACACAGCCCGCTATTATAAGCTTATCAGTGGAACCAGCGGCTAAACTGATTACTGGCGGCAAAGTTAGAATAGGTTGGGTCGTGTGTCGACTTAGGGAGCAAGTATCTCTCGGAAGATGCTTCCGATTCCTCCATTTCATTCACTTTACAGCATCATGTACTGGTGAGCATGATCGGTCGAAAAGGTGTAGGAAGTGTATCTTATCAAAGATTGCACTGGAGATACGTAGGTGTCCAGCATATAGGAGGGAGCTGGGGAGCGATACAAATCAACCTCAACCATTACGAGGCAGCTCAAAGCCTGCTCTCGCAAATCATTCGGAATCGCGCAAGTCATCCAAGAAATAATGGTCTTCCCAAGGGCTGGCCTTGTCAGGACAAAAGTCAATGGCATCCATATCTACAGCTGTTATGCCTCCTCTAGTGCAACATTAGTGGAATATAAGGAGGCAGTTCGGTGTTGGACGGTAGTAAGTCTTGGACTGGGAAAGCAGAGTGATGAACACCAGGGCCCAAATCCTGCTTGAAACCTTCGCGGAGCTGGACATCGTACCAGCCAACGTTGGATGCAAGCCTACCTTCCGCGGCAGAGACCTACCTTGGTACTTCGTGAGTGAGGGGCTTCCATTGGCAGGTGAGTGAATACTATCCCACAGTGACCACCAGACCATGTTTTCCGACATTTGAAAAGGAAGAGGCCGCAGTTGAATGTGCAATAGAAGTGACAACCCAGGAAAGCTGGCTGGTCCACTGGAGTTTTCGAGGAAAAGAAGGAAAAAGGGTGAATCTAGCCGATGTGACTACGGATTTCTGAAGAGCCACTAGGAAGGATGTAGTTCCTTATGACACCCGGTAGATACAGGAAGTACTCTCGAATCCGCCGCTTCATAAGAAGACCCATAGCCCGTTATGTTTGATTGTTCAAGGTTTGCGATTAAAACAGGGTGATTAAACAACACCCTCAACGTGGTTATCGGACCCCATAATCTCGTGTTCCACCCACAGTTAATGTGTTAAATACCACATATTGTTATGAGTTGCATTTCCCGTGCTAGTTCCAATGTTTCACTAACATAAAAGCCCCATATTCACTCCAACCAAAGCGACCTAACAAAAGATGAAAGAAAGGACGCCAACAAGACTATGGGAACAAAGTTCCTTTGCCTTTACTTCACTCATTCTTAAAGTCATGTGAAAATGAGCGGTAGCAACGGAAGGAACAACAAGGACGAAAAAGGAACTTAGCTGGCATGAATTGTACTTTTGTCCGGCGAAGTGAAATGTTTTCAGCTCGGCACAGAAAATTACGGAGAGCCTTCAAAACATTTCCGCTTATTGTTATTGCGTTCCAATTTCGAAACATCCAATACCCTTCGGGGAGCTGCTATTTAAGGGTGATTTTCTAACCACATTTCACCGTTTGAGTGTTGTTCAAATACATCTCGATTCCAGTCCTAAGCAAATTTTCGAAACCCTCAACAAAAAGGAGAAAAAAGAGGAGGAAAAGTCCTTTAATAGTCCTAAATAATTGTTCAGGAACAGGAACGATTTGTCGGGATAAATAGGCCAAGCATACCTTCTGACCGAAAGCGTCATGTAACCGCATTAGTTTTTTTTGGTTTACAGGAAAAGGCAAATCGAGCCTTCCCGTGGGACTTGGTAATTTCGTTATTTGGACTCGTACATTTGAAGTTGGGAATCGGGGACAGGACATTGGATGGAAAAAATGAAGATGATGATGTAGGGATTTAAGGATATTGGGTGAAAGTCCTGTGGGAAAGTGAAGGCGAGTAGGGACAACTCGGTCAAGTTTTTTTTGCCACAATATTGGACATCCGAGATAGTGTTTCCAAAGTTCTCCACCAATTTCATTAATGGAGGTTTTGTGATATTTGCCACTAGTAAAGAGTTTCATGAGTTACGAGGTTTCAATTCCACAAGGATTTTGCTAGTCTATTGGTAGTTTGTCATTACTCATGGTTGCAGCAATATACGTATGAGCTGAGAGCTGAGATTACCGCATATAGCTGCGTGTGCATGAATAGGGTGGGAAAAAAGCATAGCGACCGAGCAATCTAAGGTATATAATGAAGCCTAACCTAACTTATCACTAAAGAAAATATTTACAAGCCATTTTGGAGGAAAAGTCGAAAAAAACCTCAACTCGTTGAGCAGCAGAGTGGGACGGGGAGGGAAAAAAGAATGAGGTAGGATGCGGGAGGGAGGATTTGGGGAAACAGATGAGTTCGAAGAAGGTTATCTTCAACGATCTCGATCTGCATGGCTATGGAGACAAGAGGATTGCGATGTGATTGACACTTGACCAGGAAGTTGAGGGCATGACGGGCAAGAAAGGCATCGATACGTGGGGTTTGCCAGCGCTCGCAGAGGATCACGTTGGAAATGTACTTGGTACGGCGGTCTTCGTTTTTAAAAATGATGGCGTAGTGGCGAAAGATCCTGCGCTTGATCCTCCTACGTCAGAGTTGTTCCATTTGGGATGGGGAGCAATCAGACCAGAAAATGAAGCCGAAAATGAAGAGTGCACCGATAAACTGTTTATAACAAAACAGCTTAATCCTTCTTGAAGTAGGGATATTGAATTTAAGGATAGGATACAACATTCTTGGAGGCTGCAATTACAGCTTCCACTGAACTTGGGCTGACAAAATGGATGGGAGAAACATCATCATGTTCATCGGGATGGATAAGGGGTTGAGAGAAAAGATTCAGGTTGAGACTAGGGCGGTAAAAAGTTGATGAGGATTGGAGTTGCTCTATGAATTCGCTTCCAACATTTTCGAAGTGTTGATCACGAATGTAGAGGGTGCAATGGTGCGCTTGATCCTTCAGTGGTTGGCTAGGATGTTCACCTTTTCGGGAGTTGAAATATTTTGTGGGAGGATAGTGGTTTGGGTGGATTTGCCTAGACGAGGCAAGTCTTTCTGATTTCCCTGAAGGTATCAGGGTTCAGTTCTATGCTGGAGAGGCGTTTGTGGAGGTAGTTGGTGTAAAGGGTTAAAATTCTATCGCGGATTGACCTGTCAAGGCAAAGGATTTCTTCACGGAGAGGAGAGGATTGCGGAGATTACCTATTTCTAAATAACCTCCGCCTTAGGATACGTTTGTATTTGCTATCATCAAGGATATCATTTGGGAGAGAAATTAGATTGTAGTAGTTAAGGGGACGAGAAGGTATCAATTCGTCACATATTTGCTGAATTACTTCAGTGTATTGAAGAACTGTCCAATCTATAGTATCATTGAAAACTGTTTCGTTGGAAGGGAGGAGGAGAGGTTCAAATTTGGATTTAAGTGTACGGTTAATGAGTTTCCAGTTCGCCTTCTGGAAGTCAGGGACTAAGGTTGGAGAGGGCCAGGTGGCTCTGTCGGGGAGTGAAATATCCAAGATCACTGATATCGGGGACGGTTTCTAGGAAGGGATAAGTATTGGGATTGGGTTTGAGGGTTAGGCTGCTACTGAATAGGAACTGGTTGAGGTAGGAATGGTAACAACCTTTATTAAAAGAGGACATGGCAGGGCTGAAGTGGGAGAGGTTGATATTGGGGTTAGAGGTGGTTAGAAAATGGTGGAGAGTTTCCCCTTTCTTGTTCGACTGTACATTGAACCATGACGGGTTCCTCGCGTTGAGGTCTCCACCTGTAATTAATAACCAGGGCTTGCCTGCTCTCTGTTGAGTCGCACGGTAGGATAGAATTAAACAGATATCATAGGTATCAAAGAAATGATCGGGACAGTAGACAGCAGCAACGAAAACCAAGGAGGATTGCGTTTCTAAGGAAATAATGGTAATCTCAATAGATTTGAAGCTATTTGGTGGAGGGAACAATTGTTTGGGAACTAATTTGTCGGAAATAAGGATGGCCGTTCCACCACAGGTGTCTCGGCCTTGAAAATTGGACTAAGGACGGTCAGTTCTGCAAAGGTTCAAATTTGGGAAAATGGGCCTATGCTTATAGTGCAGCCTGGTTTCATACGGCGCACTATGTGGGAATTATGCTCGCCGAGAAATAGCTCGAGTTCGTGCCTGCGGGCACGGCCTATGATCGAGTTAATGTTCAACTCAATGACCATAACGTCCATTATTGGACATTTGGATAACGACCATTGCATTGAACATTTGCAGGAATTCCTGCGATTTCCTGGTGAACTCGAGGAAATCGGAGGATTTGTGGGTTGGAATGTTGGGACAGACGGGTTTCTGCTCCGTACAGCATCAGCGAAGGACACAGATGGCCGTATGAAAGCGGGATTTGTGATTGTTGTGGGAGTGGGACTAGGACGGAGGGGTGTTGCTCGTTTTTGAGCATTCCTCCTCGCCACAACTCGGACGAACATCGGGCAGTTACGATAATTTGCGGGGTAATCGTTGCCTCCGCAGTTCACGTACTTTGACGCTTGCTCAGGTGTTTTGAAGTATTCGCCCCGACCATGAAACTGGTCATACTTCACGCAACGGTAAGAAAAATGGCAGTTCTTTGTTGCGTGACCCACTCGTTGGCAGTTTTAGCACTGCAACATCTGCTTGTTTCTGATAGTCCTATAAAGGAAGCGCAGACGTCTTGAGCTGCTTACATAAACTCGTTGGAGACGTTGACCTATCACATTCTGGAAAGATGACTCAGAGGCCGTTTCTCCTTGCGGGTGGTTGGTTCTACTCGAAAATTAAAATCGAGTTAATGCTCCAACAAGGGAGGGTCATTGACAGCTTTTGGAAACCCCTGTGTGTCTGTATACACCAGGGATGAGTTCCTGGCAATTCGCAGTAGAACAGAGGACACTGAAGAATGGATATATTCCTGAGCAAGGGAACCGGTCCTCATATTATGGATGTGGCAGAGTTGGTTGGAGTTACCTAGATTGGTAAACCAGGCGAGCCATCCTCCGGTAGACGGCTTGTAGCCATCATGATGAAAGTTATAGCAATTATTAACAGCCAAGTAGGTTTTTTTTTGTCGAGAGAGAGCATCTAGAGGATGCTAGGTTATATTTATGTGGTATCCGACATTCAGTCACGATGCAAATTTCTTTGCCACTAGTGACATTTGAATCATGATCTTCTGCTTAGCGCTCTAACCACTGAGTTATCCGGAGAAGGTCTCAAAAAGCTAACCTGAGCCATTCGGAGACGGTCTTGAGAAGCTAACCTTCAATTACAATCCGTCAATTTTCAATTTTTGAGGAAATAGGTAACTTACCTGTGACATGTATGCTCGGAGGAGGAAGTTAGGACGGATTCCAGGTTAACCGAAAGGGCGAAGAATTTCTCTAGATTGAAAACTGATAGATAATTGGAGTTGTTTTTATTAATTATTAACGGAAATTCGTATCAGGCTACGTTATAACTCCAGTGTCCATTAACAAATTGCAACGGAAGGAAGAGGCGGGGGGCAGGGGAAGGGTGAGTGTGCATGCTAGTAAGGCCCCCATTGCCGGCAAAAAGAAGTAGTGTGCGACGGAACAATCGCTTCCGGCTATGCAATGAGGGGTTAATAAGTACGGACGCGACTTTCCGGGGAAACCATTCAATGTTGTAACGAATCACATATCATTTAGCGGACAGTTAAAAGCGAAGGACGCCAATAGCAGAAGATTAAGTTTGCAACCAAAGTATCAGCTCAAGGTTCTTAATAAGCCGGGATTTCTGTAGGTACCGCAAGTGCCTTAAGCACATCACCGAGTAATGACCATAAGAAGAGTGCTGGGAACACAGAAAACAGACAGCGAAATTCTCTGAGAGATTGGTTCAGCCTGCCAAACTTTCGGTTAACGGTGTGTGGGTTGCCAAATCAGTGGTTTTGCATCGCGATTCTTCGCAAGAAAATGAAGCGATGTGATGTGATGTGTTCAGCGATATAAGCCACATTAATTGGAACGCTAGAGTGAACATTGATACAGGAAGTCCAATAGTTGTAGTCCATTGTCCAGACGGGAAGCAGATCGATTTGTGGTGCTGAAACTCAATGACCGAAGCGAACGGAGAGCTTTTTGGTTTCTGCACCCTAATATAAACGTGACACTGCTATACGTTAACTTTCTCAGAGTGACTCAACCAATCCCTGGAGAAGATACGTGGACTGGAACTGTCCCAAGAGTATTTGAGCTGAGCAGTGTCTAATTGGTTGAGAGCTGGTGAAAGTAAGGTCTTAATATGGAAAGTTTGATTAAACAGACATTTAGCGAATTACTGTTAAAAGAAGGGCACTGATAACTTCCAGAAATCTTTGTATTCTGTGGTTACCAGGGACGAGTTGCTCGTAATGAGCAGTAAATAGGAGATAACGAAGTTACACTGCCAAGTAAATTCCTTAAGTTGCGGTGAAGCTTAGAATGGATACCATGCTGAGTTGTTCAAAGCATGCATGCGCCAAATTAACATTCCCCGTTTCTGAAAACGGCACAGTTTGGTATTGTTACCTGACAGACAAGAACTGGTGGCTCCAGTGCATGGTGACTGTCTACTGTTGACTTTTGCAATCACATCCTGCGTGAAAACAAAAAGACATGGTTCATCGTTACCCCTTGTCACCTGAATGGAAGTGAAGCCCGCGGATGCCATTCGAGTAAACACCCACCTCACCGGTCATGTGGACAAGCTAACCCCCGCTCAGGAAGTAACAGTCATACCCCAATGATGAAGTACTGCTCGGACATGCAAAATGCCCACGGAAGGTGAAGACTTTGGACGAGTATCGATTCCAATTCAGGTGCTTGGCAGGGAGCGGGCAAAGATAATTCGCAGAAAAAGAAAATCGTCCGGAGCTGGAATTCTAAGAGAAATATGGAAAAGCTGTCGTGATACTGCGTGACACATCAAACTAGGTGTTCTAACCGCAGCAGATAGTGGCAGCGCTGAAAGCCATCATTTCTCAAATGGCAGGGATAGTTGGTGCTATGGTTTTGGGAAATTGGAATAGATCATGGTTTAAATCCACCATCGCAAAACCTCAACAAGTGCCGGAGCGTGCTGATACCACTGAAGGTTTGCGCAAAAGGTCACGAAACGTACCAGCCGCTGCTCTTTTCCCGAAGAAAACTAGAATTGCCGGGAGCTTTGGCGATGGGTGGTCTAGATAGCTCAGTGGTTAGAGCACTAGGCTGCCGTACAGAAGGTCGCGGTTCAAATCTCACCCGCATACCAGTCGGCTCAGCTGTGAATGAGTACCTGAGTCAAATCAGGGTAATAATCTCGGGCGACCGCAATGCTCACCACATTGCCTCCTACAGGGTACTATAATCCTATAGTGTATTGTTACGGTCTTGAATGAAGTGCTCTAACACAATTTAAGGTCCTGATACAACATGGATTGTTGCGCCAACGATTATTATTAGTTGGCGATGGCTATCCGAAATACCCGAAATGGAGCCCGTTTATAACCCCTTGAGTCGGTGCCACTACCTAATCGATAGAGACGCTGAAGTCTCAGTTCTCTCTGTATCCCGAAATCAGAGACTAACACCAATCTTTAAACTCTTGGGAGCAAATTCATCGTCTATCGGTACGTACGACCAAGTTTAGGACTTTGAGGTCGGCGTTTTTTTGCCGCTTTATTATAGCGGAAATCAGCATTCCAATCTTAGGCGCAGACTTCCTCTGCCACTATGAATTGCTGACGGATCTGCATTGACCCAATTTCTCTTAGGCCATACATGTATCTGAGTGGTCAAACGATTATAGACCGTTTCTTCATTCTGGAACATGAATTTAGTCGAGGCATATCATCAAATCCTTGTAGCTCCCAAAGACAACCCGAAAGCAGTAATATGCATATCTTTCGGACTCTTCGAGTTCACTAGGACGACCTTTGGATTGTGCTATGTAATGCAAACCTTTCAGAGATTCCATTTCATTCTGTGATACGAAATGATCACTTTTGTTCCGTTCATTTGGATGATGTTCTGGTCGTATCCTCTTTTGAGTTCCAGCATTTAGAGCACCTTGAATGCATTTTTCTTGAGGCCGGTCTAATAATCAACGTTGAGAAATGTAAATCCTTATAACCGAAGGCAAGATATCTCGGCCACCTGATAACCCCTGAAGGTACACATCCAGACCCAGTCAAACTGTAAGTGATTTCGACTTCCCCCCTTCCAAAAACAGTTTAAGGTCTGAGAAGGGCATGTTAAATTTCCAATGTCGTTTCTTGCCACCATCATCACAGGATCCTTAACGCTTACCTCTTTGAGCCGGATACTACTAACTCTGACCTGATTTTGTGGTTCTCAGAGGCTGTTCAGACGTTTGAATCGACCGAGGAAGCTAAAACTTCTGGCACTTCCTCAGCTAAATGCACCCCTAGCCGTATTCATTGGGACTCCCCTTCACCAGAAGGTGAACCAAATTTGGCAATCTGTGAGCTTCTTTTCTAAACAGTTGAACTCCGCTCAATGGACTTACTGCGCTTACGACCGTCAGTTATTAGCCGCGTATCGTGTAATAAAATACTTCCGGGACTGCCTTGAAGTGAAGTCATTCACCGTGTTCACTGACCATAAGCGACTTGGTTTTATTTTGGCACCGAGCCTTATCTGTCAGTACACTTCCGACACTCAATACATATCTATAAAGGATATTCAGGACATGTCTGCTACGTCTTGCTGTGGTCAAGATCTTGGCCACTGTCGGGTTCCCGGGAATTGCGGAGGCATAGAGGGATGATGTATTTCTTCAGAGCCTCGGGACTAACTCCAAATACACATTTAGGGAGTTTCTTATCTTCGGTTCAACGTGTACCATACACTGGGAGACCTCGGGCAAAGAAACAGCGTCAGTTCGGCTGATTTTCGCAAGAAAGTTTTTTACGCAGTTCAACATTTAGTGCACCGCGCTTTCGGACGAATCGGCTATTAATCGCAAAATATTTCGGTCCGTTCATGAGCAAGGACATTAATTCTTGGCACACAACCCATCTTTACATAATGGGCTTCTCGCACGATTTCAGGTATTGGCTCAGAGTCATTGGTTGGCTCACACAGTGGTCTGAAAGATATTTCTGCCTAGGTCCTTGGTCAAAAGTGGATTCCGCGCTTCTCTGTGCCGGTAAACATAATCACCAACGAGGGAATGTAGTTTAAGTTACCCCACTTTTCGGAATTAAACAAACCGACCGGCTTCAAACAGTTAGTCAGTTTTGGGGGTTTAACGTGAGTACCTGTCATGGAGACTTAATCCCACGGTCTTCTTAAGACACGGATTGATTTTGTGACCACAATCAGAGCCCCGCCGAAGCAAGCTACGACGGCACCAGCCTATACTAAGTGAATGGTTCCGCATTTATACTGGTGGGTGCAAGACCTGCCTAAATCTCTACCGAACAAAGGAGTACGGCACCCGTGTTGAAATGCAACACCCCGAGGCCCAGAGGTCTCTGTTCGCTTGAACGTAACCACAACCACCATGAAGCTCCCACTAGGGGGCCAACCGCAAACAACCAAGCTGTACTCACATACAACATGAATTCTCCCGAAGTATGTGATTTCAGGGGCTATCCCGGTTCCTATGATACCAGTATACATCTGGTAAGGTTTCGTGACCAATTGCTATTTCAGATGAGTCCCCGTGCAGACTCGGGTCTGATCGCCCTGATTAGGCCTTTGGAGCATTCGCCTACTGCATCACGGCCGGCAAGCCAAAGTGAGTACAGCGTCTCCCGGTGTCACCACTATGGAGGTTCTCCTCGGCCACTTGGTTTTGGTTCAGCCGACAGGGCTGTCGCCTCTTTTTCCTCATCGTCACCTCTGAGCACCACCCTGTCAGTTACAATCCAATGGGATGCTTGAAAGATGACAAAAGACACTGAAAGTGACGATAATGGCTTAAGAAGATCCTTATTGGTCACAATCCCGGCCACTCGTCCTACTTCGTCTCAGAAAAATCAATCGCGAGGAATGCACTGAAAGTACTGCAGGGCTGGGGTACGGGGAGAACCCGTGACTTCCTAGTGGCCCTTTATTCGACATTAGGTAGGGGCTTAATACCTTCGGATGACCTGCTAACCACGTGAAAAACGCGGCTAATGTGCCTGGGGATCTCAACTACTGCACGCATCTCCTTATTTGGACAAAAGCTTCCCGGTGGCCACTGCAGAAGGGACGCTTCACCCGATTGACCAAACTGCGATGAAGCTTTGGAGGATGGGCGAGATTCCTACACCAGCACAAAAACCACGAGGTAACTCTAGGCAAAGTGCTAGTACCAAAAAATCAACTGCTGAGAATGCTAGCAAACCAGGAAGATCAGGATAATCAAACAATTCCGTGATCGGATCTATCTAACGTAAACCGCGAAGGAGAGGAAAGCGTGATACTACTCCAACAAACCTTTCAGCGTGATAGTAAGGATGAAGTGTATTCACTGATTTAAAAATGAATGGAGACATATTCTAGATGAGGGAACAGCTTCATGCCATGTTTAAAGAAGGGTGTCTCTTCCAATCAAGAGTAAATCTCTTCCGATTTTTGTAAGCTACTTACAGAATGGAGTGACAACCATTGCCAGACAATTTGGCAGTTCAAAAAGCAAACAAGTTATCAAAATTAAATTTCTCTGGATGAGGATATGGTAGTACCCAAAATTTCTCCTGTATACATACCCAACATTTATAATTAGCTCCTTTCAAAATGGGTAAACTTATGATGGACCTCATCATTCGAGAATCCATTCCTCATCCCCTATCTCTGTATTTGCTCCACAAATTGCCGAATTAATTATCCTCGATCTACGTGTCTTTGAATCCTAATTAAGGTTCTGCCACTTTTGTTGGTATGTTGGTTGAGTCCACCTAATATCTGGCGTTCACCGCGAAATTATTTCACTGCAATTTGCCATTTTCATTAAAAATTTTTCGCTGCTCATTTAAAATTCTAAACACAGCGATATAGCAGGACTGGGTAACTTTAAATTTATCTCAATCCCCCCACAGTGGACGTGATTTCATCGTCATGTGGTGGCTGAGGACTGTGGAAAACGGCTAGCCTAGGGGAGGACAAGATCGATGGACTTCCCGAGGCTTGCATTTTCCAGGGAAATAGAAAAGATACAGTCACGTGAATAGATTTGAATTCACCAATGAGAGATCACTTGAATGTCGAAAAGTGGAATTGGATTGCATGAAATTTCCCTAGAGTTTTGCTAATTTCGGGGACAATTGCAGCGAAGAGGAGCCAAAGTAAATTGGCATGAACACTGGTGAAATTAGAAGTCCCACGTCTCAGATACTGATTGTCCCACAAAATATGGGTTAATAGACTAGAAGTGCATTGGTGAATGCAAAGCAAATCAACTCCTTCTGGAAGCCAAGAGGCAATCAACCTTCCTTGTAGGAGCTCAGAACGAGGGGTACTTCTGCATTGAGAACGAAGCTCTTGAAGGTTGTGGTAAGGGAGACTGACTAAATCACAATAAATTAGAAAAGTTCTGGAAAGTGGAGAAAGCATTCCTTACAATTAACATAAATAAATTTATAAGTTTCGTGTTGACACCCTTTCTAGAAAGTCTTGATTTGTGGAGGGACGGAACCCATAAATCAGATTCTAAATGATTTATAGTTTTTACTACTTCTGTATTTCACACCAACGGAAGAGCCCTGAACTCCGTGGCGTCCCAGGACTATACTCAAAGTTATACAAATCTAAAATTTTCGTTATGATTTAGAACTTCAAATTAAACATTGCCCACATATATTCTGAATCCTGATATGCCATTAAGTGTATCGCAAACATATCCCCATGCATGTACACACTAACCGACCAAACGCAAGGACATGGCCTAAAGCTATAAAAGACCATCTCAGATTTTATCATTATTTTGTCATATCTGAAAATTTAGTTCACTTGCATAGCTGGCATACACACGTGCACCCTTCCGTGCCCCAAATGGGCACCACAAAATATCCTGTCTGCACTGAATAAGCAAAGGATAAAACGGTCCCAGTTCAGATCCATCTGAGTGGGACCGGTAGACTGCCGAGACAATACTCAAATCCGAGGGCTGTAGTGGGGGGGGGGGCTATTGAATTTATGATTCCCACCCAGCTACCGGTCCATCCAACGTAGTCCTTGTTCTAATGAAGCTGTTGAAGCCCGGTGTGAAATCACGATGGATGGTGGGCCGAAAAAGAATGGAGCCGAACCGGGGGAGGATAAGAACAGAGACTCCCATGTTCCACCAAATTAAACATTCAAGAAACGAACTTGTCTGGTAATTAAGAAGTTCTTCAAGTTGAACGAAGAAGAACGCAGCCAGGATGTTCGCAGGATTCTTGTGTTTGTATGTAGGCGGATGTTATATTAAAGAACGAGACCCTCTTCGAAATTTCCGGCCAACGGTCCTTTGAGTTTGCTCTCATCCCGTTGTAATGTTTGTAAAGTAAATGAATTTATTGTAAAATAATTTCGTTACAGCTACTTTACGGAGAACAGAGTGTTTTCCAAAGTTTAACGCAATTAAAGGTGTTAGGTGTAATTTTCCGAGTTAGCCATTGAAATGCGAATATTCATTTAGTTTTCATTTTGATCGACTCTTTAAGAGCTAACGAATGCCACAATTAATTGAGAGAATCATTATTGAACGCAACACAATACATTTGAACTCTTCCTCGTTGTTTTGAACGTGATTTGTTTGCTTCATTAAAATAAAAGTTTTCCCAGGTATTTAGTTGGGAGGTTCGAATTTCAAAGGAAAATTCTTCTAACACGAAAATCGCTCCATCAAGTTAACCTGAGTTAATATAATTGATGAAGTTGGTGTCAATTTCAGGCGGAGGCGAGACTTGATTAGTAGCAAAATTTGGAAACATTTTGCTTCACGATAATTATGGAGGCGTTTAGGAAGCTTCATGTTTTCCATTCTATTTTAATTGGTATTCCATTGTTTTGTGGTTTCCAACGAAGTTAAATTTATAGAAGCGTGCGTAACATCACTTTAGTAGGAAATGTTATATCACATCACCTTTAATATCACAAATATCACCTTCTGCTATACTAACCGTATATAGGATGTTATTTTACCAACATCACACATTAGCACTCGGCAACCGATATTCCGAAATAAGCTTACTTAAAGTCAGCCAAGAGGACAGTGCATTATAACGCAAATATGTAGATTACTCGACATTCGACAACTGCCACCACCAGTTGTATAACCAAGAACGGCGGTATTTGGTGGTGTTTTGTAGTGTTATATCACCAGAGAAATAGCATCTTCACTTTGGTTACTTGGTGTTGTTAGGTGATGTTGAAATGTTAAGTCAAGTCGTAATATTTAGTGATGTTTTGATCGCAGTAATGTGATATTACACTTTAAGGTGATATCAGTTTTCTGATATCACATAGATCACCTACCCATTTCTACTGCAAAAGCATACATGAATTTGAATTTCACATTTTTGATCCGACGTTCAGTACCTTGTTGTATCTCTCGTAGAACTGTAGTGACACTAAGATCGTTAATCAGGTAGTTTGCGATAGGTAGAATGACCATCCGGGGTGACTGTGGTCAATCATGATAGCAGCTTTTAATCATAACCATGAAAAAGCAGCGAGAACCTAAGCACTACTGTAGTATCCCATTAATACACGATGATAGGCCACTACCTTTGGCTTTTTATGATGGGTCGAGGTCTTTGGGTATTTTAGTCCCTTATACATAGTCTTGGATTATAACAATGTAGTAATTAGAATGACCTAAGAGGTGATTCTTATACAGCTAAGCAGAGGGGCTTATGGTTACCAAACACGGTCGCGGAATTGAAGGCATTTCTGAGATCAAGCGTTATGAGGAACACTAGCCGTCGAGACCGGTGGCTGCGTGCCTCGGTTCGATGAACCGCATCTACGACTTTCATGGGGTAGGTAGGTAGGTATCAGTTGAGGAGTCCAATTAGTGCTTTGGTGCACTGTTTTGATGCCACAAACTCTTAAGACCGTCACTGTTGTTATGGGAGCAGGGGGGCAGAGTCCAGCCGACTCGGATCTTCAGAGCCAGCTCGTAGCATTCACGAAGGAAAGCAGCTCTCCCACCCTGCAGCTAGAAATCTATCTGAGGTCCCCAAAGAATGGTTTACCCAGTGTCCGTAGCCTGACTCTAGCTAGAGCTGGGCAATCACAGAGAAAGTTCATGAGGGTTTCCCTTCCTTCTCCGCAGCTTCGGCAATACGAATTCTAGGGTATGCTGAGCCTGGCGTGATGGTCCCCTGTGAGGCAGTGCCCCGTATAGACCGCTGTAATCTTGAATGCATTTGTACACGTCTGGCACAGGAGCTCTCGTGATCGGGCTATGTTATAAGGGGGCCAAATTCTCCTTGACTTGGCACAGCTCGTAAACTTTCGCCATCTCAGACCCACGGCTGCTAGGTAGTGCGAGTAGACTGGCCCTCGGCGGAACACTGACTGTATTCGCCGAGGGACAGCCAAGAGCCTGGCCAATCCGTCAGCCCGCTCATTCCCCTCTATGTTCCTATGCCCGGGAACCCAGAAGAGAATGACCTTCAGTGTGCCGCCCAGACAGTTCAGCGCGTCTCTGCACTGCCCCACCAGCCTCAAAGATGTCGTTGAGTACAAGGCTTTGATGACCGCTTGGCTATCGGTCAGAATGACTATGTTACGCTTGGGGCTCGAATCACGCTTCAGCCATCGTCAGACTTCCAGTATCGCCAGTACTTTCGCTTGGAATACACTGGCGAAACCTAGGAGGCCATACGACTTGGATACATCATGTGTATCATCGAGAAAACCCCGCGCCGACTCCATAAGCCATCTCTGAACCGTCCGTAAAGGATACTTTATCATAGTCTTGCAACACGCCGCCGGTCTTCCACTTTGCCCTGGTTGGAAGGTCCACAGCAAAGTCTCTCGTGAAGTTCAACTTGCGTGTGACATAGTCCGTCTGGGATGCCCAGATTTCCCGAGGTCTAGGATGTTGCAGTGGCCGTAGGACTTCGCTGTCCAGCATCCGGACTCACGTAGTCTGACGGCACTGCACGCTGCAACATATTTGATATGGAGGTCTAGGGGGAGGAGATGCAGGAATACATTGAGAGCATCTGCCGGGCAGGACTGCAGAGCCCCAGTAGCACCGCACACGCGGTTCTTTGAATCTCATTAAGCTTCGTTCTATTGTATTTGCCACCATACAATAGACCCGTTCGTTAGGATTGGACGCACGCGCGGAGACCCCACTTCTTTGCAAAGGTTCTCTTGCAGGCATAAAGGGCTATACAGGCCATCTTAACCCTCAGTTCTATGTTCAATCTTCAATTTATCTGAGTGAAATTATGCGGTGTTTCCAACGATTAATTAATTTCCAATTTAGCTTAGGATCCAGGATTACACCCAGATATTTTACATTAGAGGAAAGAACCAATGTTTGCTCATCCAGCCGTGGTAGATGGAATTCAGGTATCCGTGTCCTTGTGATGAATAGCATCAGTTGCGTTTTGGTTGGGTTTATGCTCAGTCCGCATCTTCATAATAGCATCCACTGTGGATCTCCCTCTTCTGAAGACGAACTGCCTTGGGAATAAGTCCCCGGCAGCGCGGATCGTTTCTGCGAGTCTACTCGTGATGAGCTTGTCGATTACTTTTCCGGCCGTGTTAAGCATACATTGTGGTCGGTATGCAGACGGGAGCTCCGGGTTTCCTTTACTTTTACTAATCAGCACGAGTCTGACCATTTTCCAGCGACAAAGAAAATGCCTTCCTTCAAGCAAGCGTTGAACGTGTCAAGCAGCAATTCTGACCTTTGGGGCCTGGCACCTTCTTGTTTTTCATAGTGAGAATCGTTTTTTCGAGCTCTCTCATTGTGAAAAGGGGGCAATCCTCGACGCTTTCCGCGCTATTTACGTCAACCCGCACAGGGTGTCTGGAAAACAATGCCCGCACAATGCGGTCCATCTGGTCGGTACTTAGTATGCAGGGCCTCGGCAGAGCCCCGATTTTTCGGGTAACAAGCTTATAGCCAAGCTCCCACGGGTCCTCATTCACCTCGTTAACAAGGTCTTGCTAGCCGCGAGCTTTGCTTTTAGTCATAACGCTGTGGAGTCTCCTTTTTGCTGATCTATACTGTGTCTTTATGGCACATGCCTCCTCGTTGGCGTGCAAACGTTGTGACAAACGGTGGAGCTTATGATACTCCCTCCTTAGGTCGACAATCTCACACGCCTTTGTTATCAGGTTCATCACTGAATTTACGATGGTGGCACCTGCGACACTACCGCCCTCCAGCGCGGCTCTGCTTGCTCCAAGAGCTTCGACGCTCCACAGGCCGGGGAAGCGTTGTGTTGGTGCGCTAACCAACCATTCGAACGCGATGAACTGATGATCACTTGCCGAGAAGTCTTCTAGGACTCGCCACCCGTCCGCTGATGATGCCGACGCAAAAGTAATGTCAGGAATGCTTCCTCCACAGTCTGGGTGCCGAAAGGTTGACGTTTAAAATTACGAGCTCGGATTCTGACTGAGGCATGACCTATTCAAGAGCCCTGGTATTGAAATGACCGCTCACCAGGATTCGTCCCTCCGTCGTGGAAACTGCATCCCCTAGAGCATGAAGCCGATGCCAAAAGGCTCTCTCGTTAGGCGTCAGGTAAACGCTAAAAAACGTTATCCCCAAACACCGCATCCAGACAAACCCATTCCCTCCGCTTTCAGCACGAACACGAAGTTGAACGTCGTCCCTAACCCAGACGGCAGCGGTGCCCGATAAGTTGAGATGCCATGAGGACGGGTCCTTGTTTCGGTATTGCTCGCTAATTAGTACTAGATCAGCATTTACTTCCGGAGCGAACTGAGCTAGCAACTGGTGAGCGGTTGCACTCTGGTGCATGTTAATTTGTAAAAAAAACCCGTTCGCACCCTAGCCTTTTCCAATTCCGCCCTAAGATTGGATACCGTCCAGAGTTCGCAGTGTGTGCGACGTTCTCACCAGACGCGCCATGATCCCTGCAGAGAACGCAACTCTCGCTTTCATTGCAGTTCTTCGCTTGATGACCCACTTGGCCGCATCTCCGGCACACTGTTCTCCTGTCCGGTCCCATGCTAGCTGCTGACGTGTTTCCATAGTCCAGACACCTGTAGCACTTGGTAGGGACTATCCTAACGAGTTCCCTCGCATATTGTTCGGGGACTTCCACCACGGCGAGCTTTTGGCTTCGAGCATTTACAGAGGTTGTACCTACCCGGGCATTGGTTATCTCTGGACATTCACGCTTTATCGCCTCCTCTACTTCGACCTTTTCTGTGAGGCTATCAAGATCTCGGATTTTATGGTATACTCGGTTAATACAACCAGTAATCCCTTTCGGTTTTATACCAGGGACCAACACCTCAGATCTAACGTTACTGAACCGGCATATTTAAAAATGAAGGTTGCACGCAGCGCAACAAGATCCTCCATGAAACCTGTAACAAACTATGCAAACTATGAATTAAAATTCCTTGAAAGGTGTCACACCTTCACCCATTAGTTGCCGATTGTTTGCGGTCTGAGATTAGCTAATACACTCAAGAGCTGAGAGAGAAATTCTGGTAACTCTTCTAGAAGTCCGATTCCCAGGTTCCAGTTGAATGAAAAACAACTGCCGTAGGAACATAGAAGGGGTCTTCAATAAGGCCTTGTTTTGAATTTATGGTATCGACCACTGGGAAATACGGCGAATATGTCGACTTAGATCGCTGACTGGCATGATCGTTAATGGAGTGGCTAGTTACCATAACATGGAGTAAAGCTGCTTGGCGGTTTCCCTGTCGATGTATCCATCTCTACATCTGCAGTTACAGCAGACCACCTAGTTCCATTCAGGTGAAAATTTTGGAAGCGGGGACTTTCCTCGAGAGTGGAAGAAGATTCCAAAGAAGAGCACCTGTTTTGAGGGTACCAATTGGAGGATTATGTGCGTCCTCCTTGCCATCGTAAAATAATTCTGGAATAATTTGGTAAGCAGGCTTCTCCTGCATTCACCGTGCACGGAGCTTAGATCTTCGCTTCACCTGTTCTTCATTGAATCCGTGGAGGGTTTCAATAGCGTGAACAGGGAGTATATTTGGCGTGCTTTACGTAGGAGGGGCATTTCCAAGAAACTGATAACTATTATCAGGGCGATGCAAAATTTCACGTGAGGCACCGAGGTAAAATCTCAGAGTAATATGAAGTCGTCGAAGTAGAGTCTGCCAGGGTTATATTTTGTCCCGATTTTATTGCTGTTTGTTATCATTGACGTTCATCATGACATTACACATCTTCCTCAAACACCTCAACTATGCTGATAGTATCTGTTTACTCTCTCGCCAGGTTATGGACCTTGACCAAATGGCATTGAAGATATCGATCCATTTTCCAAGAAGCGTGGTTTCTGTCGACGGGACATCCAACTGCATATTGAACGACGTATTAACAGTGCTAGATCCGATTTTGCTGCTTGGTCTAAAATCTGCAAATGCATCTCAACACCAAGGTCAAGCACTGACACTGCTCTGTGCCAGTATTTCTTCCGTGTTGCTGTATGGGAGTAGGACATCACTGTCACTTAAAGGATCTAAGCATTTATCGGCAGCTGTCTGCGTCGTATCATAAGGATACTATTACAAACGAACCATACGCGATATGATCGAAAGGCAGAAGTTTTAGTAGGTAGGTCGCACATGGAGGAGGGGGGACAATTTCGTCGCTAGCTAAGATGTGCAGCTGAATTCACTATCTCAAGAGTTCCAAGCGTCCTGGGGTGAGCTGAAATGCATTTCGGGTAATCGTGAGTGATGGAGCCCGTCCTGTTGCTCTCTATAGTTCTGAGTGTTGGTCGACTATAAAAGACAATGGACGTAGTCTTGCGGTAATGGAGACGAAAATGCTGTGTTGGACTAGTGGCGTGACACGTTTTGATCACCTCCGAAATGAGTCCCTTCATAGTGGTGGCACCGGGAGACGCTGTACTCACTTTGGCTTGCCGGCCGTGATGCAGTAGGCGAATGCTCCAAAGGCCTAATCAGGGCGATCAGACCCGAGTCTGCACGGGGACTCATCTGAGGTGGTAATTGGCCACGAAACCTCACCAGGGGTATACTGGTACCATGGGAACCGGGATGTGTGGGATTAAGTCGCAAGACAGGTCCTCACGTCAAACCCTCAAGGACTTAACCTCCGAAATGAGGACATCCGTGATCGATATGGGGTTCCACCGATCGTTGAAAAGCTGCGAGAGAGGCCTCTTCGATGGGATGGTCACGTAATTTACGCTAACGAGAATTCACTTGCCAAAGTTGGTCTGAACATCGAGCTCGATGGTAGGCGACCAAAAGCAGGCCGAAACAACGGTGGCTTGATACGCTGGATGGGGATTTAAAAGCCTTGCGATTGCATCCAGATCAGGCATTTGATAGAACCAAATGGCAAAACCGGTCACGACAAACAGACCCCGCTTGTGAGCAAAGGGACAAAGGTTGAAGAAAAAGGAGAGGTGAGTGATGACATTTACGAAGGAGTAAATGGCAGCCATCTAAAAAAAGTCAGATATACCACACATAACATGCTCACCCAAGCGCAATTTTCTCCTACTGCAAGATACGTTGGAATATCTTGTTTTACTTCGAATTCCATTCCTTGCAACAAACTAAAGGTGAAACCAAAGAGCCAGGAGCCAAAAAAGTGAAATATAATAAATTCAAACCGTAAAAGAACTCAATGATATAAAGCAATATAAATAAACTTTCCCAACAATTGAGTGTCATAAACCGGGCCAACATCCTTTCAAATAGTCTCTCCTCCACCAATCATAAGTCCAGCTATTTTCCGTCTAGAAAATGAACAAACCAACATTGGAATGAGAAAGGATATAACAAAAAGATCTTATTGAATAGCAAGAGGCATCTGAAAACTTGCTCACTGGCATCATAACGGCCAGCATCCTTTTCACAAATGAATATTCTTGCAGGACGTCAAAAAGTCCGTAATACAGACTCACCCTAATTACGCACATTCGACTTTTATTTAGCGAGAATCGGAGCTGAAAATGAATATCACAAGAGAGAGAATGGGGGTGAGTAAGTGAGGGATGCTACTGAGATACTTTTCTTCCGGTTTAGTCACGAAAATTTCATGTTCTATTAACATTAAGCAAGGAAAGGGCATCTTTTGTTATTCGGCATCTTAAGGCTTTAAACATTTCCTTAATCGTAATGGGGGTGACTTCCGCTCTTTTTCTTTCATTGCTTCTTTTGTTTGTTTGTATCCCGAACTTCCCCTGAGTTTTCCGTTGCACAATCCACGAGAACCCATTTTGGTTTTCTCTGGTAAAGGCGGTAGGAAGAACTTAAGTTTTCCTTTCAGTGTTTATTGTTGTTTAGGTTTTTTTTTTTCCTGATGCAGAAAATAAAAGGTTGCTTGCTTGTTTCTTTGGAGATTCTTGCTGGGATTTAGTACCAGCTAAGGTCAATATCTCCAGAACAAAAGAGAAATTGGATGTATCTCATTATACCCGGCAACTAGCTTTTAGCCTTAATTTAGCCAAATAATGTTTCAGAGAATAAATTAATTTCGCTTCTTCAATTTCCTCCTCGTTCTTTTGTGGTCCTAGTAATCGTCTTCTGGCCAGGACTTCACCTTTAAGGACTCTTCGTTTTCAATTCGCAACCCTACATAACCCTGCAGCCATATTAAGCGATCTAGATCAATTACATTAGCATAATTCAGTTCGCTGCACGGAAAGAGATCCTTCAAGGATGCAAAATCATGTCATAAAAATTTAACAGGTTACACCCTTGATACTCTGCATCTGTAGTGACGAATCTTGCAGAGTCTGTTCAAATTCAAGGAGCTGTCTGCTTACTTCCATTGACTTTCATCTATCGTTTTCCTTCTCGTGAGTCCTTCCATCTTCGTTCTATGCATTGAAGCATGTTTCATAAAATTAACTACCAAAGGAAATTACAATTTTATTATTCATTCCATTAAGATGGAAATAAAGTCGCTGAGCATAATTACGAAGTATTAAAAAAACGATGGCGGAGACTTTCATATCCTCATTCTATCAGATAATTAGATCATTGTATTGTTATCTGGAAACCCATTATTCTATTTATTTTCTCGTATAAAGATGACGGAGTGATATTTTTATTGGAGAACATAAAATATTCTGAATTTGGTGATTGATCGGTAAGAACAGCTGGTTCCATCTTATGCGGCTTTGGAGCCTTTGGCTTAAGGACTTTCTACCATTGCAATTCAGTGTCAACTGTAGCGAAGGAATCGCGGAAGCCATAGAGGCTCAAATGGCAAGAGCAAGCAGAGAAGGTGACATGGTGCCCAATGAGGGGCTCCGATATGCAGGAAAGCATCATGTCGTAGAGGGAGCGGGGGACACTCCTACAGAAGAGAAGAACTCCAGGCCCCCGATCATTTGCGGGTACACTGTTCAGTGACACCTGGGTTGAGCGCGTTACTGCCAAAGGTAGTTTTAAGGCCTTTCTTTGATTCTTTCTCAACTTTTCGCGATTTATTGTGTAGACATCTGACGACAATCACCACATTCTGGATTAATTGGTGCTAATAGGACCCCAAGCCAAGGTGGAACAGTATACGCTGAGGGCTGCGTGGCCAATGGGGAGCTTGGTCTTTAATATGCGAACTCTAAATACCTTAAAATAAGACCCTTACCTATTCTTCCCTCCTATTCTTCCCGGACTGCTTGTGGGACCAAGACATGGACTCAATTTTAAAAAAGCAAAAAAAAAGACGATAGAAGAATAGGGGGTGATGCCAGGAGATAGTAGCCGTCGAGAGCAGTACACTCGGTGCCAGCCGTAGTACTGCTGTGATGAAACCAACCACAGGGACCTCCCGGAGCGAGGCGGCAGACAGACTAGTGGCTTCCAGCCTGGAAGCCACCGCCGTTAAACTGGGCGTAGTGAGTACCAGATATAGTACTACTAACTCGATCCTCTCGACGTCGGGGGATCCCTTGAAAGTGAAAACCGACAAAACGTCGGTCGTCGGAACCCGACTAAGAAGCGAAGGTCGCCTGCTCATGAGCCAGTACCAGAAGGCCATGCATATTCTCAGCAAGATTGCTAAGAATAAGGAGGCCGGTACTGTCGCTGAGCGGGATGAAAAAGATCTCGCTAAATACCGGGCGATTGTTGAGGAATACAATAGCAAATACTTGGCAGAAGAGCAGAAGGCGAAGGCCATCGCTCTGAAATGCAATCGATCTCAAGACTAGGTCGAGAAAGATCAGAAGCGGAACGGAGTGGGCTGGAGCTCAGACGCTAAGCAACATCCGAAGAAAAGTACGGAGCAACAGTCAGCCGACGGGCCACAAACTGCAAAACCCTTCAGCGACGTGGCCAGGAGCCACTTACGAGTGGCGCTGGCGGACGGTAATTCTGCTAGTGGTAAACTAGCGCCAGAGGTGTAGAGCAGTGTTAACGCCAGTCTGTTGGGGATGGTATTTGAGCATCTCTTGGACACCGAAGGCAAGCACACGGAACCCATCCCCTGTTTTGATTCCTCTCAGGTAGTCCGTGGGTTCCACGTTCCAGCTTGCGAGGACTAGTTCTCTAGGGACTTTCTCGGTTCGTGCGTCGCTATGATCAGGGGCGTTTGGAAGGGGATAAAGCTCAAAGTCATCTCTTACGACGAGACCGGTCGCTCGCATCCTGTTGCCGAAGATCCACATGGATAAGGACAAGCTCGTCCAATTCCTGCGCCTCCAAAATCCCTAAGGTTCCCATGGACGACTCGAATGTTTTCAAGGAGGAGCAACTTCAGACAAACAGCCAACCTTTTCTACTCCGTATAAATGAAAAGCACCTGGAGGCACTGGAACAGGTCGACTATAAAGTGCGGTTCGGAGTCACGAATTCAAAGGTAAAAGTGTTTCGCTCTGCAAAACCGGACGACGACCTAGATTCAATCGAGGCCGCCAACGAGCACTTGGAGGAGATGACGATCGATGGTCCGATGGGGACTTGTCCAACGACCTAGTCGTGGTCAAGCTGGAGGGCAGAGAACATGTATATTTCCTCGGCCTACATGGTTCACGACCGATCAGTTCCGTCAGAAGAACTACAACATCTGATGAACACCATAGCAGCGAAGAAAGCCAACTTGTTGATAGGCTGCGACGGCTAATGCAAGGCATACGCTTTGGTGCAGTTCGGAAATCAACGAAAGAGGTGAGTCATTCTTTGATTTTATTATTTCTTCAGACCTATCGGTGTGTAACAGCGGCAATACACAAACCTTCCCTTTTCCCTGCTCGGAGAACTGTGACGGTTGGGAGGAGGTTCTTGATATCACCCTAATAACCGACAATTCTTAGGGTGGAAGACTGGAGAGTGTCTGTCAGGAGATCCTTTTCTCATCACAGTTGGATAGTTTTCAGTCTAGATCTCTGCAGAGGTTTCCAAACTCTTCAAAGACCCCAGGAAGATCGACGGGAGAAAGTTTGGTCAAGTAATTAAGAACAAACTCTCGGGCGCGCAAATTGGTAAGTTTGGCACGACAGACGAACTGGAGTTAAAGGTCGAGGCTCTGGAAAAGACATTCAATACCGCCTTAAAAGTCTCGTGCCATATTAAATACAGCTAAAAGACACTGCCAGCGTGGTGGAATGAAGACCTCTCCAGCTTCAGGAAGCCGACCACAGAAATCTTGGCAGTCATGCTACAGAAGCAGCAGGAAAGGGTTGTGCCGTGGTTTGTTGAGATTTACTGGAGCTGCATCTCTTAAGCATACATACCACAGTCCTGGAGACGCGCACGAATGGTTTTCATACCGTAAGCGGGCACGTGCGGTCATTAGTCCGCGAAGAACTTTAGACCAATCAGCCTAACCTCTTTCGTGTTGAAGACCCTGGAGCGCGTCCTGGACATTCACTTAAGGATGATTATCGAGAGAACGCCTTTCTCTAGGTTCCAGCATGCCTACCTCAAAGGAAAATCCACAGAAACAGCCTTCCACGAGGTAATTGGCACGTTTAAGTGGTCGCTGCAGTACAAGTAGTATATCCCAGCTGCCTTCTTGGATATAGAGGGAGCTTTTTACAACGTTAGTATCAACGCATCAAGGAAGCCTTCACCAGTATTGAATTTGGTCGGGGCCGAGTCTACTCGCATTGTCTAGCAGCCGCGGGCCTTAGATGGCGAAAGCTTACTAGCTGCGTCAAGTCAAGGAAAATTTGGCCCGCTTATAACATAGCCCGATCACGAGAGCTCCTGTACCAGACGCGTGCAAATGCATTCAAGATTACGGCGGTCTGTACGGGGCACTAACCTATAGGGGACGAAATTCGCGGAGAAGGAAGGGAAACCCTCATGAACTTTCTCTGCAATTGCCCAGCTCTAGCTAGTTTCAGGCTACGGACACTGGGCAAACTATTCTTTAGGAACCTCTGAGAGATTTCTAGCTGCAGGGTGGTAGAGCTGCTTTCCTTGTTGAATGCTACGGGCTGGCTCCGAAGATCCGAGCCGGCTGGACTCTGCCTCCCTGCTCCCATAACAATAGTTATGGTCTTAGGAGTTTGTGGCATCAAAATGGCGCACCAAAGCGCTAATTGGGCTCCTCGGAGCTGCCACTGATACCTACCTAGCTACCCTAGTGCTTCCGCACATTTTATGAATTCAGGTCCTAATACAATGCCCGAGAAGGATCTATTAAACACTATGAATATCTGCCAATGTTCAATTTTGGCAACTCAAATGCAAGGAGTTTTACGCTCCCTTTCTCGATGTAATCTATGAAGCTCTTAACCTTCAGATACATATGTGTATGTACATTCCCAAAACACCATACGCTTTTTCCTGATCCAAATCCTTTGCTGCTCATTTTTTTTCTTTTCATCTCTAACAAGCATTTAGATTATCCTTTGGCATGAAAGCGTCAAGAGAAAGTGCATTTCACACTCATCGCTGAAAGGATTGCAGCTCCTTTCCCGGCGGGGAGCCATCTGTAAACAGCATCAACTCTCGTGTGTTCAGCAGATAAAAACTCCACTCGTGTGCTTTTAGCGTTAATTAAAGATATTGACACCACGGCATCTGAGTGTAGTCTTGAATGCACATTGCCAGGCTTATCTTTTTCATCCCCACATGAGGCTAATTGGCTGAAAGGGTTTTCGATTATGCTAATTGCTTTTTGTCTGTTCCTTTTGTTTTCAAAGTATCGTAGATTGCAGTTGGAGGTGGATGGAAGGAAGTTGTGGAGTATAGGGGAAAATCATCCATTTTCTCACCGTAAATGAATTTATGAGTAATTTCCAAAAGGGGCGATAAAACTAGTGGAACAATTTCTGTTTCATTACCAAAACAAATACAATATGAACAAAGCCAGAAAGAATAATTGAATGATTTGTGATGTGATAAAGGAAAGAGTTTCACTTTTCAATGAATTCAACCAACGTAGCTTCCAAGCACATCCATATACAGGTAGGTACGTACATAGAAATACCACACTATTTTCCCGAACGGGAAATTCACCAAGTGCAAACATTACTCCAAAGAAGTAAACATTATTGAAAATATGCATAGAAATCAGTCGGTTCGAATGAACAATTCAATCAAGGAAAAGTTTTAATAAAGTTTAAAAATAAAAACATTTCGCAATGTTGAATTGTTGTGGATCATTGTGAACACTAATAAAAATGCAGTAGCATTTTCCTGTCTCATTGCTACATAATAAAGTAAAATTATACAAACTATAGCTTGGAGTTCGTAGGCGGGGGGCGGGGTTTTCAAGGATCAACTTCATGATTTGATTAAAGCCAGTGATTAACAGTCTAAATTTCTCAAGTAAATGACCCTTCTATCGACTTTGGTACTCTCCTTCATATTTTTTTCAAACTATAAGATATGCGCACACATTACAAACCTAGATATGATGCTCACTCTAAACAATTTGACACACCGCATGGCTACATTCTTAGGAAAACAATTTTACATGCATGGGGAGCCCTTCCTTAAACTTAACACAAAATGGTGCCACTTGCTGTATGTAAAGGGACCCACAGATCACACGCCCTAGCCAACTTTCTTGGCAATCGATCTAGCCGTTTCCGAATAAATTGGGTGTGACAGACAGACAGACAGACATAGGAATAATCTATAAGAGATTATTACCAATTGCCGAAAAGGACAGCGGTCTCTCTGAGAATCAGGTCGGTTATCGAAAGTGGACTCCTACAATGGATGTAGTTGTCCTGGTGGCTAACATAGCTTAGACCGCACTTGACGAGGACAAATGTTGTGCAGATGTGAGGAACGCTTTCAATTCCGCTATTCAACTCAGGCGTGCCGAAGTACCAAATCGAGTGGTTAGCCCGATCGTACTGTATGCAGCCTCAGTATGGACAGATGCACTGAAAAATACAACAAATAAGGGAAGATTGGAGCTGCGTATCGCATAAGTGCACTCCGAACGTGCTGCGCTTACAGAACAATATCCAATGAAGCAGCATGCGTGATAGCAGAAATGATCCCGATTGAGATTGTGGCGAACGAAAGACAACGGCTTTACGATCGAGCGTATCTTACCGGAGAATCTCGTGCTCCTTGGCGACAGTTCGCGAGGAACGTGAGGAAAACACGAATGTTAACACGAGTGCAGGATAAATTCTGATCCAGCCACGTGACGTAATATCATATGGGATATGGCTCCATATGACCCGTCCATGACCTGGTGAGGGAGCAAACAGATATCATAAGCGTAGTAGAGGAAAGATGTCATAGTCCACTGAATTCCTTCACATCCTCCAGACAAGGAAACATGAAGAACGTCTCTGATAATACGACGAAATTATATCGGTGATAATATGTAACCCTGGCGGATTTCGCTTTGAACCTCAAACTCCTCTGACATTTTACTTCGATGCTGTTCGTTCTTTTTCATAAGATTTATCGAAATTGGTTAACCGAAGACTTAACTTCCGCACACTGTCCCAAAATGATCCTTTGGGTGTTAGCATCGTCAATGCAGGAGGGTCCGGAGCGAAAACCAGCCTGCTCTGCCGATCGCTTTCGAGATGTTGTTTGGTGCGTTCAAGGATTATTTTAGCCATTATTTTTGCGAGGCAGGGAGCATGCAAATAACTCTCCAATTGTATCACTCAAAACGGGTGCCCTTCCGTGGAATCTTCACAATCATCCCCTTCTTTTACTCTCTGGGAAAGGTCTCTGCTTCCCAAGATTGGCGTACTAGTGGAAATAACAGATCTGCAGTAACTGCAGATGCAGTGTTACTCGTAAGTAATTCAGCGTGGAGACCGTCAAGCCTAGCGGCTTTACTACCTGTCATTTCGCTTTTGCTGGGAGGAATAGTATATTTCTGTATATGGCGGTGACTACTCATTTCATATACAAGAGGAGGAACTTTGCTAGATGTAATGCAGTTAAGGACGGTGGTGAAGTGTTCCTTCTACTACTTTAGCTGCTCGCCAACGTAAACATCGTTCACAAGACCATCGATAGATCTGTGAACACTTCCTGGGATTTCGGTCGTTATCATAGTCTGAGCGCGTCACGCCGGCCATCACTGGTAACAATCAATAGAGCCTTCAAACCTTTCCGTTCATCGATCCATTTCCTCCATTCTGCAGTCAGCCAGATCATAATACGCTCCTTCGTATCGTGACCGACTACCTGTGTAGCATCCGAGAAATGAGTATCTTTGATGGCAGTTCAATGTTTATCGATATTCTCAGGCCGGTTACTCAGTATATCTGGTATTAGCTCAGCGAGATAGTTCTCCCACTGGCAAGCGACAGCCGGATCATGCAAGTGGTCGCTGTTGAACTTAGGAGGTCGCAGCCCACCTACAAGAAGTGGCAGACGCAACACGCAAGTGAACGTAAGCGACCATCAAATGGTGATCCTTTTTGAAGTCGATTTCAGCGTCTCTCTAGTTAAGCACATTTAACAGACAAGTCATAAATCTACTGCTGGTCACAAAGTGGCTGATCTTGTTGCTCGTATGGTGTCTGGTTTGCGCTAGCTGTCATAAACAACCCAACACCGTATTAGCGCTTGCTACAATTTGCCTTTCCAGAGTACATTGCCGCAAGAGGAAGGGGAGTACTCATTAGAGTCATAGTATCTTACCCATAATGCGCTCTTCAGCTAAGATGTGCTGTACAGAGGTATAATGCCAAACTCGATGAGAAGTCTGTGGAAACAAGAGCCATCGGAAGAGTTGGAGGACATAGATGGTCATAATCTTGTCGCTTATGCTAAAGATATGAGGGTCTAACCAATGACTTCATTTTCAATTGTCTTTTCTGAACATTTATTATTTATCTATTTATATAAAGGATAGAGTGAACTCCAATTATACTTTATAATGTTTTCGAAGCAGAAGAAAGCAAAAACCTCAACCTATGCTTAAAATGTCTGTAGGAACAAGTGTTAAAAGGACCAAACTATAGTTCGTTGTAACATCGAATTTTGGAATCGGGGAATGGAAATAGATTCCAACTTCCGTGAAGGGACGAATCGAGACAGGATCTACGTTGTTGATGGAAGTGGACGTTAAAATTGAGGAGACGGGAGGGTAGTCCTCATGAGAAAGGTGAAGTTTTTTTTTAAGGAAGAGGGCAAGACAATCACATCTACGGGAGGGTGACCAGGTCACGGAACAGAGCTTGAGAATACTTCTAAAGGGGGGCTGAAGAGTGCGAAGGAGGATTGGAAGGAGTTAATATCAGAGCAGGAGCATAGTATAAAACTCGACAAATTGGTTGGTGACTTCGAGGTAGTGGTAGTGGGGTAGTGGGTGCCGACGCGAAACTTATTGTCGAAAGTGATTCCGAAATATTATGTAGAGTTCTGATTTGATAAGGACTATCCATCAAGAAACGGATTGACATTTGCTGAAGTTGAGCGTTAACCCATTAGCATAGCACCCGCGAATTAGAGTGTTTAGGTTTGATTGTAGGAAGATATAGTCCATAGGTGACGATATAGCGGAAAACAACTTGAGGTCACCGGCATAGAGCAAGGGTGGAACAGAAACAAGTAAAGAGGAGAGATGTTCGTTGATGAAGAATGTGCTTAAAAGAGAGCCCTGTGCGATACCAGAGGAGGGGGTAAGGGAGCAGCAGGAGTAAAATCACCAAAAGATACAAGGGAGGATTTGTTGAAAAGGTAAGAGGCTAGCCATGTTACAAGTGATATAGGGGCGCTGAGAGAAGCAAGTTTGCACAATCATCTTTTGATTGAGAGTGCCGAAGATTTTGGAAAAATCAATGTATTTAATATGTATTTCCTGCCGAGAATTGAGACATTTGGCCAAAAATTTGGTGAAATCGAGCAAGTTGCTGTCAGTTCATGAACTTTTAACAAAATCCTGTTGCTCTTTCATCATCGGGTGGCCAAAGCGGGTAGAGAACCTGTCACTGGCAGACCATTACAAGATTTTTGAACAGGAGGACACGATCGAAGGAGGGCGATAATTTTCAGCGAGAGTGCGATTTCGACTTTTCTGAGTAGGGACGATAAGAGCATCTCTCTCTTTCTGCAGGCTAGGAAAATGGTTTCTTCGATGCTCTTGTTGAGCCTGACCAGGAGATACTGGGCAGGCTATATCCATTTCTTCGGTTGTGTGTGTCGTTTTTTCCGGCTTATTTTATAATGAAAAAAAAAGACAAATTTTATTTTTTAATGCCGAATAGTGAGTTTTTTATTCCCCATATAGCGGTATTTCGAGGACCAGTTCTCCTCGTCCTCAGTGAGTTTTTTTTCAGGCTATATCCAGTTGTGGGAGGTGAGAACTGGAAGGAGAGGGAACATAAACTGGGAAAAGTTGATGAAAGGAGAAGATAGCTGGTTGGGAATGCGGCAGGCGATTCCTGGACCTAATCGTTAGAGATTTGACTGAGAAATGACGAGTTTTGAAAAAGAAAGCAAAACCAGCTCGGTTTCCAGAAGACAAGAACTCTTTCCTAGCGGTAAGTTTCCATCGAAATTTTTGGTGAACTTTAGTGGTGAATTAGACTGGGTAAGAGCACAGGGACTTAAAGTAAAAGAAGACTTAGCAAGGAAGGAGATCTAACAGAATAGTGAAGAAAGTGCTGGGAGGATCTAAGCTGATCTTCGCAATGGAATTCGAAATTCATCTTACGGAAGTTAAATTGGGGAGACTTGCCCATAATAAGAGAGTGATCTGAGCATCAACTTCGAGAGCAAGACGGTGGACGTCAGGAACGTCATAAGAAAGGTCATGAGGGGATTAGAAAAAGCTACACCCTGGAAAGTGTGAAAGAGTGTGATTTAAGTGGTTTCTGAAAAGGTTGAAATAGTGGGCGACAACAGGGCTTCCTTAAGAGAGGGTAAAGTGGGTGAAGGGTGGGAGGAGTTATTAGGAAGAGATAGAAGGCCTGGAGCATAGGAAGGTCAAGGTTGCTCAAGAGAATGACAGGCAGAGAAGGCAACAATACGGTTAGAGGTTTTGATAACTTGACGAAGAAATTTTCGTACTGGCGAAGGGCCTGTGCCAGGGTAAATAAACACAGGATACGATAAAGGGATACGCGATTGGTGGAATTACGTTCGTGCTCGTGGATCTCAGGATGCGGATTTAGCGTTAATTTAGGCAGAAGTGACCTGATGCTATTCAATACGAAGCCAAAGATAACTGAATTTGACTTCCCGCGGTCGTAAATATTGAACTGCGGGTTAGCAGTATAATGGGATAAAAAGACTACACAAATAGGTACTCCTGCGCCATGCAGCCTCGCCCAACAGGAGACCTCAATAAATAAAATAGCTGTCAGCCACTATGAACCACGATTCGGGGTAGAAAACCTCAACCCTAATGCGAAAATTTTGGATCTACCATGAATGGTGCAAGCTGTTTGAAGCGGAGTCTATAAGAGAGTACTTGTCTTCTGTTTCAGACGCCGCTGGATTACTACCTGAGTAAGATTGAGAAAATTTAGTATTCCTCCGGCAAAATCCAGATACGGAAACTTTTAAGCCAGACGAGTGCGTGTAAGATCACTACGGTCTGTAAGAGGTCGTTGTTAGCAGGGGACCATTCAAAATTCACCATAGGCTATGATACGAATTGCTGGATTTTCTGGGGAAGAGGATAAAACTTCCATTGCCATTGCCCAGATATAACTAGAGCTAAGCCACGGAGACAAGGTAAGCTCGACGTTTGCGAACCGAATTAATAATTTTATAGTAAGGGAGTTGATATCTTTTATGAACACTAAAGGGGAGCGTTACCAATTAGAATCTGCCAGATTGTGTCTCCCTTACCCTCGTATACAATAGTCAGCGTTGGCGGTTCTTATAGTGTCAAATAGGGCACAATGGCACTAAATGTCCTCTACCTTACGGGCGGTTGTTTACCCCAACCTACTCTACAGAGGTCATGACTACTCTGATAAACGCATTCTGGACAAAAATTATAGCAAAAAGCGGTGATGAGCTGATTACTCTCCTTTCATCCACTGTTACACTGGAGCAAGTCTTAGGGAGCATACTTTTTTGTTTAACGTAGCCTGCATTTAAATCTCAGTTCCGGTCATTGATGTTTGCGCTTCCCTTTAGGACAAAACAGATCCCACGTGATGTTCTAATACCTAACACTTGCCGCAGAGTCTCAAAAAGGACGATCCATTGCATAGCCATTTTGTGGGCTATTTGTCAGTTTAAGCGTGAAAAGACTTCCAAGATTAGGTCTGCTATCGGTTGATATTTTATTTTTTTAAAACTGGAAAATTACTAAGAAACACATGAGTCGAATCGCATTATTCTTGTAGGTCCTTAGTGATCTTTTAAGATCGGGTCACCTAATCCGTATGGATGAGGATGATCTAGTTCGAAATGTCTATAAGAGCAATATCTATGATAAAAAAAGAAGACGAGTCAGATCAAGCCTGAGATGGAGTGACGGCGTAGATCAGGACGCCGGAGACCTTTTAGGAATATCGAACAGGTGGATCTCGGCGCAAAACCGGAGTGTCCTTACAAAGGCAGGCCTAGACCGGATACCGGGTGTTGCGCCGTCGTTGATGATGACGACCTTTTTAGGAGCTTTGTTAAGAGCCTACATAACGACGAAATCAATGAGCGATACCATGACCGTCCGGTTGTGGATAAAATCCGGCTCCATAGGTTATGGAGGGCGGGACACTTAATCCGTATGGATGAGGATGATCCAGTCCGGAAAGTCTATAAGGGCAATATCTATGGTAGAAAAAGAAGACGAGGCAGACTCTGCCTAAGATGGCGCGATGGCTTAGGTCAGGACGCCAGACAGCTTTTAGGGATATCGAAGAGGTGTCCTTACTGAGGCAGGCCTAGACCGGAAACGCAATAATTTATTTAAATCAAAAGCTGAATGTAAAATAGAATCGTACGTGACACATTTCCTACCATCGTTAAGTCCTTGCTGTAATTCAAAATCTGTCCTCTTACCGCTCTTTTATTTTCTCCAGTCGAGCCATGAGAATGTTTTAATTACCATAAACGATGCTATGCCTCTCAAATCGACACGGAAATTTTGCCGCAAGGATTTTCACGGTTGATAATTTGAAGGAATTTGGGAGCATTAATTTAATAACACCATAGTAACGTAACCAAGGTGGTATCATCCTTAGTCGGTACTGTGAAATTTACAGAGTGAATCTGGAAAATTGGGATTGAGAATGAGACGAATTTAATCCAGGTTGGGATGATAAAAGGGAGGCATTTTGGGGAAAAGGTGACACTTTATGCTCTTACAACCGATTAAGTGCCGTTTGTTTCTGAATGAAATTGCTTCCTGTGCAGTAGAAGAGTACGTTGGGAAGTCACGGATATAAGAAGACAATTTCCGGTTCACATACGGATAATAAGGGGGTATTATGTGGGAGATTTCGAGGAATACAATAAATCTGAGGGTGGCATCTAAAAACTGATCTGCACCGACAAGATAATACGAAAATATCAATTAATTTGTGAGTGGAAAAGTAAAGTTGGCTAAGTACGCGGTTTAGATACTTTAGTCAAGTGTTGATTGAAATACTATCTAACTTCGTGAATGCTTCTCTAAAGTAAAGATTTGCAATTTTATCTAGAATTCGAGAAGGTTATTCAGTGGATGAAGTCCTTAATTTGCTGCTTAAGTTTATTGTTAAGGAGCCGCTCCTTTTTACTATGAAAGACGAACTGTTGTCTTTGTTCGCGGATAGCACTATTGGACACATTTTAAGAGGAAACTTAAGAAACTTTTGAATAACAAGAGTAGACTAATTTTAGTCATGTCCTATCGCCATACAAAGGAGGTGAAACTATTCGCCGATTCTGTAATATCTTTAAAATTTCTGAGCGATAAAGCAAGAGCAGACGCCCTGAATTTGCTTCATAAAAAAAAATAAACTGCTCAACCTCAACCCTTATTATTTTCGCACCTGTTTAAACGTTCACCCCTACTCCTTTCAGGCTTCACAGTCAACAAGTCTTTCTTTGTGCTCGTATTCATCGATGAAACCGCAACTATTACCCGAATCCTTATGCACAGCAACAACCACAACATCATCAAACATCACCGTCGTCTTCATCATCACCTCACCATCATTTTCATCAACTCCACTTTAACTGCTTGCTATTGTTGCTGCTCATGGGAATCCTTGTAATAGCAATTCCCATTTCTCCCAAGTATAAAGTTTTTCAACCATTCACGGTTTCGGAAAGGATGGCTTCTCTCTCGGGTAATGAAAGACGGACGAATAAAAATATGAATGTGCAAGAGGAATCCATCTATGTTGGTTTTGAATAAGTGAATGAGCTGGAAATATATTGAAGTCCATTTTTGTTGCTATTCAGATTATGCAGTGGAGATTTCTCGATTTCTGTGTTGCTGACCGCACAGGTGGTTGGGATTGGTAGGGAAAGAACTGGGCTTTCTTCACATATATATGTATCTAAAAATCTAAAAATCATAACAAAGATTTTTGACTGAACTGTTTTCATTCTGATTTTGTCCTTTGTTCTTTTTCCAATATTCTATTGTTGCAAATAGAATCAACTATTTGAAAGATATTTGCGATTTTGTCAGGAATTTTAATAAAGCTCCATGAAAATGGCATGCACCTCAGAATCGAATTAATAACTATCGAAAAATTCGAAAAAATAATTAGACCTCGTTTTCATGTACGAAATAACGTAATGTTATATAAACAACAATTCAAGGGACTCTTATTCCTTGAAGGCGGATCCTCTGCAGCCGAGCGAAGTTAAGTGTTATTGGAGGTGGCCATCACTTCGATGGGGGACCAAATAGAAATATTGTATTTCATTTCTGCAACTTTTTCGTTACTTGTAAAACATATTTTGTTATTCGAGAATAGATATAGTATCTTATATTGAAATAACAAATTTCGTCTGTTTTTAGTATCTGCATGGTCTGGAAGGAAAACATTGTATTTTCGAATAGATTTTCATGGGCTGTTGACTGATTGTTTTTGAATGGTTAATATCTACTCGCTGGAAGGAGCCATTTCGGTTTGCGGCAAATCATTCTTGATTCCGCCCTGCGTTACGTTCACTTCGTAGAAATTTCTTTTCCAGCTTCGTTTCCATCTATTTACCCTTAAAATTGTTATGTGGAAGATTCAGATTCACAGAAAGGTCATTAGATTTTGCTTTGAGGCAATCTCATTTTGATCAAGAGTGATGAGGTCAATTTCCAATCTTCGGGGACGGTAAACAAACAGCATTTACGATATGGACGCCCCGTCCAATAATCCAGGAAGAATCACTGCACGCTTAGGGAGCGTCGTAGGGTATTTGCGATAAGGCCTATATCGAACTTGCATTAATGAAACTTACTTTCCTTTGAGAAAAGGATGCCGGAGTTAAGAAGACAATGTATTGACTCCTGAACCTAATCTGGATTCTCTTTGATAAAACGAAGAAATATTGAATAAATTTCAAGAAGATACTTACCGATATACCATAAGAAAGTGATGCACCTGTAAATAAGGAATTTCAATTACTTTTGATTGTATCTTTCGGTATTTTTACTAAAAACAAATTTAGTATTTTTAAAATCATAATATAGGTCCTAAAGTGATAGTGTGCATTGGTATCCACGATGGAGCACAAAGAGAGGAAAACGCCTACTGAACCGACGCCAGTAGTCTTGCTAACAAATTCTATCTCCAACGGAACACAGTGATCGCCGAGGGTTCTAGAGATGGAGAACAATTTGGCCAGACTCCTCCACCTAGAAACGGAGAAACCGTGAAAACTGACCCTCCAGATTTGACGTTGCTGTAGATGTGACAGCATTTTAAAGAATCACTACCTGCCACAGAGCCATGAAAGGAGCCTTGTACTAGATAGGAAAAACAAGCGGATTCGAAGAAGAAATAGGAAAACCAATTTGTGCATTTTCTTATGGAATGTTAACTCCGTGCACAAAGCGAAATTTGCCCATCAACTAGCGGAATCAGAGTTCCAGCATAAGGTTAATATCATCGCTTGCTAGTGGTCAAAGGGTAGTATAGGTCCCAGGGCGAAACGTGGATTGGTACCCACGATGGAGCATAAAACCTGGGAAACGGCTGCTGAACCAACACCAACAGCTCTACTACCAAACCCTATCTCCACCTCCACGTGGTGACCGCTGCGAGCTCTTCTTTAACGAAAACCTCCAGACGGAGAAGGATGAAGGCGAGTCTCTCGCGCCTAAAAACAGGACCAACTGGTCCTTCAGGCCACAACAGGAGCTTCGGACTGGATGGATTTTACAACGACGAACCCGGCAACGAAAAAGGAATAACGTTTTACGCATTTTCTCATGGGACGTGCGCTCTCTGTACAGAAATGAAGCTGCCAAGCAGCGTGTGTGTGTTCGGAGTAGGTTTCTTAGTCAGCCAAAATATGAAACCCGCTGTTATCGGCCTTGCAACCATAAGCGAACCGCTATGCACTCTGTGCTTGCGAGACAAATTTAGAAACATAAGCCTCATTAACGTTCACGCCCTTACAGAGGAGACTACAGAGTCGGGGAAGGTAGAATGAACCCTCGAAGCCTGTCCCAAATATGATATCAAAATCATACTTGGGGATTTTAACCGGCATTATCTGTCTCATACACAAAAAGGAAGATATCACACAGTGCAGCAATTATAGAGGTATCATGTTGCTGAGTACCATCAATAAGATATTCTCTGCTATCTTGCTAGGCCGGATAGCCCCATACGCCCAGAACATCATTGGCCCATTCCAAAGAGGCTTCACTCCAGGCAAACCAGCAACAAATCGGGCAAACTGTACACGGCCATGAGAGAATTCGGTATCCCGACGAAATTGATAAGACTGACTAGGCTGACCCTGACCAATGTGGGAGGCCAGATGAAAGCAGCAGGATCACTCTCAAGACCATTCGACATCAACAACGGTCTACGACAACGACCCTATCATGCGTCCTCTTTACTCTACCCCTGGAGAAAGTGATCCGTGATGCTGAGGTAAATGCAAGAAGTACGATCCTCTTCAAGTCCACCCAACTACTGGCCTATGCTGACGATATCGACATCATGGGAAGAACCACCCGATACGTACAAACTGCCTTCATCCAGATCGAGTAGTCGGTGATTGGTGCGAAATCTTGGGTTGCACTCGAGGTAAGACAAAATATATGGTGGCTACGTCAGCACTGAAAACCACCCAACCAACAACATCAAACTGCACTGACAGACACAGACCGTCGACAAGTTTTCCTATCTAGGGTCGAAAATTACAACCGATAATAGTTAAGATGATGAAATCCGCGTACGGTTGTTGGCAGCCAACATAGCCTATTTCAGCTTGCAAAAACTGTCAAAGCTCTTACTGGACAAGATAATGATCTTGCCAGTCCTCATGTATTCCTTGGAAACTTGGGTTCTTAGCAAGAAAAATTGCGAACTCTTTGCCGCATTGGAGAGAAGAAGAGTTCAATTTGATCTTCGTGTTGGGATAGCTGCATTTCTAGATTTCAGACAGGGTAGCTATAGCCTCCATGCTTTCTAAATATATAAAGTTATCGACGCCTTCGATGTTCTGCCTATTAATGCGGATAGGGAGAGTGCGATGACCCGTCAGACTGAGAACCTTGGTTTTGTTGGTGTTTATCTTCAGTTCAACTCTATTTGCCTTTCTTCCCAAATCCAGAGCCATTTGGCCAAGGTCTATGGCCCACGGAGAGAGCAAACAGATGTTATCAGCATAATCGAAATTTTTGAGGAAAGTTGTCATCGTCTATTGCATTCCTCCATGTCCTCTGGGCAAGGCATCATGAAGAAAGTCACCGATAACAGAAATAAATAATATCGGTGACAAGATGCAATCCTGGCGGACTTAACTTTGAACTTCAAAATCTTCAGAGATTTTACCTTGTTGCACACAGTGACATTTTACTCTGATAATAGGTATTAGTTTCTCCGGAAAGTCCCTCTACGTATAGCACTCCAGATATACTCCCTGTTCACGCCATCGAAAGTTTTCTCGAAATCGATGAAGAGGGTATTAATGTGGTCAATTCAGGAGGATCCGGAGAAGAAACTGGCCTGCTCTCTGTCGATCATGCTTTCGAGATGCCTTTGATGTGTTCCAGGGGTATTTTAGCTATTATCTTTACGACGGCAGGAAGCACCCAGACACCCTTGCAATTCTAACAATCAAAATGTGTGCCCCTTTTGGAATCTTAACGATCATCCCCTTCTTCCAGTCTCTGGGGGAGGACTCGGATTCCCAAGATTTTCCACCCAGCAGCAGATCTGCAGTAACTGCGGATGCAGCGGTAAATAATTCCCTGGGGAGACCCCCAGCGGCTTTACTCCCTTTGAGTGCATTGATGGTCCAAATAATTTCTCTTCTGCTTTGCGCAATAGTCCGTATCCGTATGTTGCGGTGACTATTTTATTCACAGAGAAGGAACCTCACCGGATGTGATAGGGTTAAGAACCCAGGTGAAGTCTAAGTGTAATTACGCGGTGTTTCTAGCGATTAATTATTTGAAATAATAAAACTTGGTTTTCTTATTCGTAGTGTCGACTTTTATTTTGCAAATACCGATATTTCGGGAACTACTAATTCCCTTCAGCAACAAGTCCTTGTTAGACCCGATATTTCGCGAACTACTTGTTCCCTTTATCAGTGCTAACAAGTCTAACAACGAAAATAAGTTTTATTATTTCAAATTCCAGGTGAAGTGTTCTTTCCACCTCTTCAGTTGTTTATCATGCCGGATGAGGAGTCGAGCGTTGACTTCCTTCACATGACCATCGAAAGATTTGCCACCACATGGAGGAGCTTCCGTCATGTGGTATACAGTTCTGAAACATTGCGATTTGCGCCATTTTCCGCTTCCCTGACAGTAGCAAATTCTCTCTTATCACGGCTTACACTACGCTGAACTTTTTGGGATTTTGCTCGGTATCGGGTTTCGAGCACGTCACGCCCGCCATTACCTGCACCCGATCCCATCGAAAAGAGCATTTTTGATGGCAGCCTAGTGCTCGTCGATATTCTCAGGCGCGTTACTCAATAGATCTGCCGTTGATCAGTGAGGTAGCTCTTCCACTGACGAGCGACAGCTGGGTCCTACAAGCGGACGATGTTGAACTTAGAGAGTCGCAGTTTTCCAACCCTAAGTGGCGGACGTAACACACATGCAAACGTAAGCAACCATCAGATGGTGATCCCTTGTGAGGCCGATGTTAAGTCTTCTCTGGTTACGGACATCCAGAAGACATTTCTTAAATCTACTGATGACCGCGAAGTGGTCGATCTGGTTTCTCGTATGGCGTCGGTTAGTTCAAACCTGTGCTCGAACAATGTGCTATCAATGACAAGGCGGTCGAAGTTGCAGAAATGCACAAACCTGCCACCATTACCGTCGTCAAAATCGTGTTTCCCTATCAGAGCAACGTGTTGTCAGATTCCACCTTGGCATTCAGATCACCCATAATGATCACAATTTCACCTTTAGGAAGCTTCCTTTCAATCACGTTTAATTGCTCGTTGAAAGAATCCTTTCGGCTACAACGAAAGTCTCCGTTGGTGCGTAGCATTGTACAATTGTAATGCTCCTTAACCCTGACCATGAAGTTTTTATGAACGCATTCTTGATAATCATATTTGCAGCATAGTTCAAATGAGTATGAAACGGGTCTGCCAAGAACTGCGGTACTATTGACTCATGAAACACTGAGCAGTTGGAGAAACACTGTGAGAAGCATCCACCTCTTTACATTGCATTCCTGGATTTAGAGAAAGCCTCTGAACGTATGTCACACATGTGAACTCCATACCTAGTGCCAGAGGAACTAATGCACTGGATTAAGTTGCTCTACCGCGATCCGAAGAGTATGGAATGGTTTTTTTGGGTAGGGTAAGTGAATGCATTTACGCACACAGTGCTGGACTCCCGGTTTGGTATGTCGTCGGACTACCAACTGAACACCTCGCCAGAGAGCTAGCCTGGAACCGTTTGTCACATTACTTTGGGCTAGTCCCCGAACTCTCCCGCCTTGCAGAGCATTGGAATCAGGGAATTCCTTTCACCAACGGGAGGGAAGAGGAGGAAGGGAACTGCCAGTTCAAGGAACCCCTTGCCATTCGACTCCTCTACCGGTCGAGCTCTATCTTCTTACCAATGAAAAGGACCTGGACATATTGGGCAATACGGTTCCACCTGTCAGCACTCCTCAGCATCTCTTCGACAATGCTGTCTGGAGAGGGAGCCCCTGTGTTTAATAGAGCTGCTGACGTCGGCGGGGGCGTCGACTTCATTGCAAAACACACAATCCGGAGATCGCGCCTTTCCAATACTGTGCAGGTAAGACTGAAAACTTTCATGTCCACTTAAAAATTGGGTAAGGAAATAGTCAGTCTCACCATGCTTCCGATTCACACACGCACTTAAGTTGCCGATGAGCCGCGCAGTCCATCTGCCTCTAGTTTCATTTTGCCAAGAGAGCTGCCACTCGTCTAGAGTGCGTCGCCGTTCTTCACGAGGAACCACCTCCCTTGGCTCATCTCCTTTGCGCTTGTATATGGCTTGACGCTCCTTAGCAAGAAGGGCAACGGGGATCACTCCCGCGATCAGCACCACGGCCGATTCAGAGACAGTGCGGTACGCAGACGCCACCCGCAAAGCTCCCCGTCTCTGTACTTGCGCGAGACGTTTACGATATACCTACTTGCTAAGAGCGTCAGGCCATACCTCTGCGCCGTAGAGTAGGACAGACTGCGCTGAACTCATCAGGAGACGTCGCCTGTTAGACGTATGTTTGCCATCAGCCTACATAACGCCGAAACTCCAGCTGCAGCCTTGTTCGGTGCTGCTATGATCTGCTCAAAAAGCTCATCTTTGAGT
This sequence comes from Hermetia illucens, assembly GCF_905115235.1. Classification (NCBI taxonomy): domain Eukaryota; kingdom Metazoa; phylum Arthropoda; class Insecta; order Diptera; family Stratiomyidae; genus Hermetia; species Hermetia illucens. The sequence continues at coordinate 174,218,265 of NC_051850.1, forward strand.
CAAGAGTCAACGCGAGGTACTTTACTGCTGGTTTTGACTCGATTATCGACTCGCCGAACAATATGGGTCGCAGGGTCGGAATTTTTTTTTTTAGTTAGGGTGACTACGAAGTAGTCGCAGTTGTTTTTCCCAGATTTTTTGCAGTGTTGAAACCATGAGTAGTCATCCATCCGCTTACCTGTCACATCAATATGCCGAGTCTGCTTTGCGCCTGTTCGACAGTGCATCCAACACCAAGCGCCGCGACATCATCTGCATAACCGACCAAACGCGACTTTTCTGGAATGTCGAGTTTAAGTAAACTATTATAGGTAGCCTTCTAGAGGTCCGGCCCTAGGATGGATCCCTGTGCTACCCCCGACGTGACCTCCATTCTCCTTTGTAGAGAGATTAGTAGAGTATGGAATGATGGCAGGCAAATTAAAATCATTTCCTGTCTCTGTCTGTGTTCATTACGGAAGCGTCCTCTTGACAGTTCAAAATTTACCGTTGTATTATCCGCCCTGCCGCCATCGAGGGTCGGAGTGTTAGCTGACTATATAGGCAATGAACGCTGCCTCGCGATCATGTAGACAAAGATTTTGTTTTGGATCAGAGCATACCACGCTATGATCATATTCGAAGTGAGGGCAATCAAGGGAGGCGTCTTCGATGCTATCGACAATGAAAGCACAAGCTCACTACTAAACAGGAGCAAGGCTAAAATAGAAGAAGACTGGATATCGAACCCTTCTTCCCGTATTTTTGTTGACTTCTACAGCCAAAAAACTATTTCATTGCAGCCTGGATCGATTTGTTCTCTTTGCCGCTCGAAAACAAAGATTCATCATAATCTCCATTAATGAAGGTTTTATTAACTACTCCGCCCGCAAAAGGTAATGAGAATATTATCAACGCTGCTTCAAACATAAGGTTGAATAAATTCTAGATTGAATACCCTCCATAATTAACCAACATCAAACACAAATTCCAACAAGCCATTGCTTCCTGGAAAATTCCTTAAATATCTTCACAACATCCCCAAACCTTCCTGCTATCAGTTAATATCCTCATCACTTTTTATTGGGGTGACAAAATCTTATCCTTTTCTTCTACCCCCAGATCGGTCTGTCGTTTAAAACCACTTCCGAAGAGCCTTTTTTTCCCTATCTTGTTTCTCTATGGATAGGAAGAAAAGCGAAATGATAGATATTTTTCATGTGGGTATGACAGGGGACAACAGGAGCAGATAGACTTTTCCACAGTCTTAAAAAAAAGTGATACTGAAGGCAAAGTAAATAGGAACTCCACTCTTTGGCCAAGATTAGCTTCTGCACTTTCTTTTCCTTCTTGCTTTCATGAGAATGCTGAAACGTGGAACGCTCCAGGACCAAGATAGTGGGACAAGTCGACGATGATATTGGTGATTATCAAGTCTTGCTGTTGATGACATCTATATCTTAACTATTTATTAAATATGATATGAAAAAAGGCTGTTGGGGTTTAATAAAATGGGGTGTGTAGATATTTCGTTATATATGGCGCTGGTATTTGAGTTTTATTGCGAGGGTTGGACCGGATATTGGTTTTTGATGGGGGTAACTCTTCAGGGATTTTTTAAGGAGGTCTATTTTCTTCTTCTCGGTTCACTAAACATCCGGATATCTGGACAAGCTCAATATCAATGTTTCAATCCAATTGGTCCCTTCATGCGACTTAATATGTCTCAAGCTCATTAAGGAGAACGTGTGGAATGTTCCTAATTTGATTTGTTCAACAGACTCAATGACCTTCTAAGGATATTTACCACTGTTCTTCCGATACATTACTGTAGAGTACAGAAAGTCATTCAACTCCTGCATAAACATGGAAATCTACACTTTAAAGAGATTTAGTGAAGGATAATGCGGTCTTGTCTGGCCGCACCCTTCCTCTGCCTCTTTGCAGTTTTTTTCAAGCAGCAAGGATTCACTGTGCATGTACTCTCCGGAATGCTTATAGAAAGCAAAATGCGAAAGCTCTAAAAAGAGGATGACAATAAATTTTGCATAAATTTAACATTTAACCGGCAAAAGTACATTCCGAAAACTGTCACCAGGAGAGTGGTTCTACCATCCCCCATCACGGGCGTTGAATCCTGTCGCACTTTAAAGCGGACTAAGCAGTCCTAAGTATGTGTATGTTCGCTACTACGAAGCAATAAAACATTATTTTTTTTTTCCGGGCTTGTGGAAGCCCAAAGTGAGATAACGCGTAATGTTCTATTCCTCAAGCACTCCCCAAAGGATATGATTACTTTTCGTCCTTCCGACAAGCGCAGAGTTAAGCGTTTAAGACTGGCTGCTTGCCTTGCTCGGTCGCCAACCAACCAAAGTGGATTTGTGTGATTTTCTGTGTGCGATTACTCATACCACGGTGAAAATGTTTATGGTAGGGTTTTAAACAGTTCTCCATGATAGGCAGCAGGACCGGAAACGAGGAAAAGCTTCAAAGGGAAAACACGAGTTTCAATTTATTCGGAATGTAGTATTTCACGTAAATAGACTGGGCTTATTTCCTCTGAAATGAGGTCGACTTGAAAGGCAGTAAATTGGTGAGTTATGATACGACACTGGAACTATGACGGATTTAAATTTGAAAATAGATTTTGAAGGCAGGACAGATGGATGGCATGTACATATATCCTTTCCGAGTTTACGAAGTTGCCGAGGTATCTTTTCAAATGGATTTCATACTTACTTCCGATTCTAAATATGTTCAAAGGATGCAGTTCCTAACGAATATGTCACCACCGACAGATAGTGGGCTAGACCGCCCCCCTTCATAAGGCCTGGATGCACTTGGATCGGCCGGGAAGCCCGTAATGAGGAGGATCTAGATCTAAACAAAGAAGAAATGGCGGGCTGGCGAAAACACTTGAAGAACTGAGAAATCAAATTTCAATATTAATAAAGAACAAGTCGGGAGACCGGAGGCTGGATGCTTCAGGTACGAAAGGTTTTGTGTATTTCTAAGCGCGTGGCACGTAATATATGCATATATTATGTGAGAGTATCCACTTTCGAATGACATTGACATTCATAGTGTTGAATTTTCAAAGAAGCAACAATTTTGACGTATTATAACTTTGTTAGTAACAGTGCGATTTCTACCAAACTTGGTAAAATCATACTCTATATTTTAGCCTAGCATCACTCGTGGTGCTAGAATGAACTTAAGGGGTTTTGCAGCCAATTACTAAAAAATATAGAAATATGCTATTATTCGCTTTATTTGAACAGATATCGATATGGGAGGTATTCCAGAGCCTAGGTACCATATAGTGGCAGCCTCGCGATTTTTTACAGATTTTTCAGTTGAGTAGTTTCTGAGAATGGCCCCCTTAAAGAAATGATCACTTTCAACCCCCCGCACTCCCCACCTTTTCAACGAAAGTAAAAACTAAGACCGGCTTCGAAAATTACTAACCGAGACCTTTAATTTGATACCCCACATGACTAAATTTGATGAAAGAAACTGTACACCCCCTTTTTGCATGTATGGGGACCCCCGCCCTCTTTAAATTCAATGTAAAAGGATGTAACTCACTGTATGCGTGAGCGTTCACAGTTCCCACCTCTCTACTAGATTCGGTGTCAATCGCTATAACCATCTCGGAGAAAAATGCGTGTGACGGACAGACAAACAGACTGACACTGGCTTGGCCAAAGACGCAATTCACGGAAAGGATAGTACCAGTAAATATTGCGTCGTAGTAACCCTGGACGTGAAAAATGCATTCAATTCGGCCAATTGGAATCTGATACGCAAATCCCTAGTGAAGGTTGGTATTCCCACCTATCTCGATGCTATCGTCGATAGTTATTTAATTGAAAGGAGGCTCTGGTATGACACCGATGATGGACCCCAGGAGTACGTTGTTTCCGCGGGTGTCCGTACTGGGCCCACTACTGTGAAACATCATGTACAACGATGTACTTAATCTTCCCCTTCCGGAGGAATCCACAGTCAGTTCCGCTGACGACATAGCGCTAGTTGGTATGGCAAAACATCTCGAAGATGCTGAGTTATATTCAAGCGAGGCAACCAGTGCTGTTAAAAGTTCGTTAGAGAGCTCAGGTCTGCCACTGGCGGAGGAAAAAACAGAAAACGGCCCTCATCACCAAGCGCCGGAAGAGAAATTACGCCTGCATTAGAATCAGGAATCATATCATCACTTCCGAGCCGACCATCAAATACTTGGAGGTGGTAATAGACAGGAAACTTAGCTACAGGCAACACGTGCAGTATGTTTGCGATAAATCATCCACTGCTAGTATGGCCCTGGCGAGGATGATGCCGAACGTGGGAAGGCCACGGCATACCTCTAGGTTGCTTATAGCCGAGATTTGTGGAAAGAAGGAGGGATCTAGAGGAGACTCTAGGAGGTGCTGGTACCAGAAAATCTGATGCCGAAAATGGTAGCACATCAAGAAAATTGGGATGCCGTCAACTCCATGATCGCATCTATCCAAACCAAACTGCGAAAGGCAGAGGAGAGGAGAAAACCGCGGTCGCAGGCGCCGCGTATAGAAGAAAGGTGACTAAGCTAGAATGAGCTGACTCCGACCCGTGACGTAATGCCTTAGGATGGTTCCGCGGGGCAGCGAGGGAGTCGGGGGTGGTTTTAGTGGGTAAAAATTCCATACGCTGGTGTGTCCAGACCAGTGTCTTTTGAAGATTTCCACCTCCTGAAAAAAAAAAAAAAGAAAGACAGACAAACAGACAGATAGTAAACCGATTTGAATAAGGTTTTGTGTTTACTCCAACGGAAAGCTTAAGGAGCAGCTAATGATTGGGGAAGCGGGACCACCGTCTCCAAAGGTAGCCAGGAAAAAAGTGAAGCTTTCTTCAAATACTTCTGCCGCCATGTAGGAGCCAGGCTGCCTTGAGGGAGGGCAAGTTTTTGGAAGGACATAGGAAACCATCAAGCTGATGGTAGGAGAGGCGGTCACAACGATGGCGGTGGAAATGTCTCTGACGAGGGTGCTAACCAGGCTGGTTGCAGTAGTGAAAGGTGCGGCAATGACAGCTCTGAAGAGGAAAACCGGCTGAGTTTTTGCTTTATGTATCAAAAAATTAAGAACGAAAAACAAAAATGAAGAAAAAATGGGAAGTAATGAAAAAAATAAAAAATAAATAAAAAATAAAAATAAGTGGGAGTGAAAATTTAAAAAATGGTCCGACTGGGGCTACAAGTAGCACCCGGAATAAAGAAAAGTGGAAAGGGTGCCCCCAATTAATGTTTATGAAATAGGTGGTAGAGATTTGCCCACTCTACTTAATGGGACCGCGGGCCTCCCGAGTTTGATTATCAAAAAGACGGGGGCCAAGAGAGTCCAAACGAAACGTAAACATATAGCGAATTACAAGAAAATAAGGGAAGTCTTCGAGTGATTGAAGTCTCCTCACTTCATCTACACACCAAACCAAGAAAAGGTACACACCTTCCTTCTGAAAGGCTTTAATGCGGAGGAGGAGCCCGATGAGGTGCTCAAAATGCTCCACGAGACGGGAACTGATGTCAAGTTGTTCTCAGTGTCGCATTTTAGTACAAGGAGATCCGTTTGGAAAAAATGAATTCTGCCGCACTTCCTCGTGCAGATAAGCCCGGAGAGCCGGGGAGAAGCGATCTGATCGGCATCAGGTCGCTTAATTACCAAGCAACTCGTGAGGGGCAAAATGGTCCACTGTCGAAGATGCCAGCGCTATGGTCACTGGACAGTGAAATGACCTTGCGATAAGTGAAGTGCGGGAAAGGCCATGATGCAGTAGGGGGCAAGGAAAACACCTTCTGTGTCAACTGCAGAAATGGAGGGCAACCGGCTTGGTACCGTGGAAGTCCTGCATACCGCAATGTTAAGCTCACAAGACAGCAGGCGCCGAGATCGGCCCAAAGGGCAAAGGTGTCAGCGGTGTTGGACGGTACCGTCTTTTCGGCACTAATTGTCCCGGGGATCCCGTTTGCAAGAGTAGTCCGGCAAGGGAGAGCTAAGAACCCCAAACAAGATGCAAGTGGCAAGATGAAAATCATCCTCAATAAAAACCTAACCATGTGTGAAATCTTGTAGCATACGCTACACGTACACAACACAAAAATAAACAGTATAACCGAATATTTACACAAACAGCATTCCCGCCGCTAGGTCTGCAGTTACAACGGCACCATTGGATGGTACGTATCATCGCGATTAATGTGAATTCCATCGTAGGAATTCAGCGAAGAGCGGAACTCCTTGATTTCACTGCCAGGCAATAGCCTGACCTTGTTTTGATTTCAGAAACCCACCTCAGCCCGAGGCATTCGATAATATTCAAGGATTTTGAATTCGTGAGAAACGGTGGACGAAATTGTGATGGAGGAAGTGGACCGGAATACCTGTGGGTCGCCATTATCGTTTCGGGCATATTAATAGTCCTTCCCGCTGAGATAACAACTCCATCGGCGCCTTTAAAACCATCCACAACTTCCTCTGCTTCAACATATCCTTTTTGCCCTCCTGCCTCTGCCGATGGTCGGATCGGGGCTGCTCCAGCTGTCTCCTCTGCCTCAATCCAAACTTCTCTCCTTCTCACGTCATCTGTCCCACCCGACAATCGCTTCCTTTGCCATTACGTTGCCTTGAAATCTGTTAAGTTCATGTTGCAGCAACGTGCACATGCGCTTGTGGATGCGGCAAATCATTCGCCTCTGTCAAGATTAATTCGCCCCAATGCATTTAATAATGTGCAATCTGCGGCGAACATTAGGGTAATTGCACATTATGAAATGCATCATTTGAGCAAATTAATTCAGAAAGAGGCGAATGAGATTCCGTTCCCGTCGCGAAGTCGTGGTTTCCGAGACCCGCTCGAGGAAAGACAGCTGAAGACCAATGAGACAATCACTGCTGATAAGTGACTGAGTATCAGCGTGCTTACGAGGAAAGGCAGCCAAAGATCCAGACGTAACTCTACCGATGACCTTCGCTTTCACGAACTTCCGATCCAATTTGGCATTGTACCCCTTTGCTGCACTGCTTACGTTGAAGAGCCGCTTATACACGATATCTCCGACCTGAAATTCACGAGCTCGGGATCGCAAGTTGTAACCCCTTTCTTGTGTCTCTCTTGCGTCAAATCGATATACAAACGTTGAATTACCCGATTGCAGATGAGCGCTGGGGCTGGAGCGTTTGGTTGGGAGCTTTCGACACTTGCACGTTTCACAATTGCGGATATAGTCCTTGACCTGGGAAACCACTTCAGGCCAATAAAACCACAACCGCAGTCTACCCAATGTTTTACCAATTTGCGCACTGCCTCCACCGCTGCCAGACATTCCTGCTCACTGACAGTGTAATTCCGCTGGGGCTGAGTAAGCTTCTTCGACATATAGAAACTTCATCTCCCTCCTCTGTCTTCTGCATTAACACCGCTCCTATACCATGTTGACTTGCATCACAGTCTATGGCGAAAGACTTGGAGAAGTCGGGGCTATGCAGAACTGGAGTCGAAGAGTGGCTTGTTTTCAGAGTGTCGAAGGCCGAGATGGCTTCCTCAGACCAGCGAAAGTGACGCTTCTTCTGAAGCATACCTGTCAACGGTGCAGTCAGCGAAGCGTAATTTGCACAAATCGCTGATACCACCCACACATCCCGAAAAACCGCCGTAGTTGCTTGACGGTTTACGGCCGCGGAAAATCTTTGATGGCATGCACCTTGTCGGGATCGATACAAATCATCCCGTTACTGTCCCGTTAGCAAAACAAACTGCGAACTCTTGGCCGCGTTGGAGAGAAGAATCCTCAGAAGAATTTTTGGTTCCCTACATGAGGATGGACGATTCCGTAGATTACATAACGACGAAATCTATGAGCGATACCATGACCGTCAGATTGTGGATAAAGTCCGGGTCAATAGGTTACGGTGGACGGGTCACTTAATCCGTATGGATGAGAATGATCCCACCCGAAAAATTTATAAGGGCACTATCTACGGTAGAAAAGAAGACGAGGCAGACCCCGCCTGAGATGGAACGATGGCGTAGGTGAGGATGTCAGATAGCTTTTAGGGATATCGAATTGGTGGACCTCGGAGCAAAACCGGGATATCTAGAGTTCCTTATTAAGGCAGGGCTAGACCGGATACCGGTTGTTGCGCCATTGATGATGATGGTGATTGTCACATCAACTTACCAGAAATAAGGAGGTTTTCCGAAAGAATTCGACCTTGACCCTCCCTACCTCCCCATTTAGTATACTTTAGTCATCGTTGGCGATTATTTATCTAAGTTCAAGCAAACAGCCTGAACATGCAGCTTGAAATATATCTTGTTTGAGTCAGTTCGTCTTTTAAAAATTCTACGAAACGAAGGCCCCTCGGTCGTCTTTATAATTACTGTCCCCAGTAGACGTCTTCCATCAAAGTAAGATGTTCCTTGCTAACATCTTTATTTAATAGCCAAAACATTAACAAAATACCCGACTTACTCCATTTAAGCTCGAGAGCACTAACTTTATTGCTTTGAAACCTCTCACCTCGGATGCCACTATCAAAAGCCATGGCAAGAGAGTCATTATACCTAAGCGCCCCAACATCCTCCCGACCAGGGGCGAAAGTTTGAATGTTCACCCCACAAAAGACAATCAACGGATCTATCCTAAAGCTTCATATAAATTACAACCCTGTCTAAGCAGGGTTGTGTATATCGTTATAGTATGAGCATAAATTTAGTAGGAGATAAATTATTGTCCATAAAACGGAAGAAAGTTTATAGTTTTAGGTGCAAGAAATGGGGCACAGTTTCAAGTGAAATTTGCATGTTGCCATTTGTATCCAGGGGAAATAAAATGATTGGCTACTTTAACGACAATGAGTGCAAAACGAAGATAATAGCTAATTTTAGGATACGTTGGATGGATTGCCATTAAAATAAGTATAACTTTGACCATGCAGAAAATACAAACAAAGAAATAAACTATTGCGCTTGATTGGCACCTCCAAAAATTGCGTTCATAACTATCGTCTGGAGAAGTATCTTGCAAAAATGGCGTTATCTTTAATTTACTAGTCTCCTATGGCAAATGCTCTCAAACATCATAAAATTAATCAATGGATAAAAAGTGAGTCTACTAGGATTTGGTTTCTCGACCCTGAGTCTCTGGTTGAAATCAAGGTTTATCCTTAAGTGATTGTGTCCGTCTATGTACGCGTTTGATTATTGATAAATACGAGACGGACCACTGAATGGGGTATACGTGCCACCATTGCTTGTCTGTTCAACTATGTTTCAGTTCCCTCCACGACTTTTCGAGAAGCATGGACTCCTTCTTTTTTTATTTTGTGCCATACACATAGTTGCAGAGCGATCCGTTATCTGGTGTCCTGGAAGAGTGACTTCCACTGCATGGTATAGCATGTAATGTAGTCGTTGCCCTTTCCTGATATGCGGATTATTCACTGTCATTTCTGCCTTCTCATCAACACATCCACGGGTGTCTGGCTTGTTAGCTCGAAATGTTCTATCCGAAATTGCATTAGACCATATTTCCCTCGGCCAGCGACGCCTGGGAGGGCGTAAAGCTCCATGTCATCACATACGACCAGGTCCCCAATAGATCGGTCGCTTGCATTTGGTTGCGAAAGATCCACATGAATAAGGACAAGTTCATCCAATCCCTGCGCGTTCGAAACTCCAGGATTCCCATGGACGACTGGGTGAAAAGCCATCTCTTTCTGTTCCGTATAAGTGGACAGCGCTTGCAGGCACTGGATAAGGTGGAGTTAGGAATGTAAAGGTAAAAGTGTTCTGCTCCGGGAAACCGGACGACGACCTGGATCCAGTCGACGCGCCAACCAGCTGTTGGAGGAAATGAAGATCGACGGTCCTAAGGAGACTGATGAAACCCCTTTGTAAGGAGATCATACTAACGGTAGGGCAGATAAATATACAGCATTCGATGTGCGCCTCAGATAAACTGCTGGTCTGGTAGACATCGTACTAATACATGAACCTGAATCGGAAGCGGTCGAACCATCAAAGGACTCCAAAGCAAATATTATAATTTATTCCATAGCACAAGAGACGATGATCGGGACAAACTGAGAGTATGCATCCGGGCTAGGAAGAGTCCGCACGCTTTTCTGTGTTCGGACCTGAGCTCAAGAGACCTAGTCGTGGTCACGCGGGAGCAGGCGGGAACGGAAAAGAAGTACATTTATTCGGTTTGCATGGCTCATGATCGATCAACTCTACCATAACAGTAAAGAAGATCAACCGGTTGATAGGATCTGACGCTCATGTAAGGTATACGCTTGAGGCAGCTCGAAAATAAATGAAAGAGGTGAGTGATTCTTTGATTTTATTCTTAACAAAAATCTATCGATATATAAACGGGGCAGTACACCAACCTTCCATTTTCCCAGCTCGGGGAACTGTGACGGTTGGGAGCAGGTCCTTGATATCAGCCTATTAACCGATAATGGGATTCTAAAGGTGGAGAACTATTATAGATAGTGTCTAATCAGATATTCTTCTCAGACCACAGTTGGATACTTCTCAGTTTACATTTCGCTGCAGCCATCTCCAACTGGCACGATGAACGAACTGGAATCAAAGGTCGGAAAAGGCATTCACAATCCCCTTTAAAGTCTCCTGCCCTGTTATATATAGAAGGCACTGTCACTGTGGTAGAATGACCAGGGAGATGTTCGACATCTACTACAGGCGCAAATATTGGCAGTCATAAAGTGACTGCATGAAGATATACAATTCAGACATCGAGAGGTAGTCCTGGTTGGGTTATTGTCAGAACATTGAAAGCATCAGCGAATCTGCGAGGCTCAGTAAGATTATGAGCATTCTTTCTTAAAAAGTCGGAGCAGTCAGAGCCTTGCTTGGAGGGTATGCAGCCCCAGTCGTGCGAAACTATCAAATCGAGGATTACCGAAGATGAAATCAGCAGGACAATAAATGGCTTCTCCGCATATAAATCTTTGGCCCAAATAGCATAATGCCACAGAAAGGTTTACGTCTTGGTACGAAGGTTGGAGGTTGGTTGAAGGTTGGCTTGGAGGTGTACCGGAGGTGTATCATTTCGGGATACGTACCACAATCTTGGAGATGAGCGCGGGAAGTTTTCATACTGAAAGCGGGCAAGCGCCGCTAAGAGCCTGCGAATGACTTTCGACTAATCTGTTTCATGTTTTCCACCCTTAAACGCGTTCTGGACATCCTGGACGATTATGGGGAGAACGCTGTTCTCTAAATCTCAGCATGCCTACTTTCAAGATAAATCCACTGAAACTGTTCTCCACAAATTAATTAGCACGATCAAGCGGTCATTACAGTTCCAGCAATATTCTCTAACAACTTTCTTGGATATAGAAGAAGCATTCAACAATGATAGTACCAGCGTCATTAAGGAAGCCTTGACCTTGGAAAGCAGAAACAGCCGCACTTCCCATTGAGAACAATGCTAGGGCCCAATGGATCGTAGATAACCCACCGCAAAGCGAACTGGGTAAAAACGGGAAGAAGATGACTAGAGGAGACTTTTTCAAAGTAGTTTCCAGGGCCCAGAAATAGGAAGGCGAAGAAGGATAAAAGGAAACAACTGGCCGCGAAAGTAGAATCTTGTCTGTTCAAAGACAAGAAGGCTACAAACCAAGAGCCAGTAGCAGAAAACACGAGGAAACGAAGAAGACTTGACCGTCGGCTCTGTTTATTAAGCCGACGGAAGGCAAGACATCTGCGGAAGCCCTTAGTGAAGTCCGCTGCAGGATGAAATCCGAAGACAATGGAGCAGAAGTGCCTTCCATACGGAAAACATAGGGTGGGGGAGTCCTCGTCGAACTAGACCCGAAGCCGACTAGCAAGAGTACGTTCTGCGAAGTGGTCACGGGTTACTAGGGGAGAAGACTCTTGTATTTAGTCTGGAACCTATGTGCTCACTAAAAATCCGAAATTTCGACTACCTCACAGAAGGTAGGTATCACCTCTGCAAATGATCGAGACCAGAAACCCGTCGTGGTGGAAGCCCCCGAGGAATATGCGAGGAAACTCGTTAGCAGCGCGCCACTCAGTTAGTTGATGTCATAGCGGAGCGCTAGTGGTCTCGTTCAAGAGGGGATACTGTAAAGTTTTGTCGCGACACGGTTCAGTCGCCATCATGCGTTGGAATAGTAAGGAGCGTGCCTTTGCCGTTGAGGTTTACTTTTCAAGCGGATGTTCGGTTATTGCAACACAGCGTGCATTTCGGAATCGTTTTAATTTAACAAACAAAACATGCGCTACTGGGCTGACACCAACCCTCGAGAATTGCATCAAAAGCCTTTGCATTTACCCAAAGTCACAGTGTGGTGTGCAATTTCCTCAGCTGGAATTATTGGTCCCTGGTTTTTTGAGGAAAATGAGGTTACAGTGACAGTGAATTCGGACCGGTATGTAAACATGCTACAGAATTTTTTTTTCCCACGGCAAGAAAATTTGGATTTGGGGGACACTTGGTTCCAACAAGACGGTGCAACAACACACACTTCAAGAGCATCGATGGCTGTTTTGAGGGAACACTTTCCAGAGCGCCTTATCTCAATTAGAGGCGATTTGGAATGGCCGACACGCTCTCCCGATCTGTCCCCTTGTGATTTTTTTCTATGGGGTTTTTCGAAATCCCGTGTTTATGTGAACCGTCCAAGAACCCTACAAGATTTGAAGACCAACATCCAAGAAGAAATTGCCAACATAACACCTGCTATGCTAACAAGAGTCATGACAAACGCCAGAAATAGGTTTACGCAATGTATGGAGAATGGGGGACGTCACCTAACAAATTTGATCTTCAAAACAATGTAAATAAAACCTTTAGACATGTACCTACATTATAAAAAATAAATAAATATTTTCCGATGCATACAATAGTTTTTATTGAGTTTTGAAAAAAGGAAGTTATGCTGCCGCACCCTGTAGTATGCAGGGAACGAATGCGGATAATCTTCATCAAGTGCTACAGGCGTCTGGACTATGGACACATGTCAGCAACTTGCATCCTGGTAGGCGGTTATTTTAACGCTAGGACCTTTGAGTGTGGTATGCCTCAGCCTTAGTGTTGTGGCTGACAAGGTCATTAACCCAGTGATAAACCCGATAACGACAGCGTATGAGGCTTCCATACCCCAGAGTGGCCTCAGCAGTGACAGGCCTTCTATGCACTGGTGGACGACAGAAATTGCCGACCTACGGAGGAAGTTTCATAAACTCCGCTGATTGGCACAACGTTTACATGCCACCAAGGACGCATGTGCCATAAAGACAGGGTGTAGATCGGTACAAAGGACACTCCGCAGCGTGATAAATAAAAGCAAAGCTCGCGGCTGGCAGAACCTGATCAATGAGGAAATGAATGAGGGGAATTTGGCTATAGGCTTGTCACCAGGAAAAACCGGGCTTTGCGAAAGCCCTGAATACTAAGTACGACGAGGTGGAACGCATTATACAGGCATTATTCCCCTGATATCCCTTATGGGTCAATGTTAATAGTGCGGAAAGTGTGGAGTAATGCCTCCTTTTCACAATGAAAGAGCTGGATGAAGCATACCGACCGCTGTGTATGCTTGACACGGCCAGGAAAGTGCTTGAAAAGCTCATCAGGAGTTGACTAGCTGAAGCGATCCCCGCTGCCGGGGATTTACTTCAAAGACAACTCGGGTTCATAATAGGGAGATCCACGGTGGATGCTGTAATGGAGGTCGTGGATGCGGTTCATCCAACCGGGACGCACAGTCGCTACTCGCGACGGATAATGCTCCTAATAACGCTTGATGTCAGAAATGCCTTCAATTCCGTAAGATTGGCAGATATGCTAGGCACATTAGAAAACTCGTTTCACGTGCCAAGCTATCTCTTGCGGATATTGAGGGATTATCTAAAAGACCGCTCCCTGCTCTATGAGACGCTTGAGGCCCAAAGGAGGATGGAAATCACGTCGGGAGTTGCACAGGGATCCATCCTAAGGACAGACCTCTGAAACGCTTTCTATGACAGTCTGCTGAGACTCGGTATGCCCGAAGATTCGCGCTTTGTCGGTTATGCAGATGACGTTGCGGCAGTTGTTGCCGAACGCACTGTTGAACAGGCGCAAAGCAGACTTGGCATATTGATGCAAGGGGTAAGCGGATGGATGACTGTTCACGGTTTCAGCCTTGTGCTGGAAAAAACTGAAGTAGTCGTTTTGTCCAGAAAGAGAATCCCGTACCTGCATCCCATTTCGATCGGTGAGTTGACTATAGAATCAAAACCAGCGGTTTAATACCTTAGTTTAATGCTCGCCTACATAACTACGAAATCCATGAGTTGCGGTAGGCGGGTCACTTAATCCGTATGGATGAGGATGATCCCACCCGGAAAGTCTATAAGGACAATATCTATAGTAGAAAAAGAAGACGAGGCAGACCCTGCCTAAGATGGAGCGATGGTGTAGGTCAGGACGCCAGACAGTTTTTAGGGATATCGAATTCCTCCTTACCAAGGAGTCTAAAGCTACCTACAGCCAAAAGGACGAGAACTTAAGAGAGGTGGTTGCCGGTGAAGAACGTCAACGCACCCTTACCGAGAGGCAACTTTCTTGGCATAATGAGGCAAGGAGCAGATGGACTGCGTGGCTCATCGACAATTTAGATCCATGAATCAAATCCACAGTGAGATTGATTACTTCCTTATCCAACTTCTAAGTGGGCATGGAGGTTTTCAGTCTTACCTGCATAGGGTAGGGAAGGCGCTTGAGAGAGATGCTGAGGAGCGTTGACAGATGGAGCCGTGTTGCGTATTACGTTCGGACTCTTCTTATTGCGAAGAAGGTTGACCTCGACCGGCGGATGGACTGGATGTCAAGGTGTTCCTTGAACTAACAACTTCCTTCCTTTCTTTCCTCCCGTTGGTGCAAGGAATAACCGGACTAAGTCGGGTGAGCCGGAGGGCTAGGCCGAAGTAATCTATCAAAAGGTTCCAGGCTAGTTTTCTTGATGACAGGGACGTGTTTAGGTGGTAGTCCGACGATGTACTGTTGCTAGAGTCCAAAACTCTGTGCGTAAATGCATTCACCCACCTTACACCCAAAAAAAAGACCTGATGTAGTGGGTCATCAGGCCTGAGTTCGCACGGGGACCGCGATAGCTCTTCGAGTTCATATATGGCAAGAAAATTCCTGGGGCATGTGTTCTCGGCGCGTTTATTCGCGGATGGTCCTTTAGTGGTTTCATGGGGGTTGTGGTTACGTACATGTCACCGACAGCTCGCGTGCCGTATTTGTTAGCTCGGTAAAGGTTTTAGGTAGGTTTTGTATCGACGGGTAAGAATGCTGAGTCTGCACGCAAACTGGTATCTTTGGACTGATAGAGCTATGATTTTGGTTACAAAATCAATCCGTGAGGTTAGGCCGATATGGCTGGTACTGTACATCTTATGAGCTATCTGGAGTAACTTAAGGGTTTGCTCCACTAATTAACAGTTCATCCGTTCAGGAATTGCAACGAAGTGGCGTGGTGGATTTCGAAATCCGCAGGAAGCGGTCACCACACCTGACTAGTCAAATCCCTACTCGGGTTATTCTATCAATTAGCAGTATTTCCAGATGTTAGCTTGCATCTCAATCATTGATATAGTCCAGCTTGTATTGCTAGTTTTGAGCCATTTTTAGCCCAGAAGGTACCCAATCCTTTTTAAATCTCAATTCAATTTCAAATTTTATTGAAATTGTTATTGCATACAGAAAGGCAGGTTGATTTAACAACATGAAAAGGGATTTGACTAAGGAAGGACTACGTCCAAATATTCCAGGTGCGAGGGTCAACACAAGGTAGACGAGATTGAGACTTTCCAAATTGAAATCTATTATCTTCGCAAAAGACTGCATAAAGGTTATTCTCAAACCTGTGCCTGGGTATGTTAGCAGGTACTTAGTTTCCATGGTATTTTGTGCACTTCGTCAACACACATCCTGGCAAATTTATGCTTTCACAAGCACTTTGATACAGACTGTTCATTTCCATATAAAAGCCGCCTCGATTCCATATGCCTTAGCACCGCATATTCCTCGTTTCAAACAAGATGAAAGATTCCTCTCTGCAGGAAACTAGAAAACTATTCCATACTGAGGAGCGCAAGGATACATATGTGTGTATATTTGGGTACATGCGGAAGTGCTTGGGTCCTGTGTGACTTATGCTTTGTTCAACGTGAGGCATTAGTGCAATATATCAGCCAAGAAAGGACAACTGTAATCCTTCTCGCCACCTCTATTTACCTTCTACCTCAGCCTGTAGAGTGTAAACCGTGCCAGGCCTTCGGACATAAGTTTTCAGCAGGAAGCTTAAAGGATGCCCGAACAAATACACGAGCGTGCATGGGTCGGTAGTGGAATATCGATTCGGCTTTTCGCCGAGTCAAGGGATCCTTGTTCAATGTGGAATTTGATTATTTGAGAAAATGTTGTGCCAAATGGCTTGGTGGGTATAAAAAGAATTTGAATGATGAGTGCAATTCAGGACTTACGGATGTTGCACGTACGCTGTCTGCGGGGGAGACGAAAAAGTTTAGATTGTTTGAAAGTCTGGAAATTTTATTGTGGAGCGAGTTTGAGTTTTATTGGATCGAAAACATTTCGGAAAGGCTTCAGTGGATGAAATGTGGCTGGCGCGGAACCAAGTAATTGTTTGTTCGGCATAGGGTTCCTTGGGGCTTCCTCTAATCCAGAGATAATGAAAATTAAACCATTTTATCTCGTCCCAGGGTGATGGCCTAATCTTACAAAATTCTTAAGAGAATTCCTTGCTTCCACGTCATCTCCTTTATTTCTGTGGCACGAAATCTTCAACGGTCTTTAACCGCAGCGAAATGAATTGAAAACAAGAAATTTTATTAGCAATATTACGTCTTATGCGTACTATCATAAAATAAACGAAAATCTACGACATTTTAGTGAATGTAATAAAAAAATTCGTCATAGTCCCCAATGGAAAGTAGAACAGATACCGTACCCAACTGGGAAGGAGTCAGAATATGAACAGCTCTGAAATGGGATTGAATGGGTCAACCATGAAAAACGGTTGCACTTAAGTTTTATTATGATCCTAAAAATCCCCTTTTTATCTACACATATGATAACGTGAGGATTTCGCTTGTTTTTCGTGCGGTCGATATAGGTGCGGACAGGGCGCGGATGAGAGTAGGGCTGGCAAAACAATCTCTGGTGGCTGGGGATGAATTTAACAAGTTTAGTGGCTTTGGAAGGAATGGCCTATGGCTTTGAGTTTTGCTCCCCGATAGGGATTTTATAGTAGGCATTCTGTACGTTCAGAAGTATCTTTGGTGCTAGCGGATATTTTTTCCAGGAGCAATATTCGGGAATGTGTTCTGGACCACAGCTTTCTGCAGATTTAAAGGGTCTTTAATTGAAGTTCGTGATTTAGCTTGCAGTTTTTATAGTGCGGTTTTAGGTGCGATTTATTATCTTTGGTGTGGTCATTATAATTTTAATAGTGTCTTAATGCTGTACAGATATTGGTACATCGCCTGGTGTTTGCTTTTCTTTCAACGACTCAACGCCTCTTTACATGGAGAGAGCGGCATGATTTAATGTTGAATTTAAAGGGGGGACTTGAAATACATGCGAAAACAAGATATATTGTCTCGCTGGGGGAAAGCATAAAAAAACTCTGTGGGTTTGTTAAGGAGAGGCGGAATATCCACTAAAATATCAGGGCTCGAATGCTCTCCTATGTTAGTGCGGTGGAGGGGAAAAACGCCCAAGCGTCATGTGGCAAAGTCACGCGGGAGACGCAGGTGACGCCCCCTCAACCTTAAGGTAAATGAGAACGCAGACAAACGGAGTAGGGATGATATAAGTGAATCCCGTGGTGTCCATTACAAGCGGTCAAGAAGAAAAAGGCCACATCGCCGAAGAAAACTGAGAGGGAGATATATCCTATGCTGATATCCTTCGGAGAGTTAAAGCCGATCCGGAATTGACCGACCTGGATGGCAGTGTGAGCCGTATCAACCGTACGTAAAAGGGGGATTTGATGCTGGAACTAAAGAAATCTAGCGAGAAGAGAGTGGATATTTTTCGCCGTCAGGTCGAAAAGGTGCTAGGGAAGCAAGCATACGTGGAAGTTTGAATCCAATAGACAGTAATCGAGTGCAAAGACCTAGACGAGGTCACATCACGAGAGGATATCTGTGCTGCGCTAAGGGAACAATGTAACCTTAGCGAAATAGAAGAAAAAGCGATCAACAGGATGAAGAAGGCATATGGAGGTGCACAGACCGCTGTTATTAGCATGCCGGTGGAGTCAGGAATTCAACTGATTACCGCGGGGAAGATAAGAATAGGTTGGGTCTTGTGCCGACTTAGAGCCGGCATATTGCAGGTGGTGGCAGATACCCGGCAGATTGACACAAATCAACCTCAACCATTGCGTTCCAAGGCAGAGGACTAGGCCCAATCGTCGATCTGACTCACCTCAGTACTTTGTTGGCGAGAGCGATGGTCAGGCGGGTGAGTAAACACCCACAGTGATCACCAGACCATCTTTCTGGACATCAGCAACAAAAGCGGAAACCCACGATAGCTGGGTGGTCTACTGGAGCTTTCGTGGAGGAGGTATTTCTGGTAGCTTCAGAAGAAGGTTATGACCCGAAGGGAATGGCACTGGAAAGAGTGAGCCAGTTATGTTAATGGATAACTGAGGCATGTGAAAGCATCGTGTCTGCGAGTGAGGAGGTTTTGCCAAAGGATCGGAGGGAAGCCAGAACATCGGTAGTCGGGGAAGGAACACCGCGATCTTCGAAGTAACTTTTAAAAGGCTTTACAGGAAAGTAAGGGGAATTGCCATAAGCAGTTTTGCCTAGAAGCAAATACGAACCCGTGGGGTGCAACTAACAATGTTGTAATGAACAAGATTCGTGAAATAAAAATCACCTCAAATGACGTGCCTGCGACTCTTGTTCAAAATAATCACAATTATTTTCCCAAAACAAGAAGAATGTGGAGCTCAACCAATGGTGCGGACGAATAGGGGTCAATAAGGCTCTAGGATTGGACGGGATTCCCAACAATGCCCTGAAGTTGGCTGCTAAAATCAGGCCCACATAGTTTATAAGTTCATTTGAATTGTGCATGATAGAAGGAGTATTTCCCGGTCAGTGGAAGAGGTAGAGGTTGGTTCTGCTACCGAAGCTCCAAAAACCACCTGGCTCTGCTATCGGGAACATGTTGGCGAGGGTGATATACAACAGGCTGCTTCCGCTCGTCGAGCTAGCTGGTGGTCTACCGGAGCGGCAATATGGGTTTCGCAGAGCGCGGTCTACGGTCGATGCCATTGCAATGGTCGTAGACCTGGCACGGCCGACAATGAACGCTGGTAAGTGCTGCGCGGCGGTGATGCTAGATGTCAGGAATGCTTTTGACCCGGCCCACTGGGGTTGGATTAAGAGCACCCAGGCAAAACTGGGTGTCCCTGGTTACATAGCTCGAATAATCCAGGGTTTCCTCTCGGAGAGACTTCTTTGATATGAGATGGACGACGAGCCGCAAGAATATGTTGTGGCAGTAGCTATTTCTCAAGGCTTCGTATTGGAGTCCCTGCTGTGAAAAATAATGTCTGACGGAGTCCTCGTTCGTGTGTCAAAGAAGGCAACGTTGATTGGTTTTGCAAATGACTTGGCAGTGGTAATAGTTGGGAAATACCACCAGGACATGGAACTATATGGAAGTTAAACTATTCATGCCATCAATACAGGGCTCCAAATGGTGAAACTGGATTTGGCGGAAGACGGAGGCGGTCCCTATTACCAATCACAGGAAGGCAACACAGTCAAAATCTGGGTTGGTAGGCACGAGGTCGTTTCAAAACCGATCATTTGATACCAGGGTGTAATGATCGATGCCAAGTTAGGTTCCAAAGGGGCACCTGGACTATGTACCCGAAAAGGCAGCAAAGACTAGCTCAACTCTAGCAAGGATGATGTTTAAGATTGGAGGGTAAAAATCTATTCGCCGGTTGCTTGTCGCAGGGATGTTGAAATCTATCTTGCTATACGTGGCTCTTGTCTGGGCATGCGCACTGGATAACACACTAAGACAGGGAAGGGTGAGCCCGGCAGACCGACCAAGCGCGCTGAGGATGTGCAGTGCATATAGGACGGTATCAGATGAGGCAATGTGTATCATAGCGGAAATTTTCTAACAAATGAAGCATACTGTCTCTACTGGAGGAGGAGAGTGCATCCCGCCGAAGTGACTGCGGGCTTCCGAAAAACCACTAGGAAGGAGCTATACAGGAGATCGCAGCAACGGTGAGATAATTCCGTATTAAAATTGAAGCCCATTCACGCGTTTAGTTAACTTTGTGGATCCTCGATTGGGTTGCGGTTTTGACTTTCAACCGGACTATTCGTAGTTGGGGCGATGGTCGTGCCGTCACCCCATCCCTAGTATGGCTCAGGTCTGTAATTCTGATCTTGGTCGGCGGGTGGTCTTCATGGGAGATTTTGTTTATGATGCTTGACGTTTTCTGGGAGTTGGTAAGGAGCAGAAATACCACGAACTTTCGCAATAACTTCTTTTTTTGTATCTTTATCGTGAAATGGTTTTGAGAGAAATCTCTAACTCACTAATACCGGACTTAACATACATTTTGACAAATCTGCTGCGATCGTCCAGCAGATTGAGCCGTTAGGGGAGGAGATTCGGGAACATAGTTTCCCACCGGAGCACTGCACGGTTCGTTCTTCAGCGACCAGATCCAATGAGAACTCGCGGGTCCTCGGTCGTACTCGAATACCTCTACTCCTCGTGCTGGAGCATCGCATTTGCCAGTTGAGGGCGAAGACCAAATACCGATCTGGACAGATTCTCCAGAGAAGGCAATTCCTCAGATGAACGCATAAGTAAATACAGTCCGGATAGGGCCTGAAGTTCTCGGGCGCCTCTGAATCGATGCCGACTGGCAGTATCTTGGATCGGGTGGCAATGCTGACGGAAGATACTCTGGAAGGGCAGTTTCACTCCTTGAGACAGCATATTCACTTGTTGTTATCAGGACCTGCCCTAGAATGGTATTGGCGTTGTCGGCGGACGGTTGGTCCTCTGCCCTGGAATCTGCTGTGCGACGAACTGTTAGAACGGTTCAGTTAGCCTGCCTCCGATGGAGATATCCGGAGACTCATGAGCAGCCGGTTTCAGGGAGACTCTTTCGACCAGTATCTCCAGACCCTTCTATAGCTGGACGAGCGCTTATTCACGCTCCTTGCCAACAACGAACTGCTTGATATGCTGCAACCAGGGATTAGCATTCCGTAAAAGAAAGCTCTGCTTAGCAGCGTCTTAGCACCGTAGCGCAACTTCGTCATGGAGTTGGAGAAGTGGAGTTCTTGGATAAGAAGAAGCGATTGGGGGAGGTTCGGATCGTCTGGGAAACCGATCGCTTCACTCCACTCCTCCTCTCGTCACGCTCTCAAACCGATTGTGAGCGAGGTCTCTAGCGATTCGGAATTTCCACATTCTAGCGTGAAAGAGAATGACAAGGTTATAATGCCTGTTTCACTGTGCCGGAACTGTCGAGAGCCTGGCCATCGCTGGAATATGTGTCGGGCGCCCCGTAAGGTATTTTGCTACAGATGCGGCGCGGGACATTTAAAAATCTGATTGCACTGTGTGCGTCAAAAAACGGCCAGAGGGGGCGCACTCTACCACCAGTGCGATGATTCTGGGGTTGCATTAACACCTGTGGTCCTAATTTTATAAACGTGACTGCAAACACCCAACTTGGATTGGTCGATGAGCATTGCAGCTAATAATGTCAATCTAAATAAACAACCAATTGATCCTAACACACCCGTTCAAACATCGACGCAAGCGCAGATTTGTCCGTGTTCGAGGCATATGAACACGTACCTAGACACACATATTTGTCTACGGAGGCATCAGGAAGTTCGACAGCGAATCATGGCATCTCAGAACTGCATGAGACCTATCCACTTAAGCGTTTCACTCTCCGAATCCGCACTTATTGGCTGCACGAAAAAGGGCACATCAATTCCTTTTGTTGGTAGTGTTAGCGGACAAGTCAACGGGAGACTTGCGACCATATGTGAACATCGCCCTTTAGGGCAATGATGTACCGGCCTTGTTGGACACCGGCGCTTTGATGAGTTGTATCTCCGCTGAATTGGCTAAGAAAGCCCAACGTGAAAAATTAGTTCCCTTCCAAAAATTACGCTTGACGTTAAAGACGGTAGGTGAGACTCCTCATTCAACTCTTGAAAGGGTTTCTGCTACGGACACATTTATTTAGGGGATTTACAGCTGACCTGGAGTTCTGAATCATTACAAGCCTTAGCCTAAATTTGTATTCGGCAGTTGACTTTGTTCGCGCTTTTAATTGGGCACCTGGCCTTTTCCTAATAAACGGTATTCCGTATTTAAAGGGTTCGACAGCTTTGGGGACTGTCGGTGACATCTGTGGCCAGCGGCATGTTTTGTCGCCTGTGCAGCAGCTTCAGCTGCAAGTCAACTGTTTTATGTTCGTTACAACTGTGTCCCCACGTTGGGTGCCAACTCTGTTGCGATGAGAGTCCAGCGTTGCATTACCTTGGCACAAACACGGTCAACAAGGCTGTCAACCAACCAAACTCTCTAAGTGGTTTTCTGTCGTGATCACTGACTGCGCATGAGAATATATGGAACCGGAAGGCACGTGCTGAAACTAACCCGAATGCTAGCAGTTCGGCGAGATGAGAGCGTGGTTGGTTCTCAAATATTATCTCCCTGTCAGGACACCGAGATTTGATTACGTGCCTTGATTCAGGACTCAAGAAAACTAAACCCACCAGGGGTAAATTACTATAATAAAGACGTGAAGCTTGGAAGCGGATTCATTCCACCGAAGATTTCAATCCCAAAGGGGGTCAATCTGCCAAACGGCCTTATAAGGGAGGGAACCTAACGCGCGCGGGAAGGATGGGGAAGGATCAGCTCTGAGCCGAGTCCGACATCTACCCGTCTTCTTTTCCTTTTAATAGATGATATGGTGGCCCAGCGGCGGCCTACCCCCACTTGTGGCCATATTCTAACAGTTTTTCCATTGCTTGCGCCATAGAGAAAATTTGATCTGCTGCTGATTTGCCTGAAGTGAATCCTCTTTGGTATGGGTCAATGATGTTCTGGGCATATGGGGCTATCCGGCCTAGCAAGACAGATGGTACTCAGCAACGTGATACCTCTATAATTGCTGCACTGACTGATATCCCCTTTTTTATGTATGGGACAGATAATGCCTCTTTGCCAGTGGTCAGGCATTGATCCTCTATTCTACACCTTGAGAATCAGTTAATGAACCGCTTGACGTAGTTGGTCACCTCCATATTTAACCAGTTTGGCTATATTCCTTGGTGGTGACAGCATTTGTCCGTTGTCTTCAGTTGGCGGAACCTCCAACTCGCCGATGATCTGGTTGTTCTGTAGTTCATCAAAGTACTCAACCCATCGCTTCAATATGCCCATTTTGTCGGAAATCAGATTTGCCTCTTTGCCTCGGCATGATGGGCAACGATGTGTATAAGACTTCATCCTGCTAACTTGCTTGGAAAATTTCCGCGTCTGGTGAGGCGTGTCTTGTCTGGTCCCAGTACTTCTCGAGTTCACAGACTTATTGGTTCTCCAGGTTCCCTTTTCCTGTCTGTGAAGTCGCTTCTCCACTCAATGCAGAAGATTACCGAATATGAATCCCCAGCTGACGCCAAGAACTAAGGTCTGCGGCTGTCAAGGTAGTATCATTTCTGGGGTTTTAATTATGATAATATTTGGGCTGAAGATTGGCGTCGTCAGAACGAGACGAAGAAGCTGGTATTAATTCCGAAACCAAATAAGCCTGTGGCGATCATACGTTCTATAACTATATGTCCCTTTAGATAGTATTGGCAACCTACAAGGCATAGTTTGCACTAGGTCTCTATCGGTAACAGAAACGGAGGGTGGCATCTTGAAGAAGCTCTTTGAATTCAGGAAGATGCCATTTACAGTCAACTTTACTGCTGGCAACTATTCGGACGATGCAAGAAAAACGTATCTGACGTTTTGATCGCTAAGCGAAGAAATGAAACTTATATAAAGATCAAGGTTGGTGAGCAGACCATGTATTTACAAAACGATGTTAAAGAGTTAAGAGTCACAATCAATCAGAAACTACTTTTCAAACAACATCTTAAGAGTCTACGACAGGAGCGACTGTCATCAGTAGATTGTGTGTGATAATGTTACCAAATATTGGTTGTGTAAGACAAAGTCATCATCTCTTTACTTTAAAGGCTATTCACTCTGCTTAAGGATGACGGGAGTCCTTAGTCCGCTTCTAATTGAAAACTGACCTAACCAAGTGGTTTTTGGTGTGTGAAACCTCTATCTTAGGCAAATCATTATTCACATTTATATCTCGTTTTCGCATGCATATAAGATAACAACAGACACCTAAATGTCATTTTATTTTATCTTAATCTCAGGGCGCAGGTGAAGCCGTGTTTAATAAGTTGCTTCCGTTTTCGACTAAATCATTATGCCTGTCATACATGACCAGGGCGACCTGTTAATTGCACCTAAAGAGTGTAATTAGTCGGCGGCTGGAATGCGTGTGGGATCCCGATGGCCTACCAGTTTGGACTGGTAACCGATTGAAAGGCGATCGACAAACCGGTACCGATGGTGAGCGTCTTAATGCCGCTTAGGGTGTCGTCTGGATTACTAGTACGTGTATAATGTTTTCAGTTCAACAGGTGACCGGATGAAGAGTGGACTGTTCAGATGTAACGTATATGGTCGCCTTTGGCCATTATTTTTGAAACAGTTTTGGGCAGGGTTTTACTTACTTTACTTACTTTACGGCGGTCAAAGGGTAGTATAGGTCCCGGGGCGAAACGTGGATTGGTACCCACGATGGAGCATAAAACCTGGGAAATGCCTGCTGAACCAACACCAACAGCTCTACTACCAAACCCTATCTCCACCTCCACGTGGGGACCGCTCTTTTCTTTCTTTCGCTAATTCTTGACGAAAAGCTGCAGACGGAGAAGGATGAAGGCGAGTCTCCCACGCCTAAAAACGGGACCAACTGGTCCTCCAGGTTTGGGGGTTGGGTAGGGCTGACAACCCTACACGGAAAACAACTTGTTACGAAGCCACAACAGGAGCCTCGGATAGGATGGATTTTAAAACGACGGACCCGGCAACGACAAAGGAACAACGATTTGCGCATTTTCTCATGGAACGTGCGCTCTCTGTACAGAGATGAAGCTGATAAGCAGCTAGCCGATATCCTGTCCCAATATAGGGCTGATATAACAGCGTTGCAAGAGATGCGATGGACAGGGACCGGTTTCCTGGAGAAGAGCCACTACACCATATATTATAGCGGTCATCCAGTAAGCCATGTGCTCGGAGTAGGTTTCTTAGTCAGCCAAAAAATGAAACCTGCTGTTATCGGCTTTGAAAACATAAGCGAACGGCTATGCACTCTGCGCTTGCGAGGCAAGTTTAGAAATAAAAGCCTCATAAACGCTCACGCCCCTACAGAGGAAACTGCAGAGTCGGAGAAGGATACCTTCTACGAGGCAGTAGAACGAACCCTCGTAGCCTGTCCCAGATATGATATCAAAATCATACTTGGGGATTTTAACAGCCAAGTAGGGAAGGAGCCCGTATTCAGGCGATACGTTAGCTCCCATAGCTTACACGAAAAAACAAATGATAACGGACTGCGGACTATTCAATTAGCAGGGTCACACGAAATGGTTATTGGAAGTACCTGGTTTGCGCGGAAAGCGGTCCACAAACATACGTGGGCCTCTCCAGACGGGACCACTTTCAACCAAATTGACCACGTGTTGATCGAACGCCGCCACCTCTCAGTCTTGATGAATGTCAGAACATATAGGGGGGCCAATATAGACTCGGATCACTATCTCGTTGGCATGGTGCGCCGAGCTCGAATAACAATATCACCTAGAATCCCCTCTGACAATCAGGTGAGAGTGAACACTGAAGCCATCCACGACACAACCCTCCGCGACACCTATAAGAGGGAAATGGATGCCGCAATAACCGCAGTCAACAGAGGACCTGGAGATGAAGCATCAACGAATGATCTTCACAATCACCTGAAGAGCGTTATCATGGATACGGCCACAAATATACTTGGCCCCAGTCACAAAAGGAGTCGGAACGGCTGGTTTGACGATGAATGTAAGCTAGCAACGGAACGGAAGAATGCCGCATACCGAGTAATGTTGCATTCTCAAAGAACGCGGGCACGTGCAGAGACTTATCACGAACTCCGTCGAGCGGAGTAGCGACTTCACAGACGGAAAAAGGAAGCCTGGGAGAACCAACAAGTCTGTGAACTAGAAAAGTACAGGGAGCAACCGCACCAAGCGCGGAAGTTTTACCAACAAGTCAGCAGGATGAAGCCTTATACACCTCGATGCTCATCCTGCCGAGACAAAGAGGGAAATCTGATTTCCGACAGAATGGGAATATTAGAGCGATGGGTTGAGTACTTTGATGAGCTACTGAACAACCAGAACATCGGCGAGTTGGAGGTCCCGCCAACTGAAGACGACGGACAAATACTGCCACCACCAAATTTAGGAGAAACAGTCCGTGCAATTCATCGGCTAAAAAATCATAAGTCGCCAGGAGCCGATGGAATTCCAGCCGAATTGGTTAAATATGGAGGCGACCAGTTACACCAAGTGGTTCATCAACTTGTGCTCAAGGTATGGGACAGCGAATCAATGCCTGACGATTGGCAACGAGGCATAATCTGTCTGATACATAAAAAGGGAGATATCACACAGTGCAGCAATTATAGAGGTATCACGCTGCTGAGTACCATCTATAAGATATTCTCCACTATCTTGCTAGGCCGGATAGCCCCATACGCCCAGAACATCAGTGGCCCATACCAAAGAGGCTTCACTCCAGGCAAATCAGCAACAGATCAGATTTTCTCTGTGCGGCAAGCGATGGAAAAACTGTTGGAATATGGACAACAGTTGCACCATCTGTTCATCGACTTTAAAGCCGCCTATGATAGCATCGCTAGGGTAAAACTGTACACGGTCATGGGGGAATTCGGTATCCCGACGAAATTAATAAGACTGACTAGGCTGACCCTGACCAATGTGCGAGGCCAGATAAAAGCAGTAGGATCACTCTCAAGACCATTCGACATGAACAACGGTCTACGACAAGGGGATGCGCTATCATGCGTCCTCTTTAACCTGGCCCTCGAGAAAGTGATCCGTGATGCTGAGGTGAATGCAAGAGGTACGATCCTCTTCAAGTCCACCCAACTACTGGCCTATGCTGACGATATCGACATCATGGGAAGAATCACCCGAGACGTACAAACTGCCTTCATCCAGATCGAGCAGGCGACGATTGGCGCGAGATCTTGGGCTGCACATCAATGAAGGCAAGACAAAATATATGGTGGCAACGTCAGCACCGAAGACGAATCAACCAACAACATCAAACCGCATTGGTCAAACACAAACACGAAGAAGAATAAGGATAGGAGAATACAACTTTGAGACCGTTGACAATTTCTCCTATCTAGGGTCGAAAATCACAACCGATAAAAACTACGATGATGAAATCCGCGCACGGTTGTTGTCAGCCAACAGAACCTATTTCAGCTTACAAAGACTGTTCCGCTCGAAACGTCTCATCATAGGGTCAAGGCTCTTACTGTACAAGACTATGATCTTGTCAGTCCTCATGTATTCCTCGGAAACTTGGGTTCTTAGCAAGAAAAATTGCGAACTCTTGGTCTCGTTCGAGAGAAGAATCCTCCGAAGAATTTTTGGCCCCCTACATGAGGATGGACGATTCCGTAGCCTACACAATGACGAAATCTATGAGCGATACCATGACCGTCCGGTTGTGGATAAAATCCGGCTCAATAGGTTACGGTGGGCGGGTCACTTAATCCGTATGGATGAGGATGATCCCACCCGGAAAGTCTATAAGGGCAATATCTATGGTAGAAAAAGAAGACGAGGCAGACCCTGCCTAAGATGGAGCGATGGTGTGGGCCAGGACGCCAGACAGCTTTTAGGGATATCGAATTGGTGGACCTCGGCGCAAAACCGGAATGTCTGGAGTTCCTTATTAAGGCAGGCCTAGACCGGATACCGGTTGTTGCGCCGTTGATGATGGTGGATGGTTTTACTTTATCCATCTCCTGTCTGGCCACCGACTCTTGAGAAAAAATCACTCAGAAAGAAAATCGGATATTCTGTTTAAGGATTGAGAAGCCTTGAGTCCGCTTGCACTTGATGTCTGACCGGACCAAATGGGGAGCAACGTGGGTGCCTCTTTTTCGGTCTACGGACACCTCGTCTGGGGTTTAGCATCCAAATTTCAAAAAAATATTAGGCGAACATGACTTTGCGGTCAGAGCAGAGCAAATTGTCAGATGCAATCGCAAAAGAAACCGTAAAGCCGTCTTCGCATAATAATTTTTGAAATTTGGGTGCTAAGCCCTAAACGAGGAGTCCATGGATAAAAAAAAAGAAAGTAACTTATTCCCCCTTTGGTCTGATCCGATATGAAGTGGATGCAGACTTAGGGTTCCTTAATCCTTAAACAAAATATTTTCAGCTCTAGCCAAGCTTTGGCTCAAAATATGGGCGGATTTATACTCAATATAATTCGCAGTCATGTCGCAGAGGTGAGGCAGCGTCTGACGATTTGAAAGAGAAAATCGGCATTGCGTCCCGACTAACTAACGATGCACCATGTTTGATCCCTATGGAATTAAGGTTAATCGACTAATTATATTACATTTGGCTTCCGAAATCCATAAATTAGAAAAATATATTCTTTCGTAATTGCCTGTGATAGGTCTTCAACTTCATATGATCGAGAGCCTTATTCTCATTTGCCATTCATTAGTTATCTTCCAGATTGGCTATGTATCCTTTACTTGATATATAGGAGTATAAGCGATAATTTCGTTACATGGTCCAACATCTTGTCCTGGTTATTCCTCGAATATTATGAATATCTCATAACAATAATTTCCTCTTAATAAAGCAATTTTTGTTCTCGTGTAAATATCTCCTCTCACTGTTCATCCCCATCTTCGCAGACTCGGGAAAGTTTTTCCACCGCTCCTAGGATGGCCTCTTCAGTGGATCCTTAGTTCCTTCTGTTGGAGCCAAGAACTTGCACTGTCGACTGGGGGTATATCAACCCAGCAGCATGCTTTCATCATATTCGTAAATCGAATCTTATATCCATATTATTAGTGTTACGCTTCCTATCCTTGCGTCGTCCTTAAGCTGTCCTCTCGTTCCACGTCAAGAAAACACTCTGTAATCACATCATGAACTTGAAATATAATTCTCGTCTCTGCCTTATCTCAAGGCGTTGAAATAATGTGTTGCTTTCAATATGAGGCGCGATGAAACGCTTGGGATGAATATTTCGACAGCTGTTAGCAGCTCGTATATTTTTGTGCTTTTTGTATCTTTTTGCTTGTTGAAAGGACTACGGAGATGGTTACAGCTTGCGCAACAGGGAGACATGGCCTAGGAATGGTGTCCTCTGCAAGTAGTTACGGAAAATGAATTATTCCAAAGAAAACTTTTTACACTGCTAATTATATTCAAAGGTCGCGTGACCGAGTTGATCTTTGCATCCTTTTCAACTTTTTTTTCCTTTTTCAGAAATATTGGTTCCTTTACTATTGGGGGCCGGAAAACAACACTTTTTCGCTGGAATTTGTCTAACTTTCTAATAGTTTCTTTCCCATCAAAATTCAGCACACACTGTAGGAAAGGCACAAGGGGTTGCATGGCTCCACAGACCACCAAATATGGGGTGAGGGTACCTTTTGAATTTTGGGCGGCTACATTAATATTACATGAATTTTTTTTTTTTTGTTTATTCACCACGAATTGGATTCTGTGCTGTGAATACTAAGACAGTATCTTACAGATGGCGTTGATTGTATCTATGTGTACAAGAATGTTCGTCTTATATCCCGAAAAAAGGGGGTGAATCTTGTATAAACACTCAGTCATTTGGTATCAAAAGAGGCTCTGCCAGATGTATGTATCTTTAATGGCTCTGGGTGGCGTTAAAAGCATCAGCCTATAGATTTTCACACCTCGTTATATTATCAAAGGTAAAATATGTGTGAATTAATGCTTTCGATGTTTCACAGTAAAAATAATCGAAATAATTTTTCAGGGGGAGAAATTTTTGTGAGAAGAGAAAATTTGGAATATAATTCGTATTCTGGTAGGTGGCGTTCTTACACTTTTGAGGTTTTGTGTAAAACCCAATCTGATTAAAATTGGTTTGCTGTTTGCCCAGACCTCACGAGAGGCGATGATTGACGTCAGGTTGACAGTCTTCCGGGGGCCTGGAAATTTTAACTAAACTAAATTGGTATTTTGGTAACACAAAGGGGGTTCTATAGACCCTAGATCTAGGTTCTCCCTCTATGGCTTCGCGAATTCATGGATATGTGGCGTAGCAGGATTAACAACATTCGAAATTTATTCGACTGACAGATGCCACCACCGGTGTTCTCTGTGGCGGAGTAGGCTTTGGTATTTGACTAGAAAAATAATTGAATTTTTTGACAGTTAGTTCACAACCGTTCATGGGTGGTGAATGTTTCTTCGCCATTGTGGGCCTGGATGAGGAGTCCATCCTTCTGGTAGCGAACATCGTAAAGTCGGGCTCCTACAGCTTATTGAAAACAGAGCTGATCAATCGTCTGCCGATAAGGGAGTCAGCTAAGTTGGCTTACTTGCTTCGCGAAATGTGGCAATTGGGTGGAAGCAAGATCGACGACGACATACTGAAGTCGCTCTGGCTGCGACGACTCCCGGAGAGCACTCAGGCGGTCCTCCCGTGCATCTCTGGTTCTTTGTAGGCGCTGGCAGCTGCGGCTGATAAGGTGCATGAGGTGCACGCGCGCCTTACGATAGCTGCCGTTCAGCAGCCTTCAAATGAATTATGCGAGCTGAAGTGTGAGATGGCCGCTCTTGTAGTCAGCGTGGCAGAGATAAGGGTGACGCTGGACGCTCAGCGTTCGGGCAACAGGTCGCGAGCTCGGTCGCGGTCTTCTGCTCGAAAAGGTCGATTGGATAGCAGGTCGATAGGA
The DNA here is from genome assembly GCF_905115235.1 of Hermetia illucens. NCBI lineage: Eukaryota > Metazoa > Arthropoda > Insecta > Diptera > Stratiomyidae > Hermetia > Hermetia illucens. The sequence continues at coordinate 174,249,497 of NC_051850.1, forward strand.
CAACCTACGGACCGAAGCATTTTGTTGGTACCATCGCAGATTCGGCGAAAAAGCTACCAGATGTACGCTTCCGTGTAAATTCGCGCCTACCTCAAAAAAACTAGATTCGCGGGGGATCTTGGCGACGGCCACCCAGAAAGCGGAGCCACGTTGCCTAACAATTTATGACCCTCTAAGCAGGCGCAGTTATCTTGTAGACACTGGTGCAGAGCTTTCGGTTCTTCCCGTACCCCGACACTATCGGCTATTCCCTCAACCTTTGAAAATTGTGGCGTCAAATTCCTCGCGTATCAATACCTACGGGTACAGGTAAGTGGACGGGAGTTTAAGCTTGCGCAGGACGTTCCCTTGGCGTTTCATCCTGGTGAATGTCAGGTTCCCCATTTTAGGCGCAGACTTCTTGTGTCACTATGGGTTGCTCGTCGAGTTGCAGAACAGGTCCTTTTTAATAATAATAATAATCGTTGGCGCAACAATCCATGTTGGATCAGGACTTTGAAGTGTGTTAGAGCACTTCATTCAAGATCGTAACGGTACACTAGGAGGCAATGTGGTCAGCATAGCGCTCGCCCGAGATTATTACCCTGATTTGACTCAGGTACTCATTCACAGCTGAGTCGACTGGTATCCGACGGCAAATCACAATACAAATTCATCAGGCCGAATCTCATCTCACCCCAACGACAATCTTTCCGTACTTTTGGAGGACATTACTGACTCTCGTGTTCGGACACTCCTCCAAAAGTTCAGTCAGATTACTATCGAATGTAGTCTCACCAAACCAGTGAAGCACAATGTGCAGTACCACGTTAACACTACTGGTTTCCTTATCTTCTCGAAAGTGCGTCCCCTACCACCCCAGAAGCTGGCTATTGCGCGGAAAGAGTTTGAGTAACTTGTGCAACAGGGTATCTGCAGACCTTCGGACAGCTGTTGGTCTTCCCCACACCATATGGTCCCTAAGCCAAACGGCGAATGGTGCCCCTGTGGGGATTACAGAAGGCTAAACGCGCAGATTGTTCCAGACCGATATCCTATTCCACGACTCCCGCATCTTTTCGACCTTGGATTTAACCAACGCCTATCACCAAATCCCTGTAGCTACAAAATACATTCCAAAGACGGCAATATGCACACCCTTTGGACTCTTCGAGCTCACACTGATGACTTTCGGGTTTTTGCAATGCGGCGCAAACCTCTCAAAGGCTCATTTACCCGGTCCTGCGAAACTTCGACTTCTGTTTCGAGTATTTGGATGATGTTTTGGTCGCTTCTTCCTCGGAGTCTGAGCACTTAGCTCATCTCGAGTGCATTTTTCAACGTCTCCTTCAGGCTGGTTTAGTCCTAAACGTTGATAAATGCAAGTTTCTCCAAACACAGGTGAGATTCCTCGGCTACTTCATTTCCCCTGAAGGAAGACAGCCCGACCCAGACAAAGTGCAAGCAATCACAAGCTTCCCGCGTCTGAAAATTTTGAAGGATTTGCGGAGGTTCTTGGGCATGCTAAATTTCTATCGTCGTTTCCCAAGGCCGCCCAACACCAGTCCGTTTTGAACGCGTACTTGTCTGGCCCCAAAACAAAAGACACACGAGAGATTGTGCGGTCTGGAGAAGCTGTCCGCGCATTTCACAAATCCCAACAACAATTGGCTGATGCTACACTCTTAGCATTTCCCCAACAAGATGCACCCCTAGCCGTTTTTGTTGATGCCTCTGACATCGCAGGTGCTGCTCTTCACCAAAAGTTAATCAGGTCTGGCGGCTGTTAAGCTTCTTTTCTAGACAGTTAAACCCCGCTCAACGGAACTACAGCACCTTACAGGCGGTCTGCTCCTTTATGCTTGTGATGCTGATGATGGTTCTGGAAAGGAATGTCTTTTCCAGTTTTTGGACTATTATTCATTAGCGCTGCGTTGGTGCAGTTTAGTGAGTACTGCCTTCACAGCGTCTACTATCTACCTGTCTGCGTCGTATGATGGCCTGATACTATTTCGAATGAACAACTTCATCGGTACACGAGAACTAACGCCAGAAAGGAGAAGGCTGTCAAGTGAAGGTCCTGTACACTGTAGACATCCGGTTAAACCAGGTTCCCGCGCAAAGAGCTTTCTACAGAAATACTAGGGTTCGATGTTGAGACGATGCATATTCCCCAGGAATTCTTGCAATTGTGGAGGCCGGTATTATCAAAAAGCAGAGAACAGGCTTATAGCAAACCTAAAGAAACCGCAAGTTAGTTAGTAAGGGATTTATGTGAGACTTCTGAAAGGGCTCTGCTTCGAAACAGTATAATTGTTGATGGGTCTCTATAGGGTTGTGATAAGGGTTTTCAAAAGCCATATGATGAACCACGTGTACATATTTCATTATCAGTTAGAGGTAACTTCTTAAACAAGGGACAGTACATTGGAGGTGACAATAGCTTTTACTCGGAAGTTTCAAGCGTTAACATTGGTCCTCCTCGTGTCATCGGGGTACTTTGATTTGACACAATTTCAGACTTCATCTGGATATGGGACAGATACCCGCCGACATTTTGATGAAGGGGCAGTGAATAGGCCACATATTGAGACTATAGTAGGACGGCCAGTGAGTGGGCCGCCTTGGAAACAGATGGCATAGGATAGCAAAGAAGGAATGCTAACTTCTCGGTGAGTCCTGGAGAGCACTGATGGCTATTTCATGAACCTAACAGCGAGACGACGCGATGGTTGAGGGAGTAGAGCGTCAGCCTCTGAATTTCGCTGCTTTGGGTTCGAATCCCAGCCGTCTTGGATGTCTGTGTTCGTTTTGTGTTTGTCCCGTTGTTGAGAGCTTTTCACTTGCACACTGTTAAGTGTGATAATAGAGAAACTGAAGCTCAATCTGACTGTGTGGGTACCCTATACTTCACCGAGAAATGAACAGGAAACACTATAACAGCGATGGTTCGTGGGCCTGGTTGATGCACTACGTCCAACTTAGGAGCTCATCTGTGAGCCGCTTCGATCACGCTGCTCCTATTGCAGAGGTGAGGCAGCGTCTAGTGAGTTGCCTTTGCCCTGGACGAAACTATAAGCCGTCTTCCTCTCTAATTTTTGAATGTTTGGGTGCTAAGCCGAAAAGGAAAGGTCCGTAGACCAAACAATAAAATGGGAGTAGGTTGCTCTTCATTCAGTTCGGTGCAACATCAAAAGGATGCAGATTTAGGACCCCTCAATCCTCAAACAAACCAGAAAGTAGGAGAAAAATTGTAACTAATTGTTCTGGTCTATCATAAAGTGGATGGCGGACAACCTCGCTTCCTTTTCCGCCTCAAAAAAGCATGTGTTAAAATTTGGTGATTTAAGCAAACCAGTTAGACTGGAAAAACTCCGGTTATCTATTCATATTTGTGGTAGATGAAAAATTCATTGACTTACAATATCATTGTTGAATATATCTCTGTTTGGCTACACCTGCAATGATAGAATAAAGAAAAAAAAATGTTAGTTATTGACACACACTGGCGTTCAGAGTAGTTTTTTAATCATCGTTCATATTTGATGGACAAATTTCAGAAGAAATTCCTCTCTTGATTAGGCTTTCTGTTCCAAGAATACAGAGCTTTCAACTTACTCAAAATTCCTTCGAATAGAGGATGTTAAATTCCTTATTATCCCCATTATAAAAGGTACAACGTGGGGTACAGCCTACCAAGTTGCAATGAAGAAGATCCGCGGGTGAAAATCACCTCAGGTGACATGCCCACGGTTCTTGTTGCAAATAATTACAACCCTTTTCCCGCAGCAGGAGCAGGACGAAAGAGAACCCCAACTAGCAGCTCAGCAGGACGTCTTCTCGACCCTCAATGTTACCGAAGAGGAACTTTGGGAAATCAGCAGACGTATTGGGGACAGCACGGCTCCGGGATTGGACGGAATTCCGAACAGGGCTCTGAAGATAGCGGTCAAGGCCAGACCAAGGTGGTTCGCAAGCACATTCGAATCGTGCATGGCGGAAGGAGTGTTTCCCGCCCAGTGGAAGAGGCAGAAGCTGGTCTTGCTACCGAAGCTCCGAAAACCACCCGGCGTGCCCTCTTCATATAGGCCTATTTGTCTCTTAGACACCATGGGGAAGATGTTGGAGAGGGTGATATACAACAGGCTGCTCCCGTTCATCGAGCTTGCGGGTGGTCTTTGAGAGCGGCAATATGGGTTTCGGCGAGCCCGTTCTACGGTCGATGCAGTAGCAAAGGTCGTGGAATTGGCTCGAAATGCAATGGCCATGGGCAAATGCTGTGCTCTGGTGACGCTGGACGTCAAAAATGCTTTTAACTCAGCCAACTGTGGCTGGATTAAGAGCGCTTTGGCCAAACTGAGTGTTCCTAGCTACTTGGCTTGGCTCATCGAGAGTTACTTTTCGGACAGACTTCTATGGTACGAGACGGACGACGGGCCGAAGGAGTACATTGTAACAGCAGGTGTGCCTCAAGGTTCTGTATTGGGACCGGTGCTGTGGAACATAATGTACAACGGAGTGCTTGGCCTTCGCGTGCCGGAGGAGACAACGCTTATTGGTTTTGCGGACGACCTGGCGGTAGTTGCAATTGCAAAGCATCCCGAGGACGTGGAGCTTTATGCAAATGAAGCCATTCATACCATCAAGTCATGGTTACGAATGACCAAGCTGGACCTGGTGGACGAAAAGACGGAGGCAGTCCTCATTACCAACCGTAGGAAGAACAACACGGTTACCATCCAGGTCGGTAATCGTGAGGTCGTCTCAAAATCGGTTGTCAAATACCTGGGGGTGATGATCGATGCCAAGCTGAGTTTCAAGGGACACTTGGATTATGCGCGAGAGAAGGCAGCAAATGCCAGCTCATCCCTTGCAAGCATGATGCCTAATGTGGGAGGGCCGAAGTATAGTCGCAGGCTACTCATCGCGGGAGTGGTGAGGTCGATCCTGCTATACGCGGCCCCTGTCTGGGTGGGAGCGTTGAACCACGCTGTCAACCGGAGGAAGATATGTTCGGCATACCGGCCAATTGCACTAAGGGTGTGCAGTGCATTTAGGACGGCGTCGACGGAGGCAGTGTGTGTTATCGCAGGAATGATCCCTATAGATCTTCTAGCGAGCGAGGCACACTGGCTCTACGAAAAACGGAAGGCAAATCCACCCGAGGTGAATGCGGATTTCCGAAAAGCCATCAGGAGAGAATTGTGTGGCAAGTGGCAACAACGATGGGATAACTCCGACACGGGCAGGTGGACCCATACATTGATCCCGTGTATCGAGAAATGGGTCAACCGAAAGCACGGAGAATTGAATTACCACCTGGAACAGTTCCTTACGGGACACGGTGGCTATAGAAAGTACTTGCATCGCTTCGAGTTGGACGAGTCTCCCAACTGTCCTGAATGCGGTGCTACACTCGAGGACCCGGAGCACGTTATGTTCCATTGTCACAGATTTCCGCAGCAGAAAAGGAGGTTGAACAGCATCTTAGAGGTGGACATCGAGCCCTCCAACCTGGTGGAAGAGATGTTGAAGTCGGAGGAAAACTGGATGGCGGTAAATGAGGCAGTAGCCGTGGTGCAGACAAAATTCCTGGAGTTGGATCGAGCTCGGAAGGCGGTGCGCCGGAGACGCGACATGGACGAGGTGGTATAGCAAACCAGAGCCTCCCCCGCGAAGTAATACTTCATGGTGGTCCCGCGGGGAGGGGCGGAAGAGTGGGGGTGGTTTTAGTGGGTGTGAATCCCACACACTGCTGCAACCTGGCGCAGCAGCGTCTTTCTAAGATTTCCACCCATCCATAAAAAAAAAAAATTCAACGTTAAACTATTTGACAGATTGCAAAGTGACTTCTAAGGGAAGTCAGCGGAATCGTTTATAAATAAAAATCCATCCTAAGGATCGAAAATTAAAGAAATCGATCCCGAATGAAAAAGTTTGACGTTTCAGGTATAAAAGGTTTTGTGTTTCCCTATGTGAGGAGCATAACACAGTTCTCCATTGGCTGATAGCATTGACTCGAGATATTTAAATCACTCAGTTCTGTCCATGACAGTAACCTGCCCAGAACTGAGCGATTTAAATATCTGGCGTCAATGCTATCAGCCAATGGAGAACTGCGTAATGAAATTGCTTCACGCATTAACGTAAACTGGATGGAGTGGCATTCCACAACTGGCGTTCTTTGTGATCGACGTATCAGCGAACGTCTCAAATCTAAAATCTACCGCAATGTCGTCCGTCTGCCGCTCTCTATAGTTCTGAGGGTTGGCCGACTATGAAAGACAATGAACGGCGACTTGCGGTAGTGGAGACGAAGATGTTGCATTGGAGACGGGGTTGAAACGATCGTGGCCGTCCGTTCTCGCAGGTAGTTATCCACCATGGTAGCAAAATTAGTGGCAGTGCCAATCTTCCCCAAGGTTAATATGGCGCAATAGTTGCTGGAACTATCATCTCCGTGAATTGCACCTTCAGCTATGCCAGTAACTAGTTTGATGGTATGAATCGTTGATTTGGCTTCACGAAATCCATACTTTTGATCTGAAAGGCCTCCTTTGCCCTCAACAATACGGAACAATCAATTATAGATTACCTGCTCCAGTATTTGCCCCATAATGTCTAGAAGGCATGTAGGTCTATAGGAGGATGGTTTACCTGCTAGTGTGCCAGGCTTGTGGAACAATACCAATTTCTGCCACTTCTATGCTGTAGGGAATGTTCCCTTGGACATGCACGCTTTGAACAACTCACCGAACATGTCCGGTCTGGATTTTACGGCGGACCTTTGTTCTGATCTATTCTGCTGCATATCTCCAACAGCTCGTCTGTAATTACTGCCGGAATTGTCGTCACCTTTAGAGAAAGGTGTCAGCATCCTGCTCTTGTGCGGAGATGAGGGGCATCTAAATTGTCCTTAAAGCATTCCCTTTGCTCCACTGGATAGCGAGATTGAAATTTTTATGGGTTTCCGTGTATGATTGCTCTTTTTGCACCTGATCAATCCTATCTACCGCCCTCTGAGCCATTCTCCTGGCTCGGTGACAGGCCGATCGGCAGCCGGCCAGTAGTTTGGTCTTCTATTGGGGAATGGACATTTCCCAAGCATGGACGCGTTATGCGCCTGAAGATGCATTTGGTCATATAGAGGACGCTTTTGGCGCCAGACCTAGAAGGTTGGTTCTGCTATGCTCCCATGAAGGTTTGCTCATCCAGTGTCTTTGTAGACTGGCCTGCTGTTCTTCTTGGCTTTGGATTTGTTGCTTTCCTACCGTTTGGTTGCCTCCATAGTTCAAAATAATTGCCTAATGTTCGCTGTGGCTATAGTCCTCGATAATATTCTAGGACATACAACATGTCAGTGCAGGGCCAGGGTCAAGGTCAAAGGTACTTATATTGCCTTCGTTGGACAGGACAATATTAAACTGCGCAAAAGCCTCTAATAGACTCCTGTCCTTAGCGATATTCTCTCTGCTTCTCCATTCGAGGGCCACGCATTAAAATCACCTCCAGACTTCGTCCCCTTGCGTTGTGAACAAGATTGTCTAACAAGTTTCCAACCTCAGGGCGCGTATTTTGCTCCGCTGACTCATTGCATTGTATAGTTCACCTACCGCAAGCCCATTTCGTGGCTCCGTGAAGGTTCCTGTATAGTTCACTTTCGATGGTAGCCTCCATCTCAGATCCATGGGAGCTCTTCTCAAACAAACCCTGAGCGATCCTGCAATGAGAGAGGTTCAATTAAAAAGCCTCATTTTTTCATTACCGTCTATGTCTTCCTAAATTCTTGATAGTTATTACTTTCGGTAATATGTCGGTTATCGCCCTCCTGCAAATTTCTCCTCTGGATGTTACTTTCTCGAGATCCCTGTACTGTATATAGATCTCCTGTTTTTGGGCTCACACGGTGACAGTCGCTCTAAGTAAGTATCTAATTTGGTTACAAAGCCGTCAGTTTTGGCCAAGCTGGATTTTTTTTAAATTAAAACATGAAATCGCTTTTCTGAGCTCCTCGGATTTTACTGACTTCCCGTCGATCTTTTAGGTCGGATTGCTCGAGCTGGAGATAAGAAGTGCCACTGGGCGAATTTGCACGCTTGCTAGTTTCTTTACCTTTTTGTGAATGACCTTGGTCCACCTCCCATTTTCGTTTTCTTTTGGTTTTACTTCAGTTTCTGACGACAGCACTTGAGGTACAGGCTTTCTCCCTTCCGTACTTTTAGTTCTTCATCTTTGTCCTGCACTCTTTTATGTGGTGGGAGGTCGATGTCACTACAGTTAGGTGCCTTCTGGGTCACCTGTTTCAGCTTTTGCTTGGGTGTTCTTTCTTCCTCCTGGGACCTGGTATAGAGGAGCATTAGGTTCATCATGTATTTGACAGCTTGGTGCACGTTGCACTTGTCCTTAATAGACTCGGACAACTTAATGAAGAGTAACTCCTCCATGTCAGGGTCCTGCTCTCGATGAGTCTTGGCCGGCTTACCCTTTTCAAACACTCGGCTACCCTTAGCCCTTCCTGAGTTTTATATTTTCCCGTTTCGCATCGGTGGAGATCGGAGAATTGAAGAGCCTCTCCTGAATGGGTCAATCTCTTGATCCTCCTACTGTTGACACTACATCCGCCCCAACATTTTTGATTTGAAATGTTTAACAACTTCACAAGATTCAAAGTCGATAAAATAAAGTGTCCATAAATTGGCCAAGCCTTAATGCCAGAACCATGAACACTTATTACAAATTTCTCTGCTCTCGACATTATAAAATCAGAATAGACCCTCATAATATGCTACAAAAAATTGTTTCCCATCAAAGCTTGAAGCCCACAGCGTTCCTGGTATCAATAACCAATTTAAATGTGCGTATTTCGTCAATACTGACTAGCCCCTAAAAATGTTCTCTCTTCCACCCAGAGCCCAGGGCTCTAAAAAAATAATTTCGATATTTTCCTTATTGGAAATTCCCTCGTATCGCTTGTGGCGTTTGGCATAACCTATTAATCGAATTCTATTTACTACACAAAGAATCCTTCATTCTGTCTAGTATACATATAATCCACGTGCTATACCTTCTCTTCCTGGAAGCTCACTTAAGTACGGCACATCCACACGTACATACTCAAGAAGAAAATATTACATTTCTTTGAATTTTCTCACCCTCAATTGAACTGCGACGGAGCACAAGGAAAGCCATGAGTAATTACTTTCATAATATGTTAAAGCGACATAATCCCGTTCTTAGGAACACCCTTTTGAAGGAGAAATGAACTGTCGCCATTCTATGCGGATAATAGACCTCCGCCGCAGGATGAAGCGTGGTTGCTATTTATCAATATGTTGCGTTCCTTGAGTGAAAACATCATGTGTCTGTGAAATAGATCTCTTTGTATTGATTCCTTTTATCCTCTTTTGTGTTATCATAATAGCGGTTACAATGCCCTGGCGTCGACCTTGTGGGGAGCTATCCAATTTCTTTTCGTAGAAATTTCTTCGAAAACGTCCTTCCAGCCAGGGTGAGGTATGTATTTGTGCGAGGGTAAGGAGCAAGTACATTTTGTAGAATAGACAGCGGTGGAATAATCACAATGTTTTTGAAAAAAAACATATTTCCTTCCGCTGCCAAGTCGCGGGGTTGTTGGAAACCGGATACTGCTGAGAAAAATGGTTATGGCGTAAAATTGTTTTGCTTTTCTTCAGTCTCGTTGGGTTTAGTATATGGGGTCGTATCCAGTTTCTACTTCATTCCAGGTGGGGGACAGTTATATGTAAGTATCATCAGGAATGGGACATTTGCTGAACACAGGAAGTTGGATTTCTACGTTATTGCCCCAAAGACTCACTCATCACTATTCGAAATTTTATATCATTGAGATCTAGGTTGAAGCTTAACAACATTTTCTAGTGTTCCTCATTTTTCACTTCAAAAAAATAATATCGCCAGCCCTTGCAACAATATTAAGTCCTATTATAAATCACAGCAAAAAGTTGGTATAATTTTATATTCATGTTCCTACCAAAGTTCTCAAGTTTAGCTCTAACATTGGTTATCGTGGAGGTGACAGAGAGAAATCAATTGGAACTCTGCAATGAGTATGTCTGTTGATCATTCCTTTGTGGAATAGAGGGTATCCGCACAGTATCTTCGACTATACCTCACTTTCATCACACTTAATGCTGTGCAAATGGCAAGTCTGCAGCAGCAAGACAAAGACGAAGGCAAACACAAACATGCATGACCATCGGGATTTGAACTGGGGGCAACGAGATAAAGAGGCTCTACAAATTTAAGTCATTGGTGGCAAGGAACACTTTTTCGCTTTATGTGGCAGACCTGTGGTTACCTTCTATTTGCCAGGCGCATGGCTAGCATACCAATATAAACTTTTATTTTAGCATAGCGTATTGTAGTATGACATATGGAACCAGGTTAGTCATCAGCAAAAGAACTTTTAATGATAGTATGAAACTATACGGATATCCAGAAAAGCGCTAGCATAAGAGTAAAGCTATCCCACTAATCGAAAAAGGCGAAAAATTTATACCACCACTAACAAAGTACCCGTTGACATTCGCCAACTTGGCTCTTTTCTAGCCAGTTTGGGACACACAGTTCTCTGCAGTGTGGCTAGTTTACAGCGAAAACTCTTTTGTTTCACCTTAATCCACCACACTACGGATGCACATTACTACCTGCGGCTTAAGTCCCCATGTTGAGGCAAAGGTCCATCTACAGAGCCCATAAGCTGTGAGAGGTCGTTTCATCTTTACCTCTACATGTTTGTTCCAAAGAAGCTTCTTGTATAGATATTTCACTTATTCGGAGAGTTGAAAAGTGGTACCCCTCATCTCTAGAAAGTAAAGACTATTCAGTTCCCTCCTTAATAACACCATTGCGGTTTTATTTGTATTTACTGAAAATCCATGCCTAAGGCACCAACTGTCAATCAAATCAACGGCGCGTTGTGTATTTCTACACACTTTTCCAAGATCATGACCAACAGCCAGCACAGTCACCTCATCAGTAAAAGCTTGACGGTGTATTGGCAGATAATAGTGAGTTGATCAGCATACTCGCGAATATGATGGTCAACCAGTCTCCCCAGACATTTCAGCGAAAATATTGTTAAGCTAATTTGCCTAAAGTTCTTTGAATTTGAATAGTCATCTCTCCCAGGCTTTCGTATGAAGACTGCCTTTACCTTCTGCCAAGAGGAAGGCACGTAACACAGAGCAAGACATCCTCGAAAAATGTATAACCCCAGACAGCTTTAAGGGATATCGAATTGGTGGTCCTTGGCGCAAAACTCGGGTGTCTGAAGTTCCTTAATAAGGCAGGCGGAGAAAGCCGTCCGAGGTTGCGCGACTGACGGTGCGGGGACGTCAACTTCTATACCCCGCAGTGCTCCTGTTCCGAAAAAAAGGTCAGTCATAATCGCTAGTCTTGAGCAGGTTGATGCGGACACGAACTGAGAAAAAGTGCAGTCGATCATCCTAGCTAGAGCCTAAGAGGAAATCCTCATTAGGAAATGCGTATGCGGTCGGCAACTTTCCTCCAGAGGAACGGCAGCAAAGACATCAAAAACGGACTGATGGAACTGGAGGAACTATTGGACCGCATCTTCTTCTTCAGGCGAACGTGGATAGCAGCGGAACGACGCAGCGAAAGACTTTATCAGAGTAGTTGCCAGGGCAAAGAAGAGATGGGCGAAGAAGGATTAAAGGAAACAACTGACTACGCCTCCAGAAACCCGGCTGTTCAAAGGCAAGGAAGCTACTAAGCAAAACCCAATAGCAGAAAAGATGAAAAAACGAAGAAGGACCAGACCGTCGGTTCTGCTCATTAAGACGACGGAAGGCAAGACATTTGCGAAAGTCCTTAGTGAAAACCACTAAGGATGAAACCCGACGGCAACAGAGCAGAGGTGTCGGATAGTCCCTATGTGCTACAGGTGTCTGGACTATGGACACCCGTCAGCAACTTGCAAGGGACTGGACAGGAGGACAACATGCCGGAGATGCGGCCAAGTTGCTTACTCTGCTGTGATCGTGGCGCTTCTGGTGAGAGCATCGCACACACTTCCGGCTAAGGACGGGGTCCAGTCTTTAGGGTGGAACTCGAGAGAGCTATGACGCTAACAGGATGATCCGATTTTACAAATTCGCATTCACCGGAGTGAAATCGCTCACCAATTGCTCAATTGCTGGCGCAGTTCGCTGCGGAGGTAAAGGCGGATCTAGTGCCAATTAGCAAACAACACCGAAACAGGGACCCGGCTTCATGGCATCTCGACATATCGGGTAGCGCTGCCATTTGGGTTCGGGACGACGTTCGACTTCGTGTTCTTACCCAAGGCCGAGGGAATGGGTTTGTCTGGATTCGGTGTCTAGAGATAACTTTTTTTAGCGTTTACTTGATGGCGGATGAGACGATGTCGGATTTTCGGCGCCGGCTTGATAAGGAGAACGCCGTTTCAGACACAGAGGGATAAATCCTGGTAGACGGTGATTTTAATGTAAGGGCCCCTGAATGAGGCATACCTCAGCCAGACTCCAGGAGAAAACAAATTTTGGTAGTGGCGGCGAGAACCGGGCTCGTAGTTTTAAACACTAGATCCACGACAACGTTTCGGCTTCTGGCCTGTGAGGGAAGCATCCTTGGTTTCGAGTCGGAATCTCTGGCACCATCGGTGAACGGGTACCGAGTCCTGGAAGACTTCTTGCAAGTGATCACGAGCACATCGCGTTCGAAGTGGTTGACGCTACTTGCCGGCGTGCACCAACTTGACGCTGCCACTGTCTGTGGAATGTCAAGAGGGTGAATATCGGGAGGTTCGTCAAAGTAACAGAACAGAGAAGAACAGAGAGAGCTCCGTTGGCGGGCGCTCCGGAGGGTGGTAACGTTGCCTTTGACTGCTTGCTTACTTCAAGAAGGGAATTTTTCCTTGTCGTTGGAAGGTGGTCAGACTCGCGCTGATCAGCAAGGGAAAGGAGGCCCGGAGGTGCCGTCTGCATACTGACCGCTAGGTATCCTAGACGCGGCCGGGAAAGTGTTCGAAAATCTCATCAGGAGTAGACTCGCGCTGCCGGGGACTTATCCCCAAGGCAGTTCGGGTTGAGAACAGGGAGATCCACGGCGGATGCTGTTATGGGGGTCATGGATGCGGCTGAGGCACACAATGCGTCGATCTCGACGAATAGTGCTTTTTATAACCTTTGAACAGGCGCAAAACAGACTTGGCATATTCATACGACGGGTAAGCGGATGGATGACTGCTCATGGCTTCAGCCTTGTGCTAGAAAAAGCCGAAGTAGTCATCTTGACCAGAAAGTTAACCCCGACCCTGCGCCCCATATCGACCGGCGTGTTGACTATATAGTCAAAACCAGCGGTTAAATACCTTGGTTTAATGTTCGACTTCTTCGAGCGAATCAAAACAGCAGCGGAGAGGGCTGCACCTGGAGTCTTGGCCTTTAGTCGGCTAATGGCGAATATTGGGGGCGCTATATATGCTGGGAAATGTGTTTTTATGCTTTATGGCGCGGAGGTATGGGCTGATGCCCTTGACAAAGAGGTGCATCGTAAGCGCCTTGTACAAGTATAGAGACAGGGAGCTTTGCGAGTGACGTCTGCTTATCGTACTGTCTCAGAACCGGCCGTGGTGGTGATCGTGGCAGTGATTTCCGTTGCCCTCCTTGACAAGGAGCGTAAAGTTATCTATCGCCGTAAAGACGAAAACTTAAGGGACGAGGTTGCCCATGAAGAACGTGAACGGACTCTTACCGAGTGCAGCTCTCTTGGATGGACTGCGTGGCTCATCGACAAATTAGACCCGTGGCTGAACCGACCGCACAGTGGGATTGATTGATTACTTCCTTACCCAACTTCTAAGTGGGCATTGAGTTTTTCAATCTTACCTGCACTAGATTGGGAAGGCACGATCTCCTGATTTTGTTCTGCAATGTAGTGCGGAAGACGCTGAACGCACCTTTTTCTCTTGCGAAAGGTGGAACGGCAAGGTCAGCAGCTTTATGCAGTCAGGGCTTCCCTGAAATAGCAACTCCCTTCCTCCCCTTCCCTTTCCTTCTCTGACTTGAATGCTCCCAAAGCCGGGAGAGCGGGAGTGGCAGCTCGAAGTAATGTATCAAACGGTTCCAAGCTAGTTCTCTGATGACAGGTAGTAGTCCGACAGTGTATTGTTGCGGGAGTCCAACGCGTTGTGCGTAAATGCATTCATCCACCCTACTTTCCTCTCCAAAAAAGGCCTAGACCGGATATCGGTTGTTGCGCCGCTGATGACAATAATGACTTTTTTACCCCGAAGAAAGGGTAGATACCTAATTTCATCACAGTTTCAACGGTTGTGGCTGTATTCTACGAAGTCTTTTGAAATTATTCTGTTCGAGCGAAAATCAACCTGGCTCCGATCACGTGGAGGTGTAGATAGTGGAGAGTGGTACACTTCAAAATGTTCATGATTTCAATAAGGGTGGAATATAACCCTTGGCAGCGAGTCATTCTGAAGTTTTCTTGGGGCTGTTCAATCAGTAGCAGTCTTCTAAACCCCGAGATATAGAATTATTGGTAAATTTGGCATTCTAGCCTTTGTGGATACAGAAGAAAAATAATTTGCGTAACTTTTCATAAGAAAGTCTTCCGGGGTAAGAGTTACCTCCACTGAGGAGAAAGCCAATGGAGTGATATAGGATCTCTTAGAGCTGCTTTCTGGCCTAATCTGTGGTGTTGACTTCCGGTCTTTATCATCTGATAAAAATGTCCGGACTATGTAGAATATTCTTCTCCATCGAATATTTGCATTTTGAAAACTGTTCGCAGTGCTCACTGATGAGTTTGTACCCCGCCGTTTTGAATTCTAGGGGCAGCAACTATACTGTCGCTGATTGCTCACATGGTAAGCTTTGTTTAAGTTAATTGCTTGGTGCCTTTAATTTCAATTAAATTTCATGCGTTTCACTGATTTGATCTTCGCTGGCATGGGGCCTAAAAGAATGATCCAGGATTCCCATTAAAATTGAGCATTTTATTATCCAACGCAAAACCGCGTGCTACAATAAATCAAACCAATTACTGACATATATTGTCCCCATTATAATTTTTGTGTTTTGCCATTCTTTTTGCCAACCACACGCACACATATTCGAAATAATCATTTATGTTGTTTAATGACCAAAATATTTAAAATATTTATGTCAGACTTATTAAACTAATTATTTTTCATTGAGACAGACAAAAATTAACAAATGTTCATCAGACCGACCTGGCCTTATGAGTTTGTCGCACCCCCTCTGTTTGGAAATCATGTACAATGTTTTTGGGGGTTGCATTTCTTTTATGGCTTTCATGGTGGCTGCTTTGTTTCGAATTTGGCTAGAATACGAGGGCGCGGTTCGTTGGAAATAAAATGTTTATTAAATGGGGTTTCATTTGATGCACGGGTTAAGTGAAATCCAATTATTTATATTTTATGATATGTCTTTTATTTTACGGTTGGCTTTTACGATGTTGCGGCTGGCATGTATTGGTCCGGGGGTTGAAAAATATACCACATAAATTACGTTTCATGGAAATGTGACAAGGTAATGAGATTATTGCACCATTCAGGACTTTTTTTCTGACTCCTATGGAAATGTTTTTGTATTGGATTATTCCAGTGAAGTGTTTGGCCGAAAAATGGATGCATTGTTGTAATTCATTTATATTTTTTGCTTTCTCAAATTAGGTGGTTGACAATTCTACAATTTTTGTATTCATTTTTCGTGAGTCTCAACCTGAATATGGTTAGGCAAAACCGAACCGTCACCTGCCGCGGTGCCTGCTAGATAACGCCAACGACAGTCCTAGTGAGTGTAAGATGCTATATTCTCACCTACCAGTAAGGGGCCGGAAATCCCTCCTGGCAATACCCTTTTGCCGCGGAACCAGGACAACAGCTTCGGACTGGACGAATTCAACGAGAGCGACTTCAGAACGGAATATGGTTGACTCTTTAGGAACCTGGAGCGTCCGCACTCTGAGTAGAATCGGAGCTCTGCTCTCAAAGAAGTGTCAGGATACAACATCAACATCCAGGCGATTCAAGAAAGGAAATGGTTCGGATGTAAGGACGACGACCAAGCGGAAAAGTATCGAGAAACAGAGAATTTTGCGTGTCATTTATCGTGGACAATAAATTCAAGGAACGAATCAGAGACTTTAAAGCAATAAATGGTCTGTGGTCTGGACTGTGCGCGATCCGCACTAAACCAAAATTTCTTAACACATGGCCAGTGAACTGCCAAGCATCAACGGAAGAAAAAGACGACGTTTATGACGAACTGCCTTCTAACGACATAAAAATAATGTTAGGCGATTTCGATGCTCAGACCGGATAAGAGGAGTCTCACCAAGGAACAACTGTCAGGCACAGCCCTCATGAAGACACGAATGACAATGTGCAACATCTTATTGATTTTGGTAGCACCAAAACATGACGGCAGGTTCTATCTGCTTCGCACATCACGGCCTAAAAAGAGGAGTCCATGGACCATCAAGAGTGGGAGCAAGTGGCTCTCCATTTGGTCCGGTCTGACATCAAGTCGATGCGGACTTAGGACTCCCCAATCCCCCCAAAAGAAATTCATTAGCAATGGATCGGTAGGTCTCCATCAAAAAATGTGGTAACTAGAATTTACCAACGAAAGCATAAAGGAATTCCCCAACCAATATTGATTGATCTCAGTCCGCTGCATCTTTTTATTGTCCTTTTCGGTCGTTTGATCAATTGGTGCAAGACATTATTAAAAATTAGTGCCAAACTTAGTGGCACGAATTCGCTGTTCGTTAGTTGACTGAATGTCAACGAGAGTGTGGCGTGGCAGGATTTGCAGCATTCGAAATTTATTTCGAATGTTGCGAATGCGGACAAATAGATGCCGGGGAACTCTCCACCATTTAGAACTCGCCACGGGAGTGGAGGATTAGCGGTGAGAAAGTGCCGTTGGTTGGGACAGAAAAGACCGCATGGAAATCCCGACAGCAACTGGCTGATGCTACACTCTTGGCATTGCCTCTGCAAGATGCACCCCTAGCCGTTTTTGTTGATGTCTCTGACATCGCAGTAGGTGGTGCCCTTCACCAAAAGGTGGATGAAGTTTGGCAGCCGTTGAGCTTCTTCTCGAAACAGTTGAATCACGCTCAACGGAACTACAGTACCTACGATCCCGAACTGCTCGCCGCGTACTTGAGCATCAAATACTTTCGTTTCTTCCTAGAAGGCAGGCCGTTCACAGTGTTCACGGACCATAAGCGTCTCACGTATGCTTTGAAAAAGAAGCCCAACAAAGCGTCCCCTCGTCAGCTTCGACACCTGAGCTTTATAAGCCAGTTTACGTCAGACATTCAGCACGTGTCCGGCAAGGACAACATAGTTGCTGACGCTTTGTCTCGTGTCTCCGAGGTTAACATCACCGCCTCATTCGATTTCTCGGCTATTGCCAAGGCGTAGGAGGATGACGCAGCACTTCAGAGCCTCAAATCCAACCCCAAATACAAATTTCGGGAGTTGCCCATCTTCGGCTCAAACCTCTCGCTCTGCTGCGAAGACTCGGAAAAGGGACCTCGGCCATACATTCCGGCCACCTTTCGCAAGGAAGTGTTTCACGCAATCCACGACCTAGCGCATCCAGGCATCAGGACAACAAATCGGTTAGTCACCAAGAAATATTTCTGGCCCTCCATGAACAAGGATATCAATTCCTGGGCCAGAGAGTGCACCGCATGCCAGAAGAGTAAAGTCTCCAGGCATGTAAGGAAAGATGTGGGCTCATTTCCCCGCACTACCAAGCGTTTCCACACGATACACCTCGACATAATAGGGCCTTTGCGAGACTCGCACGGTTACAGGTATTGCCTCACAATCATCGACACGTTCACGCGGTAGCCTGAGGCAATACCTCTGAAAGACATTACGGCGCAATCTTGTGCCGAAGCACTCTGTCGAGAGTGGATACCACGCTTTGGCGTCACTGCAGTGATCATCACTGACCAGGGAATGCAATTTAAATCCACCCTTTTCTCGGAGTTAGGCAAACTCTTGGGTTGCGGACTACTGCATACCACCCACAATCCAATGGGTCCAATGAGTCAGGGTTGGTGCGTCTGCTGAGGGACAATCTCCGACGCATCAAAGCGCCACCACCCACCCGACACTCGTCCACACCTGCCTGTTCGCCCAAGGAACTGGACACGTGCACGCACGTTCTGGTCAGGACGGATGCCGTCCGGAAGCCGCTGCAGCCTCCATATGAGGGCCCGTACCGCGTTCTCGAGCGGGGAGAACATTTCTGCCAGCTCGAGATCGGCGGACATAAAAAGGCGGTCTCTCTGTCCAGGCTGAAACCCATGTGCGCCCCGAAGCAGCGTCGTGTCCGCTTTGTGGATTGACGGTGAACGAAGTTCCGGGATCAGTCGCCGAAATCCCCTTGGTTTCATCTGGGGGCGGAGTGATGTGGCGTGGCAGGATTCGCAGCATTCGAAATTAAAAACATTAAATTATTAACCTAATTAACTTTTGATTACCACGGCCCGTCTTATTAATTCTGAGGGGCAATTACCGGAATCTGTGTTTAATTACCGCGTCGCGTCTTCTCTCAAAATTTCTAGACTTTCCCAAGGGTCCAAGGTTGTCGTTCGGTTTGTATGACGCAAGAGTTGAAGATTTTAGCGTTGAATTGACTATGTGCGCCCATACAATACGATACGATACGATGTTCAGACCAATCTTGGCAAGTGAGTTCTTGTTAGCGCGAATTATGTGACCATACTATCGAAGACGCCTCTCTCTCATTTTTTACACGATCGGTGCAATCTCGTATCGATCGCGGGTATCCTAATTTCGAACGTGATCAAAACGTTGCACACCACTAATCCAATGCAACATCTTCGTTTCCATTACCGTAAAACGGCGTTCATTGTTTTTTAAAGTTGACCAACACTCAAAACCATAGAGAGCAACAGGACGAAGGACATTGCGGTATATTTTAGATTTGAGACGTACGCTGATACATCGATCACAGAGAATACTAGTTGTGAACCGCCAGTTTATTCGGTGTGAGACAATTTCATAAATCAGTTCTCCATTGACTGATAGGATTGACCCGAGATATTTAAATCGCTCAATTCTGGGCAGGTCATTGCGCTGATAGTGATCGTTCCTGTTTCGTGGGGATCGGTCGTCAAAAAATCAGTTTCATCAAGATTCAATCTGAGACCGTGTGGGATGAGCCAATCATTCCATTTTTGGACGAGTTGTTCGACAAAATCGGCTTGATTCAAGGTTATTTCAATGATTTCACGAATACGGTTGTCAAGAATGCGTTCAAAAATGTTCATGGTATAGGAAAGTAACCAGATCGGACGGTAATTTGAACATTCTGCTGGACTACCTTTCTTTTTCCATATTGGAACAGTGATACTTTCTTGCCATTCAGATAATGTTCTATCTTTCAGAAGAACCCGATTAAAGGATTCTCTGAGTCACAGTGTTGGGTCCCAGATCTCCGCTTTCCAGAGCTCGGACGCGATGTCGTCAGGTCATGCTGCTTTCCCCGACTTCATTCGTTTAATTGCTCTCTCGACTTTCGTGGCGCTGACAGGGGGGAACTGGTCCAAATGTCGGCAATGGTTGTGGAAGTGGAGGATGAACAAATTCTTCAGTTGAAATCTGTTGAAATCTCGGGCGAGCGCAATGCTGACCACATTGCCTCCTATAGGGTACTGTAATCTTGTATGTTACGGTCTTGAATAGAGTGCTCTAACACACTTCGAGGCCCTGATCCAATTGGCTTGTTGCGACAACGATTACTTTTGAACGAAACAATGTGGGATCACTGGCAATAAGGAAACTGACAGACTGGCTCAATAAGGTTCTGGCAGCACTGCAGCGAAACCAATACGCTATTCACTGTGAAGTCTACTCTAATGTATAAAGTACCAAGAGCAGATGAAAATCTTAGGAAAGTAAATCAAGGCATCCACAGCGGCATTGTTATTGCCCTTTGGCAAAATGGGTACAAAAATCCGAGCGGGGTTTCGAAAAGGACGCTGCCCCTTGAATTCACAGAATGTAAAAATTCGGACGGTGGCCTTGGTTATATTTTCGTCTCCACACGTCTTAGACAGAGGTACCTCGGAAAGACGTTCTGCAGATTTGCAAAAGCCTGGGAACGCTGCAGGCCGGAGAATTTTAAAGGATGGACTAATAAAAGGCTAGCTTGGAGAGCTTTTCAATGAAAGTTTCCTGTTAAATCTGGTTTACATTCAATTGGTGTATCATGCAGAGTTGGTTTTTGTTTTCACTCGGTACCAAATGCGGTATGAGCAGTAAGTATAGATCTATACCTTTAGCTTGGAAAGTGCATTAAGGCTTTTCTCCTTTTCTTGGCTAGTGAAATTAGCTTCTTTGGTGAACATTGAGTAAAAACACCTTTACTCTCTATATTGAGGGTAGTGTGGATATTACACTTTCGATTAGTGCTGATTATGCCACCTGACGAAAGAATGGACGAACTTACTAGCTTTAATAGGTGATACCTAAGAGTTCGGCAGAGTGCGTTGCATGAACGAATAAAGGCAGGTAGTCCTCAGCCCTAAGCAGCACCACGTGGCTAAAAAGAAATTTGTCACCGAAAAGCTGGAACCTGGAACGAAGCCACCATTTAACAATCAAGGTTTTGGTGATGGGCTTCTCCATTTCGAGTGCAGACAATTCCGGCTTTGAGTTCCTCGAAGGAAGGCGGAGGACATCATCCGCATGCTGGGTTAACAGAACCCGGGCATGACCTTTGGACATTGGAGGGTATAGTTCATGAATGCCAGGAAGGACAAATCTACAAACGTGGAGAGTTCCAACTTGATATTCGAACTGGACCAAAAGAGTCTGGATGTGCTCAGGGGAAGTCACCATATAGTGCTCCACTTTTGCTAGATAGATTGAAATTCAGTCATATCAGGAAACTGTAGGGCATCATCTCCATTTTGAGAGCGCAGAAAAATGATGGTCACACAATATAGAGCAAATTGCAGCATCTTCGGTGCACTCTCCCACAATGGAGTTGCGCGCGGAGGATAGTGCATACAGGGGGTTCGCACTGGTGAAGGAACAACAGAGTGAATCCTACCTGCTAGTAACTTCTCCTACACCTTCCAAGGAACAGGTGGTAGGAAGAGAAGTCAGAGCCGTGAGCGAAACTAACTTGATGTCAGTTCGAGTGATCGCGCGGACACCGCAAACCAGTGAAGGTGCTAAAAGGAAAACAGACGAATGCCCTGCGGGATGAGATGAGACTTTTCGTGGATGAGGACATGGGAACTGCTGAACCTTCAAGTGCGGCTTTTCTCAGAGAAATCAAACAGGAGGGGATCGAGTCTCTGGCGGTATGGTGTGGGGAAACCCCGTCACACGTGGACTGCAGCATTCGCTTTTAACTGTTATCCATAACACATTAGACTGCGATTATGTCGAAAAACATAAAGACTGGTCAAATCAACCAGCAGCATGCCAAAGCTGCAGAACTTCCCCTACATTTTTCTGGTGCGAGAGCCGTGGGTTCGATTTAACAGAATCTGTGGCATTGGATCAGTAAAGGGGGCTAAGATCTTCTACGATGAAAGATCCACAAGAACGAGAGCTTCCGTCTTGATGTCAAGACGGTTTGAGGCTACCATGCTGAGACAGTTCTGTTCCCAGGATTTAGCTATGGTCATGGTACAATATCAGATAAATGGCGAGAGGAAAAACATCATAGTTGCCTCCGCTTATTTACCCTATAATTCTTTGTATCCGCCACCAACGCAAGAGGTGACGTACGCAGAATCAAGTCGTGGTCAAGAGGAGAGAAGCTATTTGATTTCATCACTTCAGCTGGTCTTATGAATGCAAACGTAGGGTGCGCCCCTACGTTCGTGGGACCGAGAAGAAGCGAAGTAATTTACCTAACTATCTGTACCTCAAAAGTCTAGAGTTGATTACACACTGGCGAGTGCTAAACGAGGTCTCACTGTCAGATCACCGACACCTAGAACTCAGTCTGTATATTGCGGGCGAACGTTCTGGAGTACAAAGACGGAATCCTAGGAAAACAGATTGGACAAAGTTCAATGAACTTCTTGGCAATAAAGTACAGTTTCCTAGACGACTACAGACTCCTTTGGCGCTGGAAAATGAATTGAAAACTTTGAACTGCACACTTTTAGAGTGCTATAAAGAGGCTTGTCCTATTTCCCGAGGCAAAAGTGGTTAAACGGTTCCTTGGTGGAACCGGGAGTTGTCCAAACTCAGGAAATCAACCAGGTGACTTCTGAACCGTGCTTGCAAAAGTAATAAGAACGAAGACTGGTTAAATTTCAGGAATTCGGAGCGTGAATACAAGAGGCTGCTCAGGTGTTCGAAAGGAGACTCCTTTGGAGCGTATTGTGAGGAACTGGAAGGCAAAAGAGAGGCTTCAAGGCTGTGCAGAGTCCTTAAAAGGTATGAGTCGGCCAAGTTGGATTCTCTTAGAAAACCCGACGGTATTTTTACGAGCTTCAAACTGGATTCAGTACAGACCCTCCTGAAAGTACACCACCGGGGAGAACGGGTGAGAGAGGTGGTAGGGGGAGAGTTGAAAGTTCTTGTAAGTGTTGCAAGGGGAACTGGAACACTGCGAAAGCGGTTGTTACCCATGAAAAGGTGAGAGCTGCCATACTGCCCTTTGAACATTTCAAGGCACCTGGCATGGATGGCATCTATCCGGCAATGCTAAAGGAGGGTATGGAACGTTTAGAGCGACCTCTAAGAAATATTTTTCGAGGATGTCTTGCTCTGGACTACGTGCCTTCCTCTTGGCAACAGGTTAAGGTAGTCTTCATACCGAAACCTGGGAAAGATGACTATTCTAATCCAAAGAACTTCAGACAGATCAGCTTGACTTCATTCTTGCTGAAAGGTTTGGAGAGACTGGTTGAGCGTCACATTCGTGGAAACGCACTTAGGTCGCACCCACTTAATGAAAACCAACATACTTATCAGCGTGGAAAGTTCTGTAAGTTTGCTCTTCATTCTTTGGTTACAAAGAGAGAGGATGCGTGAATGGTTAGTACGCGATGGGGATGTTCGTGGACATTGAAGGGGCTTTTGACTGTGCACCTTTTCAAAAACTTTGTGATGCTGCCGGAGCGCATGGTGTTGAAGATGCTTTAATTAAGTGGATCCATGCTATGCTAGTGCAGAGATTTCTGTGCTTTGAGTGGGTGTCGATCGCTATCTGACAGCAGAAGAAACGGAAGGCTGCCTCCAAGGAGGTGTGCTTTCGCCACTTCTGTCGAGTATGCTAATCGACTCACTACTAAGAGAACTGCAAAATTTGCCAATACACGCTCAAGCTTATGCTGATGACGTGGGTGTGCTTGCTTTTGTTCGGGATTTTGAAACGGTGTGTAGAAATATACAAAGTGCCGTTGATTTGATAGAGATAGATAGAGTTGGTGCTTCAAACATGGCCTCTCAGTTAATCCACAGAAAACCACAATGGTATTAGTCACAAGAAAGAGAAAACTGGATGGACTTTGCCTTCCTGAGATTAGGGGTACTACCCTTCAACTCTCTGAAGAAGTGAAATATATGGGAGTCACTCTAGATAAAAAACTTCTTTGGAACAAACATGTAGAGGTAAAGATGAAACGAGCTCTCACAGCTTATGGGCTGCGCAGACGGACCTTTGCCTCGACATGGCGACTCAGGCCTCATGTGGTAATGTGGATATATGTTGCTATCATTAGACTGATGGTCAGACCTGGTCACTTTGGGGTAGGGGGAAATGAAATCTCGGATGCTTTAGCGAAAGAGGGGTCAATTTCTCCCATGCCGGAACCAGAACCAGCAATTGGAGTATCAGTAGCATTGGCTATGTCTGTCTTCAAAAACTGGGAACAAGTTTCCTACAATGACAGGTGGCAGAGCCTAAATGCTGTTCGGCACACCTAACTTTTCCGGAAAAGTTTATCCTGTCGAAAAGCAGGAGGACTTGCAGGAGTATTGTGGGCATTCTGATAGGCCATAATCTACTAGCTGGGCATATGTTCAAAATGGGAATTATCCAGGATGATACGTGTCCCTTCTGTGATGAGGATGCGGAATCCACGGAGCATATCCTATGTGAATGCCCCGGCTATGGACGCATCAGGCACAGATCTTTGGGGCCGATGTTCTCCAGTTGCGACGGGTAGCATCACATCCTTTAACGGAAATTCTGGGATACGCTAAAGAATTCCGTTCCGTTAGATGGGGGTGGCAGGTACAATGGGCCAACACGGCCTGAGTGCTCAGAAGCTGTAGCTTCTCCCCCACCGTACACACACACACACACACAAGGGTACTCCTCACGTGGGAATTGAAGGAGGGTTGGGTAGAGTGAAAATCAGAAGAGGAGCGAAGTATAAAGCCTGACAATTTTGCTGTTCGATTAGTGACTTCGAGTCTATGGGTGTCGAAGCAGACCTTACTGTCCAAAGTAACTACGAGGGCTCAAAAGAAATTTATATATGATAAGGAATGTCCGTTAAGATAATGGGAGAAGGAAGTGGGTGAAGATTTAAAAGAATAGCACATAGAGTGGCACTTTTCGCAGTTCAACGCTAAACCATTAGCAGAGCACCAACGAGTTAGAGTATCTAGGCTAGATTGGAGGGTAACATGGTTCATTGGTGATGATATACAGCAAACAGGGATAAGTACGGATGAAACACAAATAACAATGGACCCAGAATAGTTCCCTGTTGGACGCCAGAGGAGGGAGAAGGACCGGGATGTGCAGCCATCTGAAGAGACGCGGCAGATTCGGTTGGGAAGGTAAAAGGCAACCCATGAAACAAGTGGTATGGGAACGCTTAGAGACGAGAGTTCGGATAGAAATATCTTGCGATTTGCAGTATCGAAGGCTTTAGCGGAGTCAGTGAAAATACTTTGCACTTCTTGCCGTGAATTTAGACATTTGGTGACAGAGTTGGTAAAGTCGAGCAGTGCTTAACCAAGTCGTGCTCTTTCAATATGTGGTGACCAAAGTGGGCGGACGGTAATTTTCGGCAAGCGTACGATCCCCTCTTTGGTGAATGGGGATGATGAGAACCTCTTTCCACAAGCTGGGGAAATTATTCTCTTCCAGATATCTGTTGGTAATAAGGAATAGGGGAAAGGAGATGAACTGACGAGTTTTAAGCAAAAAGAGGCCGTAGCCATCGCCGACATCAAATTTGCCAATGAGGTTTTCGACAAGGAAAGATGTAAGGAGGGGAATGGTAGGCGATGCAGGGTAGGTTACATCCACTAGCGGAAGGGAAGATGGGGAAGGGGAGTGAATATAGATTGAGGAGAAGTGATGGCAGAGTAAATCACAAAATAGTTGGGGGGAGTTAACTGAGGAGCCACAGAATTTAACGGACGGAGGCGATAGCTAGGCAGGACAGCGAGTGTTGCGAATGTGGGACCAGAAGGATTTGACGTTTCTCCGTTTCAGTGAGTTTTCAACACTGATCAGATATTCGTTTCTCGACTTACGTATTAGGGATTGGACCGAGGAACGAAGAGTTTTGAAAAAAACTAAGTCAGCATAGATTCTAGAAGACAGGAACTTCTTCCTCGCAAGGTGTTTATGACGAAATTTTTTGTGGACTTCAGTGGTGAACCAAACAGAGTAAGAACGCAAACACTTAGGAGAGGAGAGGATGTAACAGGTAAGAAGAACAGATGAAGGGGTATAGAAGGTGTTGAGTACTTGGTCGCACATCAATGGAGAGAGGGGGAACTCAGTTGATTGTTGCCAGGGCTGAGTTCAAACCTTTCAAGTTCGCCCTATGAAAGTTAATCTTTTTAGGCTTGCGCGCTACAGGGAAATGGAGTCGGGCTATCTGAACATCAAACTCGAGAGCAGGATGATGGGCGTCAGGAGTAAGGTAAGAGGGGGAATGAGGGGATTTGAAAGGCAACGTACTGGAAGGTTAGAGAAGATAAGATCAAGAGCGCGATCTAAGTGATTTTTAGAAAGGTTAAATTGAAGGGCGGCATAGGTGAACATGAAAGTGGATAGAGGATGGAAAGGATGGGTGCAGCTATTAAGGACGACCGTATGTATTAGGTCAGGAGAGCAAAAGAAGATTAAAGTCGCCACAGAGGATGAAAGGAAGTGGGAGAACAAAACGATAATCTGTCGAAGAAATCTTCGTACAGAGGAGGAAGCCTGAGGTAGGGAAAATATAGACAGGATATGACAGGACTCAACAGCTATTAGGGCACCTCCATCGAATGCGTTGCCAAGTGCAATGCAATCTGCATTAGAACGAAAGGCAAATCAATCTTCAAGGAGCTCAGAATCTAAAATCCTGTCATACAACCAGGTTTCAAAGATGCGGATGACTTGATGTTGGAATACTAAGGCAGGCAGCTTGAAACCCGACAACTTGGTCCTTAGACCCCTTACATTTTCGTAAAACAGTCTAGGCTTGTGATTGTGTAGGCTGTCTAGTGGACTGAAGAATGACTCCAGTTCTGTATGGTGACTTGGTGTGCTTAAGGGATTGAAAAATTATCTCCGCCCAAAGCAGCATCCTTTAGGAATGTTGGATAACTATCTAAGTGACGGAACAAGGCCTATAATATTTTTTATGATGTCCAATTGGTGGTATTTATTTTTTGCTTCTTAAGTGTTCAAAATAATTCCTTCACATGTATAGTAATTTAAGATAAGAATCTTTTCATGACTGGCACCTAGATAAGAAGTTACAAAGTCCAAACAAACATCAAACCATCCTTTTTAATGGTAAATAAATTCATGGTATCTTATCCGGAGTGACTGCAATTTGTTTCGTTTTTCTTCCACTAGCGCAATTAAATTGCTCATTATATCCTGTCGTCAGCTTTTTGCTTGCTTTCGTTTTATCCTTGCCAATTCATCATCAAAGTGGAAATATTTGAAAACAAGTGGGAAATATCATGTTTCATTCTCAGTTTCAAATTCTGGAAAACTCGCTCAATTTAACCTTGACTACCTCCAGTGTTTGATGGTGTCGGTGAGCGAAAGAGATACTTCGAGTTTAAGATTGTTGGCTATGTAAAGGATTTTAGAAAAAGGATTAAGGCGAATAGTTAGTTTTGTGATGTATAATCCTGAAGAGGATTCTTGGCTGATTTTTGGAATATTGGCTGGAGCTGGAACGTTAGTAATTTCTAACGTGAGTTAACCGCCGAATAATTTTGAAAATTAGGAGCGCCATAGGGTTAAACATCCCCCTGGATATAATTGCTTTCAATCTGTTTTCAACCCCTTCAAGAATTCGGACCGTAGCCTGTACCAAAAAGTCGCTTTACAGTCACGGTCAGGCTTCAACGCTTCGTTGTAAATATTTGACAACTTTTCAGGATAAATGAAATTAAATTCTTTGGAAGGAAAAAAGTATATTTCCCGTCGTACTTTCGATGTCGCCATTGCTGCCGTCAATTCCCCTCTGTTGTTTTCCTGTTAACATGACTACAGAACGATTCAAAGTCCTTTTAGAGTCCAGTTTAAATGTAAATTGTTAAAGTTTCCAAGTAGACACGAAGGACGTGGAGCGAAATAAAAGAAAAGTTTTCGAGATGTTGTACAAGTCCAAGTGGAAGTGGATGCGGTGCGGGAAACCTTTTAGCATTTTGAATTCAGTTTGATATCGTGATGGTCTTTTTGTCTGTTTTGCCTGATGAAAAGGAATATCATTGTGCCTTTTAAATGGTCTAATTAAAGTAATAATTGGAGTTGGGTTCCGGCGGAAAGGGTCCTGTAATGGAACCTGTTAAATACCCGGCTTAGCAAACCAATACGTGGATTTACACAGACAGGAATAGAAAATATAGAACAGGAGAGGATTCATTTCAAACCTGCAGGCTTAGTCAGCTTACGAGAACGGAAGCCATCTCCTGCAATGCTAAAATACTCTTATTTTATCAGCAGGATTATATGAAATTCGATTTACCCTGGTGGTTGTCAAAGGGTAGTATAGGTTCCAGGACGAAACCTGGATTGGTACCCACGATGGGGCATAAAACCTGGGAAATGCCTGTTGAACCAACACAAACAGCTCTACTACCAAACCTTATCTCCACCTCCACGTGGTGACCGCTGGGAGCTCTTTCTTAACGAAAATCGGCAGACAGAGAAGGATGAAGGCGAGTCTCCAGCGCCTAAAACCGGGATAAATTGTACCAACTGGACATTCAGGTTGGGGGTTGGGTAGGGCTGAGAACCCTACACGGAAAACCGATGTTACGAAGCCACAACAGGAGCTTCGGACTAGACGAATTACACAACGACGAACCCGGCAACGACAACGGAATAACAGGACAGAGATGAAGCTGATGAGCAGCTGGCCGATACCCTGTCCCAATATAGGGCTGATGTAACAGCGCTACAGGAGATGTGTTGGACAGGGACCGGTTTCCTGGAGAAAAGCCACTACACCGTATATTATAGTAGCCATCCAGTAAACCATGTGCTCGGAGTAGGTTTCTTAGTCAGCCAAAAATGAAACCTGCTGTTATTGGCTTTGAAATCATGCATGCATGCATGGCTATGCACTCTGCGCTTGCGAGGCAAGTTTAGAAATATAAGCCTCATTAACGTTCACACCCCTACAGAGGAGACTGCAGAGTCGGAGAAGGATACCTTCTACGAGGCAATTGAGCAGACCCTCGAAGCCTGTCCCAGATATGATATTAAAATCATATTTGGGGATTTTAACAGCCAAGTAGGGAAGGAGCCCGTATTCAGGCGATACGTTGGCTCCCATAGCTTACATCAAAATATAAATGATAACGGACTGCATTAGCAGTGTCACAAGAAATGGTTGTTGGAAGTACCTGGTTTGCGCGGAAAGCGGTCCACAAACATACGTGGGTCTCTCCAGACGGGACCACTTTCAACCAAATTGACCACGTGTTGATTGAACGCCGCCACCTCTCAACCTTGATGAATGTCAGAACATATAGGGGGGCCAATATAGACTCGGATTACTATCTCGTTGGCATGGTCTTCCGAGCTCGAATAACAACACCACCCAGAGCGCCCTCTGACAATCAGGTGGGAGTTAACACTGTAGCCATCCACAACACAACCCTCCGCGACACCTATAAGAGGGAAATGAATGCCGCAGTAACCGCAGTCAGCAGAGGACCTGGAGATGAAGCATCCACAAATGATCTTCACAACCACCTGAAGAACGTTATCATTGATACGGCCACAAACATACTTGGCCCCAGCCGCAAAGGGAGTCGGAACGGCTGGTTTGACGATGAATGTAAACTAGCAACGGAACGGAAGAATGCCGCATACTGAGTAATGTTGCATTCTTAAAGAACGCGGGCACGCCCAGAGACTTATCACGAACTCCGTCGAGCGGAAAAGCGACTTCACAGACGGAAAAAGGAAGTCTGGAAGAACCAACGGGTCTGTGAACTAGAAAAACACAGGGAGCAACCGCACCAGGCGCGGAAGTTTTACCAACAAGTCAGCAGGATGAAGCCTTATACACCTCGATGCTCATCCTGCCGAGACAAAGAGGGAAATCTGATTTCCGACAGAATGGGCATATTGGAGCGATGGGTTGAGTACTTTGATGAACTACTGAACAACCAGAACATCGGCGAGTTGGAGGTGCTGCCAACTGAAGACGACGGACAAACACTGCCACCACCAAGTTTAGGAGAAACAGTCCGTGCAATTCCTCGTTTAAAAAATCATAAGTCGCCAGGAGTCGACGGAGCTATAGCCGAATCGGTTAAATATGCAGGCAAACAATTACACCAAGTGGTTCATCAACTTGTGCTCAAGGTATAGGACAGCGAATCAATGCCCGACGATTGGCAATGAGGTATTATCTGTCTCATACATAAAAAGGAAGATATTACACAGTGCAGCAATTATAGAGGTATCACGTTGCTGAGTACGATCTATAAGATATTCTTCGCTATCTTTCTAGGCCGGATAGCCCCATAGGCCCATCTACTCATCGACTTTCAAGCCGCCTATGATAACATAGCCAGGGTAAAACTGTACACCGCCATTAGAAAATTCGGTATCCCGACGAAATTAATAAGACTGACTAGGCTGACCCTGACCAATGTGCGAGGCCAGATAAAAGCAGCAGGATCACTCTCAAGACCATTCAACATCAACAACGGTCTATAACAAGGGGATGCCCTATCATGCGTCCTCTTTAACGTGGCCCTCGAGTAAGTGATCCATAATGCTGAGGTAACTGCAAGAGGTACGATCCTCTTTAAGTCCACCCAACTACTGGCCTATGCTCACGATATCGACATCATGGGAAGAACCACCCGAGATGTACAAACTGCCTTCATCCAGATGGAGCAGGCGGTATTTGGCGCGAGATCTTGGGCTACACATCAATGAAGGCAAGACAAAATATATGGTGGCAACGTCAGCACGGAAAACGAACCAGCCAACAACATCAAACCGCACTGGTCAAACAGGAAGAATAAGGATACAATTTTGAGACCGTTGACAATTTCTCCTATCTAGGGTTGAAAATCACAACCGATAACAGCTACGACGAAGAAATCCGCGCACGGTTGTTGTCAGCCAATAGAGCCTACTTCAGCTTACAGAAACTGTTCCGCTCTCACCATAGGGTCAAAGCTCTTACTGTACAAGACAATGATCTTGCCAGTCCTCATGTATTCCTCGGAGACTTGGGTTCTTAGCAAGAAGAATTGCGAACTCTTGGCGGTGTTCGAGAGAAGAATCCTCCGAAGAATTTTTGGCCCCCTACATGAGGATGGGCGATTCCGTAGCCGACATAACCGCGAAATTTATGAACGATACCATGACCGTCCGGTTGTGGATAAAATCCGGCTCAATAGATTACTGTGGGCGGGTCACTCAATCCGTATGGATGAGGATGATCCAGCCCGGAAAGTCCATAAGGGCAATATCTATGGTAGAAAAAGAAGACGAGGTAGACCCTGCCTAAGATGGAGCGATGGCGTAGATCAGGACGCCAGACAGCCTTTAGGGATATCGAATTGGTGGACCTGGGCGCAAAAGCGGGATGTCTGGAGTTCCTTATTAGACCGGATACCGGTTGTTGCGCCGTTGATGATGATGATGATGACTTATCTAGCAAAAAGTCTAAGTCTAAAGCTTCTTCGCCTTTCGCCCCCAATACTGCTAATTTTTCCTTCAGTTTTTAACCAGTTTCAATATGAAATTCTGCTCCATACATTTTACATCCTCTGTAATGGTCCTTCAGTTATTCAAGTTAACGATTACATGCAATTGATGTTTCCCATTAACGTAGCATACTGAGCACGTGTCCTCCGGAACGTTGAATGACAAAATTCACCCGAATATCCTCTGCAGGTTTCCAGATGTAATCCGCAAATCATGTGCTTTGCCTTGTGAAATATTCATTGGAGCATTGGAAACGTTTTATAATCTGACCACTAACTGCCCAAATAACGTAGCACAGGAAACCATTCCAATATCGATTAATTATGATTTCCTGCCATATTAGCCAATTTACAACTGAAACAATGAAATTGGCCTTTTCATTAATTGGTACCATTTTAGGGCATGCGGGCGTAATGGGCGGTGGCTTTTGTTTAATTATATCTGCAAGTGGGATAGTTCTTTGACGTTGCAACTATCAGGTATTACCAATTTCTATATAGACAAATTTAGGGTCCATGAAACTCCACTAAATTTCATTACGTGCTGCTGATGGAACAATTTTGGGACACCGTGTACTTACAAGTAGTTCGAACCTCTCAGACTTTTGGGAGTCACGCTGGAAAACTAGACCCTAACGTTTTCAAAAACAAGGGAAACTATGGGTGAAGATCATAAGAAACTAAGAAGAAGGCTGTAGCACTCCTGGAAAAATCACAGCGGTGGTATTAGGAAGGAAAAGTTAAGGCTGTCATACGAAAGGTCGCGGTTCGAATCTCACTTGCGGAAGTCCCAGGACATCAAGGGAAGCCATGAGGGATTTAGGTACAATATCCGTAGCTGACACTATTATGGGAACTACAACCACCCGCTTGAGACGCCAAATTTCTTTGATTCTCCGAGGCAATGGCTCATAGTTCACCTTCTTCTCCACATATTTCCGTTCAGTGTTGCTATTATAGGGGATAGCAACATCAATAATAGAGCGGAGCGACCTGTCTTGTCAACTAACAGTACGTCAGGCTTGTTATGTGCAGTATAGCGATCAGTCAGAACTTGCCGGTTCCAATACATGCTCTAAGCAGAACTATCAAGTACTGCTTTGGACATAGTTGTCCGTATCCGCCGCTGAACGTTTTCCAGATTGGTCTTCGTCGACGGCAATATTCCGAATGCATAAGCCAGTGAAGGGATGGCGAATACATTCAACGCTCGTATTTTATTCTTCCCCGGGAGATGCGATTTCAGTACCAGACTTACACGTCACAGGAATTCGGACAGCAGAGCATCCTTCAGATAACCAACTCGAACATGGGTTCCTTACAGAATTCCTAGGTACTTGTGGAAGTCTGTCTCGGTCAAAGCTATGATGTGGAGGTCACCAATGCTATGTCCGGAATGCGGCTCGTGATGATCTTTGCGGATGGCTTGGATTCGACACTTGTCTAATCCAAACTCCATCCGAATATCACAGCTGAATATGTCTATTATTCGCAACAGATTTCTAAGATGGTCGTCAGTACCAGCATATATCTTGATGTTATCTAAGTACATCAAGTCTATCAGTTCGCACTTAGCACGCAGGCCATATTTTATTGCAAAACCATGCCCTTTAGCTTCATTCAGCAGCGATGAAAGGGGGTTCAGTGCCATGCAAAACCAAAGGAGACTCGACGAATCCCTCTGGAAGTTGCCCCTTCGTATACGGATTTCTTTGGTCTCTAGTTGCTTGTTCTACACCTACCGAGTCGATAATGAGTTGCTCTTTGCAACCCCTTGAACCAACTCGGCAGCCCTTCTGCTCTTCGCACAGAATGTTGTTGGTCTTGAGGTGCGCATTGACCCTTCCACTAATAATGGACGTTATGAATTTGTAGAGGGTTGGTAAGCAAGTGATCGGTCTTGTCTGCGGGGTCCTGCACCGTGTCCTTCTTGGGAATAATGTAGGTAATCCTCGCAGTGAGGAAGGATGGAAATTCCTCCAGCCGACTCATGACCTTACTTAAACTGTGTGCGAACCGACTGTGTACGCTGCTAAATTCTTTATACCAGAAATTCTGCACACGATCCAGAGCTGGGCCCCTCCAGTTCTTCAAGCTGTTCAAGTTCAATAAGCTGGGTGGGTAAACCCCAAAGTCCACCCCAATCTCTTTCGCTTCCGTTATCGAAAACTGTACTGTCTGGACGCTCTGTTGGGGGTCGTTGAGAGATCTGAAAAAGCTCCGCCTATTCCTCGCGTATGTTGCATTCTAGACACGTCTGGAATGACTTTCGCCATACCGTCGTAATCGACTGCATATGACAGAAAGTTTCTGCTTTAGTGTATCCAGAATTTCAACTACGGGTGTTTCCCTGGGGATGGCATAGTTCCGGTAAATCCTCTGCACTTTATTCTTCACCCGTCTGCCTTAGTGAGTTCCGCCGACGTTCCGGACGAAGTTTCCATGGTGGATCTCTTTGGTCACTCAAACCTATAACACGAAAGCGAATCTTCTGACCGTGTAATCTGATAGCCGTAACTGCATCACGAAGTGATTGTAGTTGCAGCAGCGACATATCAGCACACAGTCGAGAAGCAATCTCATCATTGATTTGAGATAGAATTTCTGGAGTTGCTGGAGATGCATAGAGCCTGGAAATACCTGGTCTATGCAAAGTATCCATATTTGAGAATTCTATACACGCTCTTTGGAATTCGTCCCGGACCTCAGCGGAAACCTCAACTGGACGGTGACAAGACAAGAGTGCTTCGGCGAGTACTGAAACTGTTGCCTGCAGTGCGGCGTGGTGTTGTTGATGCCGCCGCCTCTGTTCCCATCGACTCTCAGTCACCAGTTTCCCCCATGATCTCAAGTCGAACACGCTCCATGATGGTGGCCGGGATTGTGTCGCTGCCAGTTATAAAGGGTACTGGTCTGCGACCCGCTGCACGGTCAAGTGCGTGAATTGCGGGAAACGCTCGACGAATCTCTGGTGCAACAAGGGGCGGTAAGATGATGTACCCGCCCCCGCAGGATGAGAAAGGGGTTCACTTTTCCAGTTCATTTCATCTGCTGCCTACGTGAACCTGCTGAAGTGGTCGCCACAGTTTGTGGCGAAACAGCTGCAGGAATCATGTTCAATCAAATTAATCACGCCTTCATTGAGAAACGGGTTCCACCTGGTATCCTTGATGTAAGCTCACATCCCGGGAAAAATTGTGACGGCGACCATTATCTCCTCTGAACAAGATGTCTATGTTGGATAAGAAACCATGGGAGTACCAAGTTCACGCTAGCTCTGAGGTTCGATATTGAAATGCTCCAGAATGAAAGAATGACATCGAAATTCGTCGGAGCGTTCGAAAAACAAATCACAAACAATAATATGTTATAATTCGGACGATGGACCTTAGGCAGACTGCGGGGTTCGACAAGAATCAGCCTGCGGTCCTCTCCTGTTGATAATAATGTGTGACGAAATTTTAAAGTTCCAACTGCCCAAAGGACTGACAATCATTGGCTTCGCAAACGACACTGGTATGACTATTGTGGCACAAGGTATTGATGAGATCGAGATAGTCACAAACGAGGCAATTTTTGAAATCAGTTAGAGTAACTTTTGATCATCAAGTGAAGGAAGCAAACTTCGATAAAGGTCAGGATTGGTGAACACATAATACAGTCGCAGCCAACGCTTAAATACTTAGGAGTCATGGTTGAACAAAGATTGAAATTTAAGTCCCATTTTAAAAATTTAGCAAGCAAAGCTTCCGGGGTGGCTACATTGTTTGCAAGAATGTTATCAAATATGGGTGGTCCAAGGCAAAGCTCCTGATCTCGAGAGTTGTCAGCTCCATCTTGCTTTATGCAGCTCCAGTCTGGGCTTCGTCTTTGAAGTTGGTAGCAAATAGAAGAAAAATCGCAGCCCCATACCAATTGATTGATTGATTACGAACGTCGTGCGTTTACCGAACAACTTTAGACGAAGCAGCTTGAGTGATGGCAGGCATGGTCCCCATCGACACCTTGGCGAACTAGGGACGTCGTCGCTATGACCATCATATGCAATCGGCGAGTCCAATACCTATCGTCGGCAATTAGCACGAAGTGAATCTTTTTTCGAATGGAAAAAAAGATGGGGTGATTCACCTAAAGGATGGTGGACACACAGGATTATTCCAGATGTCTCAAAGTGGATCAAACGAAGGCACGGTGACGTTAGTTACCGTCTAACTTAATTCCTAAGCATACACAGGAGGTACCGTGCATACTTTATCGCTTCAAGCGTGACGACTCCCCGTATTGCCCGACATGCGTGATAATTCCGGAGGATGCGGAGCATGTTGCTTTTAACTACCGGCGTTCGCCGCATGCAGAGTGGAGGCGGAAATTGACACCGGGGCATGGTTGACACTCCCACATGCTAGCCTCTGAAACAGCTTGGAGGGCGATGGAAAAATTGATGAAGGCGATACACAGTCTGCTAACGAGGGAGGAGCTTCGGAGGAAAGTTACAAATAACGAGGTGGTGCAGTTCTTAACTGATCCTGCCCCGCGATATAATACCGAAATGGCAGTCCTGCGAAGTAAGCGAAGGTGAAGGAGGTAGTTTTAGTGAGTAAAAACTCACATAACCGTATGGTAGGAGTCAGCGGTAGGTTTTGAACCTTTCCACCTACTAACGCATAAAAAAAGGCGGACTGTCAGACAGATATTGATCCGATTTTAATAAGGTTTTGTTTTGCAAACAAAACCTTAACAACTGACCAGAAGATTTCTTCTGGAAAACGCTGGTATTAGTTGTCATAAGTTAAGGGATGAGATCAAGTTTTTCGTTGGGGTCCTTAAAGTCTACTATCTATGTATGCACTTTTGTTAAAACTCTTTCAATCGATACATCCACTCAAAACTTTTCTGGTTAATCCACACTGGGACTAAGAAATTGGAACCTAGAATGTAGGCTCCTGAAAGTACAAGATGGCGGTGCAGGAAAAGAAATTATTGGGCAGTGGGGTAGCTGACTCTCGAATGCAAAAAACCCAATCAAATTCTGGAACGCAGGAATGCGTCGTAACTATAACCTACACGCTTATTGTGGACCAAATCGTGACAGTGACCACTATCTTGATGGAGCAAGATATTGATGAGGGATATCAAAGAATGGGACTATTTGTCAGGTTTGAAAAGTGGGCAGTCATCAGTGCTATTCGCGCTGCGCTGTCATTATCCCGTACGGGGTGTGTTGGATATAGTGCTTGTACGATACGGTACATCTCGTCGGTCTTAAGTGAACA
This sequence comes from Hermetia illucens, assembly GCF_905115235.1. NCBI lineage: Eukaryota > Metazoa > Arthropoda > Insecta > Diptera > Stratiomyidae > Hermetia > Hermetia illucens. The sequence goes on from NC_051850.1 coordinate 174,285,992, forward strand.
GGGTTTCTGCAGAACCTCGAGTGGTGCACACCGAGAGCTTGCGTCAACCACTTCGAAGGCAATGTCGACGGTCCCTTGCCGAGAAGTCTTCCAGAACTCGTCACCCGTCCTCAAGCGACTCCAGTGACCTCACTCGAGGTAGTCGCATTTTAACCGAAGAGTCCGTATGACTGGTTGGTAGCTAAAGTGCTGGGCTGTCGGAGTGGAAGGTCGCTGTTGAAATCTCACCTGTTGCATAGGGTTTTGTCTCCTGACTGGATGTCGGATACCAGTTGACTCAGCCGTGAATGATTGGTTTAGTCAAATCAGGGTAATAATTAGGATGAGCGCGATGCTGACCACATTGCCTCCTGCAGTACACCATTCTAATTAAACATGAACCTGGGAGCTAAGTATGTAGCTTTCCCGCACTTCGCTAATTTATTTGGAAAGAGGGTATATTGCAGTCTAAAATCTTGAAGCAATGAAAGATTTCAGAATTGTTCCTTCAAAGATCTATCGAGGGATCTGCGGGATAAAATCTATCGGTGAAGAAAGAGAGAGACTACCGTTATCATTTTGGAACCACCGACAGCCTGACTTTGAAAGACCTTAGCTTGGTGGACCAGAGCGATTACCTAGTTCGGAATCACAGTCGGGACATAGTATGAGGGCGGGCTCAAAAAGAGAAGGAAGGAGGTCTTCACCATCTATTACCTTCATAAGCGGTTCAAAAAATATTTCACGTGTCTAGTCCTGTTGGAAAAAACATTTCTCTCGAAATCCACCTTTCCTATTTGATTACTTACAACAAAACCTCCGCTCAAAATAATTTCCTTGGAAATTTGCAAAACGAGCTTCACAAGGAAACGAAATACAAATCCTCCAATTTATTTAATGTGCATTTTGCTGCCATCATTCAAAGGGAATTGCTAGATATTCTGTAGTAATTTAGCGGAACATGTGTGATAAATAAGAGCGTTCAATTATGAGTAGAATTTCGCAATACTCAGAGGACGCGTGGTTTCTCCCAGGCTGAAAATGAAATGTTTGGGTATTAAAACAAGATGAAACAAAGTTTTAGAGAGTGTTCGGAAGATAGGGAATGAAGTGTGATATATCGAGGATCCTAGCAGATACATATGTACGAAACGTTTATTTTCATTAATGCGTTGTCAAGATGAGTTGTGTACGGAATTTCAACTGATGCGGTAATTGATGTTCCAGGGGAGGGAGGTTCTACCATATGTAAAAGGGATGGTAATTTATGAGAAGTATTCTCTGAGTTAAAGTTGGATGTTTGTTTCTCTGTGACTTAATCTCTTTTCCCCGGAGGTCTATTTTGAGAAGCTTATCTTCTCTACTTTATCCGAAAGAAAATAAAATGTCCTTCGCTTTGCTTTTGAAGTTATTTTCATGATAATTCACACATCTATGAACCACGTGTAAATTGACTTTAGAAGTTTTAAAAAACAAATTTTTTTAAAATGTCTGTCTACTTGTCACACATAGATATATCCTCGTATGTCATTGGTGGGAATATGCGGTCTGCGAAACCCTTTACAGGGCAGGGTATGTGACTTCAATTATTATAAACCAATGGAGACTCTCAATAAGGAGTACATCACGCCAATGATGGCACCCTGCTGTAAAACATGTTAGCGGAACTATCTACTAAACGTCAAGGCTTTAGGGAGGAAAATACGACGAAGTATAGATTTTGCGGAGAACCTTTCGTAGCATCTAATCGACCCTTTCAATAGGAGTTCGAGGGTTGCAAGGTCACCACCTTCGATCAAAAACATAATTCAAAGTACAGAGAACATCACACTAACAGAATGACTGACGGTTTCGTCCAGTGTAGAGATAACTCGTCAGATGCTGCCTCACCTCTCCCCTGGGAGCATGTGAACTGAAAGTGGTTACAGGTGGTAATCGCTCCTTGATGTATGTAACACGACATGAGACATGATAAACTAAGTAGAAGAGCAGTTGTTTTGTTTAAGGATTGAGGGAGTTCTAAGTCCACATTCAGTTGATACCGGACCGGACTAATTAGGAAGAGATTTTCTTGCACATTTGTGGTCCACGAACCTCTCTTTTTGAGCTAAATTCCTGGATTTTCAGAAGGAATATTGACGGTTTGGTCCTAGGTAGAGGTTACTCATCAGAAGCTGGTGCACCTTTGCCCTGACACCAGCGTAATTCATTAAGGAGAAATTGTCTAAGAAGTTAAGCGTTTCAGGAACAGTCAGTTCCACAACAAAGCCAACCAAGGTGCGAGGGTTGACAAGGTCTTAATCCTATAAATACAAACTGAAATATGTAAAGGAAGCTATTGGACAGGGAAATCTCAGTCGTAACCCTACTCATAAATGGCGCTGGCGCATATGTTAAATCTACTCGGGGGATTCGAACCGGCAATACATACCAATACAATACAGTTGTCGAGCTTGGGTCGAAGACCGCTGAGAACAGTACGTTTTGCCAGATCGTCCAGAATATTCTAGGCGCCCACGTACACCCTGTAAATAACCGATCTAGATTTTGTCACTACCACGGAAAAGGTGGAGGGAGCGATAAAAAGGGATTACCCAGATGTGAGCAAGCTAACTGAGTTCTGCACCTGCAAAGGACAAAAAATCCCCTTGAGAAGGCAGCCAGCCTTCACTACTTCATTAAAAGAGAACAAAGATTAGGTAGATCATTTGCATAATAAGGCGAATAGTAGCCCCGACCTACTGTTTTTAGTGCTGGGCCTGCGGACATATAGCAGTGTAATTGCTCACGACCTGATGAGGCAGATGGTGCCAGCAAGAAGAGCTGACTTGTTGTTTCTCAGCGAGCAGTACGGAGATAGGAGCTTACTATCGAGGTATGCCGTCCGGGTGAAAGATAGGTTACCTTGCGATTGCGGGCTTATCGTCGAGGAGATGACTTCGTTTTGCGAAAATAAATTTTTGCAGCGTTTACCTCACACCAAATGAATCTATGTCAACTTTTCTCGCCGCCAAGGAGGACGAGATTAAAAATACTGAACGGAGAGTTTTAGTCGAATGGGTCTTTAACGCCAGAGCCCCCGAATTTGGAATGTCTCAACCAGATTATCGGAGCACACAGGTTTTAGGGATGGCCGTCGAAACAAGACTTATTGAACTACATGTCGGACAAATGAACAACGCAAACACCTACCGGTTAGAGTATGGGAAAAATCGATGCTGAATAATTTTTACGAAGCTCTTTCAAGAAGCGTAAGCCAATGACAAGACGCGGACAGAAGAAGTTCGACTGAATCGTTAGTTGATTCAACAATGAGCCATACCACCGCAGCTTGCAACGCATCGGCTCCAAAAAGGAAAAGGATACCTGTATACTGGTACATTGCATGTCCTACATAAGAACTGCCTCTGACTTCGGTGGATTGCTTAACGTGCAGGGGGCCAAGACGGAATGTCCTTTAGACCCGCAGAATCCAAGATGCGCCACGCTACTGGCAGGAGCTGAGAGCTTGGGTACAAGCCGAATGGACGCTGTCGATGAGGGAATGAACGCTTTGGAATGGCTGCTCTTCATTATAAAGGTACAAGACCGAATGGTGTTCTCAGCGAAGTGCTGAAACTTGTATGTAAATACAAGCCGAACTTGCAATTCAGCGCATTCAACGCATGTCTGACAGTGGATTCTGCCATTTGGTGCCACAAGCTTGAGGCACTGCAAAGTCACTTCCACACTCCAGGCTACCTATTGCGGATATTGAGGGATTATTTAAAGGAGCATGTGTTGCGCTACGAGTCATGGGAAGGACAGCAAAAAACGAAGACCACATCGGCGGTAGCTCAGGTATCTAGTCTTGGCCCGAGCCTGTGGAATGCCTTATAAGAAAGTCTGTTACGACTCGAGATGCGTGAGGAATCCCATCTGGTCAGATACGCAGATAATGTTGTGACACTGGCTACCACACGCAAGGCTGGGTAAGCTCAGTGCATACTGGGAGGCTTTGGAGAACACCAATATCATTATCTTGAACAAGGAGGGGTTTCCATAGTCCTTCCTTTTCAGGTTGGTGGAAACATGGTCAAATCCGGCGGTGGCATAAAGGTGTGCTTCTTCGAATAGATTCGCAACCCCGTTGACAATTTTGCGGCTAGAATATTTCCATTTTGCTTGCTGATGTCCAATGTCGGAAGTTTCCTCATATGCTTAAAAGATATATGTGGGATAATAATAGAGTGTTTGGCTTAAAGATTTGCCAGTTTCAGGTGCCAACCCGAGTACCTTTAATTTTTCCGAAACATCCTCCTCTGCAATATACGCTCTTTATAACTTGGCCGCCAGCTTGGAAGCCTTACTAAGTTTCCCTTTCAGACCCAAAGCTATATTACCCCAATAACTCTCCTCAACTTACTGCAGGTAATATTATTATTTCCATTATAACAACCATGACAGCTCAGAGCCCCACTTTGCTGAGGTGATAGCCGTTGAATGATGATGAAGTTAGTCCACCTAATCCTTTGTATGATTTTTACTAGACTCCATTACAACCCTTTAGAAACAGACTAAAAACTCCGAACAGAATCCTCTCGGTAGTGTTGCTTACTTTGCTAAACGACGAATTTGACGTTTCTTTGGGCTCTTTTTCTTTCTTAATAAGGCATACCTACAGCTTTTTGGACAATTGTTCAGATCATACTGGGGTAGCGCACATTAAAATGTAGCATTCAAAGGACGCCTCATTTAATTTGCTGCTCCTAGAGAAAGATATTGATGTCGCACTAAAATAGGGGCGCCGGATCGGAGGTCACGGAAATATCAATGGGCTCCAAAGCAAATATTATAATTTTTTTCAGGACAAGAGACATTGGTCGGGACAGACCTAAAGGATATATCCTCACGAGTTCCAGCAATCTAGTTGGCTGACGACTGATCAACTCCGCCTGAAGAACTGAAACGTTTGTATTCCACTATAGCAGCAAAGAGGAACAATTTGTCGGTAGGCCGCGACACAAATGCAAGACATACGCAACGTAACAGGAGCAGTACGCCAATCTTCCATTTTTGTATCAGTTGACAGTTGTGAGGATGACCTTAATGTTACCCTTAGGGTGGAGTATTGGAGAGTGTCTGACCAGAGATCCTTTTTCGATAACAGTTGGATACTTTTCAGTCTACATCTCGCCCCAGAGGGCTCCAAACCTTTCCGAGACCCCAAATGGATTGACTGGAGGAAGTTTGGTCAAATTATCAATTTGGCAAATATCAAAATTGGCACGACCCATGAACTGGAGTCAAAGGTCAGCGCTCTGGAAAAGGCATTCGAAATTACCTCTATTGTCCCGTGTGCTGCCAAATACCGCAAAAAAAGAAATTGTCACCATGGTGGAACGAAGATATGTCCCGCCTCAGGAAACTGACCAGGGCAATCTTCAACGTCTGCCACATGGCAGAAATATTAACGGCCGTTCAAGGCAAATCTGCGAAGCTCAGTAAGATTCTGTCCAAGGAAAATTGGAAGAATCCTGGATGGAACCTTCTGGTGAAAATCTGGAGCTACCCTTTCGGACGCACTTCCCCGCCAGCGAGGAGGACCTTTGCTTGGAGGTTACACCGTCCCCGCCATGTAAGTTCATCAAATCGGTATTTAGCGAGGATAAAATTGGCTGGATTATAAACAACAGATTCTTCATACTACAGAAGCTGCAAGAAAGTGTTGTGCCGTGGTTTGTCAAGACTTACCGGAGCTGAATGTGTTTAGCACAAATACCGCAGTCTTGGAAACGGGTACACTTGGTTTTCATACCGACAACGAGCAGTGGCCGCCATAAGTCCGCGAAGGACTTTAGAGCGTCACCCCCTTCGTATTGAAGACCCTAAAGCACGTCCTGGACATCCACTTAAAGACCATTATGGAGAGAATATTTTTTTTTAGGTTCCAGCACGCTCCCCACGAGGTAACTGGCACGGTTGAGCAGTCACTAAAGCACAGGCAGTATATCCTAGCTGCTTTCCTGGATACAGAGGGAGCACTCAATAACGTTGGTACCAATGCCATCAACGAAGCTTTAAGCGGTATTGGATTGGAGAGGTATCTTACGCTTTGGAGAATATCCATATTAATAACCAAAGTAATCCAGTTTGATCTAGAAGGTAACCATTTGATCAAAGCTGTGAGCAGAGACACGTCTCTTGGTGACGCCATCTTTCCGCTACTCTGACTGATAGTGATGGACGAAATTTTACGGATATTGGACAGTAGCGAAGTGAAAGCGGTGGCGTATGCCGACGACTTGGTGATATTGGCGTCAGAGATGTCTCCCTCCATTATGAATGACATCGTGGAGGGAGCGTTGGGCACCGTGCGCCTGTGGGCGGCAAGATGCGGACTTGGCATAAATCTAACCAAAACTCATCGCCAAGACAAGGGTATTCGAATTCCACCTCCCGAGGGTAAATGAAAAGAGATTGGTTCTTCATTCCAATATAAAGAATCTGGGTATAATCCAAGATTAAACTTAGAACTATGAGTTAAGAATACCTGTGTAGTCATCAATGCCTGCAAAAGGACCTTTGCAATGTGGTTTCCGCCCGAGAATTGTTCTCTGGGTGGATACAGCCGTGGTCCGTGCCATCGTAACGTATGGTTTGATTAAATGGTGGGTGGACGCTGAGCAAAAGGTACAATAGAACGAAGCTTAACTAGTTTCAAAGAACCGCGTGTGTAGTCGAGTGAAGTGAGTTCGGAAGTACCTCGCGAACAATATGATTTTCCGACGAATTATGCCACACACAAGCCGAACTTCACGAGGAAGTTTGCTGTGGAGTTTTCAACCAGAGTAATGTGGAAGACCGCCGCTGAATGTTCAAGGTTACGAGACTGTATTCATTATTAACAGGTCAATGATGGTCTGTGTGTAGAGTTGAACGGTCTCCCAACATTCGCCAGTATATTTCAAGCAGAAGTCTGTCAATGGCTGCGGCATGATCGGAGCCCCAAGCGTAACATAGCCATTCTGACCGACAACCAAGTTGCCATTAAGGTCTTGTACTGAGCGCCAACTTCCCTCAGGCTGGTGGGGCAGTGCTGAAATGCGCTGAACAATCTAGGCGGCACGCTTGAATTCACCCTCCCCTGGGTTCCCGGGCAAATAAATATTGAGGGAAGTGATCGAGCTGGTGGACTGGCCAGACGGGGCTCCGCTCTTGGCAGTCCTTCGGTACGTAGAGTTTGTGTCCCGCTGGAGATTGTCAAGGGCGAAATCTATTTGTATTATTTAGCAGCTGCGGATCTCAGATGGAGAAAGTTCATCACCTGTGCCAATTCAAGGAGCATTTAGTAAGTCTGTAGCAAAATTCGATCGGGAGAGCTCTTGTGCTAGACTCGTGAAAATGTATATAATGTACCGGGGAAGAAGAAGGAGAGAAAGAAACCTTCATGCACTCCCTTTGCGATTGCCCAGCTCTTGCTAGGACCAGACTACGGACACTAGGTAAACCATTGTTTGAGAACCTGCGGGACATCTCAAGTTGCAGGGTAGTAGAGTGGCTTTCCTTCGTGGCTATTATGATCTGCGCCGGCCGGACTCTGCCTCCTTGCACCTATCACAATAGTCACGGTCTTAGGAGTTTGTGGCATCCACGGATACCTATCTACCTACCATCGCTTTCGCTGGTCACCTAGACAGCCTCCACATTCCAGCTCTCCCTGGTTCCCTACAACTGTTTACCACGGTCTGATGGCACTAAACAAAAGGTTCCAGTTGTCATATTTATATATAATTACAAATATTTGGGCTAGGTCTAGGCATGCAGATCCTTAGCAACTGTATAAAGACTGAGGTCGAATTGATTTTCTTCTCCTTTGAAAAACCTACAGTTGGGGTCTGACTCTTTTCACATTTTGGAAACTTCCTATTCCGGGTCCCGGAGAAAAGTCCGGGGAATCTCCCCTCCCCCATCCTCTCCCATCAGGCATGACCCAAATCAACGTGGCATTCCTTGGCCGATTGACAAACTTATTGATCGCTTGTATGTATCTATACTATTGGTTAGCCAATGCAAACTATTATAGTCTGGAGCGCTGTCTAAAACTCCAAGATAAATCGGAAAAGGACGATGAAGGAAACCAACTTTAACACAAAAAATATAAGTTTTGATTTTAGAAAAAAATTTCCAATCAATTTCAACTTATCAGAGTTCAAAGTTACCTGTCATTTTATCGGAAATATAATTTTTCGATAATTGCACTAACTTCGTAAAGGACTTTCTCCTGGAGCAAGTTTGATTGAAAACCCGCAGGCCGACAAACAAGCAAATCGTCTTTCATAGCCAAAATGTTGGTATACTTTAAAAATAGTATTTCTCATCATATGCCAGGCGGAAAGTCCTGGGTAAGGGAGGTGGTAAAAACGAGCCCCAAAAAAAACCCTTAGAATAGAAAGCATCCATCAAATAATTTGTTGGAAATTTGTGTGAAACTTTCTCCACAATGAACCGAGAGAATATCGAAACAGATGAGTATGCATGGAAATACAAGTACCCTCCAAATTGGCTACCTCGTTGCACACATTAAATATGTTGCAAGGAGCCAGCAACAATGCAAAAAAGGCTGCACACCGCAAACTGATTTCGCCTAAAACTTTTCCATATCGCGCGACCAGCTATTCGGTGGCACCAGCAAGGAAAAGTTGGCACAGGAAAAAACGGTCGGAATGGTGCATAAGGAAAGTTTTTTGGGTGGCTTCCTTTTTTACTGCTCGTATTGTGGGAACGTGGTTTATGTCGTTTTTTTCCTGGTGCTATCAAGTGGCAGGATACCATTGCATATGGAACAGGGAAGATATATCGGAATAGATAAAGCGGTATCGGTGTTTGAAGTCCTTTTTTAAAAAAATCACAGGAACGTACCTTATTTACATAAAACAGTAAAATTAACTTGGCTGCATATAATTGGATGAGTTTGACGGTGGAAATATTTGAACATATCGCCGCCATTCAGGTCCTGACTGAAAGTTTTAATGATGGAGATGAAATGTACTAAGTAGATGTCTTTAGCGAAAGTAAGGATACAAATGAGGGTGGTTCAAATCTGAGGTCGAGGACATGCACCTCGAAGAGCCTGAAATTGAGCATCGCATCCTACAATTCATAAGACAATAACAAAAGGACTCCCTAATGAAACAATTCCAACATCCTCCACCTCAGTTCTCTCCTAATTTTCTGACTACACCATCCTCCTTCTTAGCCATATTTTAGATCCAGCCCCAGCTTAAAAGGACTGAAAATTATCTCCCCATCTCAGAGCCATCAGAAACCACAAGCTCAGGTCTATTTTTTGTTGTGTGACATTGTTTTTGTTGCTTATGTCCTTATTGTCGTTCTCCTGCTGTGATTACGTAAATTAGTTGCACGAGGTTGAGAAGACATCCCACATAAAACAGGACCGAACTAGAAGAATGACTCAGGCTAGCAACGGCAGGAGATAGAGCTGGGCGGAATAAAAAAACCATTGGAATATTACCAAGAGCAGCAGCAGCAACATCATCATCAACGCAATTGTTTCAATCTTGGAAATAAAAAAAAAAAAAACAAAACACAAGGAATTACCACCACACTTGTCCCGGGTATTTTATGGGTTGGTCCTGCTTCTCTGCACACGTACACATGCAAATATGGCAACCGTAGTGGCATTAATGGGGCTTAGTTGTTTGCGGTTCTCCGCCTTTCTAGCCTGAATTACATGTCCTGGCAATTTATTCCTTATATTAAATTAAGTTATAATCATGGACCTTTGGACGGGAAAGTGGGGGTGGACTGAAGAGGGGGTAGTTTAAAATTTGATGCTGATAATTAGCATACGTGATTATTGCCCACCTTTTCCCTATAGCGGTGTGTATGCATTTAAGCTTGAAAATAGTCTGGGAAACTCTGATAGGACATGCATGGTCATTTCAGGAGTTTTCAGCTCATCAACTGCAAACAGTACGAACATATTCTTAATAAATAGCGATTTTAAGCCACTAGGAATCGTGACCGCTTATTTTGGATAGAAAGGGGTGATTATTTCACCTGGAATTTGCTAAAGGGGATGTATTTCATCAGCTTCATTTTTGGTGGCCTTGTGGCGCGGCAGGATCTGCAGCATTCGAAATTTATTTCGAATGTTGCGGATGCGGACGGGTAGATGGCGCTGAACGCGGAAACTCTCCACTCACTCGTTTTCAGAACGCACCGGGGGAGTGGAGAGCCAGCGGTAAAAAAATGCCGTTGGTTGGGACAGTAAGGACCGCATGGAAATAAGTCGGTCTCTTCTGTTTCCAACCGCGGCTACGAACACTTCGGCTCGATAATAAAAAAATAAGAAAACGGGTTATAATTTATTTTAAATTAATTTGAAAGAACCAAGACACAGTGAAGATTAGTTAAAGTAACCAAGACACAGTGACGTTTAGTTAAAGCCTTATTAGCGCAAATATTGAGAATCGTTTGGCTGACATCCAAAAATAGGCTCAGGTGATGGGGTTCCCACTGTCCTTCTAAGTCACGTACTCGAGGAGGGCGATCATCTGAAGCCTCACCGGAGGTTATCTGGTACCATGGGAACCGGGATGGCCCTCTGAGAGCATATGCTCCGGGAGAATTCCTGGAGGATGTGTTCTCGGCCTGGTTATTTGCGGTTGGCCCCCTAGTGGGAGTTTAATGGTGGTTGTGGTTATGCCTACATCGCGGGCAGAGTTCCTCGGAACTCGAGCGTGGAGTTGCGCTGTACAACTCGGGTGCCGTACTCCTTAGTTGCGGCAGAGGTGTTAGATAGGCCTCGCATCCACTGATATGAATGCTGAGGCTGCACTCAGTATAAACCAGGACCGCTGTGCTTGCATGGCGGGGCTCTGATTGTGATCCCAAAATCAATCCGTGTCCGAAGAGGACCGTGGGATTATGCCTTCACGGCAGGTACTCACGTTCAACCCACACAAAAATTGCTTCATCCTGAGAATAAGATGATTTGGTTTTACGAACATTTTTGGATCGATTGCCAAACATATTTCAACATATTGACACTTAAATCCTACGAATACCTACGTACAGCTCACTAAATTTTAGCGGGCAAGGACTTGGATTATCCGCCAGTTTGGCGGAATGTCTTTCTTCCATTTTCTTGTGCTGATCTATTGGAAAAATTCGGTTGATTTTGCTAGCTTTATTTTGAAAGTTCCGCCCAAAACACTTAAATTTAGAGGCTTACGCAAACCTAAATGCCAAATAATAATCAAACAATTGTGCACACTCGAAACGCACGCGATCATTCGCCCTTTGATATTTTAACATTGCAATGTATATTTTCATGCTCGCGCGCAATTAGGTGCATTTAGCCTTAGCAGCTCAGCACATATATGGAAATCATTATATGCAACAGCAGTCTGTGTTTTTGTGATTATAGACAGAGTGCACTGGAGATCGATCAATCGACGGTTCAGAAGAAGAACAGTTGGCAATTTTTGATAGCACGATCAGTCGTTCACTCGAATAAATACTTTTTGCCAATGGTGGGTAGAAAAGATAAAGTCCTTCCGTAAGCAATGGACATTAGGATGTGGTGTTAGTATGCTAATGTAACAGAATGTATATTGGGATCCATAAGGGAAAGTGTCGTCTGTAAAATTTATCAAAGAAAGTTAACCTTTAATGAAAAAGCAAGGAAACAAGATGAACAGTGAGGGTTCGAATTATCGTCCGCCAATGCTTTGCGAATAAGTTAATGCATTTAATCAAACAATAGAGTGTTGACTAATCTAGTGATTCGCGTGATGTTTTGGGGCTCACGGATTAACATAACAGAGTGCCAGATTTTTGTGTTACAAAAGGAAACATCAACAAATCACCACGTGAACAATACGCGAGGAAAATTTCCAATAGTGGAAACATTAAAATTGGTTGCGAAGTATGTAGGGTGCGAATGCGGATAGTTCCTGCTGTGGAAGGTACATAGACTATGGACAAACGTCTAGAGGCTGTCGGAGATATGACAGGAGAATAGCAACCGCAGATTCGGCCAGGTGCGTCAGTAAGCGAAGACTCGTAACGAAAAAAAAAATTGCGTTCTCTGCAGGGATCAGGGGCTCCGGGTGGTGTTCCATCTCAAGAACCGAACCAGGAAAGGCTAGGATCACAGCGAACACTATCGAAACAAAGACCTAGTTTCATGTTATTTCAATTAAACGAGTACCGCTGCTATCTGGTTCCGGGATGGCCCTCGACTTCGGATTTTTGTCCAAGGCCGAGAGTGTATAGGGATAACGTATTTTAGCGTTTATCTACTACTGACTGAGACGATCTCGGACTTTTGAGTCAGGGTTCATTCTGTTCAAAGGCCGAGGCGAGGTATGCACCACTATGAAAAAGTGGAGTTCAGCTTAAAGGAGACTCCGCAGCGCATGATAAAAAGCAAAACTCGCTGCTGGCAGAATTTAGTCATCGACGAGGTGAATGGGGATTTGTGGAAGACTTGGATGTGAACTTGTCACTCGTGGTGCATTTAACGCTTACTTGAAGAAAGCTATTTTTCTTTCTGAGTGTAATTATGCGGTGTTTCTAGCGATTAATTATTTGAAATAATAAAACTTGTTTTTCCTGTTTACTAGTGTTGATTTTTATTTTGCCAATACTGATATTTCGGGAACCACTTGTTCCCCTTCATCGGTGCTAACAAGTCCGAGCCGAGATGTCAGTCCCAACTAGGGCATAATAAATGGAGCCATAAACCTTACTAAAACCAGTCCCATAGGGAAAGCAGCTTATTGGAGCCTAAGCTTGTTTCTAAAGAACGAGCGAAGGTGGGCGACCTATAGCTAATCTTAAGATTGGATGCATTAAAATCCGAGCGCGACTAAAATGGGGCGCTCAGGTTTGGAGACTCCACCAGGATTGCGTCACATTCTGAAAACCCCTTTTAAAAGACTGAGAGTAGGTAATTATTTGGAAGTAAAATCCGGTGGTTCAATAATGCTTAGGAAAATCTTCGGGAAGCGCTTTTCTTTCTGATAAAGGTGCTTAATGAGTACTTGGAGTAAAAATTAATTACGAGCAGTTGGTGAAAGCTTTCACTGAGTTGTAATTGACGAGCAACTATCTGGATAAATGTGTCCTGATTATAATCTACGAGAATCAGCAATCTGGTGGTTGATTGTGAGTCACAATACCGCTTGATAAACCGCTGAATGGTATCATTCTGCGAGTTGGCAGGGCTAGAGAAGTTATCAATAAGCAAGGTAGTAGACAGAATAAAAGACGTGGATTTACGCGAAGCGTCCGGTTTAGAATGCTACTAACTTAAAATTGCAAAATATAGGTGACAAAATTGAGGAAGTTGACACCAATTGATTACAAGGAGACGGAGATGGAATTAACCTCTCTCTTAAGAATCGATATCAATAGTCTGAAGGTGCTTGAAAGCAAGCATTGGAAAGGTTACATTGGTTTACCGCAGGTAACTTTCAGAAATATAAGGAAGCACCTTATGAACCATCGCACGTAAAACAAACTGGCAGTACCATCATCACCTTGAAACTAACAAAGAAATTAAGGTAACTGTAAATTATCTTCATAAAGCCAAGTTTTTCCTAATCCCCTCATGCCCTTCTTATGTTCCTTTAACGATTTTTAGAGGCCAGAACTCAGCTCTGGCGATAACCAGCTGCTTCTTTCTCCCCTCGACATTAGCATGCTACCAAGTACTCAGCACCTTCTGTACCATTCTGTCAAATTTCCTTCATTGGTTTCCCTGTTCATTCCCTCTTCCTGTAAGTCCTTGAGCTTTTACCCAACCTGAGTCACCACTGAAGTCCACAAGCAAATCATCCAACATTTACTTCTAGAGAAAAGTTTTTGTCTTTTGCTGATTTTGTTTTTTTAAGACACTGTCTTCCTCGGTCAAACCTCTAAAGAAAGGATTGGCTATAGGTCGCCTGTCTTCGATCGCTCTTTAGAAACAAGCTTAGGCTTCAATAAGCTGCTTTCTCGATGAGACTGGCTAGCGTCGAAGTTTCACTGGAGTCCGAAAACCTCAAAAGATTCTGACCTGATATTCGGCATTCCTTCATCCTGTCCAACTATCTCCTCCTTCGAATTCGCTGGCTGTTCTGCTTAGTTCCCCTAACTATCTTGTGATTTGCTCCAATGCTATTTTTTCTCAGTCTATGCTCCCTCTTCCCCACGACGGAATGCAACCCGGAGCGTATCTGCCATCCCCCTCCGCCTTTTTTAGTCGAGTATCTCATTGGCGTCAATATTAGGTTTGGTCTCCAAATCTCTTTCTGATTATTCAGTTCGTTTCTCTTCCCTTATCGTTAATTTTTAACGAGAGCTTGGAGGAGAAATATTTCCCACCTGTATAAATAAGCTCCACCATCATTATCGTGACTTCGGCCCCACATGCAGTTCCCGACTTCCAGCGCGCAAACTAGAACCACATAAACCTGGTACTCAAAAATAAACTTCAGCCTCTCCTGCTCCCATCCAACAGTACAGTTCCGTCAATGCATCGAAACAATACGGCAAGTATGTGAGGAACTGATCCCATCCCGTCCCTTGAACGACTGCAACCCCGATGACACCCTAATCGGCATCCAATATAAAAAAGCCCTCAGGCGGAGACTATTTAGAAATAGATACACTCAGCAATCCTTTCACCTTCTTTCCGAAATCCGCGAACCGAACAGGTCCATCGGCGAAAGAGTCCTCACCGTCTACCCCCAATATCTTCACAACGGCCTCTCCAACACCAAAATGAACTCTGGTACATACAGGGAACTCAGGAAAACCTGCTCGCCTTTAGGCACATTTGTCCAACAAAACGTATTCCTGCCCCAAAACATCCTTCCCACAGAAACGGTGAACGTCCTCGATCACCACTTCCTCTAGGTACACCACTGCACTCTCCACTTCCGTGGACGACGATTCGACAACGAGGTAAGTGGAAAAATCTCCCGACTATTTTTCCATCCTTCCTTCCTCATTCCCCAATCTACACAAAATCCCTTCACCCAAGCTTTCGCCGACCCAAGTCAACGCGAAAATATCCTCCCCATCCACTTTGTCAGTCCAGATGTCGTCAGGGCGCCCATCGCCGCCTCAAAAAAAACAAAAAATCGGTAGGACTTGATAAAATCCCCTCCATAGTGCTCAAGAAATGTGCCCCTAGCATTGCTCCCATCACCAACCGTTGCCTCATCAACGCCCACTTCCCAAAAGATTGGAAGGGTGCTCGTATAGTTCCTATCCCAAAAAAGAATCAGAATCCTCTAAATCCCGATTGCTATAGGCCTATCTCGCTCCTTTCATCTTCCGCCAAGATATTCGAGCGGATCATAAAAGCATTCATCGATGAGCACTGTGACTCCAATCATTCACTCCCTAAGTTTCAATTCGCAAACCGGCCCAAATACTCGGTTGAGCATGCATTCCTTGTGTTCAGATCGGACATCCTTCTGGGCCTCGACCAGAATCCGCCGACCATGGTCTGCCTCCTCGACATAAAGAAAGCTTTCCACTCCGTGTGGCAATACGGACTCGCTTATAATTTTTCCGAAGTCCTCCATTTCCATTTGCACCTCTGCAAGCTAATTCATAGTTTTCTTGACGGGCAGAAATTCTAAGTCTAACTCCAAGAACATCTCCCTTCTCTCTATTCAAGTCTGGCTGGGCCCCTCAGAGACCAGTCCCCTCAGCTACACTTTTCTCCCTGTATACGGTAGACCTACCCAAACCAATCCGTATCCTCCAATACGCGGATGACCTCATCCTCTACACCTCATCCTCTACACCTCCTCATCCTACAATAGAACGAAGCCTAATAGGATTCAAAGAATCTCGTGTGCAGGTGCTATGGGGGCTCTGCAGTCCTGCCCGGCAGATGCTTTCAATTTACTCCTGCATCTCCTCCCCCTAGACCTCCACATTAAATATGTTGCAGCGTCCGTGATCCGTGAGTCCGGATGCTGGACAGCGAAGTCCTGCGGCCACAGCAACATCCTAGATGAAATACCTCGAACTTTGTCACACGCAAGCTGAACTTCACGAGAAACTTTGCTGTGGACCTTCCTACCAGGGAAAAGTGGAAGACCGGCGGCATGTTGCAAGACTATGGCACGGTATTCTTTACGGACGGATCAAAGATGGCCTATGGAGTCGGCGTGGGGCTTTTCTCGAATACACACGGTGTTTCCAAGTCGTAAGGTCTTCTAGGTTTCGCCAGTGTATTCGAGGCTGAGGTACTGGCGATATTGGAAGTCTGTCGATGGCTAGAGCGTGATTCGAGCCCCAAGCGTAACATAGCCATTCTGACCGACAGCCAAGCGGCCATCAAGGCCTTGTACTCCACGACGACATCTTCCCGGCTGGTGGGGCAGTGCAGAGACGCGCTCAACCATCTGGGCGGCACGCTCAAGGTCACTCTCCTCTGGGTTCCCGGGCATAGGAACATAGAGGGGAATGAGCGGGCTGACGGATTGGTCAGGCAAGGCTCTGCTTCTGGTGGTCCCTCGGCGAATACAGTCGGTGTTTCGCTGGCGGCTGTCGGGGGTCGAAATCTACTCGCATTACCTAGCAACCGCGGGCCAGAGATGGCGAAGGCTTACAAGCTGTGCCAAGTCAAGGAGAATTTGGCCCTCTTATAACATAGCCCGATCACGAGAGCTCCTGTGCCAGACGCGTGCAAATGCATTCAAGATTACGGCAGTTTGCACGGGGCATATCCTACAACTCGCATTGCCGAAGCTGCGGAGAAGGAAGGGAAACCCTTTCTAGCTGCAGGGTCGGAGAGCTGCTTTCCTTCGTGAATGCTACGGGCTGGCTCTGAAGATCCGAGCCGACTGGACTTTGCCTCCCTGCTTACATAACAACAGTCACGGTCTTAGGAGTTTGTGGCATCAAAATGGTGCACCGAAGCGCTAATTGGGCTCCTCGGAGCGGCCACTGATACCTACCCTACTCGGAGCCAAAATTAACTACAAGCAGTTGGTGAAAAACTTTACGGGATTCAGCTGGTGCTCTGCCTGGCAATTGGTTAGAGGCCACAATACTGTCTGTTAAACCGTGAAATGGTTTCATTATGCGAATTGGGGAGGTTAGAGAAGTGGTCAAAGTAGTCGATAGGATACAGGACATGGACTTAATGGATGCGCATAGTTCAAAGACTACTGACTAAGCTAAAATCCAAAATATGGACCTCAAAACTAGGAAGTGGGTATCACTTGTTAGAAATAAGATGGAAATGGAGTGGAACTATCCTAAGAGTCGATAGCTGTAGTTCGAAGAAGCTTGAAGACACTGACTAGAAAAGTTTATTGGTTTATCTCATGTAGTTTTCAGGAATATACGGAAAATTTCAAAAATATAGACAAGCATCTGATGAACAACCGCTCTCAGATCATAAGTATATTCGCATGAAAATCGGTAATTAAGAAAATATATAGTAAAATGCACGCAGCACACTGCATTAATATCATGTAACCTGAGAATTGCGGTAGTGAGAGTAAAGAAGTTCATTGAAACTGACTACGACATTCAGGTGGCTGTAAGTGGACTTCAGAAAGCCAACGTTATCGCCTGTGAAAATAGTTGTAAAGTGACAAGAAAGTAACAGCAAACTAAACGCTGTTGGTGGAATCAGAACGTTGCTAATTGATTACGGAGACCACATGATCATAATAGGACAAAGAAGACAGCTAAGTGGCAGAAATACGATCGAACATACATATATGGACTCAAGCTAATGATGCTGGAATGTTGGGATGCTGGAGGAACCCGAAAGAACTAAAAAAAGTCCGGGAACCTTTTTAAAAGGTTATCTTCTAATTTTTGTTTGGAATCGAGGGAGTCTTGACTTCGCCATGCACTTGATGAGAAGAAACTTTCTCGAACTTGTTTGGCCATTGGCCCCACCTTTTTGGCGACTACGATTTCGTCCAGGGCAAAGGCAAACCAGTTATTGTTTGTAATTGAGGGAGCCCTGATGATGGTGGAGTGGAGCCCCGTAGTTATCTGCTTTCTTTCAGCTTTGGGTCTTTGGATCAAAAGACCCATCAATGGACCAAAAAAGTGGGAGAAAAATTCTCTTCAATTGGCCCTTTCCTCCACAAAGTGAATGGCGGCGTCAAGGCTCATTAATTCTACATAAAAATTAGTTCACCTTTGGCCGACTTAGGCTAGAACTACTATTCGGTGTTACGTTTGATTATGATGCGTACCCATGACGTGTTTTTGGATTAATAAAAAAGAGCAAACAATATCCACTACCATTCGATCTCACGTTGTTCCCAGAGCAGAGGTGAAGTTGCATTTGATGAGCTGCCTCTGTCCTGGATGGAATCATAGCCGCCTGTACTACTTTCAAAGTTTTGCGATGAAAACAGGTGGTAAAGTCGAGTTCATTGGTTCGGTTCTCCATAACAAAGCAAATAAGGATCACAGGAAATCGGAAGGTGAAATGACGAAAAACTCAATTGATCATTTGTTTTAGGGAAAATTTCTGCTTTAATAGCGGCATATGAAGCTAGTGCTATATTTGGTAACATATCATCGGCATTAAGGCAGGCTTCAGTGGCCTCCCCAAACAAAGTCAGGCCAGAGCTTATCGGCAATCAGATATGATCCCTTCTGTCAAAATATGCGAGGAACTGGTTGAGGAGCACTTAAAGGAAAAGCCTAACCTACCATTTTCATCGCAACCAGGTGGTGTAGTAGGTGTTTTTGGTAGTATTTCCTGCCAATCTATGATGTCAGGCGTCAGAGTGCACTATATAAAGTCAATATGTTGTAAGTGAATTTAGATGAGTTTTATCGTCACTACAGCGTCCTTAGATCTACCCTGGCATTGGAGGAATTCTTCCTGCTGTCGTCTTTAAATTGTTTAGCAAAGAAGAGGCGAGGTTTGCAGCTTACCGTATCGAACCAAATAGCATGTAGGCACACTTGGGGATACCTTTATGACCTAATACTATATTTCAGTCGGGAGTGTTTGCCATAGACCTGTCAGCCAGGGCAAATCTCCGGATCAAATAGAGGCATGCTAAAGGCCGTATTCTTCTTGACAGTCAGATCGTCCTTAAAGCTATCGAGTCATTATAATATAAACTATTATAAATTTAAATTTGTATAGTGTTGTTGACAATGAGAAATAGGAAGCTATTACGAGCAAATCTCCAGCTGTGAAAACCGTAGAGGGCCAATCAACTAGTCCCTTGATGGGAAACTCATCAACTGGTTCATCGAATGAAAACATGGGCTTGAGGCTCAGTGAATTTATGCTATAGAATCGATGAACGAAATCAAAATGAGCATACTCTTGCCGTCTCAAACCAGGTCACTGTCGTCTATAGAAGCATCTAAACACGATGGGTGAGATACCCTGTCATATGGTGTTAGTATGCCATGCAATAACGCGTTGGAAATGGGCGGTCCAAGTACACTTATCCGAATTTGTTCCGAGCCTAGTAAATTATATTACGTTATTCTCTTATGTGAACTTTTTAGCACATAGAATAAGAAACCATCGATTTTCACTGAAAAACAAATTTCAAAACCGTTTCTTGTAACTTTACTAGAAAAATTTTGTTAATAATTTTCACTGGTCAGGGTATGCCAAAAAGCGCTAAGCTAATAATATTTTAACTAAATTCTGCCGTCCCTTATAATCACACACCTCCTTCGGAAGCTTTTATTGGATTTCAATTACTTAATAGATAAAAGTTTATTTCGTCCTTACTATCCAGTCTGTCCCATCAGAATAGTCAGCGATAGTTCACCTGAGCAGCAGTTAAGGTTCTGAAAGGTAATAAAATGCACTAAAGTTGAGAAGCTGCGGCTGATTTGAGAGGGGCTAATAAAATTTGTCCAAACTGCAGGATATGCACATGGTACTCCATGATAGATCTGGGATATAATCTCTGTTGTAGGGATGAAGCTCTCACTCCTATAAATAATGACGGTCATAAAGGGGATATATTTTTGCATCCGGATGATAGTGGCGGGAGGCTATAAAGTTTTAGATGATAGGTTATTTTTTGGCATAGGTTTTATTGGAAATTTATTTGAGCTTGTGGACGATTGTCTATAGGGAACTATTAGATATATGCAGGTAGTACAAATCATAGTAAATAAGTGAAAATATGCTATAAACAACATTCGAGTTCCATGGCCATGTTTAGTGTGGTAGTTGCATGAAAGGTGTTATTATTTCTCAGTACAATCGCTGACACCATTTTATATCATAATAAATGTTGGAGTTTCAATTTATGCAAAGCTATTTAATTGCAAAATAAATTCAAGCTTTTGAAATAGTCGAGATACCAAATTTATTCCTATACATTTTCTATTACATCATTGCAGAATCCCTTTTGCCTTTTGATTTTTTTTCAGATTTTTCGACCCTCCCCCCGCATTCCCCACTTCTCCAATAAATGTCAAAAATAAGGCCGGCTTCGGAATGTACTAACCGAGACCTTTCATTTGATATCCAACATGCCTATATTTGGTGAAAAAAAATGTACACACCTCTTTTGCATGTAAGGGCACCCCCCCCTAATAATTTCGACGTAAAAGGATGTAACTCACTGTATGCGTGAACGTACACAGTTCCCACCTTTCCATCAAATTTGGTGTCAATTGCTATAAGCGCTTCCGAGAAATATGCATGTGACGGACAGACAGACAAACAGTGGGGGGATGTAAGGAAGATCCGGAGGAATCAAAAGGGAGATCTCATTCTGGAACTGAAAAGTTCCGAAGAGAGCAAACCCGAAGGCTTCCGCAGCCAAGTCAAAAATTTACTTGGGGAAAGTGCTGTCCTGCGTGCTCAAAAGCATGAGATCGTTATACAGCTCAAGGACCTAGATTCGGCCACTTCTAAGGCGGAAATCTGCACTGATTTGCGGACAAGTTCAAGTTGCACGACTTGCAAGAGGCATCCTTTGTAAACCTTAGAAAGGCGTATAGAGGAACACAGACGGCGACCATCCCGGCTGCCAGTAGAAGCAACGCGGAAGCTGCTGGAAAGCAAATCTCATTGAAGAGATGCTTCAAGTGTCTCTCGTACGAACAATTAGCGAGAGTGTGCACAAGTGAGGTTGATCGGTCTAGCCCATGCAGACGTTGTGGTGAAACAGGTCACATTGTTCGGGATTGTAATAAGGATCCCAAATGCCTGTTGCGTAATGGAGAGGTGCAAGTGGCTATAATAAGCGAATCCTATATGAACCCTAATAATGATGTATGGGTAGTTGATCCAACAGGTGGGACGGCCTTGTGGGCATGCGGGAACCAAGCCATATAGAAATATATGAGGCAATCCACAAGTGGGTTCGTATGGGCAAAGATGGACGGCATATACGTCTACAGTTGCTATGCTTCTCCAAGCCTGACGTTGGCCGAATTCAAGGACATGCTGGGCAGATTAGTTCTGGATGCAAAAGAAAGTCATCGCCGGTGATTTCAATGCATGGACCACAGAGTGAGGAAGTCCACTGACGAGTGCAAGACGGCGTTGTCTCTTGGAGGCTTTCGCGCAGTTAGATATCATATTGGCTAACGATGGTCTGGTTCCGTTGTGGATTTGACTTTTGTTCGCACTTCAATAGGTTGTCTTGTCCTGTCCTGGAACGTCAGTGAACAGTGCACCCATAGTGATCACCAGGCATAACTTTTTGACCTGAACGCAAAAGAAGCGGCTGGAAATCTGCTCCTCTAAGAACGAGGAAAACGTCAGGTTGGTCTGCAAAAGCAATTGACGAGCAAACTTTCATAGATGTGTGGTTGGACCAAGACACTATACAAGGTACACCATCGGAAAGAGCCCTTCATATCAGTGTATCACGAAGGGATGCGACTCATCGATACTGAGACGTTATACTGTCCTCAGAATAGTGAATTGTCAGATCTTCGGTCGGTGTGCCATCGGACCAGACGAGCAGCTCAGAGAACAATGGGTAGGAATGACCAGGGGGTAAAACAGCGAGCTTACAAGGAAGCCCGAAGAAACCTGAAGCTGGCTATACAGCGAAGTAAGAGGGGCTGCTTCATGCAAATCTGCGCAGAGGCCGATATAGACCCATGGGGAAGCGCCTACAGGGTTGTAATGGGTAGATTTAGAGGTCAGGCAGCTCTACAAATTACATGTCCCGATCTCCTGCTGAAAATCGTTCAAGGTTTTTTCCCTCAGGAGAACATAAAGGGAAACAGCCTACATACATCTTTAGATGTGGTTGTAATACCTTCAGTAACGAAGGAAGAAGTACTGAAGTCGCGGTGATTGCAGCGACTCTCAGAGAGCACCGAGGCCATCTTTGCCTGTGCGAACTCCGGGTCTTTGGAAGTGTTAGCGAGCATCGCGGACAAAATCCATGAGGTATATGCGCGTCCCGTGATCAGTGAAGTATCGCGGGAGGAAGCCCCGTATTAGGCCACTATGGATAGTTATAGACCCCGTAATGTCGATCAGGTCTTCAGAAAAAATGTGTTCCATTGTTAGTCTTTCTGTCATTTTTGATGAAGTAGCCGACTCTTGCATTCGCGCGCTCCTTAAAAAATACTGCAACATAAAAACTGAAAGTAGTTTCTCGCAGCTAGCTAGGCACGATGTACAGCACCACATCCGGACTACTGGCTCCTATATCTTATCGAAGGCGCATCTATTACCACCCCAGAAGCTCGCTGTTGCTAAGAAATAATTTGACATACTCTTGGAACGGGGTATTTGCAGACCATCAAATAACTGCTGCTTTTCTCCACTACATATGGCCTTAAAGCCGAAGGGTGAATGCTGAGCATGGGTGATTACAGACGTCTGAAAGCTCAGACTATTCCAGACCTTACCCCATACCAGCTATCCACGACTTTGCGCACAACTTCGCTAACTGCCGTGTTCTCACGACCTCGAACTTAGCCGAAGTGTACCATCAAATCCCTGTAGCTCCAGAAAGCTATTCCGAAATCGGCAATATGTACACCCTTCGGACTCTTCAAGTTCACACGGATGCCTTTTGGTCTGCGCAATGCGGCGCAAAGTTTTCAGAGGTTTTTCAGGCATTTTTTAAAGTCTTCTTGAGGCCAGCCTTGTACTTAACGTTGAAAAATGCGAATTCCTTCAACAGCGGGTGAAGTTTTTAGGCCACACGATTTCCCCTGAGGGAATCCACTGAAATCCAGACAAGGTTCAAGCCATCACAGACTCCCCGCAACCTAAAATAAGGTTTTTGAGAATTTTAAATTTCTATCGTCGTTTCTTGCCCGAAGCCGTACATCAAGAGATCTTTAACGGCCACTTGTCATGACCCAAGACGAAAGACAGAGGCCGCTCAGGCATTTGAGCTAGCCCAACGACAGTTGGTGGACGCTATACTCATGGCATTCTCTCAATCAAACGCACTCCTAGCCGTATTCTTCTATGCCTTAGACATCGCAGTAGACGCTGCCCTTCACAAAAAGGGGAACCAAATCTGGCAGCCTTTGAGCTTCTTTGCTAAGAAATTGAATACAGCCCAATAGAACTACAGCATCTATGATCGTCAGCTATTAGCCGCGTACATGGCAATCAAATACTTCCGATACTCCCTAGAAGACAGGCCGTTCACAATGTTCACGGACCACAAGCCTCTTATCTTCGCTTTTAAACAGAAGCCCAACAAAGCGTCCCCTCGCCAACTTCAGCACCTAAACTACATAAGCCAGTTTATTTCGGACATACAGCCGACGCTTTGTCAAGCATTTCAGAGGTTAAAATCCCTGCCATGGTAGATTTTTCGGCAATTGCTGAGGCACAGAAAGATGACGTAGTGCTTCAGAGCCTGAGGGACAATTACAAATGTAAATTTCGGGAGCTTCCCCTTTTCGGCTCAACTTTTGAAATACGGTGCGAAACCTCTGAAAAGGAACCAAGACAATATATTCCGGCCACTTTTTGCAAGGAGGTATTCCATACAGTACACGATCGAGTCATTCGGACAACGAATCATCTAGTCTCTCGCTGAATAAGGATGATAACTCCTGGGCGAGACAGTGTATCGCGTGCCAGAGGTCCAAAGTCACCAAGCACGTACAGAAGAAAGTAGACTCACTTCCTCGGTCTAGAAGGCGCTTTCACATGATTCACATCGACTTCATTGGCCCCTTGCGAGATTTGTATGGCTTCAATCATTGCCTCACAATCATCGATAGGTTCACACGGTGGCTCGAAGCAATACCTCTGGCCGACATTTCCGCAAAATCGTGCGATGAGGCCCTTTGCCGGGAATGGATCCCGCGTTTTGGAGTTCCAGTCGAAGTCGTTACTGACCAGGGAACGCAGTTCGAGTCTATCCTGTCCTCGGAGTTAGGCAAATTCCTAGGCTTTAAGCGCCATCGGACGACTGCGTACCACCCGTAATCCAATGGGATGCTGGAACGCTGGCATAGGACACTGCAGGCTCGTATAATGGTACATGATGAATGCTCCTGACGTCGATGGATCAAGAACGTCTCCGTGTTCAGGCTAAAGCCCTTTGTCCCTGGCCTTGAGATCTCGGGGAAGAGAGGTAAACGGCTCGTGAGATCAGCGGTAGAATTCAATCTTCGTTACGAGAACTGGAATATAATGCGTAATACGGTTACAGCATCTCTGACATTATATCTGGAAGCAGCTCACTTCAGAGAATCGTGCTCTACCGGTTGTGTGCAATTACGATATGCTCGAGAGAAAGCTATGCAAGGAAATGAATTCAGTTTTCTATGACCTGGGACTTGCGTTCCTTAACAAAGAAGGCAGCGGGAGTCATTTCAATCATAGTCGGTTCTGCGATAATATAGTGAGCAGATACTGCCAACAGCTCGTGGTCCCGGTGATTGCAACAAGGCACTTGCGATGTATCTCTTTACGAAGAGCATCAGCACATACCTGTATACCGTAGAACAGAAGAGGTTGCATCGCAAGCCAACCTCCACTATTCGCTGACTTAATGCCGAAACTCATTCTTCATCAAGGTCATTTCCAAGTCGATCATTAGTCCAAGGTGCTTGATTGTAGGCTGTTACACCATAATCGTCTCGCCGATCACCACGGGATGCAGACTTGGAATTCCCTTTTTAGCCAATATGGATGGATTTTTCCGGCAGAAGGCTGAAGCATTGGGCAGCCATTCATACAATTACCTGTCGAGCCAATATACCAATATTGCTTTGCATCTTTTCAATAGTACTTGCAGGTACAAATGCCGGAGCACCACCTTCACAGCCGATTAGGCGCAGACCTTTCAGCGTATCGAGTCTTCGCAAACCGTTCCAGAGGGTGGGCCCTAGACTGAATCCTTATCCTATTTCAGTAAGCAGGGAGCGGCTTCTCAGACAGTCACTCAAACTCTCCGCAAAAGGTTACGGGACACGTGAGAATAATGACCTAGTGTGTTTAACGTATCCTTCCATCTTGTGGAATTGAAAGCATTTTCAATATTGAGCATTTCAACGAGCACTACTCAGCTTGATAAACTGACAGAATCCATCGTGGATCTCCTTGCTCTAAAATCGAACTCATATCCCTTCCTCGAGTTTACTTCTGATGAACTTTTCGAGTACCTTCCCGACTGTGTTAAGCATACAAAATGGTTGGCATGCACGGTAACTCATGGTCTCGTTTTCCTCTGTTCATCAGCGCGAACTTTCCCACTTTCCAACGGGAAGAAAAGATATTCTCTTTCAGGTAAACGGTAATGGCACCGATTAGTAATTTGTGTACCTCTGCTGGGCTACCGGTGCTTTCTAATTTTTCATAAAGAGACAATCCACGGTGTTTTCACGCTGTTGATAATAACTCGAAAGGGTTGCGCAGATAATGATTCCCCTATATTGTGGTCCATCTGTTCGGCATTAGGTCAGCTCCAACGCGACTTTGCCTGTCTCAAGAGCTTTGCCGAATCTCCCAATACTTTAAAGACGTTCAACACGCAGAAAAGACGCTATGCTGATGCATCGATCGCTCCGAACGCAATGTGTTAATTATCATTTGCCGAGAAGTCTTCCAGAATTCGACACCTCATTGCCGATAACACTAGTAATTCCGATGTAAGGGTTACTTTGGGAATTCTTCTTTTGCAGCCTGGACGCGGAACGTTGGCGTGGATCCGGTGTTGAAAATTATGAGTCTCACCTTCACCGCCATTTCCAGGATCTGTTTACTATTAGGGTCTTGGTAGGTCATGCTCTGTTCAAATACCTCTCACTAAAATCTCCTGCAACCTGGATCTACTCCCTTTGCTCGAGACAGTGTCCTCTAGAGCATCAAGTTTGCATAGAGAATCCGACATTCTTTATTAGAAGAGGATCAGGTTATCCTTAAACACCGAATCCAAATAAAGCCATCATTTCTGCTTTTGGATTGAACCCGAAGTAGGCTACAGTCCAAAACCAAAATGGCAGCGGTACCTGATGGGTTCAGTAACACACGGAAGTCCCGGGGGTTTAACGCGAGATCCTACGGTGTAGGCATAGTCTTTCGTCCTCGTCTGTCACAGGTTGATTTAAAATCACAAGCAGAGCCGCACCGTGGCTAACACAGCGGTACTGTATTGTACTGAGTACACGCTTAGTACTCATATCAGTGAATTGTGAAACCTTATTTTGTGGCTGTTATATTGACTTTAAGAAGGGGGGGGAGTCCTCATATTTCTGAAGTGGGGATGTAATGTAATTTATTTTTCCGTATAGGCATGTGGGGTGTCAAATGAGAGATCTTCATTAGTACTTTGCAGTGAAAGACGAAGTTTTGAGTTTGATTGTAAAAGGAGGGGGGGGGGGGTGGATTGGAAAACGTAGTTACAAATCAAAGCCCCATTCGCAAAATCAACTCAACCTAAAAATCTGGCAAATCTCAATCCCTGAGCTCACTTGAAAAATTACAATTGCACATCATTATTTGAAGGAATCACATCTTTCCGGGCAAGTATTTAGAATTATGTGATCACAAGTAAGGTCCAGCGGAAGGTTGTCCCAACAAAAAAAATTATTAATGATGCAGGGAAAACGTAGGGTATTTTATCGGAGCTAAAAATCTCCTCAGGTCTTCGTCGAGACATAATGATGTATTGATGAAAGCAAGTTTCATCCCCACAATTGACCGGCAGGTTTTTTTCTCAACACTTCATTAAAGTCCATCATCTAACCGGGAGCAAAAACCAACATTAACGTATAGAGTTCACCCCCTCGTTGATACATTAGCCAACCATTCGAATCTCAGCATTTTGTCCGGAAAAATCTCCCTCAAATCACAGCATTACAACGTGTATATCCTTCAACTTCAAGTGAGAAGTTGCAAAAAGGGAAGCGAGGATACCAAATGGTCATCCAATATTGCACACGTAAAAGATCAACGCCTACCAATACAAAATCCATCAGCAGATATTTTTATGACGTAAGCCCTCGCCAAAGTTTAGATACCCAATACTCTGATTCTGGTCGAAAATGGGGGGGTGCAAACGTTGCAGAGATTCATCGTCACGAAGCCCACATACAAATATAGTTAAATGGACACCATCCGGTGGAGTAATAAAAACAATGATGGATGTTCTCGAGGATAGACCCTGGGATAATATAAATATCAATTTGTATGAAAAATACTTAATATTTGGCCAAGCGAAACGAGGGAATTGTAACTACATAATCCACCAAGATATTCTAGTCAAAAGATAGGAAAACGGCAGATGGGATGAGAGATAGGAGGGCGCAATGACTGTATCCTGGAATTGGTTTACACACGAAAAATAATCGATGAGTGGACAAAAAATTCCGAGAGTAGTTGGTCACAGTCCTGGAACTAAACGGACAGTCACCAGGGAAGGGAATTTCTCAAAAAGCAATTCCTGAACTTGCTTTTATCCTGCAAAAATGTGGAGTCGATAAATAATTCATTATCTTTGTCCTGAATTTCAAAAGATTATATGGGATCTAGTTTGTTTTTCAAAAAGCGTGTTGTTTTTAGATGAAAAATTTGGGATTACACAGTTGGAGGTTTAGTGGAGAAAACTTTTGAGCTCCGCTATACTATCTTACGTTTGTTGTTAAAAAAAGGACATTCACACATTCACTTCTATTGGGAAAATACCGACGATTCCTTGCATCCCAGTTTGTATCCAACGGTAGCCTGCACTTGGAAGCACCAATAATTGCTTTCAACAAAAACGATAGTAACTAAATGAGCAGTAAAGTGGAATACTCACCCCTTCAACGGCAGGCAAAAAGGTCCTTGCATGAATGATTCAAAACACTCGAACTTTCAGTCACTGATGCGCGCTATCCAAAAAAGTATCCAATAGATGTCATACGCACCGAAACAAAAAACACTTTGCACATTTCATCACAATATAAATGGTCAGAAACGATAGATTGGATCAAATGAATTGCAGGAAGAAGGACTTAGCTCCATCCCAAACTAATCGATGCACTCCCACACTGTATTCGACCGACCCCGTTGCTCGTCTTTCACTTAGTATTCCTGAATGAATGTGTATATTGTGGTGGAGTTTCTGTTACAGTCACTGATGAGGACAGAAGGGAGGAGCAATGGCCATCTGAAATTGTGTCCTGGCAAAACATAAAAAAAAAACCTGCTGTATATCGCCGTCAATCGAGATTGATTAATGTCCGAATTATCCGTGGTGATTGATGAAACGTCGTTTGGGTCCTTTTCATGGTATTGCTCATTGTTTCGATTCAAAGTGTCGCATCCTTAAGGTTCGGGCTTTTGTGTATTATCCTTACTTGTTTGTGCTTCGATTCACCCCAACTTCTCACTATTTCTATCCAGCTCTTATTAAAGTCTTATTTTGATGGAGTTCTTGAAATGTTATACTTTTCCTTGGGCATTGTTTGGCGGCAGATCTTCGAATGGCGGCGCGTGGAAACAATGGTAAATCGACACGGGGCTTTACTATTCTTTGTGTCCTGTAATGGATCATCAACTTGTTAATATCTTTCCAAAGTGCTCGAGTAGAAAAATTTTCAATTATAGGGAGTCCAAGTCACGATTTCTACCGGCTCCCCGAAGAATCGAAAAGTATTAAGCAGAATAAAGGCCCCAATGAGCCGACTTATATTGCTGGGGATCCTTTTGAAGTAAAGGTTTGAAATTTGAGCCCTCTTCAAAGGACAATTTTTCTGGCGTCGGTTCTTAATGATGCTATTCAGTATATTTACGGTACTTTGTTAATGATTTTTAGGAGCCTTAATTAATTCCGCGAATATAGCACACCTTAAAATCCAGTCCAGTACACCCTGGATGCTGCTCCGTTCGTATTAGCAGCAGGCAATATTGTCACTAACTCAATCTCAGCACACATTTCGGCAGTAATTTTCCGACTACACTCTATCTTCTGGTATCCTCACGCAATCTATTTGGGGCCAAATCACAACTCCTTCCATGTCAGTTCCACGTCGTCTTCTCTACATGTAGACCATTTGTCAGCATAGTCCTGGACATGGGTCGATTCTGGAAAAAAAGAAAGAGGACGAAAAAGCAATGAAAAAACCGATGAAAGAAAAGCATTAGAATATTGATATTGAATGTTGAAAAATGGGATATGCAAAGTCTATTCCACAAAAACACGCATATCGTTAGTAACTACATACACAAAGTGATAGTCCCGAAGGAACATAACCTTCAGCCTGGCCAGTTGAAAATCAGAGCATTTTCCCAATGTCGGAAAGGGTTCGGTGTTCCGTTTCCCCATTGTATCCTCGTCCGTATCAGTTCCTGCATGAAATTCAAATCATTTATCGAATACCAGTCCCAGTGGATCGACTCCGACTGGATGAGTTGGAGGATATGAAATGTATTTGGTCTCCCGTGCTGGGCGAAGACAGTGGGTTTGCCGTATTTTCCCTGATTGACTTAAATTTGTGGCTCCTTGGGAAAGTTGATATTTAAATTGAGTACGCAAGGAAAGTTACGTTTGAAGCAGTTTTGATTTTGAGCAGAGATTTCATCAGTTTTCCTGCCAAGGATTTGGGGTTCCATTTAACGAAGTCTAAATTCACCTCGTGACAGCATGCTTTAACTGGCAATGAATTGTCTGGGAACATACCGAATACTATTGATAATTCTTAACAAATGACCTCGGTATTTTCTCATTTCCTCCTATCACCAGACTCCTTTTTCAATACTGGTTCTCTTAGTTTTGTATTACCATTGAAAGGGTCCTGCCTCGACCACATGAGATACTGAAAGCTGCAAAACCTGCACTACTCAAACTTCGGACCTCTCAGAACGTCTGTAGGAGTGATTTAATTTAAAGCGACGGTTGGTCATAGACAACAAAAATATATTCATATAATCAGACAGGACACGTAGCGGAAGTGACATTTGGTTAGTTGACTTTTTAATTGAGTTTCTTGGGTTGATTTCCTCAGAATTGTCTTGTTTTCAAACCTTGATCAATTAGGAGCAGACTGAAACAAGTATTTGGAGAGTATGTGGATTGCTCTTCCTTAGTGATTTGGTTCCCATGCCTGATAGGAAGGCGTGTGTCTTAAACTGTGTACCTTCTTTGCAATTCATTTACTCAAAAGAAATCAGAATATTTTTCCTCCTTCAAAGTCTCTCGGTGGACTCTACATCGGGGAAATGCAAATCTTCGGTGGCTTTTGCAAAGGAAATCGTCTGGAACTTTTCTGGTATTGAGTGGTCTTGGATAGCTTGACGCTTTATATAGCAATTGCTAAAGACAAATCGACCTTTCGCTATCTGAAAATATTTGAAGGTTAAGGATGAAGGAAAGAAATCAACAATTGGGCCTTGATGAAAAAAACAGTACGGTTCGTTCATTGCAACTTATTGAGTCCGATCTTATTCGTAACCAAACGATCTTGATATCTTTCATGAATTTCCTTATTCTAGTTGGAACCAAACCCCCGGTCCTCCTGTAGAGGATCCAACATTCTTCGACCGTTTCTTTTTTCGATTACGGATAAGAATTTCATTTTATCCTTGCTAGGAACTCAAGTCTCCAAAGAATACCATAGAAATGAGAAGATTATGGTCTTGTAGAGCTGGACTTTTGATCGTAATTGAAATAGGGGATATTTAGGGGTTCCAAAATTGTCGTTTCTTTTCTTCATTATTTTCAGTTGACCAGCGTTATTAAAAGTTGTTTTTTTTTAGTGCTGATATTGCTGAAGTACATGAACTTCGTCTTGCCTTTTTTAATGTACAGCCCAAGGTTTGGGGTTTTCCTCCCATTATGTGGATATCATCAGCATAGGCAAGCAGTTGAGTGGATTTGAAGAGAATAGCGTCTCTGGTGTTCACCTTAGCGTCACTTCAGTGCCGCGAATTCCTTTTACCAGGGCAGGTCAAAAAGAAAAGTGTAGATTTTACAAAATAATATTTGACGAGTTCTGTTAATGTCAAAATTGTACCCGCAAAAGACTGGATACGACTAGAGTTTACACTAGTGAACCTCACAGAAGAAAAGACAGAATCCAGTGCATCTGATTGTGGTTAGCTGGTGTCGAGGGCGTTCAAAATCGCAAAGATCCAGTCAGAATTTAGAAGAGGCAGGTAAAATCCGGTGCGAAATTATTGAAAAGTACAGAAGCGAACCAATATTAATAACAACAAAACACGGTATGTCCTATGTTGATCTTCCTAGTAAAGTAAAAGCTGACCTTATTCTGAAAGTGTCCGGGTAGCTGAGTGGTTAGACCACTAAGCTGTCGAAAGGTCACGGCTTAAATCTTACCAGTGGCAGAGCGATTTGTCTCTTGATTACATGTCCGATACCAGGCGAGCGATTAACCTTGTAGCCATGAAGACTATTTTTCACACGCAAGTGATTGGAGAACGTCGAATATGTGCAATGCTTTTCATTCAACGTTTAAATTCAAGCAATGCGCCGAAAATAAATCTCCTGTATGTAGTCTTCTTATTTCTAGAATTCAAAAGATTTGTTGCAACTATCAGAAGGGCAACTAGGTTTCTACTTAAAAAACAAAACCAAGACGGCTAACGGTTTCATCCAGGGCAAAGGGAACTCATGAAGTGTTGCCTCTCCTTTGCATATGTTAAACACTCCTTTTTATAATTCGTAACACAATGTGAGTACAGTGTAACATAGTCCTACAGTGTACCGATGAAGTCTTGAATGAAATACTCTAATTCGCATCAAGGTCTAGATTGGATTGTTGCGCCAACGATTATTATTATCATAATTGCTCTGAAAGAGATTTGTGATAGCATTTGGCGAATTACGCGAATCCGGAAACGAGAAATCCTGTTCGAACTATGTAGAGCATAGCAATAAAATCCAGGACCGGACAAATCATATTATATATATTGGACATGGGAGCAAGGGTTGCGTAAGCGAACTTTCCCATGAGTCTCCAAGAGTGATAACAGCTAGAGAGAGAGAGAGAGAGAGGGAGATACAGGGAGAGATCTCAGAGAAGAGCCTCCACGAGATGGGATTCTCACATGGGAATTTAACAAAACGAAATCCCAAAACGCAAATTGTGATGTTGAGGTGCAAAATTTCTAAATCATTTTTTGAAGAAATTTGGCGTTGGAATTGGATATCGAAGGACCTTCATCCTCTTCAACCAGCGATATTGATAAATCATCGAGTGAACGGAATTTATAAGGTGTTGAATAGTTGAGGAAAGGTATAGAGCTCTTTAGAAGTTCGGCAAAAGCCGATAGAGATGTTAATGGTGGAAAGGTTGCCTTCATTACTAAGCGTCGGTCTCTATGCCGCGTTAATACTTATTTAAGCTGAGCACTTCCGCCTTTCTGTCTTCTTCTTTTTCTTCAGTCTTTGTTCCGTTCATAAGCGGGGTCGGCTCTCGCAATTTTTCTACGATCGATGCAACCCCATAACGATCGCGGATATCCTTATTTCGAATGTGATCAAAACATGTCACGTCACTAGTCCAACGCAACATCTTCGTCTCCATTACCGCAAGACGTGGTTCATTGTTTTTTATAGTCCGCCAACACTCAGAACTATAGAGGGCGACAGGACGGACGACATTACGGTATATTTTAGATTTGAGACGTTCGTTACATCGATTCCATTTTTGGACAAGTTGCTCGGGATCATTTTTGCTATTAGATGCGATTAAAATATCATCCGCATAAAGCAGTGTATAGGGCGCTGGATGTTGGATATCCCGTGTGATGGTGTCGATGACAAGAACAAAGAATAGTGGTGAAAAGGCGCTTCCTTGATGAACACCAACAGAGAAACGAAGGGGTTTTGATACACCCGTCATATTTCGAGCTTCACTTTATGCCCGCTTCCGAACAGAGCTCCTTAAAACATTACCTCTTATTCCACTGGATAGCGAGCTTGAGATTTTGGCGGGCTTCTCTATAGGTATGTTCCTTTTGTCCTAGATCGATTCTGCCTATTGCCCTCTGAGCCGTTCGTTTGTGGTAAGTTCACTATTCCACCAATAATTAGGTCTTCTAGTGGCAAATGAGCATCTCCTAGGCACCGACGGGTCATATGCTTTAAAGATGCTTTGTGTCATATGGAGGGCTCTATCCGTAGAGGTGCCTGCTTTGTTAGGCAGTTCTAACCCCACCTCCTTGAATGTCTGTCTGTCTGTCACACGAATTTTTCTCGGAGACGCTTATAGCGATTGACACCAAATTTGGTGGAAAGGTGGGAACCGTGAATGTTCCCGCATAGTTATAGAGTTACATCCTTTTACGTCGTATTTGAGGGGGGTCCCCATTAATTCATAATGGGTGTGTGCTTTTTTATCCATCAATTATAGTCATGTGGGGTATCAAATGAAAAGTATCGGTTAATATTTTCCGACACTGATGGTGGAAATCGCACTATTAGTTATAATAGGTCAAAGTTGTCGTTTCTTTACTAATTCAAGACAACCAATGTCAATATTACCTGAAAGCGGATACTCACTTATAATATATGTATATATTGGGTTGGGGAAAAAGAAATGACGTATTTATGATCGAAATTTGATGCTTTATTAAACATACTTAGAATTATCCGATTTAAGTCAAATATGGACCGTTTGGTTCGCAAACTTGTTGCCATTTAGACGACAACTTCACTATCCCCCTCCTTATAAAACCCCCCCTCCTTATTTGGAAAAAAACTCAGACAGCCAGTTTTCGCAAGCCTCTTTTGAGGCTAACTTAGTAGCACTAAGATCGTTTTGCATGGGTGGGAAGAGATGGTAATGACTTGGTGCCAGGTCCGGACTATACGGTGGGTGCAATAGGATATCCCATCCGAGCTCCTGTAGCTTCCGACGGGCCATCAAAGATGTATGAGGCCGAGCGTTGTCCTGGTGGAACACAACGCCATTCCTATTGCCCAATTCGGACCGCTTCTGGTCAAACGGTCGAGCTGCTTACAGTAGAGGACCAAATTGAGGGTCTAGCCATAGTTGAGCAGCTCATAGTGGATGATTCCCCTCCGATCCCACCAAACAAACAGCAAAACCTTCCTGGCCGTAAATCCGGACTTGGCGATGGTTTGTCCCGGCTCGCCAAGCTTCGACCATTATCTTTTTCACTTGAGGTTGTCGTACGTGACCCACTTTTCATCACCAGTCACTATCCGTTTCGTAAATGGGTCAAATTCGGTCCGTTTCAGCAATGCATCGCAGGCGTTGATTCGGTCCAAGAGATTTTTTTCTGTCAACTCGTGTGCTACCCAAACATCCAGCTTTTTTTGAAATCCAATCTTCTGCAGATGGTTCCAAATGATTTTATGGTCTATATCCAGTTTCTGGCCAATCGAGCGAATGCTCACCAGCCGGCCTACTTGGGTGATTTGGTGATTTGGTGGTTGGCCTACCAGTACGGGGTGTATCTTCGAGATCCAGTACACCAGAACGAAATTGACCGAACCAACGCTGTGCTGTGCGAATCGTTACAGTATCGAGCCCATAAACATCACAAATTTTTTCGGCCACCTTCGTTGCATTTTTACCTCTCAGGTAGTAAAAACGTGAAATATGACGAATTTCTTGCTTGGTAGACTCCATCTTTGACGCGCTATAACTTGAGACTGAAACGTACGATCACAACACTGTTAAAGAGACACTTCTAGCACAGATTGTCGTCTTCAAATCGCTGTATAGTGTGACTAGATGCAATAAGTACCTTTAAGACCTTTAAGGCCAATTTCATCATTATTAACGGCGCAAGAAGCGGTATCCGGTCTAGGCCTGCTTTAATAAGAAACTCCAGACATTCAGGTTTTGCACTGAGGTCCACCAATTCGATATCCCTAAAAGCTGCCACCGCTCCATCCCAGGCAGGGTCTGCATCGTCTTGTTTTCCTACCATAGATATTGGCCTTATAGACCCACCTGGATCATCTTCATCCATACGGATTAAGTCACCCGCCCACCGTAATCCATTGAGCCTGGTTTTATCCACAACTTGTCGGTCGTGGTATCGTTCATAGATTTAGTCGTTATGTAGGCTACAGAATCGTCCATCCTCATGTAGGGGGGCCTAAAATTTTTCGGAGTATTCTTTTTTCGAACGCGGCCAAGAGTTCGCAATTTTTCTTACTAAGAACCCAGGTTTCCGAGGAATATATAAGGACTGGCAAGATCATAGTCTTATACAGTAAGAACTTTATCCCTGTGGTGAGACGTTTCGGGCGAAACAGTTTTTGTCAGCTGAAATAGGCACCCAAAAACCGTGCGCGGATTTCATTGTCATAGCTGTTATCGGTTGTGATTTCCCTACATAGGAGAAATTTTCAACGGTCTCAAAGTTGTAGTCTCCTATCCTTATTGTTTTCATTTGACCAGTGCGATTCGATGTTGTTCTTCTTTGCTTTTTGACCATAACGTTGCCACCATGTACTTCGTCTTGTCTTGATTAATGTGCAGCTCAAGATCTCGCGCCGTCTGGTTGATCTGGATAAAGGTAGATTGTACATTTCGAGTTGTTCTTCCCATAATGCCAATATCGTCTGCATAGGCCAGAAGTTGGGTGGACTTGAAGGGGATGTTGCCTCTCGCATTTTTATCTGCATCGCGAATCACCATCTCCACCGCCAGGTTGAAGAGGAAGCATGATAAGGGATCCCCCTCTCGTAGACCGTTGTTGATATCGAATGGTCTCGAGAGTGATATTGCTGCTTTTATCTGGCTTCGCACATTGATCAGGATCGACCCAATCAGTCTTATTAATTTCGTCGGGATACCGAATTCTCTCACGGCCATGTACAGTTTTACCCTGGCTATGCTATCATTGGCGCCTTTAAAGTCGATGAAAAGATGGTGCAGCTGATGTCCATATTCCAACAGTTTTTCCATGGCTTGCTGCATTGAGAAAATCTGACGTGACGGATAATCAACCCGTGGAAGGCTATTTTTATAAAAAAATGTCCGGGTGAATTCACGTTGAACAATTTCAAGAGCACGGCAGTCATGAATGCGGAAGGGGGACCAGACTAAACAGCAATATTCAAGGATGTTTCTATCAAGGGAATTGAAGAGTGTTAAGGAGGGCTGGATTGAGATAAAGTCGGAGGAGGAACGTAGGATAAAACCCAACATTTTGGAAGCTCTATTGATTATTTCAACGAAGTGGCAATTTAAACGAAGTTTTTCGTGGAATATTACATCCAAATCTTTGAAGGTGGTTAGTAGTGAAAGGAGGATTGTCCACTGAAGGAATAGGAAAAGGGTTCAGTGTTAGCTTGTTGACCGAACACCAAGGGACTAGATTATCAAAGTTGGACAGTCCAACGGAGACGAAACAGAGGCAAACAATTTAAGGTCGTCTGCGTAAAGCATATACAGACAGTTAAGGATAGAGGCGAGGTCATTGACAAACAACTGGAAGAGTAGCAAGCCAAGTATAGAGCCTTGGGGAACCTCAGAGGAAGGAGAGAAGGAAGGAGATCAGTAACCATCAAAAGAAACGGACTACCAACTTAACACTTCCCTGTCATCAGAGAACTACCCTGGAACAGTTTGACATATTACTTCGGGTTAGCCCTTCCACCCTCCCAGCTTTGGGAGCCTTCAAGTCAGAGAATTCCTTTCACCAACTGGAGGGGAGGAAGGAAGTTGTCAGTTCAGGGAACCCCTTACCGTCTGATTCCTCCGCTGGTCGAGTTCAATCTTCGTCACAATAAGAAGAGCCTGAACATAATGCACAATACGATTCTAGCTACCAGAGCTATTCAGCATCTCTCTGACAATGTTGTCTGGAGAGTGTTCCCCTGTATCTTCATAAGCTGCTGATGAAAGCCGTCCCACCTCTCGCAAGAGAAAAATGTGTGTTCAGCGTCGTCTGCTACTCCATTGCAGAACACGATCAGGAGATCACGCCAATCCTGTGCAGGTAAGACTGAAACCTCCATGCGCACTTAGAAGTTCGGTAAGGAAGTAATCAATCTCACCGTACGTTCTCTTCAACCACGGGTCTAATTTGTCGACGAGCCGCGCAGTCCATCTGCCCCTTGGCTCATGTTGCAAAGAAAGTTGCCACTCGGTAAGGGTGCGTTGACATTCTTCACGGGCAATAACCTCTCTTAAGTTTTCGCCCTTACGGCGGTGGATAGCTTTGCGCTCCTTGGCAAGGAGGGCACCGGGGATCTCTCCCGCGATTACCATCACAGCCGGTTCGGAGACAGTGCGATCAGCAGACACCACTCGCAAAGCTCTCCTAGATCAAGGCGTATACGATGCACCTCCTTGTCAAGGCCATCAGCCCATACCGCCATAGAGCAGAACCGACTGCGTTGCTCCCATAAGGAGACGTCTCCTAGTTGATATAGGGACCGGACATCAGCCATTAGCCGACTCAAGGCCGCCACTCCAGCTGCTCCAGCACTCCCCTGCACGTTTTGACTCTATAGTCAATTCGCCGATGGATATGGGACGCAGGGTCGGGATTCTCCTTCTGGTCAAGATGACTACCGTGAGCAGTCATTCATCCGCTTACCCGTCGCATCAATATGCCAAGTCTGCTTTGCGCCTGTTCAACAGTGCGTCCGGCAAAAAGTGCCGCATCGTCGTCTGCTTGAACGACCAGGCGCGCCTCTTCGGGCATATCGAGCAGACTATCATGAGAAGCGTTCCAGAGGTTCGGCACTACCTTTGTTGACTGCGGTTATTGGAATAGCTCTGCCCTCTTGGTTGGCTCCGGCCACCCCTGATGGTATTATTACGACTCTGGCAATGCAGAGTAAGCTAGCATTAGGCGAAGAAAAGGTACCCCTTCTTTTTATTCATCGTCCTGTCCTTATCTTCGAAGGCGGTCTACTCCTCCTCTATTGCCATTGAGGATCTCACCTCGAATAATTAGTGTAGAGAGCGCGGTTGCCAGCAGCCTGTTTCAAGAAACTGCTATATCGCAATGGAACTGGTCTGAAAAAAAGAAAATGTTCGATACGTAGACTTCTCTATGCCGTTGGGCGATAAAATTGCTAGAGTCCTGCCCATTCGCAGGTTACCAAGTTCTACTTTAAACATGTGATGGCTCCTTGTTTAGCATCCCACATTCTTGCACCCACTTGATTAAAGTGCGTTACTAATTTCAACCAGACCCTTGGATACCACTTTCAGTCCATTGTCCAGCTACCCCCTCCGCGCTGGCTGCAGATGAGAGACTCTTGAAACTTTTGCAATATATATTCGTACAATGTAATTACTTTCTACTCAATGAAATTAACTGATTCTGAATTTATCACATAATATCCATCCATTATGCAGCGAATAACACGTCAATCGTGCTGAAGGACGCAAGTGAGAAGTAATTAACTTCTTAATTGGAGTTGAGAGTTTTCGATTATGATAAACAGACAATGAATTGCTTCTTTGCAGGCAACAATTACCAAACAAAATTGCAAATTACACTTGGAGTGATTTCATCAGTGAAATTTCCAAAATGGCAAGTGGATACT
The DNA here is from genome assembly GCF_905115235.1 of Hermetia illucens. Taxonomy (NCBI): domain Eukaryota; kingdom Metazoa; phylum Arthropoda; class Insecta; order Diptera; family Stratiomyidae; genus Hermetia; species Hermetia illucens. The sequence continues at coordinate 174,324,889 of NC_051850.1, forward strand.
TGATTTCGGCGTAATGAGGTCGAGATTACTTTTCAGTCAAGAGGTTGTTGCTTGATGGATAAACAAAGGAGTGCTTCCATGTTTTGGAAGTTTGGAAGAATTCCTTGTATGAAGAGGTTGAAATCGGAAAAACGTATGAAATATCTCCTCCAGGGAATGCATTAGTATCTCAACACGCCATTCTTCAAAGGACATGTTGCAATCACGGTAAAGCTCCCCCACCCCTAAAAGGAAGATTTAAATGTTTCCATTTTGTCAGGACCCACTCTAAGCACAGTAGGGAAGAAAGTGGCACAGGAGAACATATTTAAGCACACAAAACATTTAATTAATTACACCAATTCACCATTTGTTCTTCCAACAGACTTAGCTACCGCTCGTCCTTGGTGCTTCCTTCTCGGGCTTCCGCTGAAATATCTGTTTACATGCTGCGCTCAGGAAAACAAACTGTATGGGTTCCATTCCATTGCTGAACGTTCGGTTACCTCAATATTGAGTGTTTCCAGTTCTTTCATACAAATTGTGCGCCCGGCAGGTTGTCGGATCTCATGGGTTTTTTGCTGTTCGGAAGTCATTATTTTACAAGGTCGAGTGGTGAACAGACGGTGATGACTGGAAGTTATTTTGTGTGTAGGGTATGTGTGATGCCACCCGTATTCCGGATATGTTTACCCGTAGGATCCATTTAAGCTTGAAAAGTAAGCAAACAAAAGCCAACAGTGGCAGTCAGCACCAGCAGTTCATTTTTTTTTTCGCTACTTGTATGCTTCCTTCCAGTATGTGCTTCGCACTGTGCTATTATGCCTGGCTCCAGTTTTTGCTGGGATTGCTGTCTCAGACAGAACCTTTGTGGATGTATTCTTTCTGTGGTGGTTCAGGCACCGGGACATAAATCACTCTCGACTCCAATTATTTTTCCCATACTTTTCACGAGATTAAGTTTTCCTAGGTTTCTATTATGCGGAGAAATGGCTGCACGGTGGGGGGTGGAATGCTCTCCTAGATGGAAGAATGTAAAGGATATGGAAAAGATCAATACAGGGATGTAGTCAAAGACTGTAATTTCTAATAACCCACAAGCCCCACAAGTCTTGCTGGGCCGTCAATTCCGGATCGCAACAGTGACCTACATATCGTATGCATATAAAGTCCGTGTGAAGGATAAAGGACGAAGATGAAATGTATGAACTGTATTTAGATATCCGCCTTTGTTTTGAAAATTGCTTATAAAATTGGATATATCAAGATTATTACATCCAAAAAAATTCCCATGGTGACAAAGGAAATTTAGATACAGAGACAATTTTTTGTGGCTTGAGATATTTTTAGGTCCTTTTTTCGATTTTGTAAGCATCCAGTAGATTGCCGATATCATGACCATTATTTTTTTAAAAAAATTAATGCAAAAATGAACATAGTTGCGTCATTTTGAAGTAACATTATAATGTATCTCTTGATTATTTACGATTAGATATTATTGGGCATTATTGTCGTGAAGAAGTCCTCTGGTAAGTATGCTTGCATATCCCTTATATGGTGGTCAAAGAAGGCATATGGTGGCACACAGACCGCTATTATTAGTTTGCCGGCGGAATCAGCTATTAAGTTAATTACCGCGGGCAAGGTAAGAGTAGGTTGGGTCGTGTGCAGGCTCAGGGAGCAAATCTCTCTAAAGAGGTGCATCAGATGCCTCGATTTCGGCCATTTTGCGGCGGCATGCACTAGCCAGCATGACAGGTCGAGGAGTTGCAGGAAGTGTGGGGAAGAGGGCCACCTCATCAAAGATTGCACCGGAGATCTACGGTGTATGTTATGTAGTGGGAAAGAGGGCGTGGACGGCCGACATATTGCGGGAAGCAGCAGATGTCCGGTATATAGGAGGGAGCTGAACCGCACAGGCAAATGAGATTGATACAAATCAATCTCAATCACTGTGAGGCAGCTCACGACCTGCTCTCGCAAACCATTCGAGAGTCGAATGTCGATGTCGCGGTTATTTGCGAGCCGTACAGAAACTACGGCGGTGCGACTTGGGCGGTGGATGCGTCTGGCAACGCCGCAATCTGGGCGTGCGGAAGACAGGCCATTCAGGAAGTCATGGCCCCCCCCGGCAGCTGGTTTTATAAGGACGAAGGTCAACGGTGTCCATATTTACAGCTGCTACGCTCCGCCTAGTGCAACCTTAGCACAATATAAGGAGATGTTAGACAGTCTGGTGTTGGACGCTAGAGACCGCAGCCCTAAAATCATTGCGGGCGATTTCAACGCGTGGGCCCTGGAGTGGGGAAGCCGATCGACGAACACCAGAGGTCAAATTCTGTTGGAGTCATTTGCGGAGCTGGACATCGTGCTGGCCAACGTTGGATGCGTGCCCACATTTCGAGGAAGAGGGTCGGGTTCGATCGTTGACCTGACATTTGTAAGCACTTCACTGGTGAGGGAGATGGCTTGGCAAGTGAGTGAGCACTATACCCACAGTGACCACCAGGCCATCTTCCTCCGCATTGGGAACCGGGGAAGCGGTCAACAACGCTGTGGAGGTGGAAAGGCTAAGGCGGTTGGCTGGTCTATCGGAGCTTTCGACGAGGAGATATTCCTGGCCGCATTGGAGGGAGTCCATGATCCGGATGGAACAGCGGTGGAAAGGATCACACAGCTGCCTCAGCGTGTAACCGAGGCATGCGACGCTACGATGCCACGACGACGTTTGCACCATGGCGAGAGGCCAAACTACTGGTGGAACACGGAGATCGCTGCTTTGAGATCCTCTTGTCTCCGAGCGAGGAGACTTTCCCACAGGACAAGGGGAAGGCCGGAGCACCAGGAGCGTGAGGAGGAATACAGGGATCTGCGAAGCAACCTTAAGAAGGCCATTCGGGGAAGTAAGCGGGAATGCTATCAGAAGCTCTGCATGGAGGCTAATACGAATCCGTGGGGTACAGCCTACAAAGTTGTAATGACAAGATCCGCGGGCGAAAATCACCTCAAGTGACATGCCCACGGCTCTTGTTGCAAATAATTACAACTCTTTTCCCGCACAAGGAGCAGGACGAAAGAGAACCCCAACTGGCAGCTCAGCAGGACGTCTACTCGATCCCTGATGTTACCGAAGAGGAACTTTGGGAAATCTGCAGACGTATTGGGGACAGCAAGGCTCCGGGATTGGACGGAATTCCGAACAGGGCTCTGAAAGTGGCGGTCAAGGCCAGACCAAGGTGGTTCGCAAGCACATTCGAATCGTGCATGGCGGAAGGAGTGTTTCCCGCCCAGTGGAAGAGGCAGAAGCTGGTCTTGCTACCGAAGCTCCGAAAACCACCAGGCGTGCCCTCTTCATATAGCCCTATTTGTCTCTTAGACACCATGGGGAAGATGTTGGAGAGGGTGATATACAACAGGCTGCTCCCGTTCATCGAGCTTGCGGGTGGTCTTTCAGAGCAGCAATATGGGTTTCGGCGAGCCCGTTCTACGATCGATGCAGTAGCAAAGGTCGTGGAATTAGCTCGAAATGCAATGGCCATGGGCAAATGCTGTGCTCTGGTGACGCTGGACGTCAAAAATGCTTTTAACTCTGCCAACTGGGGCTGGATTAAGGGCGCTTTGACCAAACTGGGTGTTCCTAGCTACTTGGCTCGGCTCATTGAGAGTTACTTTTCGGACAGACTTCTCTGGTATGAGACGGACGACGGGCCGAAGGAGTACATTGTGACAGCAGGTGTGCCTCAAGGTTCAGTATTGGGACCGCTGCTGTTGAACATAATGTACGGCAGAGTGCTGGGCCTTTTCGTGCCGGAGGAGACAACGCTGATTGGTTTTGCGGACGACTTGGCGGTAGTTGCAATTGCAAAGCATCCCGAGGACGTAGAGCTTTATGCAAATGAAGCCATTCATACCATCAAGTCATGGTTACGAATGGCTAAGCTGGACCTGGTGGACGAGAAGACGGAGGCGGTCTTCATTACCAATAGTAGGAAGAACAACACGGTTACCATCCGGGTTGGTAATCGTGAGGTCGTCTCAAAATCGGTTGTCAAATACCTGGGGGTGATGATCGATGCCAAGCTGAGTTTCAAGGGACACTTGGATTATGCGCGAGAGAAGGCAGCAAATGCCAGCTAATTCCTTGCAAGGATGATGCCTAACGTGGGAGGGCCGAAGTATAGTCGCAGGCTACTCATCGCGGGAGTGGTGAGGTCTATCCTGCTATACGCGGCCCCTGTCTGGGCGGGAGCGTTGAACCACGCTGTCAATCGGAGGAAGATATGTTCGGCATACCGGCCAATTGCGCTAAGGGCGTGCAGCGCATTTAGGACGGCGTCGACGGAGGCAGTGTGTGTTATCGCAGGAATGATCCCTATAGATCTTCTAGCGAGCGAGGCACACTGGCTCTACGAAAAACGGAAGACAAATCCAGCCGAGGTGAATGCGAATTTCCGAAAACCATTAGGAGAGAGTTGTGTGGCAAGTGGCAACAACGATGGGATAACTCCGACAAGGGCCGGTGGACCCATACATTGATCCCGTGTATCGAGAAATGGGTCAACCGAAAGCACGGAGAATTGAATTACCACCTGACACAGTTCCTTACGGGGCACAGTGGCTATAGGAAGTACTTGTATCGCTTCGAGTTGGACGAGTCTCCCAACTGTCCTGAATGTGGTGCTACACTCGAGGACCCGGAGCACGTTATGTTCCATTGTCCCAGATTTCTGCAGCAGAAAAGGAGGTTGAACAGCATCTTAGGGGCGGACATCGGGTCCTCGAACTTGGTGGAAGAGATGCTGAAGTCGGCGGAAAACTGGACGACGGTAAATGAGGCAGTAGCCGTGGTGCAGACAAAACTCCAGGAGTTGGATCGAGCTCGGAAGGCGGCGCGACGGAGACGTGACATGGACGAGCTGGTATAGCGAACCAGAGCCTCCCCCGCGAAGTAATACTTTACGGCGGTCCCGCGGGGAGGGGCGGAAGAGTGGGGGTGGTTTTAGTGGGCGCGAATCCCACACACTGCTGCAACCTGGCGCAGCAGCGTCTTTCTAAGATTTCCACCTCCATCCATAAAAAAAAAAGAAAAAATATGGTGGTCCATAACTCCTAGATGGAACATGGTGCGACTCCCACGGCTACGCATCATTCCTAGTTCAACAAAATGCGTTTTAGCTGCCACCAGGACTTACCGAGAAGCCTGTATTTCTCCTCCGTTGTACTGTGACATATACTTGTTGGGCGACTCAAACGGCCACTCTGGGAAATTGAGTTCCCTTGCCGGGCATAGGTAGCAACACTTCGGTCGCCTTTCATAAAATATGACTTGTCTACTACTGTGAGAAGAGGGCGTTACCACTTCTCCTCGGATGCAATGCCAACGCCCATCACGAAGCCTTGGGAAGCAGTAACACCAATTAAAGAGGTGAGTACCTTCTTGAATTTATTCTTAGCAATACTGAGGGAAAACTTCAACATTTGTGACCAGCAATAGACAGGAGGTATTAGACATAACTCTAGGAAATACCGTACTCTAATGAACGGACTGGTCAGGAATTGGAGGGTGTCGGATGAGCCCTCTATGTCTGATCACAGAATAATCACAGAATAAGCACAGTCGTCATTGTTGCATATGAGCCCAGCTGCCCGGCTAAGATAGTTAAGTCATCAAGGGATGTACTATGGTGAAACAGGAACCTGGTCAGAATGAGAACAGAGGTACGAAAACTCTTCAACTCTGGCCAAGGTACAAAAATGGGAAATTCTGTGAAGGGATCGAAGAGGTCACAAAAGTAACTAGGCCTTACAAGACTGTAGCCAAAGACGGGGCAATATCCGCTGTCTGTTTGAAGAAGGAAGATGGGACATTTACCGAGAATCAGGAGGGCAGGGTACACCTACGCTTCTCAGAACTCATTTCCTGGGGTCCTACCCCACGCCGTCAAGCGACAACAATCTGGCTTACACCCCAAGTACGAATAAAAGGGGAAGAAAGGAGAACTAAAAACTGGCAAAAGAGGTATGCTCAGAAGCTAGGGTAAGTTGCGCAGTGGAAACTTTTAAACCACTGAAATTACCCATATTAGATGGCATTTTCCCAGCCCCAATCTAGAGAGGCCTTTTTTTTTTTGAAGAGGTGGAAATCTTCAAAAGACACTGGCCTGGACAAGCCAGCGTGTGGAATTCTGACCCACTAAAATCACTCCCGAATCCCCCCGAGTCCCGTGACACCCCCGTACGGTATTACATCACGGGGCGGAGTCAGCTCATTTTAGCTTGGTCCCCTTTCTTCTCTATTTGGCATACGTAACCGCGCTTTTCTAGTCTCCTCTGCCTTTCGCAGTTTGCTCTGGATAGATACGACCATGGAGTAGATCGCATCCCAGCCTTCCTGACGTGCTAACATTCTTCGCACCAGATTCTCTGGTATGGGCACCTCACCTAGAGTCTCCTTCAGGTTCTTCCTTTCCTCCACAAACCTTGGACAGTGGAAGAATACATGCTCTGGGTCCTCTGGAACTCCATCGCAGTTTGGACAATCGGGTGAGGTATCTAGTTTAAACCTGAAGAGGTACTGGCGATATCATGCATGCCCCGTGAGAAACTGAGTAAGATAATAATTAATCTCACCGTGCCGTCTCTCCAACCACTCCTTGATGGCAGGGATGAGGCTGTGTGTCCATCGACCCCCCGAGCGTTCTCAACGCACTTGACATCTATTTAGAGATCTCTCTCTTTCGGCGTTCTTCGTCTGCGATAAAGGAGAGAAAGACGTCGAATTATATGTATTCGTCATCTCATCTGCCAAGATGTAAATGGGCATCATTCCAGAGATAACGAATGCTGCATCATTTGAGATAGTCCTGAATGCCGAGCACACCTTCAGGGCTGCTCTTCTGTAGACTGAACTTAGTTAGGGTTTCCCCAAACTGGAGCTGCATAGAGTAGGATTGAACAGACTACCCAAGCTATAAGCAACCTGGAAGCATGTCGTGGCCCTCCCACATTCGGCATCATCCTTGCCAGGGCCACATTCGCAGTGGATTCTTTGTCATAAACATACTGCACGTGTTGCTTATAGCTAAGCTTCCCGTCTATCATCACTCCCAAGTATTTGATGGCAGGCTTAGAAGTGATGATATGATTTTCAATTTGAATACGGGCAAAATTTCTTTTACGGCGCTTGGTGATGAGGGCCACTTCCGTTTTTTCCTCCGCAAGTGTCAAACCAGAACTCTCTAGCCAACCCTTAATAGCACTGATCGCTTCGCATGAGTATAACTCAACATAAATAAATAAATGATGTTCCACAGTAGTGGGCTCAGTACGGAGCACTGTAGGACACCCGCGGAGACAAAGTACTTCTGGGGTCCGTCATCGGTGTCATCTAGAGAGGGCTAGGGTTTATCTTAGAGTCTCTTCTAAGGGTGGGATCCTTTTCAACCTAAATCTGCGTTTAGAAGTTTACGTGCTATTGCTCGTAGGCTTATTTCCCAAAGCGTTCTCTTCCAAATTTCACCGGCGATAGAAAAAATAAACATTACCGCGTCAGTGGAATACGTTACCACCATATTTCGGCCCCTATGGACTTTCGCCGGGAATTTTCCCCGAATATTAACCAGAGCGCTGCCTCTGTTCAGGCTCCTGGCTACCTCCCAGAATTCGTTAGATCGTCCAATGACATAAAGCCGGGTCAATAGCGCAAGTTACTACGTGAAAAGCAGTCCCATTAGATTTGACTTTATGAGTGAAAGTTGGAAGTTGGAAAGGACGACGAGATCCTCCGCAAATACTGTCGCTCCACTGAAGTGACCTGTCTACACGCACTTCCACAGCTCTTATTAACCAGAGAATGTTGTAAAGTTCTTTTGGGCATCTTACTCCCTCACGTGTCAAAATTGTAACGTATCATTTGATCGAGGCACAAGCCAGCACCAGAGCGTGAAAACAAAGTGTGAATCTCGCGCGAACAAAGTGGAAAATAACCGGAAAAATAAAAGGCCCTCCATCCCATTCAGAGCTATAAACCTCGAGTGATCCAGAGGAACATGGATCACATCGACAATCGGCTCAGATTCAAGTTGTCCCAGTTCCAGCTTCCGTAATACCACAGAGATATAATCGACTATATGGTTCCTTAATATACCGAAACAATTCAGGATATGTGTGATGAATCCATGCCGATGCGCACCATCCAATATAAAAGAGCGAGACTATGTTGAAATAGGTACTCTCTGCAGTACTCCTTCTTTCCCCCCAAAGACGATGGCAGGTATCTTGTTTTGTTTGTTTCCTGTTCACTCATTTGAGAAGTGTATGGCATGTACAAAGTCAATTCATTGTTATTATTTTTTTCTCCCCCACATTTCATTAAGAGACTGTACTTCAATTTCATTATCTTCACGGTTAATGCTGTGTAAATGATAGCCTAGCAGCAGCGAAGACAAGCATAATGATGAACAGATCTATCCATGATGAAAGGGAGTCCAACATCGAGCAATGACATTGAAAAACTAACGCTCTACCTCCTCAGCCACTGCTATCGTGAGTGAGTGGACGATTCTGTGCTCATCGATGGAGTTTAGGCTCAAATTCTTCACTTATTCTACTATTCAGTAATTGGGACCCAGTTCTTAACAGAAGAGCCGGAGCAGGACCATCCTGTCATTACTCATTACTCTAGGCTCCACAGTTAAATAGTCCGGGCAAACCGACTTTGGACAAACGGATGACCATCTCCGAGAGAAACAATGCCTTCGGCCAAAATGTCTTCAGGAAAACCGTCTCCAAACAAAACAGAATTCCTGGGTTGTATCAAAGTGGCCCATGAGAATCTCCACGTGGTGGTATCGGAAAACGCTGCACTCACTTTGACTTACTGGCCGTGGTGCGGAATGCTCCAAGGCCTAATTAGGGCGAACAGACTACAGACTCGGTGCAAGGGGACTCAGCTGAAATGGATTAGACCATGAAACCTCATCAGAGGTTATCGAATACCAAGAGAATCGGGATAGCTCTCTGAGTTCATAGGTCTCAGGAGAATTCCTGGGGCATATGTGCTCAGCCCGGTTATTAGCGATTGGCCCCCTAGTGGGAGTTTCATTGGGGTTGTGTTTACGGGATTAATCCTGAAGTTGGTAGCTGAGCTTTGATTATTCAAAGGAACTTTTGTTTGCTTGCAGGAAGAGTGTAATGGCACTGATGCTCTCGAATAACTTGGTGTTGAGTTCAACCTAAACACCGGAACTTTCCTTATTATTGACGTACTTGAACCACCCAGCTCCTAAGGAAGTGAAGGGTAGATGAATGTATGAATTTGTACTAATCTACACATCATCGAACTTATACTATTGTTGAATGGATGTTAGAGGCCTCGTTGATGCGGTTGGTATTTCGAAAGGATTTGTCAATATCATCTTTGTAGGACGTTTTGGGCCGGAAACGTGTAAAATTTTGGCTGGTGCCAAAACAACTCAATTTCTTCGAAAAATAGCACTCGTTCTTCATGGCTTTTTTTACAGAAAATTCGATGCATATCGTACCACAACCACTGTGAGTCGCTACGGGTTCTGATAGCCCATCCTGGAAAGCAACTGTAGTCCTTGGTACGAGAAATGGAGAATATTTTGGTGTAAACGTATTTTGTCCGGGGAAAATAACTTTCAAGGCGACAAAATGGATAAATAAAAAGTGGCCTTACTTTTTGGGCGCAACCCATACATACATTCGGCTATTGCAGTTAACGATCTATTTGATGGCGACACCACAACGGTTTAATTAACCTTAAAAAGTCAACAGGGGGGTAAGGAGATGCTTAGCTGTTCTGTATATTTTCCCTACGATGAAAATCATTCATAAGACCTATCCAATATGCCAATAGTCAAGTTATGAAGGTAGTAAGTAGTAGGATGTGATGTTAACGTCCACCATCGTCTATTGGAGGAGTTGTAACCTCGGTACGGGAGAATATACGATAGGGACCCAGTTTTTTTCGGGTTAGATAGGAAGTCAATATCACAGTGGCATTCCACTTGTAGGAGTGTGGAGAGTTTCGAACGAAATCATTTTTTCAGATGAACTGCTCCATTTTGAACTTAAAGCTTAGCGTTCGAGCCACGATCCCTGAGACGCGCATTAAATCTATTTCCAGAATAGTCACAATTGACATGAGAGAGGCTTTCATAATGGATGAGCTCGAATTTGACAGAACAGAGCAGAACGATAGGGATACACCTTAACGAAAACGAAAACCATTTGCTGTGCACTTCCCATGTGGTATCCAATATCATAGCTCTGTGTCGATCGTTATATATAGTTTTCAACCAAGAGAGACCAAGAGGCTACACTTTGGCATGCAAAAGAGTATCACTTGACCTGGTAAAATAGGCATCTTACTCGTTCCATAAATACAAATCAGCAGAGGCAAAGGAACATTTACCGCGCATGCTCGATACATGCTTATACTCCAATTACATGACGTGATATGAAGGCGATATTTATATTATTATTCCCAACCCCAGAGACAAATTCATAAATACTCCACTTTCGAAATTACGGTAAAAATTTGGAAGGTCCTGTCTCAAAGGGATTACGTCTTAGATGTATTCATGGACATCATGGCCTTCAACTTTACATCGTTTTAATCTGCTATTAATTAATTAGATTCTTCATATACCTGGGTCAAGGAGGAGCCACTTATCGGTTGGATGGAAGTCTATTGAGGTTAGGTACCTCCACACATGAGGGGAGAGGGTATCTCTCACTTGCTACGGCCCCTGGCGGATACAAAGGTCATGCATTACCATTTGTGGACAATCTAGCGATAATAATTATGATGAGTTCAGCAAAGAGTTGGTGCCTCAACAATGAACTCTTGGTGAACGCTAGGAAGGCTGGGCTAATTAATTATGTTCACTAGAAAGGTGAGGTGAGTCAGCTATATGATACCCACTTTATCAGGGGTTGAAATCTAGTTGATACAAACTATTAAGGATTTATGAGTGCATCTCGCGGAGGAGGAATATCAGGCGCTCGAAGCTATTCTAAATCTACCCTACGTTGGATTGTAGTTGAAAGCAGTTAATAGCGCATGTAGGCTTAATATCGCTGGCATGTGGGAAGGCGACTATAAGATTATGCGCCCATCTCGAAATCCTTGGACAACAATCAGACGGCTCTGATGTCTGCTGATCATATGCTTTCCAGATAGGTATTTGAGAAAACATAGAGAAGAAAGGTCGACAAATGGCCACCAGTCTTAGAGATAACACTGATGGACCAGTCATGGAAAGCAAATCGGACTGTTCTCTGAAATCCCGATTATGGAGCTGGTCTGACCTCTCGGAAAAATGACGAGCATATCCCAGACAGAGCAGAATAATATTTGCGACAAAAATGGCCAACATTCGGATTTGTTCCGAAATTCAAGCAGCACCATATCAATCGGTGGTGTGGAGTTACGATCAGTTGTGGAAGAAGCTTGGCCAACCGAACGAAGCATTTTTTATGTGAGTGCCTGGACATCCGAATATCGCTGGACTAGATAGGGCTAGAGCCAGTATTTGGCATTAGGCCATCAACTAGCAAGTGTACACTGAAGTGCTCTTGAGTGGCATTTTTATTGTCCATGGAGTGGGGGGGGGCCTAAAGAAAGTGGACATGAAAAATATGGCAAACTTTTAATGAGACACTGCTCTTTAAATTACCACCTAGGTATTATGATCTCGACTCGGCCCTGCATTTCGTTTTCAGCTGCTCGGTCTCAACAGAACATAGACCAGGATACCTCCGAAAGATTTACTTCAACAAAGAACCTCAGGTTTGTATGAAACTGTAGACGGCGGAGAAGGAAGGCCGTGGAATAAGAAATAAGAAAGCGGTAGTACAACGAGCCTTATTAGACTCTACGGTGCTTGGAAGTCCCCCACCCAAACCAAACTAACTTAACTTCTTCCGACACATCAATTCGCGAAAGGACCTTGACTCCGCACACCAACTAGTTTCAAAATCACTTTTATAAAATTGAGTCAACCTAAAGGACGCGTCAGGACCGTTGCACATGATGGAGCGTTCGTCATCTCAGAAATGACGCCGATTGACATCTTGGCAGACGAGATGATCAACATATATAATATCAGGTCTATCTCTCTTTTATTGCAGGTGAACAAGCCGAAAGAGAGATATCCATATGCAGATGGCAGTATTGATGGGATCAGCCAGAGAAGGATCTTTGGACTTACAGGTTGATATCGGGAAGTGGCTGGAGAAAAATTATAAGGAGACTAATTACAATCTGACCCAGTTTCTCATTGACCATGGAGGATATCGTGAACATCTGGTTAGGTTCAAATTGGACAACTCACCCGATTGTCCAAACTATGACGGGGTCCCAGAGGAGCCACCATCACGTATTCTTCTGATATCGTTGGTTCCCAGAGGAAAGGAGGAACCTAGGGGCAGTAAAGTGAAGCTGAAGTGCAATTACCAGAAAATGTTGTCCGGCGAATGGTAGTTTCCGTGATTGCAACAATCCAGGGTAAACTGCGAAAAACGGAAGAAGTGAGGAAGGCACGGATCCCGCGGGTAGACGGAAGGAGACCTAGGTAAAGTAAGCTAATTTTGCCCGGTGGTGTAATACCTAAAGGTTGTTTCACGGTATAGGGGTCAAAGGGGGGGGGGGTTGGTTTTAGTGGGTAAAAATCCTTCACTCTAGCGTGCCAAGGCCAGAGTCTTTTAAGAATTTCCATCTAATTTAAAAAAAAAAGACCGAGACAAAAAGTGAACCGAGTTTATTAAGATTTTGTTATACACAAAACCTTGAAAAGAGATGGCCATTAGTGTGGTTCACAATAAATTACCCTAGAGGTTCGCAAAGATGTTTTTAAGTTGGTATTATGAGTGGAAGGGATGGCCGTATTACTAATGGTACCTCTACCTACCTTAGAGATTGGCCTTCATAAAGTCATAATTTTTGAGCGTTTAGACAGGGATTATAGGGGTCTGCTAAGCTAATATGAATTAGATTTGGTAGGTCCTGTGTACTCTTGCATCAAATAAGCGGTATGGAGGTTTCTTTTCTGTAGTTCATATTTTGGTAGTTTTATCCCCTTCTTCTAATAATGCTGTATTGGTTTTATGTATCCAAATAAACGAAAATTCAATCTCATCTTATGTTTGAAGGGCAAAAAATGATATAATTTATAGGATGTAGTTCGTCTAACCTTCTTATTTTGAACTTTTCCGAGAGGCTACTATATTCTTTCCCATCCTCTGGTTAGTTACGAAGAAAACCTCTCAACATGAAGACACCATTTTACGAACTTTGCCTTGGTTAATCTGCAATTAAACTTACACATCAAACAAACAAGTTGGCAAAAACACCTCCACTCAGGTTGTTTCAAGTAACACTCTACAAATAGCTATTCCTAGGATCCTAACAGCCCTTTTCACAAATAGTAGCAATTAAGATAATTCTGAAAAACTACCCTTTAAAGCACATGCACCTACGTACAAAGCTCTCTCGCATGACGGACGGCAGCATGCCCCCCGAACAGAGAGAAAAAGGTATTAATTCGTTAAAACTGTGTTATCCTAGCATCACCCCAATTACATGTTTGTACCGCCCTGATTGCACGAGTGCCTGGCAATTTAGGTTTTTTTTACGACTGCATAGCACGACAGCATTTAATTTGCAGTCACCGTCATTAAGTGTTTTCTCGGGGAAAGTAGTGTTGCGAGCATACGAGTATGTGGACATTTGTAGGTGGATAAAATTAAACGTAATCGCTTTTACCTGGAGATAATTTTTCAAGCCTTCCACCTGAAGGGAAACACCGTGTTGAATATGCAGATTCTTTCGATGGTGCAATAGTTAATTTTAGCATAACATTTTGCTTCTGCCTTGTCACAAGCAGGGTTTTAAGCTGGTCCAAACGGCAGTGGATTGCACACTTTATGCTGTACTCGTTAAGCATTTATGAATTGACAGAATCTTCCTGGGGGCTACTTTGCTAATTATCCATACGTGCATGCGAAATGCAATCTGGGCAGCTTTTGGTCAATAAAGTATTTATGAACCATTTGTGAAAATTTTCACAATTTTCCATCATACGCATGTGTTTATATTCGAGAAAAATATCTCTTTGGAAAGTGGATAATTCATTTTAAAAGCTTGGAAGTATATCTACGGCGGTCAAAGGGTAGTATAGGTCCCTGGGCGAAAGGTGAATTTGTACCAACACTCGAGCATAAAACCTGGGAAACGCCTGCTGAACCAACAGCTCTATTACCAAACCCTATCTCCAATTAGTCCTCCAGGTTGGGGGTTGGGTAGGGATGACAACCCTATACGGAAAACCGATGTTACGAAGCCAAGAAAAGAGCCCCGGACAGGATGGATTTTACAACGACGGACCAGTCAACCAAAACGGATTAACGAGGTGCGCATTTTCTCATGGAACGTGCGCTCCCTGTACAGATCGAATGCTACTGAGCAGCGAGCCGGTATCCAGCCCCAATATAGGGCTGATGTAACATCGTTGCAAGAGATGGGATGAACAAGGACTGGTTTCCTGGAGAAGAGCTGCTACATCATATATTATGGCGGCCATCCAGAAAACCATATGCTCGGAGTAGGTTTCTTTGTCAGCCAAAAAATTAAACCTGCTGTTATCGGCTTTGAAAATATAAGCGAAAGGCTATGCACTTTGCGAGGCAAGTCTAGAAATATAATAGCTTACATAGGGATACCAATGATAACAGACTGCGGATTATTCAGTTAGCAGTATTGCACGAAATGGTTGTTGGAAATACCTGGTTTGCGTGGAAAGCGGTCCACAAACATACGTGGACCCCTCCAGACGGACCAATATAGACTCGGACCACTATTTCGTTGGCATAGTGTTCCGAGCTCGAACTACGACACCACCTACAATCCCCTCTGACAATCAGGTGAGAGTGAATGCCAAGGCCATTCACATCACAGCCCTCCGCAACACTTATGAGGGCGAAATAGATGCATTGCGGCATCTATTTCGCCCTCGCAGTCAACAGAGATCCTGGAGATGAAGCATCACCAAATGATCTTCAGAATCACCTGAAGAACGTTATCATAAACACGACCACAAACATGGTTGGCCCCGGCCGCAAAAGGAGATGAATGTAAGCTATCAACGGAACGGAAGAATGCCGCATACTGAGTAATGTTGCGAGCGGAGAAGCGACTTCACGGACGGAGAAAGAAAGCCTGGGAGAACCAACAAATCTGTGAACTAGAAAACTACAGGGAGCAACCGAATCGGGCGCGGAAGTTTTACCAACAAGTCAGCAGGATGAAGCCTCGATGCTCATCCTGCCCAGATAAAGAGGGAAATATGATTTTCGACAGAATGGGCATATAGGCGCAATGGATTGAGTATTTTGATGAACTGCTCAACAAGCAAAATATCGACGATTTGGAGGTCCCGCCAACTGAAGACGACGGACAAATGCTGCTACCACCAATCATAGAAGAAACAGTCCGTACAATCCACCGGCTTAAAAACCATAAGTCGCCAGGAGCCGATGGAATTACGGCCGATTTGGTTAAATATGGGGGCGACCAATTACTCCAACTTGTTCATGAACTGATGCTCACAGTATGGGACTGCGAATCAATGCCTTATGACTAGCAAAGAGGCATTATCTGTCTCATATATAAAAAGGGAGATATCACCCAGTGCAGCAATTATAGAGGTATCACTTTGCTGAGTACCATCTATAAGATATTCTCGTCTATCTTGCTAGGCCGGATAGCCCCATACGCCCAGGACATTACACAGCACGCTGGGGGACTACCAACTAAACACCTCCCTGTCATCGGAGAACTAGCCTGGAACCGTTTGACACATTACTTCGGGCTAGCGCTCCCGCTCTCCCGGCTTCGGGAGCCTTCAAGTCAGGGAATTCCTTCCACCAACGGGAGGGGAGGGGAGGAAGGGAGTTGTTAGTTCAGGGAACTCCTTACCGTCCGATCCCTCTGCCGGCCGAGTTCAATCTTCTTCGTAGTAAGAACAGTCCGAATATAATGCGCAATACGATTCCAGCTGCCAGCGCTCTTCAACATCTCTTTGACAATGTTGTCCGGAGAGAGCTCCCCTGTGTCTGCATAAAGCTGCTGGCGGAGGCCGTCCCATCTCTCGCAAGAGAAAAAAGTGTGTTCAGCGTCATCCGCCACTCTATTGCAGAACACACAATCAGGAGATCGCGCCTTCCCAACCCTGTGCAGGTAAGACTGAAAACCTCCATGCCCACTTAGAAGTTGGGTAAGGAAGTCATCAATCTCACCGTGCTTTCTGTTCAACCATGGGTCTAATTTGTCGATGAGCCGCGCAGTCCACTTGCCCCTTGGCTCATTTTGCCAAGAAAGTTGCCACTTGTTAAGGGTGCGTTGACGTTCTTCACGGGCAACCACTTCTCTTAAGTTTTCGCCCTTACGACGATAGATGCTTTGCGCTCCTTGGCAAGGAGGGCAACAGGGATCACTCCCGCAATCACCATCACAGCCGGTTCGGAGACGGTGCGATAAGCAGACGCCACTCGCAAAGCTCCCCGCCTCTGCACTTGAGCGAGGCGTTTACGATGCACCTCCTTGTCAAGGGCATCAGCCCATAACTCTGCACCATAAAGAAGGACGGACTGCGTTGCTCCTATGAGGAGACGTCTCCTAGTTGATATAGGGCCGCCGACATTCGCCATTAGCCGACTCAAGGCTGCTTTGATTTGATCGAAGAAGCTCATCTTCGAGTCTAGCATTAAACCAAGGTATTTAATCGCTGGTTTTGACTCTATAGTCAACTCGCCGATCGATATGGGACGCAAGGTCGGGATTCTCTTTCTGGTCACGATGACTACTTCGGTTTTTTCCAGCGCAAGGTTGAAACCGTGAGCAGTCATCCATCCGCTTACCCGTCGCATCAATATGCCAAGTCTGCTTTGCGCCTGTTCAACAGTGCGTCCGGCAACAAGTGCCGCAACGTCGTCTGCATAACCGACCAGGCGCGACTCTTTGGGCATATCGAGTCTCAGCAGACTATCGTAGGAAGCGTTCCAGAGGTCCCGCCCTAGAATGGATCCCTGCGCTACTCCTGACATGATTTCCATCCTCCTCTGGCCCTCTAGCGTCTCATAGAACAGGGAGCGGTCTTTCAGATAATCCCTCAATATCCGCAAGAGATAGCTTGGTACGTGAAAGGAGTTCTCTAGTGTGCCTAGCATATCTGTCTATCTTTCGGAATTGAAGGCATTTCTGACATCAAGCGTTATGAGGAGCACTATCCGTCGAGATCGGCGGCTGTGTGCCCCGCCTTGATTAAACGCATCTACGACCTCCATAACAGCATCCACTGTAAATTTGCCTGTTCTAAACCCGAACTGCCTTGCGGATAAGTCCCCGGCAGCACGGATCGCTTCAGCGAGTCTACGCCTGATGAGCTTCTCGAGCACTTTTCCGGCCGTGTCAAGCATACACAGCGGTCGGTATGCAGACGGGAGCTTCGGGGGTCCTTTACCCTTACTGATCAACGCGAGCCTGGCGACTTTCCAGCGACAAGGAAAAATGTCCTCCTTCAAGCACGCGTTGAACGCTTCGAGCAGCAATTTTGGCCGTTGGCGGAACACCAGTTTGTAAACTTCCGCCGGGATGCCATCAGGACCTGGCGCCTTCCTGTTTTTCATAGTGAGAACCGCTTCTTCGAGTTCTCCCATTGTGAAAAGGGGGCAATCCACGACGCTTTCCGCGCTATTCACATCAACCCGTACAGGGTGTCTGGGGAACAATGCCCGCACAATGCGGTCCATCTGGTCGGTGCTCAATATGCAGGGCTTCCGCAGAGCCCCGATTTTCCGAGTGACAAGCTTATAGCCAAGTCCCCACGGGTCATCATTCACCTCATTAACAAGATTTTGCCAGCCACGAGCTTTGCTTTTATTTATAGCGCTGCGGAGTCTCCGTTTTGCTGATCTATATTGTGCGTTTATGGCACATGCCTCCTCGTTGGCGTACAAACGTTGTGCCAAACGGCGGAGCTTATGACACTCCTTCCGTAGGTCGGCAATTTCCGCCGTCCACCAGTACATAGAAGGCTTCTCGCGTCTGGGGCCCCTCCGTGGCATAGAAGACTCACACGCCGTCGTTATCAGATTCATCACTGAATTTACGACGGTGTCAGCTGCGACACCACCACCCCCCGGAGTGCCCCCCAGCGCGGCCCTACCTGCTCCAAGAGCTTCGATGAACCTTCCGATGTTCACCCTCGCGGCATTCCACACGCAGGGGGAACGTCGTGTTGATGCTCGCCGGCAAGTAGCGTCAAACACTTCAAATGCAATGTACTGATGATCACTTGCCGAGAAGTCTTCTAGTACTCGCCACCCGTCCACCGATGATGCCGATGAGCCCAGGAGATCATTGGCCCATACCAAAGAGGCTTCACTGCAGGCAAATTCAGGCAACAGATCAGATTTTGTCTCAGCGGCAATCGATAGAAAAACTGTTGGAATATGGACATCAGTTGCACTATCTTTTCATCGACTTTAAAGCCGCCTATGATAACATAGGCAGGGTAAAACTGTACACGTGATGAGAGAATTCGGTATCCCGACGAAATTGATAAGACTGACTAGGCTGACCAATGTGCGAGGTCAGATCAAAACAGCAGGACACTCTCGAGACCACTCAACATCTAACAGTCTAAGCCAAGGGGATACCTTATCATGCGTCCTCTTGAACCTGGCCCTGGAGGAAGTGATTCGCGATGCCGACGTGAATGCGTCTTCTGCTCTTCTAGTCCACCCAACTACTATGCTGACGATATCGACAACATGGGAAGAACCACCTGAGATGTACAATCGGTTGGGCCAACTGGGAAGAAATTTTGTCCCTCTTATTCCGGTCCACGGACTTGTTATTTTGGGCAAAGAAACCAACTTGAACTAGATAGAAATTGGGGACCTTCTTAATATGTGAACCTAAACCTACTGGTTATGCCGTGAATTTACCAACACCTGAAATACACCTGCGGCCACCGTGGTCTTAGGATAGAGGTGAGACAGCAAGGACATCGTGCTGAACGCAATACACAGTTACAACCTGGCCAAACGATCCTAGCCTTTGAAGGAGACAACATCAGTTATTTGTTTCATTTCATGGAAACATGATCCTTGCAGCCATCTCGTTCTGATTTTAGATATCTATTGACTCGAGAACTAACGATGGCAAAGTGAGCTGCGTGGACCCACCACTGTATTCGATCGGCCCAGAAGACTACAGCGTATTGACAGTATTAGTGGGATCAGCAATTTCGGCCGCATTTAACTGCATTGAATTGATCACGGCACTGAAAGAACAGACATTTGCTAAACGCAACCCATACATACATAATTACTAACTTGCAATCAATGACAAATCTCTGGGGCCTGGGTCGACTAAAGTAAGGAGTCAGCTATGAGAAGCTAGGAATCGATGGAACAACCTTATTATAAACGAATGCAGATAAAAGAGAAACACCATAAAATGCACCAGCAGGAAGGTATGCATCATGACTATCATAAAATCTCAGAGTAAGCGAAAGCAAATTTGAGAACTCAAGTAACCAGCAAGGAAGAAGGGTGTGCAGTATGTTGGGCATGATAGGAATAGACCTTGAAAATCTACAACATGAAAGAGCCAGAATACGTGCCCTGTGTCCGATTCTGAGTTCCCCCAGCCAAACCTAATCTAAAACTGAAGTTGTTACCGAAGCGTAGAAGGCGAAGCTATTGGTAGGTTGCAAGGTCGTTAAAGGAATTTATTTTGGGATAGTTGGCAATTAACAAATGAGGTGTGTCCTCCATTGACTTTATTAATAATACGAACCTATCGGCGTGTAACAGGGCCAGTACACCAACTTTCGATATTCCTAGATCGGAGAATTATGACGGTTGGGAGAAGCTCTATGATATTACCTCCCTATCCAATAAAGGGACTTTCAAGATGAAAGATTGGGATTGTGCGTGGCCAAAGATCACAGAAGGTTACTTTTCAGTCTAAACCTGAAGCCTACTACTCTTACAGAAATCCCAGAAGGGGACTGGAGTAGCTTAATCAAGTTACCAAGAGCAAACTCCCCAGTAGGGTAGATAGGTATCAATGGCCGCTTTCAGGAGCGCAATTAGCGTTGTCGTGTGCCATTTCCATGCCACGATTTCCTAAGATCATGACTGCTATGATAAGAGCAATGAGGCAGATTTCAACTGGCACAGATATTCAGAGCCAGCTCGTAGCCTTCACGAAGGAAAGCAGCTCTCCCACCCTGCAGCTGCTAAATCTCTCTGAGGTCCTTGAAAAATGCTTTACCTAATGTTCATAGCCTGGCTTTGCTAGAGCTGGGCAATCACAACAGAAGTGACTGAGCGTTTCTCCCTCTTCTCCGCGGCTATGTGAACTGTTGGGTAATCCCAGTCTGGCAGCATGGTCCTATGGGCCGCATGCAGACCGCTGTAATCTGGTATGTATTTATACGCATCTGGCACGCCTATCTCGTTAACGGGTTTTGTTATAGGAAGGCAAATCCTCCTTCGCTTGGCGCAGGTGGATAGCCTTCGTCATCTGGGGTCTGCGGCGGCTCGGTAGTGAGAATAGATTCCATTCTTGACAGTCACCATCGGGACACAGACAGTACCCGCCGAAGGACTGCCAAAAGCAGAGCGCCGCTTGTCAAGTCCATGATCATGCCGCGGCCCATTTGAGCGAGTCTCTGCACTGCCCCACTAGCCTGGAGGATGTCACCGTAAAGTAAAATGCATTAATGGCTTGGCTATTGGTCAGAATGGCTAGGTGGCGCTTGGTGCCCGGATCATGCCGCAGCCATCGATAGGCTTTCAGTATCGTCGGTACTTCCGCGTGGAGTATGATGTGAGAGAGAAAAGAGCAAAGCGTTCTCTCCACAATCGTTCTTAAATGGATATCCAGGACGCGCTCTAGTGTCTTCGACACAAAAGAGGCTGATTGGTCGAAAGTCCTTCGCGGAATCATGGCCGCGCCCAAGCGTCGCTAAACTTAGCAAATCACGAACCACGAAAGTCTCTAGAGAACTGCTGCTCGCATGCTATACATTCAACCCACTGACTACCTTTGAAGTCCAGGCGATACTCTATGACCATATCTGACAGCCTGGCCGATAGCAGAATTGTCATCTACGAGCGCCTTACGTAAGCAAGGCTCAGCCATGTCGCTGAAGGATTTAGCGTTGGTCGGTTGTTGCTGCTTACCTGTTGGAAGAAACTGCTTAGTTTTCGAGCCCATCAAATTCTGCTCCGCTTGTGTTTTTGTTTAACCTCGTCTTGAAATCGATTACGTTTGAAGACGATGGTTTTCAACAATTATTATTTATTTAACGAGATTGTTTTCATCCTGCTCATTGTTAGTATTGGTTTCCGTATTCTTTGCAATCTTGCTAAGAATAAGTATGACTTTTTTGTTTCCAGTGACTGACATTCTTGTCAGTCCTTGCTTGGTATACTGACGCCGACGGTTTCGGGTTAGGAGTACTATGGCTGGTATTCACTTCACCCAGCTCGACGGCAGTGAATTCCAAGCTGGAAACCACTAGTCCGTCTGCTGCCTCGCTCCGAGAGGTCCCAGCGATTTTAGCACAACGTTACTACCAGTGGCACTGACGGTAATACCCTCGACGGCTACTGTTTTCTGACTTAATGCCAGCAGCTCGTCCTTCAATGATGTGCTTGGAATCAACACCTCTGCTTCTAGCGCCTGTTTTCTGTGTTTTTATTTGAGTCCATCATTGATTGATCTAATGAGAAGTCCGAGGAAAAAGGGAAAATGTCCACCCAGGCTCATTCAAAATTCGCATACTCAAAACCAAGCTCCCCATTGGTCACGCAGCCCCTGGGGTATGCTGTCCTTCCTCGACTTGGGCTGCTATTAACAATTTCCCCAGTGAATGATCCCGGGCTATCGCTTCTCTCATGTTGAGGATTCCGTTTGTTATCTTTCCGCTTAAGGACGATCTTCAGAAGTGGTTCGGAATTTGGATTCTGGTCGACCATTGATGAGTCCTACTTACGTCTATATACGTTCTGCGAGTTCTAGGCGAGCATTTTTCAATCAGTATTCAATGTCTAAAAGTTCTTTGTTTGCGCTGCTCTCGATTTCCGCAAGAACAGCTGTCAAACCAATATTAGCCACCAAAGCCGGGTGCCAACATCTGCTATAGACAATTATTTACAGGAGCGGGAAGGGGTCGGGTCCTTGCGGGACATGTTGTCTGGAATACTTTTGATGTTTTACCTTAATCCTAACACAGGTACTTCGACCCACCTAATTTGAGTGTAGACCCAAGTAGCTCGCTCCATCTCGCAGGATGTGGGGCATTGTGTCCTTAGCTAAGTTAGCCATTACGGTGATTGCTTCGGTTGTGGATCTCGATTTTCGAAAGTAGAATACATTTTTAGGGACACAACCTTCCTCCTTCGAAATGGAAAGCAATCTATTATGGACTATTCCTTAGAATAATTTTTTAATACCATTTAAAAGGGGGGGGGCAACTTGTTCAACTTGGCATGCTATAAACGCTTAACGTATTTGGCGCTATCCTGATTGTTGATTTAAGACGTGAATCAGCTCGTAGATCTATCCATCCTTTTTTTTATAGTATTAGCTAAATAGGTTAGTATATTTGGCATTATACAGTATATTGTGCATACTCGAATACCGACAAATATTTCGTAGATAATTTTGTACTTGCGAATTCAGGACCTCTCAGGCCGCATCACTGAGAAACTGTTTCCGAGATTTCCGGGGAATTACGAATTTATTAGAGGTAGATGTTGACACCTGGCTACTACTTACTGTCCGAAACGAAGGTGCTCCGAGGTAGAGGGGAGGAAGACGGGGCGGCAACCCTGTCGGCTGAACCAAAACCAAGTGGCTCAGAAGAAGCTCCACGAGGTGGCACCGGGAAACGCTGTATCACATTGGCTTGCCGGTCGTGATGCAGTAGGCGAATGCTTCGAGGCCTAGCAAGGGCGATCAGACCCGAGTCTGCACGGGGACTCATCTGAAGTCGCTTCGGTCACGAAACCTTACCAGGGGTATACTGGTACCATGGTAACTGGGGTAGCCCCTGGACTTTTATACTTCAGGAGAAATCCTGTTGTATCTGAGTACAGCTCGGTTGTTTGCGGTTGGCCCCCTTGTGGGAGTTTCATGGGGGTTGTGGTTTTGTTCAAGCGAGAAGGGACCTTCGGGCCTCAACGTGGTGTTGCGTATCAACACGGGTGCCGTACTCCATAGTTCGGTAGATATTTAGGTATTCTTGCATCCGCCAGTATGAATGCTAAGCCATGCACTTGGTATAGACTGGTACCGTTGTTTGTTTGTCGCAGCGGGGCTCTGATTGTGGTCACAAATTCAATCCGCGTCTTAAGAGGACCGTAGGATTAATCCTACGTTAAACAATAAGCCGTCCCATAAGGGAGGGGGGTTTGGCCGCGAGGCTTAGGTACCTTCAATGGCTCATGTGCAGTAGAACACTAGGCTTGTCCGAAACGAAACCCTTAAACCATTTTATGGGTATTATTTAAATTTCCCTCCTTGATAGGCCAAACGATAAAAAAATCACCAAATGGGATGGGAAGGGCAGATAAGCTATGTCAGTAATGATAGGACCATATAGTAAAACAACGCATTATAAACATTTATAGATTTTTTCTAATTACCATTCTAATTTCCATGGCAGAAACCAAATGACACACGTCACCCATCCTGACAGACGCTATATTTATTGACTGGCAGGTGATATTTGGCAAATGTCCAAATAATTTCAAACGAATTCTTTTTTTCTGGAGAGAAACAGAGCATATGCTCGTTACCATATTAAAGCTAACATGTCACATGAAAATCCACTATTCCACTTCAAATGCGCTCGGAAAATTTCCATGCGAGCTCAGTCCTTCATTTCTTTGGTTGGGTGCTGAAAATTTCCCATTAAACCACCAGCTTCCCATCGAATGCTCCAATGCGTATCTTCCCAGTTGCCATTATTTCTAGTCCGTATTCAATAACAATATAACAACGAAGGAGAGCGTAAAATATTTGCATATATACGCATATCCTGGCCTCGGGTATCTCATGAGAATTAATGAATGGTGTATGGTTACTTCAACATCGGGGATAGATGCTGAATATCAGTGGATACAGAATAATATTGTGATTGGTAGGTCAGTGGTATCGAAACTTGTTAGTTGGAGGTTTTCCATGTCATCATTGTGTTTCTGCATGTCAAAAAACCATAACACAAGCCATTTGGTAACGAAATTCAGCTTAAACAAGAAAGGTACCTACTTCCTATGACACTTTGCCTGAACCTTACAACTCAGGTTTTCTTAGTATTTTATGCTAAGGTCATTAAGAAATGAAGTAAATGAATGCAACTAGAAGACAAACTTAAACCTGGGGACTTTTTTTGGATATTTTTGAATATCTCATAAATGATCGACTTACTGTAGTTTCCAAACTATTTTGACAGTACGAGCTTTCCATGTGATGAACTCATGAAAAACTTGTATATCCGGATCAACATGAAGCTTCATTACTATGTACATCTTTTTGGCTATTAACTCATCTCACATGTGTTTTGCTGAAGTCATGCTTCAAAAAACCTGTTTATTGAAGCGTCTCAGAAGCTTTTGGAAGTCTAAACTGGTATACCTAAAACGGTTTTCTACTGGGAAGCTTTATTTGCTCTCTTTTATCCATTGACTTCGTCATTGCGGAAGTTATTCTATGTCATTCAAAGTTCGGTTAACGTCCTTAATATTAAATGTTAAGGTCTAGAGGAGGACGGAAGTCATATCGTGGGAAACACATGGGTGAACCCTTGCCTGGATCTCCGGAATAATCTGCTAAAACTTGACATGCTAGAATAGTCGCCCTTTGTTCATTATGTAGATGATGTTGTGGCACTTATAACCAGAAGCACTGTTGAACAGGCGTAAGGCAGATTTGGCACTTTGATGCGACGAGTAAGTGGGCGAAAAAAACCAAAATAATCATTTTGAAGAAAAAAAGACTCCGGATCGTGCATCTTGTGAAGATTGGGGAGATGACTATAGAGTCAATGTCAACCATGGAGTACTTTGGATCGATAATTGATTCGAAGATGAGTATTTTCGAGCAAACCAAAGCAGCGGCGAACAAGTCTACAGCAGGATTTTCGACCTAGAATTGACTAATGATAACTATTGGTTACTCTATCATTAAGCACCATTTCGTGATCACGGTGCATTCTGTCCTGCTATATGGCGTGAAATTTAGGTCGATGTCTTAGCAAGGAGATACATGGAGGAAACTTTTCCGGTCGCATTTTTTCTATCACCCCTCCTCATTGTGATGGTGGTGACCCTCCGTGCTTAGGAACGCAAGACCATCTATAAGTACAAGAGGCTCAAGTGAAGTGGTTACTTGTGTGGAACGGTGGCCCATATTGATTGAGTAGCGACTCTCGAAAACTTAGATCTGGTGAGCCACTATTAAATGAGCTCAAAGTTGGATGCAAATTTTCGGCTTGATTTGTGTTGAAAGTGAAGGGAATTACGGAATTCAGGATGGGGCGGATATTTTTGTACAACAAATGTCAAGATTGTATTGCTTCAATCTTTGTTCCAGCTTCTTGACAGAGAGATGAGGACGAGGAGGGAGAAGCGTTCATTTCAAAAACTAATGCCAATTGTTCCTTTATATCAATTGGTAAACAAGTTATGAGTATGAATTATACTGACGGCGAAACCTGTCTTGTACAGGCCCAAGTTCCTTTACTTAAGGGTTCTTGGTTCCCAAGTCCGCATCCAACTTTTTTTGAAAAAGATGACATGCTGTTTGCGCTGGTCAGGAAGGCAGCTTCTGGCAGTTCCTGGCACAATTATCGTATTATTGCAATGAACATAAGCTGAGGCTGTATGACCCACGCGGAACAAACTTGCAGGATAAGGGAAGTGACGAATAAATAAATGAGTTTATGGTTTGGCGAAATTACTCATGCACGAATTTTGTGGCATGTAGAGAAGCGGAAGACAACAACGGGGACGCACACCTTGCTTTCAAGGGCAAGAAAGGGAGACGTCAAATTACAGTTAAATCTCAACAGGTGTGGAAAGAGATCTATAAATGTGAGGACTTGTATAAATATGTTAACAAAGGCCCACCATGCTATAACTGAACGCGCCCCTTATCACCTGAAAGATTGCGACATGCAAATCAAGGAATAGAAAATTAGATTTGAACCGGAATCATCAAATCTTTAGTATAAGACAGGAGAAGATGTATAAATTATATCTGACTGAATCCAATGACAGTACCTGATAAATATCCTGTATTATATGTACATGCAAAACTTCGTGTGGAAACCTCATATGGTTCAAGGACTCGGCGCAGTGAGGTTTGAATTTTGCATATTGTTGCGCGAATCACATCTTAATGGCAGTCCGTAATTCTGAAGAACATGAGAACCACCTTAATCTGATATTGCAACGACTCCGGATGAATGGTGTGAAGGAAGACAAGCACCATGTAGAAAAATCTAAATAGAGTACCAGAAATCCCAAGTCATAGCGCAAGGAACTAAGGCGTTGAAGCATAAAGTTCTAGCAAACCTGTAATAAGCAAAAACAAAAATGATTCTATTACGTCCCCATCGACATTGTTGGGACTACTTTACTATTAGGGGTAAGTCTTATAAACAGTTGGATATGTTCATCAAAGAAATCTTCATGGGGTTTTGGATACGGAATGTGGATGGCGTCATCAAGAAAAATGAAGTCGAAAATATGCTCGACTTTTTCAATAGACTACACCCCAGTATCTAGTTCGCAGATTGCAGAAAAGTATACATCAGACAAAGCAAATGGAATGTAAAACACAGAGCAGAGTTGACAGAAACAAGGGTGCAACCGTCTTTAAATCGAAGGTAGCGGAACAAATCGTACTAAATAACCAGATCATTTCCAGAGACATGATAAGATTGGTGAAGCACATAAGAAGCATAAGCTTGGACATTTATGCAATCCCGAAAAACCGCACTTTTCAACAGAGATCAACACACCAGATATTCTTGACTTTTGAAACTCATCAAGAAATTATAACTTCCGTTTGATCGCTCAGAGAAATTTGATCATACTACTCCGTATTCCACTTTGGATATTTTCCAAATCGATCTTGGTCCATGGCAAGGTTCGTAGTTCATATGCCAAGGAAGAGATAGCAACCTCATTAAATAAGCTGATTTTGTTTCTCCTTGAAAGATGCGAGTTCAGCATCAGCTTCAAGCTCCTTAGGAACTCGGATAGCAGTGTGTTCTTCAAATTACCAGCTCACTGCTCACAACTATCTGATGCTCATAAGACCTCTAAATCAAATGGGGGAGCTGAACCTTGGCAGATGATGTTAAAGGGGTTTTTGAACCATGAAATGCCATGACACGAACGAGTCGATTAAAAAACAGGAGCTGAAGATGAATATACGTGCGGAATTCTTCAGGGAGAAGGAACTAGCTCAGCACTGTATATAAAAGTCGGTCAAGGATTCTGAACACACGGTACCATGTGAAAAAACCTCTAGATAATACGAAAAACGTTTCCCAGTTGTCAGGCGACTGAACATCTAGGGCGGCTGGGGCCAAGTATGTTTGTGGCCGTACTTATGATGACGTTCTTAAGGTGATAGTGAAGATCATTTGTTGATGCTTCATCTCCGGGATCTCTATTAACTGCGATTATTGCGGCATCCATTTCCCCCTTACAGGTATTGCCGAGGGCTGCGTTATGCATGGTTTCAGTGTTAACTTTCACCTGATTATTATTATATTACATCATCTGGGTGGTGTTTTTATTCGAGCCCGGAGCACCATGCCAACGACATAGTGATTCCAGTCTATATTGGCCCCTTATTTATTCTAACATTCATCAAGGCTGAGAGGTGGCGGCCTTTGACCAGAACGTAGTTAATTTGGTTGAAAATGGTCCCGTCTGAAGAGACCCACGTTTGTCAGTTTACGCTTTCCCCGCAAACCAGGTTCTTCCAACATCCATTTCGTGTGACACCGCTAATTAAATAATCCGACAACGTGACGCCTGAATACGGGCTCCGTCCCTACTTGATTGGTAAAATCGCCAAGTATGATTTTGATATCATATCTGGGACAGGCTTCCAGGGTTCGTTTTACTGCATCGTGGAAGATATTTTTTTCCGACTCTGCAGTCTCCTCTGTAGGGGCGTGAACGTTAATGAAGCTTATATTTCTAGAGAAGTGTGCATAGCCGTCCACTTATGTTTTCAAAGCCGATAACAGCAGTTTTCATCGTTTGGTTGACTGAGAAACCTACTCCGAGCACATGGTTTACTGGATGGCCGCTACAATATATGGTGTAGCGACTCTTCTCCAGGAAACCGGTCCCTGTCCAGCGCATCTCCTGCAACGCTGTTATATCAGCCCTATATTGGGGGCGGGCATCGGCTGGCTCCATCTCTGTACAGGGAGCGCACATTCTATGAGAAAATGCGCAAATCGTTATTCTATTTTCGTTGCCGGGTTCGTTGTTGAGTAGTCAACCCAGTCCGAGGGTCCTTATGTGACTTCGTAACAAGATGTTTTCCGTGTAGGGTTGTCAGCCCTACCCAACCCCCCACCTGGGGGACCAGCTGGTACAATTTGTCTTGTTTTTAGGTACGGGAGCCTTGCTTTCAGCCTTCTCCGTCTGCAACTTTTTGTTAAGAAAGAGCTCCTAGCGGTCACCGCGTGGAGGTGAAGATAAGGTTTGATAGTAGAGTTGTTGGTGTTGGTTCAGCAGGCGTTTCCCAGGTTTTATGTTCCATCGTGGGAACCAATCCAGGTTTCGCCCTGAGACCTATACTACCCTTTGACCACCACATTTCACTCTCCTTATCTGCTTTAATGGACAGGGTATCGAAACGTGGTTTCTGACGACAGTGGCCCCGAACTGGGTGTCGCTTGATGCATTTACAGCGTTACATCCGCTTTCGCTGGATTGTCGGCAATCTAGAAATGCAACTATCTCAACACCAGCACTAAGTTGAGACTGTTCTATGCTAGTGTTCTCTCTTTCTTTTGATGATCAGTGGCAGTGACCTGCCGAAAACTTGTATCCGATCAATGCTAATGGTAAACTAGGCTATGAAGCTGTCTCATGCATCAGGGCAGCTTGGATGAAGTGGCGTTCCACAACTGGCGTTCTCTGTGATTGAGACATCAACGAAAGGTTCACTGAAGTGAGCTTCAAATTCCCTCGGGACTTTCCGAGACGCCCGCATTCCCCCTCTCTTTTTCTGTAGCAACCCACTTGTGGGTCATCTTGGGGAAGTGTGAATTGTCGTCTCTCCGTAATGTATAACCTTTCGACTGCCATTTCCGTCACATCGCCCCCGTCCTGTGCCGTTATTTGGCTAAGGAAGAAACCAGGCAAACGTCCTTTTTCAGCCAGATAGTATACTCCCAAAACCCAAATTTCCTTCCATCACCCTTTTGCCTAGATTTGGCATGCAATGAGGTTTACCTGTTAGGAGACCTGAGAAGAATGCTCTAGGAAAAGAGATTTGGCTTCAATCAATAATTGGTTCCCGAACATATATTGAGGAGGGAGATAAATCGTTCTAGGGAAAAGACTCTGAAATATTGGAGAGGTTTGTGAACAAATTGATTACTCTTGAAGGGGCCTGTCAATAAAGTCAATCACTCAATGAACTATTATAGTTTAGTGATGTGTAACGTCTCTTACTCCACTTTGAGTTTATTGGGTTTATTTTGGTTTTGTATTGAGATGAAAGGGCACAATAGTTCTTTAAGGACGCGGTGCGACTTTCCCTTAACAGATTTGAGATGAAACGAATAGAAACAATTTACATACTAGATGAGTTTATATAAAAAAATCTGTGAGTTCCTTTCACCGGTTTTGGGATTTTATATTCAAACAAATTTTATTGCAGTTAGTACCCCACCGCCGGTGAACTTACGTGATGCATCCCGGCCACTGCCACAGCGGAAAGTTAAGTACCCTTCGGGGAGCACGAAGTTTAATATGGCATCGTCTAGGCAGATGAGGTGGAATGGTATGGCAGAGATACAGATGGAATGGTGTGGCTGAGACAGCGCGGATAAGTTGAAGGCCTTCAGCTTGTTTCTTAGATCCCTAAGAATTCTGATAAAACAGACGGTCGAAGACGTCAAATTCATGAGGTTAAGTTACCTTGAAAGACGTAATCATCTGGTCGTTGTTGTTGTCTTCTGTCAGTTTGACGCAGGGTGCATATGCTTGAGGATGTATTGGTAGTCCTCAGTGAGTCGATTAGCATACTTTTCAGAACTGGCGATTGGGAGCAGCCTTTCGCCGTTTGTGTGGTCAGGTAGACCCTAATTTACTCTAACATACATAAGTCTTTGTGTTAGCATAACATATATTCACATAACTAAAGTAAAATCTACATCATGCTTTCTGGCAGTACCAAAAAGTGTTCACGAGCACCCCCGATGTGGGGACAAAAGAATGGAGAACAGACTCAGACTTTCCATGGTGGTCAATATATTGGGTTTAACTTAGCGGGTACGACCTTTGTCAGTTAGTTATGAACAGAAGGAACAAAAATTGCAAGTCACGGTCGTCTTGATGGCTACGACTTTTTTTTAACAAAAATGGTTATAATTGGTTTCTGGAATGTGTGCACGCTCCTCGAGAAAGGTATAGCTCCCCGAAAAGCACACTTTCTTCAAATTCAGTGAGAATTCTAGGGATGACCCTAAGCGAAATAAGGACTTCGAAGAGTTAGTTAGTTTAGTATGGTATAGCGAGTCGTAGCTCCAAGCACGTGGATCTATTCTTTGGCCCATTCTACTATCCAGTAAGATGGCCTACCCAATGGCCTCCCGCCGATTGCATAGATTCTTCATTGAAGGCAACTATACGGAAATATCTTTGTCTGATGTCTGAGAAGGTCGTCTCGTCCTCTTCTTCATATTGGCTACATATAGCTGAGGCGCTCAAGTTCATCATTGTGAGCCTCCTTATTATCAACGATATTAAGGTACCATGGAACTCGCGTGATGACTGTTTCATTCAGTTGGCCAAGTTTCAGCAGGAACTGGTGGCAACTCTACACCACCTGGCCTGATATGTTGCTTTTGTGGCTATGTCTCCACCATTCTTTTCTTCTGATAATAAAGACACAGCATGTTTTCTCAAAAAAAAACCTGAAAACCTTATGATCAGCAGGCATTAGATACACCTAATGTTTACCAAGGGACTTCCAGATGGACGCATAACCGTATGATTGGCTGCCTTCACCTCCAAATGGATGGTAAACATACTTTGCTCTTTATATACCTCAGTACATCGTCCGTAGAAGTTGCGAACACTAGCCTGGAGATAAAGAGCTATTTAGGTGGGAACGCCACCTTTAGCACGGGACTGCTGGTACAGGTAGATGAATTGTCAAGATATATAGCAGCGGCGGGAAGTGGAGTTTCGTTGGCGACGGGAACGATGTCAAAAAGTCGAGCAGCTGTGTTCCGATTCATGACCTGATGAGGAGGCTGCGGATATTATCCCGTTGTAGGTACGATGGAGCAAGACAGGATCGGAGGCTTGATGGACCGTAACTCGTCGCATAGGGGCCGCTGAATCAAGGAATGATGTAGGAAGGCATTGCAGATGAAATCAACTTATGGTTTTGGGTGCTGGACGACTATAAAAGACAAAGATCGACGCCTCGTCGTAATGAAGGCAAAGATATTGCGTTGGAACATGACATTATCATATCAGAAAAAAGGATAACCCTAATCGATATGGGGTTCCACAAATCGTAGAGAAATTGCGAAAAAGGTGTGTTGGATGAATTGAAATGGTATTCGCGCTTGGGAAAACAAATGTGTCAAGGAAGTTTTGAGCATCGAAGTTGATGGGAAACAACTACCAAAAGGCCGTACGAAGCAGCTTGACATGGTAGATGGTGATTTTGGACTCCTTCGGGTCCTCCTAAATCAGGCATGTGACCGAGCAAGATGTCGCGACAGATCCAGGCGAGTTTACCCCGCTTCTGAGCGGGACGACGGCCGAGGAAGAAGATTGTGGGACTGCTCATGCATCGATTATCTTTCGAAAAGTCAATCATCGATAGCGTACATTGCCTAACGTTGGTCCTACTTTTTAAAGAAAAAACTTGGGGAAATATACTCAGCGAGAGAGTTATACTGTCAAAAGATGAGTACTTTTTCGTCTCTATATTCTTATAAGTGATTTTTACCTTTTGAGAGATCTAAAAAGAAGGCTCCAGGGAAAGAGATTTGGCGTTAATCAGGAACTGATTGCCGAACGTATATTGAGGAGGGAGATGAATTGTTCTAGGCAAAGGACCCTGAAATATTGGAGATTTATTTATTTATTTATTTAATTAACGGACAACAAACAGAGAGAATTCCAATTAATTATTGTCCTCAGGAGGAGGAGAAAGCAAAAAACTTATCCTACGTTTAAAACTACTTAAAGTAGGGAAGTTAAAAGGACCAAGCTGTTTTGCATTATAATTTCGGCAAAGCCTGGGAATCGGGGAATGAAAATAGACTTCGAGCTCCGCGAAGGGCACGTTGAAAATATCAGCGTTACGTGTGTTATAAGACGCAGGACGGCAGGTGATCTCGTCAGCGGCGGAGCAGTCCATCAGGCCCGAGGAAAGTTTAAAGAATGTGCATCGATCCAGATAGGATCTACGCTGTTGTAGGAAGGGAAGGTTTAGAAAGCGGAGGCGGGAGGGGTAATTCCTCACAAGGGAATTGAAGAGAGCTAAGGAGGGTTGGATGGAGTCAAAATCCGAGGAGGAGCGAAGAATAAAGCCTGACAATTTTGCTGCTCAATTGATGACATCGAGGCAATGGGTGTCAAAGCGGAGTTTATTGTCGAAAGTGACTCTGAGGTCTTGAGTGGAATTTAAGCAGGATAAGGAATGTCCGTTAAGCGAGTAGGAGAAAGAAGTGGGTGAGGATTTTAGGGAGTAGCACAAAGAGTGACACTTTCTGACGTTTAGCCCTAAACCATTAGTCGAGCACCAACGAACCAGAGTGTCCAGGTTATTCTGAAGGGAAACACAGTCCATAGGCGACGATATAGCGGAAAACAGCTTAAGGTCGTCTGCATAAAGCAAACAGGGACAAGTAAGGAGGGGAGGAAGGTCGTTAATAAAAAATAAAAATAGCAAAGGACCCAGGACCCCTGTGGGACGCTAGAAGAGGGGGAGAAGGAGCGGGAAGTACAGCCGTCAAAAGAGACGCGGCAGGATCGGTTGGAAAGGTAAGAGGCAAGCCATAAAACAAGTGGTATGGGAACGTTTAGGGACGTGAGTTTGGATAGAAGTATCTTGTGATTTACAGTGTCGAAGGCTTTCGCGAAGTCAGTGTAAATGGTATGCACTTCTTGCCGTGAATTTAGACATTTGGCGACAAAGTTGGTAAAGTCAAGCAGGTTGGAGGCAGTGGATTTACGTTTAACGAAGCCATGTTGTTCTTTCACTATGTGTTGGCCAAAGTGGGCGGACAACCAGTCGCTGACATATCTTCCCAGGATTTTGGAACAGGAGGAGAGGAGGGAAATGGGACGGTAATTCTGGGCAAGCGAACAATCGCCACTTTTGTGAATGGGGATAATGAGAGCCTCTTTCCACAAGCTGGGAAAATGATTCTCTTGAAGGCTTTTCTTGAAAATAAGAGATAGGGGAAGGGAGATGGACTTACCAGTTTTGATCAAAAAGAGGTTTGGAAGACCATCGTAGCCAGGTCCGACCTTGGCATCAAGTTCGCCAATGAGGTATTCGACAAGGATAGGAGTAAGAAGGGGAATGGTAGGCGATGCGGAGCAGGCTACATCTACTATCGGGAGGGATTCGGAGGAAGGAGGAGGAACATAGACTGACGAAAAGTAGCGGCAGAGTAAATCACAAGATCGTTGGGGGGAGTTAGCTGAGAAGCCAGAGAATTTAATGGACGGAGGGGATAACTGGGCGGGGCATCGGGAGTTGCGAATGTGGGACCAGAAAGGTTTCAGATGTTTGTGAATAAATTGATTACTTTCAAAGGAGACTGTCATTGTAGTTTCGTCAATCATTCTTTGAATTTTTTAGTGATTGTAAAGTCTCATGCTCCACTTTGGGTTTATTGAATTCATTTTGGTCTTGTATTGAGATGAAACGAATAGAAACAATTTACATTCTAGATGAGTTCATACGAAAAAATCTGGGAGCTCCTTTCACCGGTTCTGGCATTTTACATTCAAACAAAGTCAAACAAAAAACTTCGCAATCACGACTCCTGTAGTCTCAGTACAATACCACTGCCATACACGACCCCAAAATCAAATCCCGCGTCCCATTCGATTTCCAATTATAAACTCACCTGAGTGATTTGAACACATACCTATGTCACTCTCATCATGTTGACATCCTTTTTGCTTTTTGACACTTCAATTTTCATCATGCATGAGTTACTGCACTGTTGTTTTAAAGTTGACAACAACATTGGGCTTTGATTTCGCCAGGGAACGGGCGTCAATAGGTGGGGGTTTGCTACTATTGCCGTCAGCATCGTTATTGCAGCCCTTGGCGACTCAATTCAGGCATACTTGAATCGATAATGACCATGAGCAGAGCTATTCGGAAGGAGCAAATCAGGCTGAAAGTGAGAGTGGACTTTTTGTATTTTCAAGGAGCAACGGCGATTAGTGGTGATGGACTGTAGGCTGCAGTACTTGACGGGGCGAAAATTCTGAAGAAGGTCATAAAAAGTGGGAGTTGGGGATCGATATTTGGATTGCAGCACCTTCTTGATATCTTGGAGTTTTCCCAGAGGTTGCTGTGGAAACGGCTTTATTCAAACTCAAGTGTCTGGCCAGGCGCCTACGTAATCTGTTGTTTATTAAGATTCGTATTAAATTGTTAAACGTTTAATTGAATGATGCCGGAGGATTGAGCATTCTTAGGAATATTCCGTCGGGAATTATTTTTTGAATTGTTGGATATTCTCCGTTGTCGTTAGTAACAAAACGACCCATGGCGACTATTTCAAGTTATGCTCCAGTACTTCATGTTGCTTTTAGTATTTTGCACGGAGGACTCGTTAGCAATATCTGCACCTACGAGCCAGGATAATAACTAACCCAAAAAACCTCCAAAATTGGGATTCCATCTCTCGTTTGATGTCACGGTAACCATGGAATAATCTGCAGAATTCTAACAGCAAACACATGTAACTTACACAACATTTATAGGACATTAATTGTAATTTACTGAATACGCCCTACAGAATCCTGGAAAGGAATCCTGAACGAATGAAAACGTGTTTTTTCGCCCCTGGAGTTTGCGACCGCCATTGAAGATTCCCCATGCGAATATGGTGAAAATTTATGCGCATCGATGCGTAAACATATTTCAAGTATAAATTAAAGTACCTTTTAACGTTTAACCTTGTCCTAATAAATTCCATCCCCTAAAGGTTTGTTTGAGAATATTTCTGTCCCGTTTCTATTGTGGTGAACGAATGGAAGAAGGATAATATTCTTGTATTCCAATGTGTAGGAACATATTCGCCAAATTTCTACTTTATTTTTCGGGAATTTAGGGTTGTTGGCGTAGATTTTCTAGTGGAAGAGCTCTCCGAGAGTAATAAAACGTGAGAATTTTTGAAGTTTTCCTGGAATAATCCACATTTTTTCCAATTCGTTTGCTTCTCTAACGTTTTCGATCTCGACTGTTTCCATGCGAAATTGTTAAGTGAATGCGGGTCCGAGTAGTTTCCACTTTCATCATTCATTTAATTCGAAGTAGAGCCACTCCTCGGGTGCATACACAAATTTTCCACTAATTAAAAGCATATCCTTGACCCCTAAAACAACTCCCTTTAACACCCACCAGAATTTCCAGTACGAATCAGACAACCCTGTCTGGAAAACCGCTTGCTTTCCTTCGAGATTCCCTATTTTCTTCCACATCCTTACGCTCCCGGAAAATACAATTCAACATCCGCAACTTATACGTATGTACTTTTCCCATTTTCATTTTTTTTGTGTATTTTATAGCTTACAGATGTGCGTGTGTATGCATGTTTTTTTGCAATGAATGCCACGACGTCCTCAATTTGGTTTCGGGCCGTTATCTCCTGAAATGAAATTTAGAGAAAAAAGAAGGAAGAAAATTGGGAAAAATGTTGCCCTTTCCAATTTTCCGCTATGTTCTAAATAACACGTTAAGGATATATATTCACATATAAATATGTCCATATAGACACGAGTGCACACGTATAAAGCAGTCGGACTAAAAGGAAAGCGTATTCTGAATTCAGGATACGCAGGGTAGATTATTTTGTCGGTTCGCCTAAAGGAACGCATTTATTGGAGCAATTTGTTCTGTTGCTTGTTTTTGAGTTACTTGAACCCACCCGGTCCCAGTTAGATACTGTGAATGCCAGATTCCTCTGTGAATGTTGATGAAATCATCCTTTTTCAGTATCTTCCGACTTTGAACCAGTTAGACGAGGTGGAAATTTCAGGAATCATATTTACCATTGCATATGTTCGGTTAAATTAGGCAGATTTCGCACGTTGGATGGTATCGAAATATTTGGAAGGGTTTGCGGTGAAATGTGTGTATTTCCACATGATGAATTTTGTAATGGCGAATATTCACATTTTATGACAATCCACATGCATAAATCAGAGCAGAGTTTAAAGGTTATTTAAGTTGCAGTGCAGCATTTAAAGTGCATATAGAATTGTTCAAATGAAAACCAGTTTCCCTGATCAGAAGAATATAACATTTTAAATGAATCCCTAAACCATTTACACAATTACTCAGAAACAAAGGTGATCATTGAACATTCTCCACCCATTTGGTATTGCAATGTTATGTACATGCTTGTATTATAGTGCAATTGAATGCATGTCGTGCAAGCGGTCTTGCTGAGGTAATAGAGAAATTGCTGAACACCCGCTGCACTATTGTTTTGGTTCTTATACTTTAGAGTCGCAATTTTCAATGCTTGCTCAAGTCTCTTTGTTTCGGATGAAAGATTGATAACCCAACAGAAAGGATACGACTGATTATGCGAAACAAGGAGCAGTGTTTTCCAAAAGAGTGAGAGAAAGTTATTGGAACTTGAAATTAGACAGAAATTGGATTGATTCGTGGAAGATGCAACAGATCGGCCGCTCGAGAAACACACTTTACAGTTTTGTGATGTCAAATTGCATTTGAATCCAACTCATTACCATATTTGGGGCACGTATTATCTAACGAAAATAAAAATTATTGGTAGTTTCGTCGTGAATGCAGAGACAACGCACCAAAAGCAGTTATAAAATTTTTTCGCACCAAATACATTCATCCAGAACCCTACATGAGTATGAATCATATCAAGCGAAACATTATTGTTTCAGATCTAACCCTTAGTCTAGGTAAAAACTTTCTTGTTTTAGGGTTTCGCTGCTCTGAGTTCGCCATCCACTTGATGGTGGACTGCACCAATTTCGAAGAGCGATTGACTCCTCCCATTGCATGGGATTCTCTGTTTTAGGTGTATGAATGTTTTTTGTTTTATGTAAAGCAAAGTCTTATTTGATGAAAAACCAAAGCCTTATTAAAATCGATTTAATGTTTGCCTGTCAAAACCGATTTTGTCACGCAATTTGAGAGAATGTGTAGTCTGTGAATCCTTTTACATATTCATCCCGTGTGTCGGGTTGGAGAAATCGATTTTTTTTTGCATGAATTGTATCTATATATAGTGGAGAATATGTGGGCAAAGGGATTTTCCGATATTCCGAGTCCTTCAGAAATTACAGGGTTAAACAGGTAAGGAGTTTGCAGCCGCGGCAAGAGTACTCGATGAGAAAGAGCATCGAATCTTTTTTTACCTGTTAGTTTTTTACCTGAGCCTTATAAATTCGAACACAGGTATAAATATAAAAAGATGGAAAACCAATCAATTGTCTACACTTATTTGCTGTTTGGAATAAAAAGGATAATCCAGTCTAGAGTGACCATTGACAGGCTTTCAAGCTATACTCAGTTACATTTTGTTGTAAGTATTGTGCTGTTTGTGTGTTCAGTGATTTTTTTAAATGGATCGTACGAAGGGAGCTCGCTTTAACGTTCAACGTCGTGCTCGCACTAAAAAACGAGTATTTCATGGGAATCGATAGTTATCAGAGAAGAAAAAGGACTTTGCATCAACATCAGCAAAGAAACTTTTAGCAAGCATGAACATGGATGTTCCAATTGCGACAAGTTTTGTATATTGCATATTGCATTTTGCTGCAGTTTTCTCCGGTATTTCTGCAAATTTCTGCAAATAATAAAATATACGTAGTAGTAAACAAGTCGGGAAACCGGCAGCTAAACGCTTCAGGTACGGAAGGTTTTGTGTATTTCTTTGTACGTAGCACGTAATATATCCATATATTATGTGAGAGTATTTCATGGTACTAGGATAAACTTAAGGGGGGTTTCTAGCCAATTACAAAAAATGGTAGTAATATACTATTATTAACTTTACTTAAACAGATATCGGCATGGAAGGTATTTGGGAGCCCAGGCACAATACAGTGGCAGCCTCCTGATTTTTTTCAGATTTTTCGGTTTGGTAGTTTCTGAGAATGGCCCCCTTAAAGAAGTGATCACTTTCAACCCCCCGCGCTCCCCACTCTTCCAACGAATGTCAAAACTAAGATCGGCTTTGAAAAGTACTAATCGAGACCTTTCATTTGATACCCCACATGACTATATTTTATGAAAAAAAATTTTACACCCCTCTTTTGCATGTATGGGGACCCCTCCTTAAATTTGACGTAAAAGGATGTAATTCACTGCATGCGTGAGCGTTCACAATTCCCACCTTTCTACCAAATTTGGTATCAATCGCTATAACCGACTCCGAGAAAAATGCGTGTGACGGACAGACAGACAGACAGACAGACAGACAGTAAACCGATTTCAATAAGGTTCTGTGTTTACACAAAACCTTAAAAAGGAATACGTAGGACATGTTGAGAAAAGAATGGGAACGCGGCTTAGAAATGCAAAAAAGAATCACAAAGGCATTGGTGGGAAAGGGGCTGGAAAACTTACTGATAAGGACCTCACTACATTTTCTGGGCTAGCTATTCGTCGACACGCAAATTCGATAGAAGGAATGAAGCAAGAAATTTGGGAAACTTTCTTCCATAAATGTTCTACAGACGAAAATCCTCAGCATCGAAGTTGTCCAGCAGGCGAGGACAGTTGGTGGAAATGGCGCAAAGCGAAAGCTAAAGGAGAACTGGATAGTTTTCACCACGAGAAGGCACCTTTGACCGAAGAAGTTCAAACAGTCATCAAACCAATCTACGAAGATTTGTCACGAGATGATCTCTTGAACAGATGTTTAGGAGCAGAGACCCAGAATAACAATGAGTCATTAAATGCATTGATCTGAACTTTCGCTCCTAAACACCTCCATTCTGGGGCCAAGGTCGTAGAAATAGCCACTTTTCTGGCTGTAATTATTTTCAATGAAGGATTCAATGGCATTCTCAAAATCCTAGTGACAATAGGATGTCAAGTTGGTCACATATGTCAGGTTTATGCCGACCGCCGTAATGAAGCGCGAATTTGGCGGTCCGAACGACGATCGACTGACCTCGCTAAAAGAGTCATAATTGACACCAGAGAGCAACAATCGGCCTTACAAGACTTTTTTGAAGAAGCGGAGGGTGCTCTCTATGGACCAGGTGTAGCAGATTAATGGTGAGCTAAAATTTTACTGTTGATAATCACATTTAAATTTTCAAATGCGTTTTTCTCGAAACTGCATCTTGAAAATCGGCTGCCACCATAGCTCAAAATCTATCCAACCAAATTCTTTGAAATTTTCACGACTTCCTTAGTACATATTTCTACGGTCCGCAAACTAGGATAACTGCAATAGGACGGGTTTTTTTTTATCCATAAAAAACACAAACACCAAAATCCAAAAAATTAAGTTTAAAAGCACAACAAAAATTTACCTTTTAATATTTTCTAATTATCCTAGTTTGCGGACCGTGGAATATTGTCCACATTAAAATGCCGTTTAGTTTTTTTCCTTCAGATGAACACAGCGCCCTCCAGCGAGGAGTGAAAAATTTATTACATACTCGTATACTAGAGATATCAATAAACATATGATGAAAAAATTACGTTTCTATCTTTATCCAGTCCTTCTAAATAATTTTTCAAAAAAAGGCAAAAAAACGGCCTTCACACGGGATGACCCCCTTAAGGGAGACTGGGAATGAAGAGTGCAAGATTTCTTTTCACGGAATATGGCCGTGTGGGGTTCTAAACAAAAGGACTCAATAAGTACTTTTCCAAAGTAGTTCAATTTTTGATATAAGCTGAAAAAGAGGAGAGAAGGCTCAAAATGAAAACCAAAAAGTAAAGTAGAACTTATCCCACCGAAAACTCTGAAAACATCACAGTGATGCATTTATCTGAAATCCAGGTCTTAAATACATCTGGTCCGACAACTGTTAAAGTTAATAACAGTGGATTACTATATTGCCGAAATTTACCCGGAAACTCCCCTTAGGTTCATCCTAGAATCACAAAATTTGGCGCCCTTGGTCAATGGGTGGTATAGGTCCCCGGGTGAAACGCGGATACCCACGATGGAACATAAAACCTAGGAAACGCCTGCTGAATCAACACCAACAGCTCTACTACCAAACCCTACCATCAACAAAGGATCTTCACAGTCACCTGGATAACACATATCATAAATGCGGCCACAAAGATACTTGGCCCCAGCCGCAAAAAAAGGCGGAATGGCTGGTTTGACGATGCATGCAAGTTAGCAACAGAACGGAAGAATGCTGCGTCGCATTCTCAAAGCACGCGGGCATGGGCGGAGGATTATTACGAACTCCGTCGAGCGGAGAAGCGACTTCACAGACGAAAAAAGAAAGCCTGGGAGAACCAACAGGTCTGTGAACTCGAAAAGTACAGGGAGTAATCACACCAGGCGCGCAAGTTTTCCAAATAAGTCAGTAGGATGAAGCCCTTCACACCTCGATGCTCATTCTGCAGGGACAAAGAGGGAAATCTGATTTCCAACAGAATGGGTATATTGGAGCGATGGGTTGAGTACCCCCAGTGAGCCAACTGAAGATGACGGACAAATACTGCCACCACCAAGTACAGAAGAAACAGTCCGTGCATTTCATCCATCGGGGTCGATGGAATTACTGCCGTATTGGCTAAATATGGAGGCGACCAATTACACCAAGCGGTTTATCAACTTGTCTCAAGATGTGGGACAACAAATCACTATCTTTTCATCGACTTTAGAGGCGCCTAAGACAGCATAGCCAGGGTAAATGTGTACACGGCCATAAAAGAATTCGGTATCCCAACGAAACTAATAAGACTAACCAGACGTGACGCACCAAAAACCAACCACCAGCGTTTGGATGCGGACTTAGGACTCCCAAATTCCTAAAAAAAGTGTCTAACCTCGGCCAAG
Organism: Hermetia illucens; assembly: GCF_905115235.1. Lineage (NCBI taxonomy): Eukaryota > Metazoa > Arthropoda > Insecta > Diptera > Stratiomyidae > Hermetia > Hermetia illucens. The sequence goes on from NC_051850.1 coordinate 174,366,483, forward strand.
CTTTGGTCCGAACTGTAGGCGGATTTACGTTGAATATAATTCGCAACTTTGTCGTGTTTTGCGAATTATAAAAGGGAGTGTATAACATCTGCGACCCGCTTCCAGGGCAGAGGTGAGGTAGCATCTGATGAGTTGCTTCTGCCCTGGTACGTCTCTCTTTTACTTATCCAACCTTGAGTGTTAAACTCAAAAAGAGGAGTCCGTGAACCATAAAGGGTGGGAGCAAGTTGCTCTCCATTTGGTCCCGTCCGGCATCAAGTGGATGCGGGGTTGGGACTCTCAAATTGTTAAAAAAAAGACTATGATTTGCCAATCCTTATGCATTCCTCTGAATCTTGGGTTCTTAGCAAGAAAAATTGCAAACTCTTGGCCGACATTGACATCTGAGACCTAAGGGACATCGATTGAGGACGGGATCTATTCATCCTTCGATCGAGGTATTCAGCTTATACGTTTTTCGGCTCCATCTGCGTCGCGTGATGCGATCTCTACGAATAATGTATAAGACATATAAAGTTTTGTACATAACGTAGGGAGGATGCAAGTGTCCAAAAAAAAACATTCTCGGGCCAGGCATACAGGCGTGCGAGCGAGTGTTAACGGAATACTTTAGTGGGATTGCATTTAAAGCCCTTTTGCTGTTCTCGGTAAAACTTTCCCCTTCGACGTTCGTTACAAATGGGGCACAACGGTGCGAAAGCTTTATGTGCACTTGTATCCAAATTTTTAATTTCGGGTTATATGTCTTCATCCCATGAAGCAAATATTCCTTAACCTGAATCCAATCCCGCCTTGTAGAGCAGAATTTCCTATCCTTTCTTGGAATGCAAGAACGCACTTACACACTTCGAGGCTGACTTCTGGACAAGGAAAGACTCTTTGATGCCTCTGGAGATGCGTCCATGCCCTGGTAAGTATTTAGCTCAGAATTTTGTTTGTGTTGTGTTTGAGACTTTAGGTCTTACAAGGGGGCGTCTTTTACGTTTTTGGAATACAGGCTTTAGAACGGGCTTTGTAGGCTAGAAACTGAAAAGTTGTGCCGTCCAAATTTTGAGGACTGTTTTTTGTTGCCTTTATATGAATCTTCTTCTTTTTCTTCAGCCTTTGTCCCAATCACAAGCGGAGTTGGTTCGCCGTGGTCGCTTCCCGTTGACTGCGATGTTCAGATCAATCTTGGCAATTGAATTCTCGTTAGCGCGAATTACGTGACTATACCATCAAAGACCCCTCACTAGCAATTTCAGCACGATCGGTGCAACCCCATTTTGATCGTGGATATATTCTTTTCGGATGCCTGCCTGCCTGTTTCGGGGGATCGGTAACCAAAAATTAGGTTTTATTCAGATTCAATGTTTATATGAATGACGATTCAGTTTCTTTTTCTGATCAGCGGTTGCTGATCTTTTTGGCTTTGTGATGTGGAAGTGGTTGACAGCGGTGATATACTTTAGAAAACGTGTGAGCCTCAGTGGCTTGTTCTTGTCGCATCAGTCGTGCGTCATCAACCTTTGAAGGCTTATGGGAGAATCGCATCATAGGAATATCTTTTTCCAGCCCCGCTCTCATCTAAGGAGCTACTTTCTATGTCCCCTTTCTGAATGTAAACAAAAACTCGCGCGAATGTTTTGAACATTCCGTCGATCTTTCCAGAATTCCTCGGTGGAGTAACTTCGCCAGCTACCCTATCTCCCTCTCTGAGATCTTAACTGGGTCCATACTGGGCGGAAATTGGGAGTTATTATGCCATTTCGCTATGCAGCCGCTTACGGGTACCAGCAGAATTTCCGATTCTTGGGGCAGTTTATTTGGAAATTGCTAAAATTTGCCCCTTGTAAGGCAAAGTCCAACGATTCAAGTATGATACGCAGGACTCGATTTGACGAAGGACGCAACAAGCAAATGGATGCTGGGCTTTTCGACACCATGCAAAAAACTACAAATCGGTTGGAGTGTTCCATGTGTCACAAACGAGCAATCGCGACAACGATGGGTAGCAAAAGAGTCGGTTCGAGACGCCGACCGATATGGACTACAATATCATTTTTGTAAGGGTACTGCCTATAGTAGATCTACTGTGACTACGACGGCGCAACGAGACGATGACGTCAACTCGTCAACCGACCGCGGAATACGTATTTCAACCACGAGATGTTATCGGGATTCTACCAACATTTGACCCGCTCGACGATGTGTCCCCATCAGCCGAACAATTCATCGACCGAATTGAAAAATTGGCTCAGGTATATCACTGGGAGGAATACCTCGTTCTGTTTGCCGCTCAGGCTAAGTTGAAAGGCCCGGCGAAACGATGGATTGACGGATTGCAAACGACGTTTGCAACGTGGGAAGAATTCTCCAAAGCGCTAATTGCAGATTTCCCCAGTCGATTTACGACAGAAGATATGCGACAGCGGCTCGATAGCAGCCGTCGCGCACACAACGAAACAACCGAAGAATATTTTTTCCGCGTCTGCGCAATGGGACGACGGGCGAAGCTTGACGACGAAACGATCGTGTATTACATACGACGAGGGCTTTGTATGAAACCATTACAAACTGCCATAGCCACGATGCATTTCAACACGCCGAGCGAAATGCTAGTGGCCATACGACGATTTCTAGCGAACGATGCGGGAACGAACGATAGTTCCAATAGCGTTCGGGGTGAACGAACGAATATACTCCGATCGCCGCCGCTGCTGAATGCTGCAAATCAAAACTCGAGGCTATGTTACAATTGTTTCGAAAGAGGGCATTTGTCGTTGAACTGTCCGAAGCCGCAACGAAGACCACGATGCGTGAAATGCAATAGAACTGGCCATGCGCAGAATGACTGCCCGACAGCCACGCGAACCGAAGCCAACCGCCGAGAGACAATAAATCGTATAGCACAACACACAGACAACAAATTGCTAACGAAGACAGTGGAAATAGGCGACGATGAATTTGAGTGTATTGTGGACTCAGCAAGTAGCTGTTCTTTGATCAGACAGTCTGAGGCTCAACGAATTGGACAGATTAAACAAGTCGAGCCATCACAACAACTTAAAGGGTTCGGTGGAGCTGTATACCTTTGCAATAAGAAAATAATTGCAACAATCAGAATTGACGACGTGATACTGGAGGGAGTTTTGTATATCGTGGACGACGAGCAGATGGATAAGCCGATACTCATTGGAACCGATATTCTACTGCAAGAAGGTAGGTGCTGCACAATTCGTGGTCGTGAATTTAAAATGAAATCGGAATTCGAGAACATACGAACCGGACCAATATCATCAATCGATAAAGAACAACTGTCTGAAGTATTGGAAAAATGGCATAAGTGTTTTTCTACTAATTTATCAACGATCGGTCGTTCAAATTCCACCGAAATGGAAATCCGTGTTACAACCAGCAAACCAGTCAGTCGACAGCCTTACAAGGTTCCGTTCCCGAGGCGATTGAAAGTGGAAGAAATGATCGACGAGCTACTGAAAGCTGGAATAATTCGACCGAGCGAGCCGGAATATTCATCTCCGGTCATACTGGTCGCGAAATCAGATGGTACAGACCGGCTTTGTATCGATTATCGAGCATTAAACGCGATTACAGTGAAGGAACCATTCCCAGTTCCCAGTGTGGAAGAGCAAGTGGCACAATTGGCCGGAAATTCCTTCTTTACTACGCTGGATTTCATTTCAGGATATTACCAAATCCCGATTGCCGAATCATCGAAAAAGTATACGGCTTTCGCCACTCATATAGGCCAATATGAATTCAACGAAGCTCCATTTGGATTGACCAACGCTCCATTCAAATTCCAAAGAGAAATCCGAAAAATCACATCGAGAATGAACCGACGAGTAGTATCTTATGTTGACGAAATCATCATACCGAGCAAAAACATCAAAGAAGGCTTGGAAGCGTTGGATGAGTTCTTAGGAATATTAGCGGAAATCGGTATGACATTAAATATAAAGAAATGTACATTTTTAGCGACCGAAGTATCCTTTTTGGGACATCGAATCACTAAGGAAGGTACCCGGTGAAGTGAAAACCGATGCAATCCAGAAATTCCCAACACCTAGTAATCGAACCGAGGTTCGACGGTTTCTTGGACTAACTAGTTTCTTTCGACGATTCGTTCAAGGATATGCTCAGATAGCTTTACCGTTAACTCGATTGCTGAAAACGAAGGATGCGGAACCATTTACATGGACATTTCTTGAACAGGAAGCATTCGATACCTTACGAAGAGCTCTTTATTATCCACCGATTTTAGAGATCTACGACGTCAAGCGACAGCACGAAGTCCACACGGACGCGAGTTCGAATGGAATTGCTGGAGTGTTACTTCAAGAGAGCGACAACGGGTTAAAACCTGTCATGTACTTCAGTCGGAAGTGCTCGGAGACCGAAGCGAAATATCACAGTCATGAGCTAGAGGTTCTAGCCATAGTCGACAGCCTGGAACGGTTCAGAATGTTTTTGATCGGAAAGAGGTTTCGTGTCATTACTGATTGTGCTGCAATAACATCTACGAAAAATAAAACGCCGTTACATCCTCACATTGCTAGATGGTGGCTACGTCTTCAGGAATTCGATTGTGAATACATCCATCGAAGTGCTGACCGCATGCGACATGTAGACGCTCTGAGCAGAGCACCCGTAGAGCCTCCAAACCCAACCAAGACAGTCGCCGACCTCGTCCTTAAGGTGGAACTCGATGAACACGATTTCTTGACGACCATCCAGCTGCAGGACATGAAGTTAGCAAATATTGTCAAAGTTCTTCAAGGAATGAGCTCTGAACAAGCGACACAGATTCGACGCGAATACGTTTACAAAAATAACCGTTTGTACCGCAAAGTTGACGGTCAGTTGAGATTCGTTGTACCGACGGCAATGCGATGGAGAGTAGTGCGTACGTACCACGATGACATGGGACACTTTGCTGCGGAGAAAATTTTAGATCGATTGAGGAAAGATTTTTGGTTCCCGAAAATGAGAAAATATGTCAAATCATATATATCAGCATGCATGGAATGCGTGTACAATAAGACGGGGACAGGGAAGGCCGAAGGGCAGCTATACATCGACACTGTGAAACCTATTCCCTTCATGCGATTGCACCTGGATCATGTAGGACCACTGCCGAAGACGTCACGAGGAAATCAATATATCCTGGGGATCACCGATCCTTTTACTAAATTTACAGTCTTAAAAGCCGTCCGTAGCGTAAACACCCAGCCAGTAATACGAGTGTTGAATGAATTGACTTCGTATTTTGGGCTACCAGCTATTGTCGTCACCGATCGAGGCACGGCTTTCTCTTCTCACAACTTTGCCGAATATTGTAAATTAAACGGGATCCAACACATTCAAACAGCTGTTCGAACACCTCGAGCCAACGGCTCAATTGAAAGAATTAATCAAACGGTTTGCAAATGTCTTCGAGCCAGCTGTGTAAGCGATTCAGATTGGGACACAGCTATCCGCGACATCCAGTGGACTTTGAACAGCAATACAAATGCAACGACCAAATATAGTCCGAACGATCTCATATTCGATTTTCGATTGCGGGACGTTGTTCATAACCGTCTCGTACAAGCCATCCACGATGAAGCGAACGATTCACAAGAAAGTATCGATATCCGACGGGAAAGGGCAACTAAAGCGATTGAAGCCGAGCAGGCAAAATGGAAGCAGCGATTCGATCGGCAGCGCAAGAAGCCTTCTCAATATCAGGAGGGTGATCTGGTCGTGATTACCAACGTTGCTCCTTCGACGGGGTTTTCTCGAAAGCTGGAGCCGCGATATCGAGGGCCGTATGTAATTTCGAAAGTCTTAAGGTTCGACCGATACGTCGTTGAAGATATCGAAGGTCTCTAACGTCGACAAAGGCGCTTTAATTCGGTGTTCCACGCCGAACATCTTAAACCGTGGTGCACAGCTGCACCTTTCCTCGACAACGATACCGATGGGAGCGACAACGAAGAAGACCCGGGGAACGTGCCCGGCCAGGAGTCCGATTTGTCAGGAGTGGCCGAACTGTCCCAAACGAGCAATCGCGACAACGATGGGTAGCAAAGAGTCGAGTTCGAGACGCCGACCGATATGGACCACAATACGTTCCGTGTCTAAAACGTGAAATAAACAATTCTTGTAAATCAGTTAAAGACTTTGATTTCTGTCTCGGCCCCTGTGACACATGCGGGAGTCTAAAGTGATCCAAATTCTTTGATATGGGCTATTCTCACACAAGAGGTCTATTTAGCATTTCCTCGTGTCATTTGTGCACAGGCTTCGATAGTTAGTTCTACAGTGAAAAAGCCTAGAATCTCGGCTGACAATCCCATTTCAGGACGTCGCTGATGCAGCCTGACGATGCTTTAGGAAATGGTTCCAACTACTGCGCATGGATGGTTCAAGGTTTAATTAAATGACCTTCTGGTGGAAGATGTCGATTCACACAGTTGTTGGAATTTTGGGTTGGGTATTGGTGTGACGAATGTGCACCCCCGAGAAAGCTTTTCTGCTTTGGAGTTGGGAAACCTCAAATATTAAGTCATCGATGCGAATGTGAAACTGAAGAAGTCAGCGTGACTTTAGAATAATCCTACAGTAGCTCTTCGAACTGGAAACTTCTCGCTGGCTGGTTTTCCGTCTCAACAGTTTCCCAGCCACAATATCACAGATTACTGATTTTCTTCTGTATTCTTTCTATTTTCTGAAACAATCACTAACCTTTTTAAGGCTTTGTGTAAAACAAAACCTTATTAAAAGTGGTTTACTATCTGTCCGTTCGTCTGTCACACGCATTGTTCTCGGAAACGGTTATAGGGATTGACACCAGATTTCGTGAAACGGTGGGAACTGTGGACGCTCATGCCAACAGTGAGTTTCATCATTTTACGTCGAATTTTTACCAAAAATATTCTTGCGGCGTATCAAATTAAAAGTCTCGGTTAGTACTTTCTGAATCTAGTTCCAGGTATCCAGGTATAATTGTTGACCTTAATATAGACCCACGCGAATTTTATGTAACCGCGATTGAGAAACAACAATAACAAGTACTGAAGCGAGCTTACTTAAGGAGGGAGGAGGGAGGCCTTCCAGTGAATTTCCAAACTATAAACCTATGTTACTAACGTTGTTTTAGCAGATATGGGGATGGAGAGTACCATGATTTCGTTCAAATTTTTCGGCTAGGTAACTTCCAGGAATGAGTCCTGGAAATGCATGTCCTTCCACGAACTGCCCCGTAAGAGCTATTAGTATTCGAAAGAGGTGCTGAATCCAGCTCTTTCAACAGTTTCACTACCCGACCCAGGTAACACCTAACCGCACTACCATCCAATTATGGCCAAATAAATTAATGGGCCTCTTAGGGAATTAACAAGCCTAAGAAAAAAATTTAGAAAGGGGAAGCATATGATCCAAAGGCGAACGTCCCCTAGCGCAGCACAATCCAGGAGGAATATTACCGGGAATAGGAAATGTCCGGAATTTAAGAAGGCATGGACTGAAATGAAAAAAATAAGTTTATTCGAACCAAACCCCAACGGTTTTGAGCAGGCCACTTATGAACCTGAGATAGAAATTGCCATTATAAATGCATTTTGTGGAGTATGTCACGATGTCGTATGAGTCATAAATTTGACTGGTCGAGTAGAGATATCGCCATAAGCCAGGTGGCCAGTGGCTTTCTGTCGGTGAAAGTATGTAAGTGTGTACCAAGCCTGACTGATAATGTCTAATTTCGAAGAAATCCATGAAAATATTTTTTTGATATAATTTGACAAAGTTGTTGTTGAGAAGTGTCGGTAACTTCAAAGTTTGGGATCTCGATTCGGGTAGCCGAGAAGCAACAGCAAGGGGCGCAGTGTGCTAGAAGTTTCTGCGCAATTGAACCTAGTTCTGGCCAACTATGGCGACCTTTCGGAAAGGCAGATCTGATTCTATCCTGATTGAAGACTCCCCCCCCCCCCCGCCGAGTGAGCTATTTTTCTGCAGACCAATTTGTCTTTTGGACACTATATATATCCGTCTAATAGCAGTCATTAATATCCCATCGTTCGCATTTATGTACACGAGATTTCGCCTTAGCCAGACACAAACGCCAATAATGCATTTTGTAATATGCAACATGATAAAACCTTCATTAAAACAACGACAAAAAAGTTAATAATCGTTTTCAAAATGTTAGCAAATTTCGAAATTAACCATGAAAATATTAACTGGAATTTTAGGGCTTTGATGAGAGTTAAAAAATGACTCTCTCACACGTTGTAAACAAAATTGACAATGGAAATTATTATTGGGGAATGGGGGGATGAGAAATAGGAAATTGGAAGGAGTACAAACGAGCAGCTAGAGGGAGGGGGCTCAAAATGAAAAAAAGAATTATTCAGTATGCTGGTAATTGAATTTTCTCATTCGCTTATGGCAGGACAGGGCTATACTTCCTATGTTCTTATAGCTGGATGATAAGCTCTATTTTACTCCATGCAGCTTCAATTTCATGAAAGGCATAGCAATTAACTGAGTGCGGTCTACAGAAGGATAACGCTAAAAGTGGGCTCTGCCTTGTTTGCCTGTATCAGATAATGACGCGGTCATTACTTTGAGAATAATGCCGACTGAAATCTTGACAGATGAGATGGCGAGCATATGTTATATAATATCCACCTCTCTTTTATTGGAGGCAAAGGGCGCCCAAAGGAAGAGATCTGTAAATAGATTGCAAGACCGCTGGGAATGGCCGGGAAAGATTCGATGAGCATACAGGCTGATCCCCACTATCAGGTGGTGGTTGAAGAAACGGCATGGTGAGATCAATTGTAATCTCCAGCTGTTTTTCACGGGGCATTAAGGATATCGCTGGAACCAGTACAGGTTTCAACTGGACACCCCATCCGTTTGTTGAAACTGCACCGAAGTCCCAAATGGCCTAGAGCATGGATTTCTTCAATTCTTGGAAGAAAGGGGGAACCTAGAGGAATCTTCTAATCTAATCTAATCCAATCTAGGAACCACTAAACCTTAATTTGGGAATTGCCAGGTGAGGTTGATAGTAGAAGTTGAATGAAAGCCATGTTTATGTATTTGATTCGTTTATTTAAATCGAATATCCATCCTGCTTCTCATTGAGGTGTTCACAAAGCAACAGCTGTGAATAGACTGTTTCGTCGACCGAGTGATTGCTCTACTTGACCAGCATTTAAGTAACTTTTAGGGAGCAGATCACTTCTGGAGAAAAGAAAGGTAATTAAAAGTCCTAATGCCATACATGTGTCTGAAAGTAATTAGTACCGCTTCAGCACTCCCTACCTGTGATAATTTAGCTGGCCGTGACGTGACGCCAGCTGAGGGCTTGTGGTGCTGTTAATGTTGAACTGCTGGTGGTCTACGAAATAACTGAAGTCCGCCCTGGTAACAATTAGCAAATCTAACTCATCTGAAAAATTTCGTTGAGTTTGTCACTGCAGGTTGTTGAACGGGAGTTTAGCCGGTTTTCGAGATGTCTCTGTTTTGGACTGTGTATTGTCACTATGGTTTCCTGGTGTAGGTTCGAAATCGGGTTTCCTCCGATGTTCTTGGCCATCGCGTGAAAAGATTCGTGTCAATCGATGTTATTAATAGACGTACTGATCATTGATAACTTCGCTTGGAACCTCTCTTTTTGGAACGTCTGTTTTTATATCTTTGCGATATAATGGTTTTATCGGCGCCCGTGTTTTCATATTTAGATTGGACATAGGCAGGCGTCGTGAAGGAGATGGAGGGAGACCTTTCGCATTCACCGAAGTCCACTTACACTATTTCGTGCATTTGTCTTCTGAATTGAACCTCCAGTGATACCAACATATGCCCTCAGGGCGAAGATTTTTGGAGCTGGAGCAGTTGAAGAGTATACTGTAGACGTCTTACCCATTGACTAGGCATTAGCGGCCAGGAACTTTGGTACCGCTGCGATATTGCAGACGGAGGAACTGAGAGGTTTTCGCGTCACCCTTGGAAGTGCTCTGCCTTGTTTTCTTATCCTGGCTGGTATCCAACCGCTTTATTAATTGTGCGCGTAAGCGGTATCTGTGACGCACTTCGGTGGCATACCCCAGTGGTAGCATTGATCTGACTTGGAAATATTGCTGTTGTGGGTCTGTTTTGTTACTCCTCACAAAGCTTGCCTCCACTATTTCGGCCAAAATTTGGACTACTTGGAATTGAAGTCCAGAAATATTGGAACACAGTTTTCCGCGGTCGGAGTTACACTCGTGTCTACAGGCCTGTTGCGTGCTCTCGGCATTCTCTTGTCACTGCTTCCCCTGAACACCACTGAAGAAGCAACAAGGAAGTTGCAAAAGACTATTGACCACATCATATAATGGATCAGCGCGTGGAATACTAAATTAAATGAAAATAGGTCTAACTACATCCGGATCAAGCCTATGACCGAGAGAAGGGTCGAATACGAACAGGACGAAAAAGATTCGATGCTCAGGTGGAATAGATTGGGAAGGAATTAACAGTTTGTCATTGAGCAGTCAGAACGACTGAAGGTAACTAAAGCTGAATGATTTACGCTCGTAAAGGACAAACTATTATATTTAAGATCCAAGGCTTCTGAAGAGCAGCCAGTTCCACAGTTGAGCTACTTAGGGTGTGGCAGTTGACCAAAGAGCGCTTCTCCTACGGATATATACCCAAGATTTATTTATTTAATGAGGACAATACACAGAAAATAAATTCCTTATTACACATTGTCTTCAGTGGAGGGAGCAAGTGAATGGCTTATTTTACGCTTAAAATTAAAGAAAAAAATAAAGTCAAAGGACCCAAGCTGTAGGGCGTTGTAGGTCCGGCATATCCTCGGCATCGGAGAGTGGAATTAAATCTCTAGCTCCGCGAAGGGTACATCAAAAATGTCCGCACTACGTATGTTATGAGACGAGGCGATACGGAAAATAATATCCGGGTTGGCGAAGCACTCCATCAGGGAATTGCTGACTTTGAAAAGAGTACACATATCAAGGAAGATACGGCGTTGCTGTAGGGAGGGGAGATTGAAGGTGCGGAGTCGTGACGGATAATCAACCCGTGGAAGGTTCTTTTTGTAAAAGAGGGTCCGGGTGAATTTGCGTTGTACAACTTCAAGAGCGCGGGGACCAAACTACACAGCAATATTCAAGGATGTTTCTGACAAGGGAATTGAAGAGTGTTAAGGAAGGCCGGATTAAGGTAAAGTCGGAGGAGGAACGTAGGATAAAACCAGACATTTTGGAAGCTCTATTGATGATGTCAACGAAGTGGAAATTGAAACGAAGTTTGCTGTCGAAAATTACACTCAGGACTTTGAAGGAGGTCAGTAGTGACAGGGGTTGTCCACTGAGAGAATAGAAAAAGGATGTTGACGAGGGTTTAAGTGAATAGCACATCCAGTGGCATTTGTGGACATTCGGTGTTACCCTGTTAACCGAGTACCAACGGACTAAATTATCAAGGTTGGACTGTAAGAGAGCACAGTCCAGTGGAGACGAAACAGAGGCAAACAATTTAAGGTCGTCTGCGCAAAGTAAATACGGGCAGGTGAGGATTGAGGCGAGGTCATTGATAAAAAACAGGAAGAGTAGCGGGCCAAGTATAGAGCCTTGGGGAACACCAGATGAAGGAGAGGCGGAACGATATGAGTAACCAAGAAAAGAAACTTTGCAGGAACGGTATGGTAGATAGAAGGAAAGCCAGGAGATGACTGAGGGAGGAAAGTCTAGCAATGAAAGTTTAGAGAGGAGTATGTTATGGTCAACGATATCAAAGGGTTTGGAGAAATCGGTATAAATACCATGTACCTCCTGTCGTGAATTCAAGCATTTAGCAACAAAGTTGGTAAAGACCAGAAGTTTTGAAGCCGTTGATCAATGTTTCACGAAACCATGCTGCTCTTTGACAATGAGGTGACCGAAGTGCGCGGTTAACCAGTCGTTGACGTATCTTTCGAAGATTTTGGAGCAAGAGGAGAGAAGAGAAATGGGGCGGCCGTTCACAGCAAGAGAAGGGTCTCCGCTCTTGAGGATAGGGATGATAAGGGCCTCTTTCTAGAGACGGGGAAAATAGCATTCATCTAGACTTTTGTTGTAGATTATACCCAGGGGGAGGGAAATGTGTTTTCCCCAGTTAAGAAGGAAGAGGTTAGGAAGCGCATCGGGGCCAAGTCCGACATTGGGGTCAAGATTGCCAATGAGGAACTCAACCAAGGAAGCCGTAAGGAGAGGAATGGCCAGAGATTCGAAGTAGTCTGTAGTTATGGGAGGTGTAGAGGGAGAAAAACACACAAGAGAAGTAGGTGCAGATAAGGTAGCAGGATTGTGGGGGTGGGGGGAGTTGGCAGTGGAGTCAGCGGAACTCATAGAAGAAGGGAGAGATTGAGTGGGATTACGAGAATTGCGAGCGTGAGACCAAAAGGGTTTTAAATTATCGCGGGCAAGGGCGGCTTCGACGCTCAATAAGTACCTATTACGCGCTTTTCTGACCATTGACTTCATAGTAGAGCGTATAGCCTTAAAGTGAGCAAGGTCGGCGTCATTCCTACAAGCCCGAAACTTCTCCCGCAGTGTATGTTTCAACCGAATGTTAATAAGAATTTCCGTTGTGAATCATGATATGGAAGGAAGCTGGTGGGTGGGGACAATATTAGTCATACCTTAACGAGAAATGATTTTAATGGGTAAAAGTAAGCCAGACAGACATCTTTTAGGGATATCGAATTGGTGGACCACGGGGGAATTGGGATGTCTGGAGTTCCTTATTAAGGCAGGTCTAGACCGGATACCGGTTGTTGCGCCGTTGATGATGATGATGATAAAAAGTAAAAGAAATGAAAAATATAATCAATGCACCAGAATATGTATAACTAGTTTGTAATTATTAAAGCTTTTTATGTAAATCATTGCGGATAGAGTCGCATGTTTGAATAATTACTACCAACAGGAGCAGAAAGAAACCCTTTCCCATCCTGCAGATAATTTATCGATCCTAATTTGAATACGGCACAATATGAAGCACTTTAGAGGCATTCCGCGTTCACTCAGAGATAACCCCAACAACCTTAAATCCTGATATCTAAAGCCGAACTGTTAGTTTGTTTGACTAATATCCCAACAACACATCCATCGTTATCAACCCCCATGTTTGCCAACTTTCTTTCCAAAAATAAACTCTACCTTTCTCTGCAAGATATAAATCAAATGCTAATTTGTCTAACTTTACTTTGTAATTTAGGAATTACTATTATATGAGTGTCAGACCCCTCCCGCTCGAATCTTTTTCCACTCCTTGTAACCTGTCTTGGGAAGCTTCCGGAACGTAGGTAAGCCAGATATGTATGTAAATCCCCAAGCACTTTTTGATTTAGTAATATGTAACCTGATATGATTTTCCTTCTAGGAATGTATATTGGTGTATGTGCGTGGTTGCCTAATATGATTTATTACGAGGGTTTGAAACAAAACACTTTTTATCCCCTGAGAAATTTGCCTTTTTTAAACAACAATGGATGGTCCTAATGGTTGTTTTCTTACATTACATCGCACATTGAAATTATTTTGAAGTGGCGAATTCGGGAGAGCTGTTAATACTCAGCCGAATTGACTTTCTCAAAATATAGCCTCCCTTAAGGACTTTCGCTTCCGTCGTTTGGAGAAAAGAATAGTTTCTTTTGACCCCAGGACTGCATCATGGTGTGAGCCATCGGGTTGTGAACTCTAAGAGGAAATGATTCAAAAATGATACTCCACATATCCTGCATAGGAACGTAGTTGACTATTCCATAAATAAATACTACACAACCCATAATTTTGCCCCAAACTGTAAGCGGTTAACCTTGCAATTTAACACCAACCCCATTTTACACCCCACTCGATTTGATTTCACTTTAAACCGAGGCCGCCAGGCATTTAGGGAGCACACCTTGCCGCGTCTGCACACAGGTATATACACCTCCGAAATGAACACCATTTCAGTTGGCCAGAGTCCTGAAACTTTATCCACTAGGGATTTTCGGAAGGCAACTTGTAATTTAAATCGGATTTTCATGGATTTCTACCCCACCTCAAACACACAGCAGTCACGCGGATTAAAATGTTGATTCCATATTTATAGGTAGCAATCCTGTCTCGTGCCGCCTTCATCCCCGATATGAACGGCAAAAGGGTGGTTTGTATGAAAGACAGGAGACGCAAGCGGGGGTTGTTTAAGACGTTGTTCTGCTTATTGGATTTAATCAGGATAAATTTAAATTTATTTGTTTGGTGCGTGAAAGCACGGGCTTTGTTGATGGGTCGCTAATGGGTTGTTGGAATCCTCCGTTAGTCTTGGATTTGGTTTTATCGTGAGACCTTGTATTGGGAAGGATTTCAGTGTTTGATTTCGTTGGTTACGACTTAGTTCGCTTGATGGACGTTAAGGCATATTGGCAAAATTAAGCCACATCGAGAACATGTTGGTGATACTATTTGGTAGTGCTCTATTTTTCGGTTGAATCCATTTCGCTCTCCCATGAAAAGCAGAGGGTGAATCGTAGCCCAGGAAATTCAGGATGCTTTCACAGAATGAATTAACCTTTGACGATTTAACGCTGAATGCCAATTAACTAATGCAAATCAAGGGAGTACCAATGGGACTCATCCACCAGCAATAAAAACTTGTTGCTGTTTTTGTAGGTTTTAGTTCTCCCAGGACGTCCCGGCAGAGTTAATTTCTCTCCGGCCCACGATGATCGTACATGGGGACGAGAACTGGCCAGGCCTTCGTGTGAGGTGTGCCAGCTCTCACTCGGTTTTCCAAAAAAATTGACTGACGGTTTCGTCCAGGGCAGAGGTAAATCGTCAGACCCTGCTTTACCTCTGCCCGGGGAGCAGCGTGACCGAAAGTAGCGACAGATGGTAATCGCTCCATTTACATATAATCTCAAACGCGACCTGAGTGGTTCGTCATCAAGTGGGTGCTGACTTAGGATCCCAAGCATCCTCAACAGAAAAATTCACCTCGTCCTGGTTTAAGTCTGAATTTACGACGGATTTTATTGCAATATAATTGGCACTTCTGCGTGTTTGCGATTATATAAAAATGGAGCGATTGCCACCACCAGTTGGCGCTGTTGGTGTCGGATAATAAAGTGTAAATACTCCCACATTTAATCAAGGAGTCATTTCAGTCTTGACCATCGTAGTGATAACAGTGAATAAAAAGGAAAAAAGGATGGAGAAGAGCCACGAACGTATACCTTTTCTCTATGAGTTCAAACTCGGTCAGAAAGCAGCGGAGGCAACCAGGAACATTAACAGCGTATTTGGAGCTGATACGGTAAGCGACCAGGAACATTAACAGCGCATTTGGAGCTGATACGATAAGCGAACGAACCACATGACGGTGGTTCGAAAAATTCCGGTCAGGCGACGTAAACCTTCAAAGTGAGCCACGTGGACATTCAGGATCATCGATTGACAACGACGAGCAGCGTTTACTAGTAGAATCCCACACGCCAGTCTGTGAGAGATATTACACAAGTGGGCGTACACTATTCGACACCAATAACTTGGAAAGGTGAAAAATCTCGACAAATAGGTTCCACATGCCCTTACGGAGCAAAACATGGCACTTCGAATGGAAATTTGCAGTTCTTTACTCTCCCGCAACAAAAGCGATCGCTTTTTGCACAGAATAGTGATATGTAACGAAAAGTGGATATTATATCCTCACAATGTCTAGATGCTGATGAGCCACCGAAACATATGCTCCATCCGAAGAAGGTAATGGTGGCTGTTTGGTGGTCTACAGCTGGAGTTATCCATTATTCTTTGTTGGCGCCTGGAGATAAATGCACGGAAATACTGTACCCAACTCGAGGAAATGCACCGAAAATTGAGTATTCAACGGCCGAGAGTAGTCAACAGAGATGGTGTGATACTCCTTCACGATAATGCACGACCTCTTGCATCCAGAACAACCGTTTAAAAGTTGGACGAATTGCAATATGAGGCTCTGCCTCATCCACCATATTCACCAGACCTTTCGCCAACCGACTCGCACTTTTTTAAGCATTTGGATCATTTTTTTGGCGGAAAAATAAATTAGGAATGAAGAGACCATCAAAATTGTCTTCGGCGAGTTTATCATCACCCGAAAATTGGACTTCTACGAAACTGGCATACATGCTCTTGTATCTCGCTGAGAGAAACCGTCAGTCAACTTTTTTGGAAAACCTGGGCGTTTACCCCAAAATGAGGAGTCCGTGGACCACAAGAGGGGAAGTCTTATAAGTTGCTTCCCAAGTAGCCGGTCCGTCATCAAGGGCGTTCGGACTCAGGATTCCCAGCATCCTTAACAAAAAAATGTCGCTTGGTTTTTGGACACTGGACCCTGTGTTGCTAGATTCGTTGTAAGTTGGATAGCAAATGTATCTTTCAATACGTTTTGTGCCAACACTCGCATGCATAATTGTGTCGGGGGCTGTCCAAACAGGCAGGACACATATTATACACTGCTAACGTTTTAAAGGAAATATGAAACAAAACGTGAGAGTAGACTGATAGTCCTAAAGCTTGATTCTTGATTCTTTGAAGAAACTGATCAACTCCTCAATCTGAAGCTGATTTCCTTCTTTTAAAAAAAACTTTTAGAAAGTTGAAAGACTCTGCCCAACTGAGTTTGTTCCTAGCCACACTGTGCCTTCTCTCTCTCAAAAATAAGGTGGTCTATTGTTTCCTGCAGGCCACACTTTAGACAACTGTCATTTTTGATTTTGCCAATCTTCCGAAGAGAAGAGAAAGTTTTGCTGTAGACGTGGTTTGAATAAAGTCTATTGAAAGTTTTTACAATTGCTAAACTGTTTGTTGGGATGAAAGCTGGTATTTTAATGGGCAGTTCCGGAAAGATTGCCGCGAAATCTTTGCCTTTTAATCTCGACGTTGCCTGGTATTCATTTTGCCAAGGATGAAACCATGGTGTTTCTGCTGATTAAGGCTGCCTTCGCTGTCGAGTGCACCATATTGCTGGGCACAACAGTATTCTTATCACCTCGAAGTTAGAATTTACTTATGCATCAATTGTCTCCCAGACAATGGGATATCTGATATCTTGCTTCTCCAGAAGAGTGTGGGTTTTTGGGGGTCTGTGATTATTACTATCTTCTTTTTTATCTTTCCTTTGCTATTTCCGTTGCCATCTTTAGTCCATTCAGCAGAGACGACCGTCCTTGCTTGCATCCTCTAGTCAGTTTTGACTCGAGAGTTGTCAGAGACCAGCGCAAAGCTGGAGGCCACAGCCGATGTTGCTGCATCAGTTCAATATAGGTCAAAACCCCTGTTCCTGAGATGGATTATTTCATTTTGGATTCTAACTACATTTTGGATTCTAACTACCCAACCGTTTCTGTTTTCAGTCCTTCCCTGCCCTGACCCACTCTAGATCAGCAGGTTTCTCACTCTTCTTTCCTCCTCATAGATCTTGAAGTTATTAAAGGTTTGCTGAAAATTCTTATTAGTTTTCGATAGACCATTTTTAGCCATGGGACTGTCTAGGAGAAGGTAGCAGATCTTTTGAGCCTTATCAGCTCCTTAGAGGCCAATAGGGACTTTTCGAATTTATGAGGGGGGTTCGCCCGGCTGAGCCTAAGTTTTACCTAAGCATTTTTTCAAATAAGGCGCCACAATCGTGGCTATTCTGTTGTCTAGGTATTGGGTATCGAGAGTGTGGAGGCAGCAGCATAATCAAGCATTAGTTTCACAATGGTCCTAAACAGTTTTGCGACTTTCTCAGGTTTTTATCCCCTTGAGAAACCTGTGACACAGTTTATCACCACCAAAGCCTATGTCGCCTTTATGATTGTATTATTGACATGATTTTCAGGGATAAGGATTTCGTAATTGTCCTGCCCAGAAATGTTATCTCCGGTACCTCCTAAAAGCAATAACCCTAGACTTATCTCTGTCCACTGGGAGTTTCAGGGTGCTACTTTTGTTCACAAACAGATCAACCTGTTTTTGTAGTAGTCTATACACCTGATCATCTCTTGTCCCCATAGCGAGGATGATAAAGTCATCAACGTATTGGAAGATGTCAGTTGAGTCTATGAGTTTGGAGTGAAGCGAGGTTGGGTACAAAATGAAAAGTACCGGGATTAAAATACTTCCTGGGGTAGGCCACTGTTTACCGAGCACGACCACTCATCTTGCTTCAGCCCCTGTATACCAGAAAGCGAAAGGCCCAAAGGTATATGTCAGATGGCACGTTTTTTTCTCTCAAAGTTCGGTAAGCAGGAGTAGGTTCACTCTTTCGTATGCTTTGCTGATGTCAAAAGACACCGCTTTCACGATTCTGCTCTTAGTCTTCATCATCATCAGTGGCGCAATAACCAGTATCCGGTGTAGGCCTGCCTTAATAAGGAACTCCAGACATTCCGGTTTTGCGCCGAGGTCCACCAATTTCATATCGAATTCGCATTTTTCTTGCTAAGAGTCCAAGTTTCCGAGGAATACATAAGGACTGCCAAGATAATTGTCTTGTACAGTATCCCTTGCTGTTAGCTACAGATATTTTCAGGAGCAAGTCGTTTACGCACGTCGTAATCGACTTCCCTTTTCTATACGCATAGCAACCCTCCGCAAGCACATTTTTTGGTTTTAGGAAGAAGCAAATATTTTCCTTGACCATACTGTTAAGAAGTTTGGCGAAGGTGTTTATTGGGGAGAGAGGCCTGAAGTTCATGGTATTGTTGATATCAATATGGTTTTTGGGTATTGGAATAATCTTGATTATCCTCAATTCTTGTGGTGGTTGGAGGGCCCCCCCAAACCCCATTAAGCACGCTTAGAAAGGTCAATTTGGTTTCTTCATTCAGGCAGTTAACATATCATTTCCTGAAGCGCACTGTCTCTTGTGCTTGTGCTCAAAGGTGGCGGCGAGAAAGATGGGGCGGCAACCCTATCGGCCAAACCAAAACCAAGTGGCCGAGGAGAACCTCCATAGTGGTGACACCGGGAGACGCTGTAATCACTTTGGTTTGCCGGTCGTGATTCAGTAGGCGAATGCTCCGAAGGCCTAATCAGGGCGATCAGACCCGAGTCTGCACGGGGACTCATCTGAAGTGGCAAATTGGTCACGAAACCTTACCAGGTGTATACTGGTACCATGGGAACCGGGAAAGCCCCTGGACTCACATATTCCGGGTGAACTCCTGTTGTATGTGAGGACAGCTCGGTTATTTGCGGTTGGCCCCCCTAGTGGGAGTTTCATGGTGGTTGTGGTTATGCTCAAGCGAGAAGAGACCTTCGGGCCTCGACGTGGTGTTGCATATCAACACGGGTGCCGTACTCCATAGTTCGGTAGAGATTTAGGTAATTCTTGCATCCACCAGTATGAATGCTAAGCCATGCACTTGGTATAGACTGGTACCGTTGTTGCTTGTCTCAGCGGGGCTCTGATTGTGGTCACAAAATCAATCCATGTCTGAAGAGGACCGTAGGATTAAGTCTCATGACAGGTGCCTACGTAAAACACCATGGGCTTCACTGTCTCTTGTGCTTAGTAAGAACTTCGTTGAAATTTTCCATATTGAAGTCCGCATGACAATAAGAGGCATAAGGTTTTGTATCTAAGGGTACAGATCTTTTGCCATAGTTACGATCTGTTTTTCTCAGAAATTTTTTTTACTTGGCTTTAATCCCATGATGCGATGAGCTAGAGTCAGGTTGCGGGCACTGGGTAAACCATTTTTTGGGGACCTCAGAGAGATTTCAAGCTGCAGGGTGGGAGAGCTGCTTGCTGTGGGCTGGCTTTGAAGAGTCAAGCCGACTAGACTATGCTTCCCTGGTCTCATAATAGCAGTCACAGTCTTGGGACTTTGTCGCATCAAAATGGCGCACCACAGCGCTAATTGGGCTCCTCGGAGCGGCCACTGATACCTACCTACCTACCTCATCCCATGATGTAAGTTGTCTGAATTCTCCCACTTCTTTCATCGTTTAGTTGCCTGATTGGGCCTGAGGAAATTTTCGTAGTTCGAAATTTATCTGAAAACTCTCGTTGCTTCCATTTTTTCCCTTAGATGGGATCCTAGGTCCTTATTCCACCAGGCCTTGGGCCTCGTGGTTCTCCTAACTTTGTATGTCGCAAACTTGATCTGCTCCTGTATTTTAGCCGTGAAATTCCTCAGATCATCTTGGGGCTATAGGTTCTGGATCAATTCCCTAAATTTGATGTTAGCTACTATGACGACATCGTTAGGCTTGACATCCAGGCTCTGTATCGAGATAGGTTTGTAGTTGCTATTTGAGTGGGATGTGTCAAGTTTTTCCCAGTTCCAGGACGTGGCTACTGTATTTGTTAGTAATATATCCGGTACTGAAGACTTGCACACTCCGGCGTATGTCATTGCCGAGAAGGTGATCTCTCCCATTATTCAGTGGTCTGAAGTCGTTATTACAGATGCTATTTGTAAGGATATTACTTTTCGCCAAAGTTAACCGAGACTCCAAAGGCAGTCGCTCTGGTATTAAAGTCTCCAATGATAATGGCATTTTGAAGGTTGCAGAGAAAGTTCATGAGTCTCGCAATCTCTTTGCTGAAGTCTGCACTGGACACGGGAGGGATAAATCGACGTTGCAATGATGTTGGGTTTAAGATTTAGTGTTTCTGCAAATAGTATTTCATGTTCAGTGTCAAAATTGAGTTTTCTGAAGGCTATTCCGTTGCGGAAGGCTAGTGTGACTCCGCGCTATCCATCATATCCCAATCTTGTCATTAAACAGTATCCTGATATAATCATGGAAACCGGAGTAAATTGTATGTCATAGGTTTCTGGCAGGGACACTATGTCGATGGCGTTTAAATTTGTAGTTATTTGCTCCACCTGGAGAAAAGTCCTGCAAGTTGTGACGGGGTTCCTTTTCTTCACAGCGGTACTGTACTTTCCTTGGTCCCTGAAGATGTTGTTCACATCTGCAATGCTATCTCTTGAGTTTATTTGGTTTGAGCTACTACCTTTTAAAGGAGGGAAAGCCATGTTGTATTCTGGGTTAGTGTCGCTCGGTTCGTAATAATTTTTGGTCATGTTAGATGCTTCCTTGATGGTGGTATTCTTTACGATGGCAATCTTAATAGTTTTTCTATATTCTATCCATTTAGGGCAGTCTCTATTCCAGGCTTCAACATAAGATACATTTTTTAATGCAGGCTTCACCACCGCAATCTTCAGACGAGCCACACAGGAGCTTTGCATATCTTAGTAATATGTCCTAAGTGCCCAGTTGTAGCATTGTCTTTCCCTTATTTCAAAGGGATCTAATTTGAAATATCCTTTCCCAATTATAACTGACACTGGCAGCGATTCTCTGAGGGCGCATGGGAATTTTTAACTCCTTGTTTTCACTGTCAGTTCTTGTGAACATCTGGGCTTTGATTACTTTTATGTTAGACTTTGAGGCTTGAATGATTCTCCGTTTCGTCCAATTGAGTGATACCCTTGTGTATCCATTATGAAACGGTTCGCAGGTTGGGCCGTTTTGAAAAGAAACCAACACTCTCACGAAACTCTCACGTTTGATTTTGACAATGTCCTTGATGCAGTTCAGCAAAGACATTGTCATTGTGCTCCGTTTTGTCCTGATTTATTAAGTCTCAAATTAGTTTAGCCTCAAATTCTATATTAAGCTGCCATTATCTAACATCCCTTCGCCTCCAGCTGGCAAAATTATAATACATTAAAAATAATTCAGAAGTCATTATTCACATGTTCGTTGCAAGCGACATGAGCCATAAAAGCAAGCAGTTGAGTTATATCCTGCGGTTGCCGGTTCTCATAACTTTTGCTGGCCATCCTCCCAATGATGCCACCCCCACTGCCCGTTAGTTACATATTACGTAAAAAGTATTATAGAAGCTGCAAATATTCCTTTCCATGATATTTTTGGCAAGGCGATGATAACGATTTCATTTTACGAAGCTGAACTGCATGAAATTTCCCTCATGGCCCATTGTATGAAGAGACGCATTTAACCAAGGGGTGGAGGTAGTCATTTGGCTGGAGACGTACAATAGTTCTCTGACTGAATGAAATATCCAAATTTTATAGGCATAATCGTAGTTCAATTGTTGGATTTCCACTTTCACATATGTTTCACATAAAGTGCTGAGAGAAGAACTTCCATTGGTGGCTGCATTACATGAATTTGGTGGCAATTTGAGGATATTTGAAAATTGTTGCAACGCTGCATAATTGTTAGTTCTCTTGTTCGTGACATATGTCAGGAGGTACATTCTAAAAAGTACTGGATCGAGCGTTTCTCTGGAGCTATTCGATTTGGTTATTTACATAAATATTTGTCCCTAACCATGTGAGCCGTTCTTGCCAGGGGTTCGGTATGTGGTGCTGAGAGTTCAGGAAGTCTGAAGAAAGATGCCTTTTTGATGAGATAGCGTTGCATTCCTTTTCAAATGGGGAGAAACCGTGTAAAACAGCAGGGAAGAGGGTGTCGTGAGTTGATTAATATTGCATTCATCTAGTAACTCTGTTTTACCGTCTTTCGCGTCCAAATTTTGGTACCATATTATATCGATTCCTGGACACCATAACATATAACAATCCCAAAAAAATAGATTTCTGAATACTAAACGCCCGAAGAAGCAATATCTGGCAAATAAGGAGGATTGTGTGGGGTTTCTCATTTCAGTGTTTCCAAAGTAAGTTTTGACTAGTCTCGAAGAGCGTTACCATGTGCCATGACCAAAAGACATTCGAGAGTGGCTGAAGACGACCAAGAGGGGAAAGCTATCCCAAAAAGTAAAAAAAAGGCCAAATTGACCGTGAAGGTCCACCCGCATATATTGAAGTTCCATCGAAGTGCTTCGTCGAAACTTGCTTCCACCCCTCTGTGCTCGCCAGGTTCGAGAATGTAGGGGGGGGGGTCCTTTCAGCACTTTGATCTCCCGCGTGGCAGTGCGCTAAATTCACGTGTATTTTCCGGTGCATGGGTCCGCATCGGATCCTAAAAAAACGCAAACACGGGGATTCGTGTGCACCTTTCGAAATGAAAAGCAGGCGAGTTAAACCTGAAAATGGAAAAAAAAAAATAATTGAAAAGGGGACCGCTCGACCGCGCGCGTGGAGTCGCAAAAATCTTGACCTGAGTGCCGCGATCGGAAAGGAGGATCCTCAACGGCTCACGTCCTCGATCAATGTCTCGCCTGCCTCAGATTTATAGTGAGGCGCGGCCTCGGATTGGCCATTTTATAGGAGGATGTCTCTTTCTCTAAGCGTTTTGCAGGGCTAAAGAGGAGTAGGGGAAAAGGGGGTCTTCAAATCACAAGGAAATGAAATTCATTCCCATGTGTAATCTGCTAATGGAAAAAACATATAAATGCAGAGTAAAAAGAAATTAACTAAAAGAAATGAGGAAATATAAAAAAAAATCTAAAATAAAAAATTATGAAAATATAAAAAAACAAAAGAAAACAAAAAGAAAACAAAAATAAAATAAAAAAAAAATAAAAACAAAAGGATTTAGAATATAAATAAAATGAGAAAAATGAGATACAGACTCCCTTCCCTGGAGAGCTCTCCACAATGAATAGGAAAATGAATTGGCTTTCAATGAAATTTATAAAGGACCAAAACGATTCTACTAAAACTTCTTTAATGAACACTTTGCAAAAGAAATTGCACTTATAGGAAAATTCTTCTTTTGCATTTTTGCGGTGTTCCTTCAGATCAATAAATTTCATTTCAATAAATCCTTCTGTCATTCCGCCCCAAACTTCCATGAAAATTCCCTTTCTTTTTTTCTCCTTGGGAGGGTGCGTACTTCACCGTTAAACATAATCACAATCGCATTTACGGGGTTAATTCCTTGTGGTCACCTAATATCCCAAATTAACGTTGCATTGTGCCGCTTTACGATTTGCTTCTCCAGCAGCTTCGATATATATAGATTAAATATATATATAGATTAAATAGAAATCTTCACCGATTCAATAAACATTTGAAAATTATCAATGACAATCCATCCATCGGTCAATTGCGGTAGCCGCAGCACAACACACTTGATCTCATGCGAAGCGTCAAATTGACGTTAACTGTTAAAAATATTCGATTACTGCCTATTCATTCCAGTTGTTCGCATGCACTCCACTTTGCTATCCAACAAATAACTTCACTATCACTTCCTTTTAACTCCAACAAAATACAACCTCTCCCTTAACTCTGAAATGATTGTATCCGCACCTTGGCTTCGAACCAATTGCCGGTCCAGCCGCTCCACTGTCAATCGGTCAGCCGGTCTCAGTCCTGCTAATTTCTACACAGAAAAATGCAATCGCATTCGCTTCAGCCGTGTGTCCGGATAGATGAGTGGTTAGAGCACAAGGCTGTCATACGGAAGGTCGTGGTTCAAATCTCACTGGTGGCAGTGGAATTTGTATTGTGATTTTACTTCGGATACCAGTCGACTCAGCTGTGAATGAGTTCCTGAGTCAAATCAAGGTAATAATCTCGGGCGAGCGCAGGTTTGAGAGTATTTCATTGCTCTCAATGGAGTTGTCACCCTTTCCTAAAGTATCCATTAGCACTTCTGTCTTCTTCTTCTTTATCTTCGAGTGCCTGCTCGTATGCCGAGACAGAGCCATTCATTCAGAATCCTTGACTGTGACTGTGTGAGGGTAAACAGATGCCAACAGCGTGATCAAGGTATTTAAGGAAAGATGTTGTAGTCTATTGGAGTCCACTCCACCCCTACGAATAGATGGGGATGCAAGTAGAAACAAGTGATAATCTCTCTTAAGCCCGATGTCAGCACTTGCCTTGTTTCGCGCGTTTGAAAGATAACTCATAACTCTACTGCTGATCACAATGAGATATATACGTTATCCAATTGAAACCCAACTGACTTTATGTCAGACTCTGTGCTTAAACAGTATGTCGCTAATGAAAAGGTGTTGCAATATGAAAAAAGCCACAAACCACTTGGCATTACCATTACTGTTACCAATAGTGTATTTCCTGACCACATGTCCAAGCAAGGTATTGACAGAGCAACCTTGCCATTCAGATCATTTACTAAGATCCGAATATCACCTTAAAGAAGCTTCTCCTGGGTTGCAATCAATTAGCAAAACCTAAATAGAGCTTTGTTTGAAAATGAAGAGCAAGTTTCAAAAAATATATACCTTGCGGTTTCCTCCAGGGCAGAGGAAACTCATCAGACGCTGCCTTACCTCTGCCCGCCGAACAAACACTGCAGCTGCAACTCCCCCTTATTTAGGTTTCTACAACATACTTTAATTAAATAATTATAATTAATCAATTAATAAAAATGGAATGATCACCTCCTTAAGACGGTCTCGGATCGGACAACCGATCCCCATGAGACAGGATCTTTCAACGTCAATGGTAGTGATCTGTTCAGAGCTGAGCGACTTGAATATCTCGGATAGCATTACGATCAGCTAATGGAGGACTGTATTACGAAATTTCTTAACGCATTTGCTCAGCCTAGATGAAGTGGCGAGACGAACGTCTCAAATCTAGATTTTACTGAAATGTCGTCTGCACAGTCGCCTTCTATAGTTCTGAGTGTCCGCCGACTACAAAAGACAATGAATGGCGTCTTGCGGTAATGGAGACGAAGATGTTGCGTTGGACTAGTGGTGTGACACGCCTTGGTCACGTCCGAAATGAGTTACAAGTAAAATACAGACGCGTTAGGCACAACACAGGTAGTGTGCTGTGGACTCCGTGGGAACTTTACGTCCCACACGTTCTTTCCATACAGCTGACTAGATGAAAGTTTGTGTGAAACTTTAAGTCAATCCGCTAAACAAATAGCCAATAGACATATCGGTCAAAGTCAAGTATCAATGTTCGAAATAGGCGGTTGATCTGGCGTCATGACGGCTTCTGGCTATT
The DNA here is from genome assembly GCF_905115235.1 of Hermetia illucens. NCBI lineage: Eukaryota > Metazoa > Arthropoda > Insecta > Diptera > Stratiomyidae > Hermetia > Hermetia illucens. The sequence goes on from NC_051850.1 coordinate 174,392,419, forward strand.
TCGAGCGTTTTTTGTAAAAGCCTAGTAATAATTCGTGGACGTACTTTGCTTGTCCCTTGCAGGGAAGTACTTCCATGCACACATTGGGTGACGGTGTTGATGTCCCCAATGTAAAGGCATTCTAATTCTAATTTTTATTTTTTTTATTTAATTACACTTCGGTCTTATAGCGAATAAATCTTACCTACTTTCAAAAGACGTACCTTTTACTTTCTCGAAAACGAAGGCTTATTTTCTGCAATGGTATTACGAACAAAGGTAGTCATTTACCTTAAATAGGGATATGCGTGAATAGAGACACTCCCGAGCTGTAGAACCATAGTCCTTGTTCTTGTTTTTTCAACAGTGATCCCTAAAAACCTTTCTAGTGTCCGGGTGCACGGACGCTGCACAGTCATCCCCCTCCCAGTTGTCACGGGACGAGCCGAAGGAGGGCAGTAGACCAGCCCCGATAGACACCAGACGGAGGGCAATTACTCTTGCGGAGTACCGGGACCCAGTAACGGAGATAGGTGCAACGGTTCCGCGACGACCAGGAGGAAGACGGAAGGCGTCTGGAACGGTAGGCGTCCTTCCTGGTTCAAGAGTACGCCAGTAGTTAGGAGACCCGGCGGCAGACGGAGACTTGTGTGAACTTAAGGAACGGCTGGTGGACGAGGAATTAGTGTTCCGGCAACGAAAAAAGGAACAAACAGCGGGACCCCTCTTCCCCATAGTTGGATTCATAAAATGAACTGAGAAAGAGCTTAATAAATGATTTTCTAACTTAAAAGAGTTTTTGTATTCAAAGTAATACAGGCATGCTATCGGCCTCCACATAACATGGGGTTTCACCGATTGAGGAAAAATTGTGAGAAAGACGACTTCGATGGTATGGTCACGTAATTCGCGCTAACGAGAATTCAGTTGCCAAGGTTGGTCTGAATAGTGAAGTCGATGGTAAGCGGCCAAAACAACGGTGGCTTGATGCGCTGGATGGTGATTGAAGCCTAGAATCGATTCGGTTCAAAGAACGCAAGCTCTTATTTTTGGCACTGACATTTATCCCTTCACCGCTTTGCATCAGCTTTTATCCAGATTTTTTGCGGTGCTTTAGTCAGGATCTGTATCTATTTTATATTTGTAACATAACACACATTTCGTGACTATAATTTTTATGTTAATTAATATTTACATAATTTTAAAATAGCTATTTCGTCCACATTTGGATTTTATAATGGAGTTCCTCAATTGGGTTGCATCCTTCGGTAACTTTCTTCCTCAATTTTGAAAAGTGGTAAAGCTGCCAAAATTGTATTGATCAATGGTTATTTTCTGCTTCTTGTACCTTCCATTGCTGCAATGGGTCATCACTTTTATTTTATTTACGCACATACATTTTCAATGAAAATTAAGTAGCTCCGTAGGCAATGTTTCTTATACTTAACACCCCTCTTCATTTGAATTCATCAGTATTTTGCACTCGTTCGTTTCTTACTATATTTCGTGACAGGAGTTTTGAAATTTTAATAGGGACCAGAGTAATTTCCGCAAATACACCATTCGTTGGTAAGGATTCGGATGTGAATGTCACTCCCTTTAATGTTTACACACTTATCCTGATATATTCATTGGCAAGCGATTTGACAGGGAAACCCTCATGTACTTTCTCTGCGATCGCCCAGCTCTAGCTAGAGTTAGGCTAGGGACACGGGGCAAACCATTCTTTGGGGTCCTCTGAGAGATTCTGGCTGCAGGGTGAAAGAGCTGCTTTACTTCGTGAATGCTACAGGCTGGCTCTGTAGATCCGAGCCTAGACTCTGCCTCTCTGCTCTCATAACAGCAGTCACGGTCTAAGGGGTTTGTGGCATCAAAACGGCGCACCACAGCGCTAACTGGGCTTCTCGGAGCGGCCACTGAATCCTACCTACTCTACCGATTTAATGAGCCAATTGCATCATCTTTGGTGGTCGAAGGGTAGTATAGGTCCCGGGGCGAAACGTGGATTGGTACTTACGATGGAGCATAAAACCTGGGAAATGCCTGCTAAACCAACACCAACAGCTCTACTACCAAACCCTATCTCCACCTCCACGTGGCGACCGCTGGGAGTTCTTTCTTGACGAAAAGCTGCAGACGGAGAAGGATGCAGCCGAGTCTCCCGCACCTAAAAACGGGACAAATTGTACCAACTGGTCCTCCAGCTTGGGGGTTGGGTAGGGCTGACAACCCTACATGGAAAACAACTCGTTACGACACCACAAAAGGAGCCTCGGACAGGACGGATTTTAAAACGACGGACCCGGCAACGACAAAGGAATAACGATTTGCGCATTTTCTCATGGAACGTGCGCTCCCTGTACAGAGATGAAGCTGATGAGCACCTAGCCGATACCCTGTCCCAATATAGGGCTGATATAACAGCGTTGCAAGAGATGCGATGGACAGGGACCGGTTTTCTGGAGAAGAGCCACTACACCATATATTATAGCGGTCATCCAGTAAACCATGTGCTCGGAGTAGGTTTCCTAGTCAGCCAAAAAATGAAACCTGCTGTTATCGGCTTTGAAAACATAAGCGAACGGCTATGCACTCTGCGCTTGCGAGGCAAGTTTAGAAATATAAGCCTCATAAACGTTCACGCCCCTACAGAGGAGACTGCAGCGTCGGAGGATACCTTCTACGAGGCAGTAGAACGAACCCTCGAAGCCTGTCCCAGATATGATATCAAAATCATACTTGAGGATTTTAACAGCCAAGTAGGGAAGGAGCCCGTATTCAGGCGATACGTTGGCTCCCATAGCTTACACGAAAAAACAAATGATAACGGACTGCGGACTATTCAATTAGCAGGGTCACACGAAATGGTTGTTGGAAGTACCTGGTTTGCGCGGAAACCGGTCCACAAACATACGTGGGCCTCTCCAGACGGGACCACTTTCAACCAAATTGACCACGTGTTGATCGAACGCCGCCAGCTCTCAGCCTTGATGAATGTCAGAACATATAGGGGGGCCAATATAGATTCGGACCACTTTTTCGTTGGCATGGTGCTCCGAGCCCGAATAACACTATCACCTAGAATCCCCTCTGACAATCAGGTGAGAGTGAACACTGAAGCCATCCACAACACAACCCTCCGCGACACCTATAAGAGGGAAATGGATGCCGCAATAACCGCAGTCAACAGAGGACCTGGAGATGAAGCATCAACAAATGATCTTCACAACCACCTGAAGAACGTTATCATGGATACGGCCACAAACATACTTGGCCCCAGCCGCAAAAGGAGTCGGAACGACCAGTTTGACCATGAATGTAAGCTAGCAACGGAACGGAAGAATGCCGCATACCGAGTAATGTTGCATTCTCAAAGAATGCGGGCACGCGTAGAGACTTATCACGAACTCCGTCGAGCGGAGAAGCGACTTCACAGACGGAAAAAGGAAGCCTGGGAGAACCAACAAGTCTGTGAACTAGAAAAGTACAGGGAGCAACCGCACCAGGCGCGGAAGTTTTACCAACAGGTCAGCAGGATGAAGCCTTATACACCTCGATGCTCATCCTGCCGAGACAAAGAGGGAAATCTGATTTCCGACAGAATGGGCATATTAGAGCGATGGGTTGAGTACTTTGATGAACTACTGAACAACCAGAACATCGGCGAGTTCGAGGTCCCGCCAACTGAAGACGACGGACAAATACTGCCACCACCAAGTTTAGGAGAAACAGTCCGTGCAATTCATCGGCTAAAAAATCATAAGTCGCCAGGAGCCGATGGAATTACAGCCGAATAGGTTAAATATGGAGGCGACCAGTTACACCAAGTGGTTCATCAACTTGTGCTCAAGATATTGGACAGCGAATCAATGCCTGACGATTGGCAACGAGGCATTATCTGTCTCATACATAAAAAGGGAGATATCACACAGTGCAGCAATTATAGAGGTATCACGTTGCTGAGTACCATCTATAAGATATTCTCCACTATCTTGCTAGGCCGGATAGCCCCATACGCCCAGAACATCATTGGCCCATACCAAAGAGGCTTCACTCCAAGCAAATCAGCAACAGATCAGATTTTCTCTCTGCGGCAGGCGATGGAAAAACTGCTGGAATATGGACAACAGTTGCACCATCTGTTCATCGACTTTAAAGCCGCCTATGATAGCATAGCCAGGGTAAAACTGTACACGGCCATGAGAGAATTAGGTATCCCGACGAAATTAATAAGACTGACTAGGCTGACCCTGACCAATGTGCGAGGCCAGATAAAAGCAGCAGGATCACTCTCAAGACCATTCGACATCAACAACGGTGTACGACAAGGGGATGCGCTATCATGTGTCCTCTTTAACCTGGCCCTCGAGAAAGTGATCCGTGATGCTGAGGTGAATGCAAGAGGTACGATCCGCTTCAAGTCCACCCAACTACTGGCCTATGCTGACGATATCGACATCATGGGAAGAACCACCCGAGACGTACAAACTGCCTTCATCCAGATCGAGCAGGCGGCGCGAGATCTTGGGCTGCACATCAATGAAGGCAAGACAAAATATATGGTGGCAACGTCAGTACCGAAGACGAATCAACCAACAACATCAAACCGCATTGGTCAAACACAAACACGAAGAAGAATAAGGATAGGAGAATACGACTTTGAGACCGTTGACAATTTCTCCTATCTAGGGTCGAAAATCACAACCGATAACAACTACGATGATGAAATCCGCGCACTGTTGTTGTCAGCCAACAGAGCCTATTTCAGGTTACAAAGACTGTTCCGCTCGAAACGTCTCACCATAGGGTCAAAGCTTTTACTGTACAAGACTATGATCTTGCCAGTCCTCATGTATTCCTCGGAAACTTGGGTTCTTAGCAAGAAAAATTGCGAACTCTTGGTCGCGTTCGAGAGAAGAATCCTCCGAAGAATTTTTGGCCCCCTACATGAGGATGAACGATTCCGTAGCCTACACAATGATGAAATCTGTGAGCGATACCATAACCATCCGGCTCAATAGGTTACGGTGGGCGGGTCACTTAATCCGTATGGATGAGGATGATCCCACCCGGAAAGTCTATAAGGGCAATATCTATGGTAGAAAAAGAAGACGAGGCAGACCCTGCCTAAGATGGAGCGATGGTGTGGGCCAGGACGCCAGACAGCTTTTAGGGATATCGAATTGGTGGACCTCGGCGCAAAACCGGGATGTCTGGAGTTCCTTATTAAGGCAGGCCTAGACCGGATACCGGTTGTTGCGCCGTTGATGATGATGATGATGAATTGCATCTTCTATATTACGCTCTCAACTAGTATAAGGTGGATGGTAGTTAAGGGTTTAGATATGTTTTTCTATGAATTTTCTACTGAGATATATGGTTCGGATACAGTGTGTGTGCATCTATGTCAGGACAGAAAATGGGCTGAACCAGTTAAATTTCTCAGATTTTGGAGTTATGGAGTTTAGATGGGTAATGATGCATGATTGCAAATTTGTAGCTCTTAGTGCTACTCTTCGGATGAAAATGCAATATTCGTGGAGTGTTTAAGTTTTACAGTCAAATGAAAAGTGCCTGAAGTTTATCGAGCGCCATAAATGTAATACGTACCTCCTGGAGTTTTTTTAAGGATCAGGAACCTGAAATGGAAAGTAGACATTAATTTTTAAAAAAATTTTTAAACTTTTTTTGGCTAACAAAAGGTAAATTTCATAAAATATTAATATGTGTACGGGGGAACCCAAACTTGATACCATCGGTATCGCGCATTATTTTAAACTTTTTTATTGATAATTTGCAGAATTTGTGTAAAACCTATGTAATTACAAATCTCTTATAAATAATGATAATAATAAGGTCATCTGTCGTGGCTGCATGAATTTATGCATCGACAGTGAGAATGCATCCTTTAATTTATTATTCTGTTTCCACATATGTTACTACACTCGCTAAGCAGCATAATGTAATATTAATAGGAAGGCAGCGGGGGATGTTTGTGTTCATTGGTATAACTCCTCCATTATTCATATAATTGAATTGGGTGTTTGTACACAACATCAATTATTCAGTCTTCCGACTGTGAAGATAATGTGTGATGTGTAACCAGTGAAGTGTGAACGTTAGGACAAAAGCCCTTGTCAAGGTATTGCTCAACGTTTGATCTTTAGGTTCCAACAAGTGTTCAACATTCATTTGGTTAGGTTTCGACAGAATTGATTAGAGCTGGAAATGGAAGGGTGGCTTTTCGAAATCATAATTCCAAAGTATACATCTTTATTTATTCTCCATAATTTCCTGAGAGTTTCAGCAGCATCTCAAAAAGATTTCAGTAACATTAAAGAGCTGAAAAATAGCTACATTTTCATGATTAAACTCTTGGGCTTTCAGTTATAATTAAACCCAAAGGAAGTAGATGTGCAGATTCAGCCAACAATACGGTTGATACCAAGGAATCTACAGAAGAAAGAATCTAATTCAAATTAAATTTTGAATACATAGATGAACCGAAATTCATTGACAAATTTAAAAAATGCTTGTTATTTACCAACTTGAGTAATTCTTTATTCGGAATACAGTATTTAGATATTTTTTTTTATTTGAATGCTTTAAATACTTTTTTGCGAAAATACTTTTCTAAGTAAGCTGAAAGGAATAATGTTGGATCTAGTCGATTTTCATTATGGAAATATTCTCTTTTTTAGATAAAAAGTGGCATGAAACTTCCTTCTTTATTTTAATGGGTCCTGTATTAAAAATTCTTAATTTCGCCTTATTTTCCAGCCTTTATCCTTTTCAGTAGCCGGGCCGATATAACTAGATGGAGTTCGCCAATATTCTAGATGATAGGCTTGAAAAGACCGGCTCATCCATATCCATTCCAAACAAAGAACTTAACCCCATCTAGAAATTTTTATTAAAAACTTCACCATTCTATCAAACCAAAACCATAACACCACATTTAGTAACAATACCATTACATAAACTGAAAGCTAAAGTGACACGTTTATTATCTATTTTTCTCCTAAATTGCATACCATTCAATGCACTTTGCCTAACGGTTCGGTACAAGCAGTAGAGGAATTACTTCAAATGTGTGTTTGTGAAACTGTTAACGCCGCTCTTTGAGCGACCGGCAGTTCCCAAAAAAGGCTTGCAACGGCAATGAACATCTAAATTGATCGATGATATCGCTGTTGGGAGTAGATTTCGGAGTTGTCTTTTGAATATCCATAACAAAAGAGTTGCTGACATCGGCCTAGAAAGGACCATCACCTGATGCCTCCTGTCGACCTGGCATCTGCTCAGAAATTGTTAGAATGTAGGCGCACAAATCCAATATGGGCCGTTTCTGTGGTTTGGCTCTCGTCCTGCAGCAATTAAAATTTTTGGGGGGTGGTTAACACAATAACAACCCTTCCGATAATATTGATTGGCAATAGCAGAAATTCTTGACTAAGTCCCAAAAGGACATCGCAACACCTGGCTAGTACTGGTCCAGGTAAGAAGCTGAGACCTTTGCTGGTGACCGAGAAGGGCGGTGAACGCGTGGCAAAAGGGCTCCAACACCATGAAAAAGCACAAGAGGGTCTACTCTCTAGGAACACTGAATTTGCTCCGCGATTCGGCTGTCCTCAAGCAGTGGTGCTCTGAGGTGGCGGAGAGAAGGGTGGCGAAGCAATTCAGTGGGACAGACTAAAAGTAAATGGCCGAGAAGAACCCCCACGTGGCGACACTGGGAAACGCTGTAATCACTATGACTTGCTGGTGGTGATGCAGTAGGCGAATGCCCCAAAGTTTATATATGCGATCAGACCCGAGCCTGCATGAAGGCTCATCTGAAGTGACTTCGGTCATGAAACCTCACCCGAGGTTATCTGGCACCACTGAAACCGCATTAACCTTCTGAGTTCATATGTCTCAGGAAAATTTCTGGGGCATGTATTTTCAGCCCATTTATATACAGTTGGCTCCGTAGTGGGAGTTTCATGGGGGTGGTGGTTACGTTTAAGCGGAACCTCAAATGTAGAGTTGCATTTACAACTGAAGAAACGTGGAAGCTGATCGTCAAACATGAGGGGATATGAGCTCTGTTGACAGATGCTAGTGGAGTTGAACATGATGCGTTGGACCCACTCTCTGGAGCTCCATTGCCATAAAAAAAGTACGAGAAGTGTAGCGCAGCGTGCGCTGTGATAAAAGGAATCCTGTCGTTTTGTTAGGGAGGGAAGAAAAAGTTGCCGCAAATAACAACGATTGCGCCTTCATAAAACAAAGCTTGTGTGTCAAGACAAGGTAACATGCAGATCTATTTCTAAAAGGCATTCAACCAGAGGAGAGCCAGATTTTTCTGTGTAGCCCCTACAGCCTCTACAAAGTCGCTACTTGCATTCATTTGGAAGTACTAAAATTATTGACCATATTTGCTAACTTCAAGTGATATCAAACTCAACGTCACTGACTACTTTGTTTAAAATATCTAGATGCAGCTACCTCAACCGCAACTTCAAATGGAGATTATTCGGCACCAATATTCTGTCGAAATAATCACCACTCTTGTTCGGAGGTTACAACGTTTCAGGTTTCCGGGGGCTAAATATCCCCAGCGGTATGTAATCTGAGCACAGAATTACATTATTGTACCCATAAAAATGTTGACTAAATGGCGAGAGTAGCATTGAGTGGGTCCAGAAAGGCCGATAAATGAATCACTCTGGAACCAAGTGGGGTAGAACAGTTTAGGAGGAATTAGTGTGTTTCGGGAATAGAGTTGATGTACAAAGGCAATTGGAAAAGGTTGCTTCGCTATGTCGTGCAAAGGAATCTACAGAAATCATTTATTTATTTATTTATTATTAACGAATATTAAAGAGAGTAAATTCGAGAGTAAATTTGCCCTCTGTAGAAGGAAAAAGTATGAACTTTAACCCATTCTTAAAACTACTCAAAGTAAAGAAGTTTAAGGTGCATTAGGTATATCTTCGACAAAGCTAAGGAATCCAAGTATGGAAATAGACTTCGAGTCCTCCAAGGGCAGGTTGAAATGAAAATGCTTGCGTTAGATGCATTATAAAACGCAGGTCAGCACGTGACGACGTTAGAGGCAGAGCAGTCCATCAGACCCCTTTCAACGGGTCTGATGGACTGCAGCTGCAGCTTTGAAAAATATGCATAAATCCCGATAGGTTCCATGTTGTTGTAGAAAGAGAGAGTTTAGAAAGCGGAGGCGGGAGTAGTAGTCCACACGAAGAAAATTCTTCTTGAAGAAGAGGGAACGCGTTGCGCCTCTTCAAGGGCTAGACAATCACAGTTACGGGACAGTGACTCTATTACGGATCAGTACTCGAGGGTACTTCTTACGTGGGAAGTGGAGAGAGCTAAAGAGGATTAGGCGAAGTCAAAATCAGTGGAGGAGTGAAGTAAAAAGGCCGACAATTTCACTGCTCGCTGGTAATTTTGAGGCACTGGATGTCGAACCGGAGATTATTGCCGAAAATGACTTCGAGATCTTGAGTGTAGATCTGATATGATAAAGAATATCCGTCAAGAGAGTTGAAAAAGAAACGAAAACATCTTAAGGTCGTCGGCGTTGAAAAAACAGGGACAAGTAGGAGGGGGAAGCTTGTTGTAAAGAATGAATATAATAAAGGGCCCAGAATAAATCCCTATGGGTTGCCAGGGGTGGGGGAGAAGAAACGGAATGTGGGGCCATCGCCACAATATCGTTTGGAAAGATAAGAGGCATGCCATGAAATACCTGACATGGAAACGCTAAGAGAGGGGACTTTTAACAGAAGAAATACTTCACAGTTTTCCTCTGGATGTAATTCGTAGCCATTACGTGTTTCCGAATTAATAAAAGGGAGCAAACTACATCTGCTAACCATTTCGGTCACGCTGCTCCCAGGGAAGAGGCAGGGTCTAATGAGTTGCCCCTTCGTTGGAAGAAACTGTAGTCATCTTAAAAAAAATAACCTTGGGTGTAAGCCCAAAGCGAGGAGCCCATGGGCCACAAAAGGGAGAAGTTTCTCTGCAATTGGTCCGGTCCGTCATTAAGTGGATGGCGGATTCAGGACTCCGTCCATTTCAAATAAGAAGCATTTTTTGATTTACAGTGTCGAAAACTTTAGCAAAATCAGTGTAGATAGTATGGACGTCCTGCCGTAAACTTAGAGAATCGACTATAAACATGGTGAAATCGAGCAGCTTAGAGGCAGTGGACCCACACTAAGAAAAGTCAACGTAGTCGCACCTCGGTTTCTGATGAGCTACACCCGTGTTTCGAAAGCGGCCACCACGGAGGATAACATGTCAGAAATCCAGGATCTCGTATTGAGAGACCACCCGTTGAGCGTGCGCGAGATAACTGAGGCAGTTAGCAGTCAGATGAGTGTCGTGTTTGCTTACTCCGGACAGCAAGCGCAACCGTGAAACTACTTCAGCGCTGCGTTTGACGTTGTTTAAGCGCAATCCGAAGGAGTTTCTACGTTGTTTCATGACCGTTGGTATACCAGAGGCCAAGGAACAGTGGAAACAGTGGACTTGATCCGTGGAATGTGCTCCGAAGAAAGCGAATGTGCTCCGAACAGGGCGAAGGCTGCCCTATCGGCCGAAAAAGTGATGGCTCCGTTTTCTGGGATTCACAAGGTGTGATCTGAATCGACATTCTGTAGAAGGACAAAAGGATCACAGAGCTCTACTATGCTGAATTATTGGGCCAATTCGACCCCGAATTGCAGAAAAAAGAGCCCCAATTGGCGAAGAAAAAATGCTCTTCTACCATGACAATGCACCTGCTTACACCTTCGCCGCCGCCACGTCCAAATAGGTCGAATTCCACTACGAATTGCTACCCCATCAACCGTATTCTTGAGATTTGGCCCCGTGCGATTTCTTTTTGTTTCCAAACTTTAAAAAAACACTCGCCGGGCAGAAATTTGAGTCTAATAAGGAGGCCTATTTTGCAGACCTCGAGAAAACATATTTTTCAGCCGGTTTAAAGGTGTTGAACCATCGCTGGATGAAGTGTATCGAGCTAAGAGGAGACAATATTCATAAATAAATTGTTTTATTCTCGTTTTTCTATTATAGGCTAAGTACTTATCGGACCACCCTCGTACCTTTCCGAAATTTTGAATCGGCAGGAGAGGAACTAAATGGGACGGTAATTCTCAACAAGAGTGCGTTGGCCGTTTTGGAAATGGAGATGAGGAGAGCCCTTTTCTATAGGCCAGAAAACAATGGGGCGGCGAAAGGGAGTGGGCTGACCAGTTTTAAGCAGAAAGAAGTTAGAAGGACCGTCGTGATGAAGGCCGACATTGGCTTGAAGCTTCTTAATGTGGTAATCGACAATGAGAGGATTAAGGAAGGAACTGGTAGGAGATACATGGCAGGCTGGGTCTATTTGTGGGGCAGATGAAGAAGGAGTAGAGTGACCATAAACTGGAGAAAAGTAGCAGCAGCATAAATCACAAGATAGTTAGGGGAGTAAGCAAAGGGCCCAGACTATTTAACTGAAGGAAGAGGTAGCTGGAGGGGACAGCAGGAGTTGCAAATCTGGGACCAGGACGGTTTGAGGCTTCCGCGCTCCAGTGAGTCTTTAATATTAGCCAGAAATTTGTTTTGGACCTAGGTACTAACAATTTGACCGAGGAACGGAAAGTCTTCAAAAAACGAAGTCCAGATGGATCTCAGAGAACAAAAACTTTTTTCTAGGAGTGATTTTTTAAGCTTTTGTGTAAAACAAAAATTTATTAGAATCGATTTGATGTCTGTATGTCTGTCTGTCACACCCGATTTATTCGGAAACGGCTAAGACTATTGTCACGTAATTTGGTATGAACATGTGGCCTGTGAATTCCTTTACATACAAAAAGTAGCGCCATTTTGCGTTGAGTGTAAGGGGGCTCTCCATATATGCGAAAGAGGGGTGTAATTTTTTTTTCCAGAGTATATATTCAAGTGGGGCTTCATTAGTATTTTTCAAAACTGATCTTAGATCTGCCATTGGGTGGATCATAACGGAGTGAGGGCTCAAAATATATGAACTGAAAAGTGTAACTGCTTTCGTTCTTAGAAACCTCCAACCAAAACATTTGAAAAAGCAAACACAAGGGGCTTCTGATATTCCGACTTGATTGTTGACTTCATTGGAGAACCAGACAGGGTAACAGTGCAGGCCACTTGGGCTGACTTCAAACTTTCGAAGCTTACCTAAGGAAAGTTAAGTTTGGAAGGTTTGCGCACGACAGGGGAGTGGAGGAGTGGAGGGAGATCTGAGCATCAAATTCCAGAGCAGGATGATGGGCGTCAGGAGCAGCATAAGAGGGGTATAAGCAGATTGGTATAGGCAACGCACAAGAAGGTTAGAGGGGGCAAGATCGAGAGTGTGATTTAAATGACTTCTGGAAAGGCTAAATTGAAGGGCGGGATAGGTGTTCATGACAGTGGATAAGGAATGGGAAGGATGGGTGGAGTTATTGGGAAAGGAAGGCCGGAACTAGTAGGTCAAGGGAACATAGGAAGGTTAAATTCGCAACAGAGAATGGAAGGAAGACAGGGGAACAAAAAGGATAGGATTTTTGATAATCTGTCAGAGTAATCTTCGTTCAGAGAAGGGGGATTGAGGCAGGGATAATATAGACAGGTGAGGAAGTAATTCGATGGGGATTTATCGAGTTGGTTGAACTGGTACAATCATTAAGTCTGACCAATCCTAGCGGCATAACAATTTGAAAGGAATGAAAACTCTTGAAAAACTTGAAGTACATAGCCCCAGCTGACAGTCGACTGGTGTAATTGTGTCGTTGAGCTACTACAACCTAGTGGCCACTGCCATAGTTATTCAGGCTTACCCACTGAGGCGTGAAGAAATGTTTGCATTCAAACCATAAAAGCATATTAGCTGACTTAATTCATAAAAAAGCTACGTCTCCTTTATTCTACTCATCCCGGATAAAAGTATAACAATTCGCTGCACCCAAAATACTAACTTTTCGTCGCATCAGCACTCCTTTATCCTTAAATGTTCCATCTCCATTCAAATGACGGCATTTCAGACAAAAGTAAAAAAAACACAAAAAGAAAAGGAAAGCTCTGATATCCATGCGGAAACATTTAGTCGAGCTACACACTCAGGAGAGTGTACACTCTAGCAACTTTAACTGGCGTCTTGAGCGCATCGAATAAGGAATTCTTCTTGAGTACTATTTCTTAACGCTCCCAGAATACGCATATACACATACACAAACATTTCCTTCCTTTATATCCCATTCTGCATTTCCACAAGAGACATCAGCCATAAAGCAAATATGGAACGCGCTTAAGTGCTTTGCTCTGACAAACTACAGAAAATGGCATAAGATGTCTTCTCTAGCCCATTCTTTGTTGCTTACGTTTTCAGAGCAGAGACCATCTTCTGGCAGGCATCTTGCACTTGACTCACTATTTGCCATATCCTCTCTATCCACTATATCCATCTTATATCTGGTCAGGGTGATGTTTTGCATGGCGCTTTTAAAGGGAGATGACTACCAGGACTACTATTTAAAAGGAGCAGAGTGCTGAGTGCGGAAAAATTGTTGACTGACAAAAAGGATATGTTATTGGAAACGTTCCTTTTTTTTCTAGCCAGCGAGAGAGATAGTTTAGTAGCTGTTTAAGAGGAAATTTAAGTCATATTTTCCGCTTTGGAGGATCTAAGAATTTCATATGCATTCCTCCTTTGTGAGAGAGAACTCATATTTGGAAGTCGGAATCCCTTTCGCGATGGTGCGCTTTTCAAGAATGAATACTTGACACATCTCTTTAGTATGAATAGGGAAGTTTTTAGTCGAGGAGCTAAAAAAAAGTTCATCTCTTGTTGTCCTGGTAACGTCAATTATGGATACTTTCGAACATTATTGTTTTTAATAGACGAGTCGTGCCAGTGATTGGATGTCCTTTGCCTGCCATCAATTACTTCCGAAACAATTTCCAGCATACTTTTAATTTATTCAAAGTACTGGGGATAACGAGACAACTTCATCTTCAAGATGAAAGCCGAGGAAGTATCATCTCTGATCCCTTTGTACCCAAGACCTCCATTAAAACCATGGGGTTTCACCACTAAGCTGCTACCGAACCTGGAACTCATATCACAACAGCTTGACCTTTTTAATAAAGAACTCACTTAGTGCTAAGCGAAGAAAGTTATGAAAGCACAAGGCCATTGAAAGGATTTTCCGCCCTCTCATCCTGCTTTTCACACCGTGCCCAATTGTATGGGCGATATTACAGCAGACATCTGGTTTTCTGATGCGCTTCCATCTCCTGCGGCGCCTTGGCTCCGTCTAGTCCTTTTTTGGTGAATGCTGCGATTATAACTGGATACTTTGTGCTGTACTGAAATACCCTTGAATGTAGCGCACCCCCTTCACATTAGCGGTCCTCATTAAATTTTAAGTTGCCTCATTACCTAATTGAAAAAAGTCCTTGGCAACCGAACCAAAAATCTGACAGACAAGCACCGTAAACTGTTTTACTTAATTATGTTTCAAGGATAGCGATACGAAGGACAAAAATGAACCGGAACAATCTGAAGCATATTGCAGAGTATTAAGTTTGTCTAAGACTTTTCTAGTTTCATGTGCCCGATGAAAACTGAACCGAGATGAGAGGCTTTGCTATTTTGTTAGCATCTGTTGTTGCTTAATTGTGTTAATTATTCTCCCCTGAAATGTATAGAGTGAACTGAGCTTCCTGTAAATGGCAGAAACGTGACAGTAGGCCAAGTGGATGACGTAAGCAATGCAATTCTACTCTGACTATCCTAAAAATGCAAGATAACTTTTTTATGCACACTTTTCTCATTAGGTCCTTTTTAGTTGAACTCGTACTAGCAAATTATCAGATAAGCCTTACGGGATAATCGCACAGATCATTAACATCAGTTCCAACTAAAGTTCCAGGTGTCTCGCAGGACCCTCTAATAGACGACAATGAAGTTGTGGAAACCTTATAATAGTGCTGACCATAAAAGCCAGAAAGAAGAAATAAAGTCCCGATTGAAGATTACAGGAGAAGAGCAAGAAATTATTATGCAAATGAAGTTTCATGCATAACTGAGCATTCCCGTTGAATGGAAACATTCCATATCGAGAGTGAATGGCAGGCTCTGCGGTCCATCCATCCTTGGGAGGGATTCTGAACATAAATACACAGATATCGTGGGATACCCGCAGATAGAGCTTCTTGTGCTCGATGATACCCATCGACATTCATCCCACGGGAGCTGCCCATCATGAGGCCTGCAGACAGTGCCATCGCATCATATCTCCGAACTGTGGCTCGTGGGAATGCTAATGATAATGACGATGGGGTTGGCAACAAGAACATCATACGAGATTCTCTACAACCTTGAACAGAGTTGACTCAAATGTAGAGAATTCGAATGGAAGCTTCCGATATAATGTGATTCCTTTTTGGCTTCTTTGTGTTGCTGGTGAGGTTGTTTGTGGAAAAGTTGATCAAAGTCCTGTTTTGCTGGTTCGCCTTGAATCAAATTTAAATTCATGCAGCCTGTGGATAGTCAGTGCTTTGTTTTCAATATATCCTTGTTTATAAGATTGGGAAGGAAAGCAAAGTCGTTGGATCGAATCAGAGGCAAATTTTAAATATGAATCGAAGGAAGGATTTAGATTTATTCAGATTTTTCTTTCCTAAGGGGATTTTTAAAGAATTTTAATATATTCTTTGGTAACTGGAGGAAGAAGGGTTGAAGGACACTGAAATTTTCAATAAATACCTGAGCACGGACGCCGACTTAAAACCTATATCACTACCACCAAATCCTACTCTCACTTCTGCACTGGTAACACTTGGTTGCATTGTCCGGTATACGAAAAGGGTCAACAGCAAGTTCTTTGCACCGTCAAACAAAGATAAGCCGACTAGCCCCAACTCAGGAGGTGTTTGACAGTCAGACAACAATTTTATCTTGGAACCCGAAATTAAGCCTCAGATTTGATCCGAAAGACCGCGATGAGTACGGAAGAAGGACTACCATTTCGGGACCTATAACGTATGATCTCTGTCTGTCTCTGGAGCTTCATCGAATAGATTTAAAAGTCAAGAATTGTATTTCCTTCGGTAAAGGATTCACAAGGAAAAGTGGGCATCACAAGATCTAACGACTTTCAGTCAGATCAATCATATCTTCATTGAGAAACGGGCTGCAACTAGCATCCTTGACGTCCCATAAATTGGGCCAAATCGCTATAGTAACCACTATCTCATCAGAGTAGGGTGTCGATCTTGTATAGCGAATAATAGGAGTAGCGAGCTCACCTAACTATCAAGTTTGACACAGAACTATCAACAGTTCTTTGCTGATGTCGATGGGGTGAAGGGAGCCTAGTACTGCCAAAGTGATATTTAGGAAGTGTCTCAGGAGCAAGTCCCTTCGGGGTAGTTTGCTTAGAACTGCTATTAGTAGACCGCGTTGCCCCGAACGAGTGCTGTTTCGACCGTGAGTTCCGGGATCAGCTAAGCGTAGGTCAGGCCTTAAGGTACTGAAATGGAGACTTTGACCCCGAGAATACCCCCATTTCTGACTATTGCGGTCCGCTCTCTTGCACACAATGCGCTGGTAAAAAGCCCAGGAAGAATAAAAATAAACCAAACCAAAAAATCGGTTCAACAACAAGATAGAAGGAAGAATTGACTGTGGTTGGGGGCAGCACGCAAATGCGTTGCTCACCCCAGTGACCAGCTAAAAAGGGAGCAAGAGCTGAAACACCCGATATGACATCGCAAGGTTCAAATCAAGAGCAATTCTTACAAAGTGACGTGGATGCCGGTGTGCGAACGGCAACCCCAGTATTCAACACTGTTTCTGTTTCGGAAAATAACCTAATTAAAATCGCTAGACCTGAGCAGGTTGATTCGAACACGAACTGCGTGGAAGTGCAGTCGACCGTCCTAGCCAAAGCCAAAGAGGAAAGGTCCATCAGAAAATGCGCGACATAGGTAAAGTGTTCCTCCATAAGGACGTCAGTAAAGGCGCCAAAAACTTACTGATAGAAATGGAGGAACTACTGGACTGCACTTCCTTCTACAGGCAAACATAGGCAATAACGCAAGACGCATGATAAGCAGAAGCAGCCGCACTTCCCGCTAAGAACACTGTAGTCGCCAAATTGATCGCAGGCAGCCCATTCCAACCGGTAGGAGGCAAAAGCGACAAGAGGAAGACAGCTTGGGAGGACTTTTTTGAAGTAGTTTCTAGGGCTCGAAAAGGAAGGCAAAGAAGGAAAAAAAAGGAAACAATAAGCTACGCCATCAGAAACCTGCCCGTCCAAAGACATGGAGGCTATGAATAGAAAACCACTAACAGAAAAGACGAAGAACCCAAGAAGAGCTAGAACGCCGGCTCTCTTCATTAAGCCAACGGAAGGCAAGACATTCGTGGAAGTTCTCAGTGAAAATCGCTACAAGATGGAATTCGAAGACAATGAAGTAGAAGTATCTTCCGTACGAAAAATGAAGGGTGGTGGACACCTCATTGAATTGAATTGAATGAATAATTTGCGAGAGTATGTCTAGCGAAGCGGTAAAGGGACTAGAAATACGAAATCTTGACTGTCTCACAGGAAAGGTCGAAGTGGAAGAGGCTAAAAAGCGTGAAATTCGACAAGTAACCAATACCCGGATAGGTATCACTTCGGTGAATGTTCGAGGCCAATTACTGGCTGTGGTGGAAGTCGCCGAGCATCACCCAAGGAAGCTCCTTTACATAGGCATAATCAAAACTCCAAAGGTAGTCTGCAGGGAATCGATGTGGATAAACCTCACCAAGTGTTAGAGATGTCTGGACTATGGACACGACAGGAGGGCAGCATGCCACAGTTGCGGTCCGGTAGGTTACCAGCGAAGACCAGCAACGGAAGCCAGATTCGTGTTCTTTGCGAAGATCGTGGCGTGTTTGGTAGAAGCGCGGCGCTTCCTGCGGGTTCAGGGAAGTATCCAGTAGGGTGGAATTAAAAAGAGCCAGGGCTCGACTTGAATGATCTGCATCCTAGAACAACCGCTCACGACCTGCTAACGTAGCTCGTTGTGGAGGTTAAAGCTGATCTAGTGCTAATCAGCACCAATACTGGAACGATGTTCCAGTCTTATGATCACCACCATCATCAACGACGCAACAATCGGTACCCGGTCTAGACCTGTCTTAATAAGGGACATCAGACATCCTGGTTTTGTGCCGAGGTCAATCAATTCGATATCCCTAAAAGCTGTCTGGCGTCCTGGCGTACTTCATCATTCTCCAATACCTGAGACCATGCGAATCTCGCAAACGGCCAATGATGTTGAGGTGAATTGTACGAAAAAGTTTGGTGGACCGAGGGAACACTTTCACCTCTTTTCTCACCCTTGGTCCCCTCCTCCCTCTGAGGTCTCGCAGTATATACTGGATGTTGATCCGAAGATAGGAAACTTCCTCATTGTGTATTTGAAGTCGGTCCTCAAGCTCTGAAGAACTGCGTTGTCCTTCTGCGCCTCGGCTATTGCTGGAAAATCAAGGATGGCTGGGATCTTGACCTCTGCAACACTTGACAAAGCGTCAGCAGCCACGCTATCTTTTCCAGGCCCGTGTTGAATGTGGGAAGTGAATTGGCTGATAAAGCTCAAGTGCTGCAAGTTAGCGAAGGGACACTTTGTCCAGGTTTTGTTTTAAAGGAAAGGTGAGTGGTTTATCGTCCATAAATAATATGAACGGCTTGCCTTGAAGGGAAAACCGAATGTACCGATCACGAGGTATGCGGCTAATAACTCACGATCATATGTGTTGTAGTCCCGTTGAGAGGGCTGAGCTGTTTGGAGAAGAAGTTCAACGGCTACCAGGATTGATTCACTTTTTGGTGAAGAGCAACACCTGCGGTAATGTCTGAGTCATCGACGTATACGGCTGGGGGTGCATCTTGCTGAGGGAATGCCAGGAGTGTAACACTCACCAGCGTTACTTGGTGGTCTCACAAGCCGGTACAGCTTCTGGGAACCACATAATGAGACGAGAGTCTAGGTTTTGGGCCAAGAAGGCGTTACGAATCGATTGATGGTACACTCAAGGTGCTCTAAATGCTCGGACTTGGACGCGACCAGAACATCATCCAAATATACGAAACACGTGCATACGACACGCAAGCTGCTCTCTTCGCCACACATTGTTAACCAGTGGTGAGCACTACATGGTCAAGTTCAGCAAATCCCGAATGACAGTTAGGAGGGCGATATTTGGTGCATCCGGGAAATGGTGGTGTAGAGGAGATCACATATGTATCGCTACACCAATACCCGAGGCAAAAAGGCAACCATGGCGATATGATCTGTCATCGATCTTTTCTTCTCAATAGCGGTACCTGCGTCACGAGTTTTCTGGCTCCACCTGCGTGCTTGTTTTGTAGATTGTTTGTGTTTCAGATCCTGGTACGATTCAAAGGTAGTAGGAGACTTACTTAATGCAGGACACTTCACTGAAGTTGTAGTTACCTGGTGGGGGACCGGAATGGTCAATGTCCGCGACTTTTCAGACCCTAATTCACCATTGTTAATCCATATGGCAATTTGCATCATTATTGACCTCTATGTTCCAAGGGTTCTCGGCAATTAGGGGTTTATGATGGTTGACTTAGACTGCCAGTAAGAATATCCATATTAGTCTGTAAGTGGGATTTCCTACCGGGTCACTCCGAGATACTAATGAGAATGCATTTTCCATCATTACTTATTATATGGGGCTTTTCCATTGTAGAAAGGTAGACCTCGGTGGCACAATTTTTGAGTTAAAATTGGTAATCATGACCAGTAATCTCGTCCGTCCTGTCGTTCTCTATGGTTTTGAGTGTTAGCCGGCTATAACAGATAATGAACGGCGTCTTACGATATTGGAAACGAGGATGTTGCTGACTAATGGCATGACACGATTTGATCACATCCGAAACGAGAATATCCGCGATTGATATGCAATGATTATGGAAAAATTGCCAGAGAGACGTCTTCGACGGAATGGTCAGGTAATTCGCGCTAACGAAAATTCACTCGCCAAGAGAGGTCTGAACATCGAAGCCGATGGTAAGTAACCAAACGACGATGGCTTGATACGCTTGATAGGGATTTAAAAGCCCGGGGATATAGAAGCAAATAGCGAGATCGACCCCGTTTGTGAATGGGACAAAGGCTGTAGAAAAGAAGGAGAAAGCAATAACGTGGGAGAGCAATCGGAGGAAAGGAACCAAGACTACTACTTGGGGGCGTTGAGGATGTGCAGAGCCTTCAAGACAATCTCAGGCGAGGGTGTGGATGTTATTGCAAGAATGGTCCCGATTGACATTTTGGTAAGTGAGGCTCGCTGGCGGTACGAGAAGGAAGACAGAATACCAAAGAGCGATAAAGAGAGAGTCGTTGGAAAAGTGATTCACCGTATTGAGAAGCTGGCTCAGTGACGACACGGTCAAATTAACTACACCTCACGGCACTCCTGTTAAGTGATGAGGACAAGAAGGAGAAATTTAAGGCGGGGTTGATGAGTGGAAATCCTATACACTGACCCAGCAGTGTATTATTAAGATTTCCAACTCCGGTCATAAAAAAAAGCAGACAGACGGGTAACGAACCGATTTTAATAAAATTTTGTTTTTCGCAAAACATTAGCAGATATAGACAATGACATGGTAAAGAGGAAGGCATGATAGATGAAAATCTCATTAGCTGAAATGGATGTCCCTGATTGCTAGAGCCAGTATTGAGCAGGAGCTAGAGTTGGGCATTCTCCCGTGGAAAGTGATAAATAATATAATCCTGTCCTTGAGGAAGCACGCTAATCGGTTTCGCAGATTTGGTTACGGTTATTCTCACAGAACACACTGATTCGCCGTATTGTTGAGTAGATGCAGCGACCACACTGTGAAATTAACTTCCAGTTGATACGATTTCTATCAACGCATGGTGCTTATAGGTTCGATTCGGGTTTGATTCTTCCTTTCGCCATAAACGTAGTTTTTAACCTGAGGGCCCAAAGCATGTAATTTTTTACTGTCCGCGGTTTTGCTAAGAGATGAAGAGCCTGGAAAAACCATTAAATGTCTGCCTAAGCTGCTGAAATCGCAATAAAGCTGGTACGCAGTGACTTTCGTAATAAGGAGGATTCCGGTGCAGCTAGGTAAAGCGGATTGCGCACGGCATGCGAAAAAAACAGAGATTGTGGTCACTCGAAACGCACTCCTCCACGTGAAGCAGTACATTGGGCCGGTTTTGTTGGGATGAAAGAAGGGGAAAGTGGGGGTGGTTTTAGTAGGTGTTAATCCAAAACACTGCTAAAATCTGGCTATGCAGGGTCTTCCCAAGATTTCCTACTCCTGCCATTAGAACAAGAACAGGTGAACAGACAGACAAATAGGTAATAAACCGATTATAATAAAGTTTTGTTCGTCGTCAAACCGTAATATAGCCAGACTCAGCATGATGAAAATGCACCTTCTCGGGCTAAAGAGAGAATTGAAAGTCCAAATCGAGCAAATGGCGGTGAAACTCGCAGAATACTGAAATACAACTGCTTACATGAACACGAGTTTTCTGGCTCCAGGTGCGTGGTCGAATCGTAATTTCTTTTTTTCAATGGCCCAAGTCCCTGACTTTTCAGACCCTGCTGGGGCACTGGGCAACCCCGATGTGCTAATAAAAGTATATTTTTGATCATTACCTATTACATGGCGCTTCTTCATTATAGCATGGTAGGCCTTGGTAATCATGACAAGTAGTGTCGTCCATCCTGTTTCTTTCTATGGTTCTGAGTGTTGGCCGACTATAAAAGATAATGAAAGGCGTTTTGTGGTAATGGACATAGATATTGTGTTGGACTATTGGCGTGACACGTTTTGATCACATTCGAAATGAGGATATCGGCGATTGATATGGGATTGCACCGATCGTGGAAAAATTGCGAGAGAGACGTCTTTGATGGTATGGTCACGTGATTTCCGCTAACGGAAACTCACTTGTCAAGATTGGTCTGAACATCGAAGTCAATAGTAAGCGACCAAAAGGCCGGCCAAAACAACGGTGGCTTAATACGCTGGATGATTCATTCAAAAGCCTGGCGATTGCATCCAGACCACGCATTTGATAGAATCAAATGGTGAATCCGTTCACGAGGAGCCGACCTCGCTTGTGAACGGGACAAAGGCTGAAGAAAAAAAGAAGAAGAAGACTCGATCACAAGGAGGTGACTTATGGATCTACCACTTTAATGAGTACACGATAAAAGGTTTGGTCTTTAGCTTTTTACCCATTTCTACTATCGAGGTGTCAACTCCTTCGCCTCTAATTTATTTAGAGTCTTAGGTCATATTGACTGTAGAAAAGGCACCTCTGCCTGGAAGGACAAGAAGTTCCCAAATTCGTTTTTCTCAAAATGCTAGTCAAAAAAGGAACACAAACGTTTATTCGTGCTAACGAAAGGAGACGATGTCTAGTTTGTTCTTATATAAAGCTTAGTGAATCTACAAAAATAATTAATAGTGGAATGATATGGGCAATGGCGAAGTTAAAAACTCATTATAGAATAAAGGCCGAAATTCCAGGCCATTACTCATTCGGAGCATTCTGCAGGCTGTCAAAAATCGCACTACATTATTCATTCTTTCAGCGATACCGCACCAATCAGAGCCCTAACGCCTCATATATCATAGCTGCCAACCACCAGGCAGGACACAATGCTTTATCCAGGTAATCTGTTCGGTCAACCACAAAGCCAATTACAATATCTGATTGATATTTCCCTTTTTTTGTTTGCCATTTCACTTCCAGCTGAATTCAATTTCCATATCTACACGCGCCCGAAGAAAGCGGGTAGGACGCAGGCAGATTCAATCTCCAGATAAAATCTATGATATTTATTGTATTATAGTAAAAAGCAATTTATTATTATTTAAATAGAGCATCAGAAATATCCCATTGTTTGCTGGCAATAGAGCATGCTGGCCTGACTAATGATAACGGGATGCAATTTGTTAAACAAATAATAATAAGATCAGTTTGCTGGCTGTGCTGTGAGAAGGGATTACCACACTACTCGGCTGCAACATGCTATCTGCTCCTTTGATAGATAGCAGCCGGAAAAACAGAATCACAGGCGAAAAAAAGTTGGACGGGAACCTAGTCTAGTGAGTTGGTATCGTAGCCTGGAACGAGGAAAAAACACGAAGCTGCCATCTCGTTGCGAACCGATGATGGATTGCTACCAGCGGAATATTGAAACTGTTTACAGAGACCGAAAGGATGTGGCAAAATGAAACCTTTCCAGCTTCGGGAACATATCTGAAACGTTTAAAGTTTGGTACAACATTTACCCAGAAGATTTATGCTCTCAAACAGGATGAATAGATTTTGAATGAATCTGACATGAGCTCATGTATCTTTTTGGGCTAAAAAATCTGGTCTTTACTCCAATTTGTAGAAACGTACCGTAGCTAACCGAAATATATGGAGGTCTAGCCAAGTATCCGAAACTACCATCATTGCAATTCCCTCGACATCTAGAATATTCGTTGCAGCACACATTGTGCTGGGAAGCGCGGTATCCGCACCACACAAAAGTGTGCGAATCCTCCCAAAATACAATAAATCATCACCAAGAAGATTAGTGATAACACCAGCGAGTCGGAAGGACATGAAAAAAGCCCAGGAGTTGAGTAATGTCGTTCGTTCCTGGTCGACTGGTTGACAACCGTCTACACCTCTGTCAATTTGATAGATAGTTGAATTTATTTCGTTTTATTGTTCAATATGTCATTGGCAGCTTTGATTTGTTACTAATGATGAGATTAGTATATCATGTATGTAGCGAGTCATTTAAAACGTTTGTCCATGATAGTTAGTGAGATAGTGCGGTAGTAGACCGAAAAGAGAAATCAAATGACTATCAAATATGGAGGATCTTCCATGTAATTTAGCGGAGGGAAGGTGTCAGGTTATAAAGATGCTGGGAAGTATGGAAATGCCAAAGCCAGATCCTGCATAATTTGAGGCAGTTAGCGGTTGTGCGGTTATCTCAACTTAAGTTTCGTTGAATTTATGCACCATCAAACCCTTTTATTATAGTGGTCCTATCCTGGATACTATCATAAGTTCCGAAATATCTAAAGGGCATAGTAAGGTTGACCCCATTGTAGTTTTTAAAAACAACAAACACAAAAGTCTCCCTTTTTTGTGGAGTTGTAACTAATTTTCTGCTACTTGCCCTCGTTGTAGATGGAAGTCGACCCCGGAAATATGTATCTAAAGCTTCTCAAGTTCTAATTTCTTAAGCATTCTTAATCACTTCAAATGAAACGCAGCATGGGGCCTCGAAACGTAAAGTCCGCTTCACTCACAAGCTGACATATCTAAGGAAGACAAACCCACAACAGGACATTCCCCCTGTGGCAGCGGTCACGGTCAGGGTGCCTCCCTTTTGGTGGCGCAATCGGGCGACGTGATTCCGCTAATTAGAGGTGCAATTTGCGCTGGCAGGCGTTACAACAGACGCCACGCGTTTCAACCATGCCCTTATCGGTCTCTACTAGGAGACTATTGGACTAGTCGCGGGCGCGTTGGAGGACTGCTTCTACGTCAACCGAAAGGAGCAGCTCATACGCCGCCTGTCAGTGGGTGAAGAAGCGAAGCTTAATCACTTGCTGAACGAGCTGACGCTGGGCTGCCGTATCCCCACCAAGTTGCTTGATGAAATGAAACAGCTGGGTGGGGATAAGGTCAGATCAGAGCTATTGAAATACTCCTGGTTGCAGCGGCTCCTGGAGAGTACCCGCGCCATCTCGGCTTGCGCGGACTCGAGGTCGCTGAAGGCGTTGTCCGCTACAGCCGTTAAAGTCCACAAGCTGTACGCACGTTCCGTGTTTGTGAAAGTCTCTAGAGACACACGTCAGGAGGTGGAAAAACCTGAAAGCTATGATGATGACATTTGCGAACGCCGTGTTCAAACTTACGATGACTGTAGGTACTTTGCGTTCTACTTTCTGGTCGACACGGTCGCTGAGCTGTCGGTTCTCCCCGTACTTCGTCTAAACATGTAGATACCGCTGAAATTGCGACTGGCTGCCGCGAACTCCTCTCCTGTCCGCACTTACCGCTACAGGCAGATGGACGTGAGTTTGAGACTGCGCCGAGCGTTTTCGTGGCCATTCGTTTTGGCAGACATTAGCAACCCCATTTTAGGTGTAGACTTCCCGTGTCACTATGAGCTGTTGGTGGATCTGCAGAACAAAGCCGCAACCTCTTTAAAGTCGTCAGGAAAAATTTACACCTCCGCGAACGACATTCTTTCCATTGTTTTCGAGGACAATGCCGACCATCGTATTCGCCTATTTCTCCAAAAATATCGCAACATCACTACTGAAAGTTCTTACTGCCAGCCGGTTAAGCAAGATGTGCACCCCATCAACACTACCGGCTCCCCGACCTTCCCAAAGGTGCGTCCTCTACCAGCTCAGAAGCTAGCTGTTGCAGAGAAAGGAAAGAGTTTGGCGATCTCATGGAATAGGGTATTTTCAGTCCTTCGAATAATTGTTGGTCATCTCCACTCCATTTGATCCCTACGCCAAATGGCGAGTGGATGCCTTGAGGAAGTTATAGGTGTCTGAATGCTCAAACAATTCCCGACCGGTATCCTATTCCACTCGTCCACTGCCCAACAGACGAATTCCAAGGCAATTTGGTTTGGAAATAGGAAGATTCGATCGTTCGACCGAGAAGAGGGAGGAAGGGGGATTTTGGAAAAGCAAGAATGCTCATCGAAGTTCAGCATCATAGGGGACTTAGGGAGCGAGTATCTCCAAAAAGATGCTTCAGCTGTTTTGATTTCCATTTAGCAGCAGCATCATCAGCAACTTGAAAATTTGCTAGGCGCTGAAAGTGTAGTGAAGAGAGACTCTTCCCCAAGGGTTGCATCTAATGATGGGTCGATTATTCGGGAACCGGATTGGAACTGCAGCAGCGTTACTTAGATGAGAGATTCATCGGGTAACGTTATTATACGTATAGCCCATAAAAGCAAGTATGGATTCCCCGGGAGTTCCCTTTAAAAACTGCGAAATTCAAAGGGATCCTAAACTGGGGCCATTACACTCTCTTGTGCAGCAATATTATAATAGAATATTAGGAGGCATTAGACAGTCTGATGTTGGGCGATTAAAGTCTTGCAATAATTGAATCGCGTCAACCATATCTCAAAAACTAAAGAAGTAGCGAGTCAAGGGTATTACCGAATTGAATCTGTGCTAGTTTTGGCTCGCAAATGTAGGCAGGTGCTTTTGGACACTTAAATCCTACTCACGTCAAGTGTAAAAATTCACGTGTCTTATATATGCTTATATTGTATCACAACCGAGGATCCTCGGAGAAGAGCAACTTCATTCGCTGTCTCTTTTATCTAGGCACCCGTTTAAGTGTAGTCTGTGGATATTCACTCCATTTTGGTATCTCCGTGGACAGTTATGTTTCGCTACTTTTCTAGTTTTTTTTTGATAACTCTCCTCTTGCGGTGGATTAGCCCACTTTGGTCCTCCCCATTACAAACAGCGCCCAAGGTGAGGCCAAACATTCGTTCTACTGAAGATGGCCTATACCCATGCCAAATTTTGCTTTTGACTTATGGGGTAAAGATAACAACAGTGAATTAACGTTATTGCCGATAAGGCTACATATGTATTTGGCTTCATCCTCTAAGTTTTGGATCATCGCCCGTTCCTTATGAAGTAAATGTTCATTCAGTTGATGCATTTATGAGTTAGGCTGGCTCGTTGACCTGATATATTTTGACATTCCATTGTGGAGAGGACCACTATATTATTCTCCACAGCGACCACTATATTATTTTCCTAGACATTGGGGACGGAGGAAACAAAAATTGAAGACGCTCCGGAAGCAAAAATCTAATATTGTTGGCCACCGGGACTTTTGAGGGGGAAATATTCCTGGCGTCTTTAGAAAGAGGAGACGATCCTAAGGAAGTGACGCTTGAAAAGGAGGTCAACTGCCTGAATGCGTAACTGAGAAATATTGCTAATTCAGAAGTTGGCATTACCACAGGACATCACCTCACTGGTGGAACCAGGAAATCAAAACGTTTAGGTCGCCTTCTCTTTAAACGAAACGATTTAATTAAAAAGTCAGGGGAAAAATCGGAATACTACTGGAAAATTGATGAACACCTGAATTTATAAAGTAGTCTTAAGGAGACCATAGAAAAAAGCGAGCGAGAATGCTTCAGGCGGCTGTTCATTCAGGGGATGCTGCGCTGTATATTAAATTGTAGTGAATAAGATTCATTGGTGAAAATCACCGTGGTATGATTTTTCAGGATTCCGATGACCCGACCATATGCGAAGGATTGGGATTAACAAAGGGTGGGCAGAATTTTGAGCGGAGCGCTCAGTTTATCTGCTAGGAGCTGGCCTAAGTCGTTCCCAAGAACATTGCGTGCCGCCTGCACACATCCTGAGCTACCTTTAAGACAGTATTGGGAAGATGTAGGAGAAGGTTATAGTTATAATATGAATGCGATAGCAATGGCGGTGGATCTAGCTGAAGAGCTTCTGGCAATTGGCAAGTATCATGCAGGGATTTTATTCCCAAACGAGGGCCACTTCACTGTAGGCAATTTGCTTACCAGAAAGGCAACTCCACGGGGACAGCACTCTATGAGCTTATGGCAAAAATTGAGTAGGCGATGCCCGATGAAGAATACGCCTTAGGCGCATTCATGCACATTATGATGACAATTATGCCTCATTCAGGCATGGAATTGATCCGCTCTTAATCAGTTGGATCGTTCACAAGATCCACATATTAGTCGGACAGAAGTCTATTTAGGCAGGGTGTCTTTGGGGTTGCCCCCAGGGAGGGGTTCTCTATCCTCTGCTATGGCTCCTTATTATGGATACCTTGCTACGGCTCCTGGAGGATACAAAGTTCTTCGCACAAACATTTCCGGACGATCTAGCAATAATAATTATCGGCAAGTTTGTGGACACAGTATGTGACCGCCCGAATGCAACACTGCATGCAATCCACAGTTGGTGCCCCCATTATGAAGATTGGACAAGTTGTGTTCACTAGAAACGTCAGGTGAGGCAACTACATGCTAAGGGGCAGACATCGATCTGGTACAAACAGTGAATTATTTAGGAGGACATCTCGACTCCAAGTTAACGTGGAAGCATGATATCCAGGAACATTACCAGAAATCCTGCAGGTTTGTCAGACGGGTCAGCGATGGAAAGGCGATCGGGTGCAGGGGTATACTCGGGGTTCGACCTATCGGAAAAATGACTACCATATTTCAGGCGGAGATGTATGTCATTTCAGAAGGCAGCAGAAGGATGTCTACTACAAAAATGGAGTGGTCGCACCATTCGAATTTGTCCCGACAGTCGTGCAGTGTTATCAGAATTAAACAGTAACGACCTATGAAGCGAGTTTGTGTGGAAATGTCGACAGTTGCTGCTGAAGCTTGGCCGACTGAACGAAACATTCACGATATGGTGCTAGGGCACTCATTAGAAATGAGGAAGTTGACAAACTCGCTAGCCAAGGTTGTTGATACACAACCTTGGGTGGAGGCAGGACCAGTTTTCGGTATGGGGGCATATACTGTCAAGTCAACCCTGAAGAGAGAAATGGCAAGGATCCACGCACCCGAATAGAGGAATTTGAACTTCTGCCGGCAAGCAAAATTCTTTGTGTAAGAACCCGGAGCTGGCATTTTTGTTGTCTTTTAAGAAGTGGGACATGAAAACTCTAGTAGGGATTTTATCGGGACACTGCTCTTTAAACCATCACATGGAAAAAATAGGAGTGGTGGCCTCGGCCACACTTAGTAAGCAGCTACCCGGCCTCCTCAGATCTCAGACAGTTTTCTTCAAGGAAGAGTCTACGCATTCTCTGTCTCTGGACAATGTTTACAGATCCGTGAAAGCCTACTAACGCCCCCAGTAGGCTATGTGCGGAGATAGTACAATGGGCATAACAAGATTGCTTGGAACTGCACCTCCCCCCCCCCACTAAACTAAACTATCATGCAGTGATATATAAGGAGTAATTTAGTTGAATTGGTTGTCAATTACTAGTTAACTTGGTTGGTTAGTACAGCAAGGATGACCGGCTGAAACAGTACATTTTGATGCCGAAAGTTTCTTGAGATTTTATTGGGACCCCTTGTAAAACAACGCTGCTTGATTTTGTAAACAACCTGGTTCTAATTGTGGTTCAGAAACACCTAGAAAACTAAGAATTAGATGGACGTGAAATCTTTTAACCCATAAAATCATGGCTACAAATGGTCAAACTGGACCTGGTGGATGAAAAGACGAGGAGAGTCCTTACAAAGTAAACGATATAGCCCAGGTTAACTGAACATCAAGCACTCTTCAATTGTGCTCATCGCAGGGGAGGTAAGAGCCATGTTATATGCAGCTGCTGCCTGGACAGGAGAAGATACTATGACCCCGTTAGAATGGGCTCCGAACAACCATGAGCTTACTCCGTAAAAGACCATACCCATTGATATAGTGATTTTGTGTATTGAGAAATCAGTCATGAAACACAAAGGATTCAATTGCCGCCTGACACAGTTCCTTAATGGATGGAATAGTTCGCTTCAGATTGAATGTGACTGAACGAAATATTATTACCACTTTTGGCCCTTAAAATTATTTAACGTAGATACCGAACAGAAGAATGTCCTTGAGAAAGTCAGAGGCAAATTAGATTGCGGTAAATGCCAAAATGCAAAGAAACTACAGAAACTGAATCGAGCATGGAAAGCGCCAAGGACGTTTGGCTTGAATGTGTTAGTGTAGGCTAGAACTCTTCTTGCGAAGTAATGCTTCACGAAGTCTCACGGCGATATGGAAGAAAGAGCGGGGGTAATCCCAGTGAGGAGAAATTCTGAGCACATAACAATATTTTTCAAGGATTACCAATTGTAAAAAAAGGATTTCCTTTGTAAGGTTTTGTGTAAAACAAAATCTTATTAAAATGGATTTACTATCTGGCTACCCGTCTGTCTGTCTGTCACATGCATTTCTTTCGGAAACGGTTGTAACGATTGACACTAAATTTGGTAGGAAGATGAGAACTGTGAACGCTCACGCATACAGTAAGCTATATTCTTTTACGTCGAATTTAAGGGGTGGGGGGGAATTCCCCATACGTGCAAAAGTCATGTGGGGTATCAAACGAAGGGTCTCGATTAGTACTTTCCGAATCCTTAGTTTTGATATTTGTTCGAAGCTGGGGAACACGGGGGTTCGAAAATGACCATCTCTTAAACGGACTCATTGTCAGCAACTACCAAACCAAAAAATTTGAAAAAAATCAGGAGGCTGCGTATATTACATGATAGGTACTATTGGGACAAATGCGAACTGATTTTTTTTTACAAAAGAAATACACAAAACCTTTCATACCTAAAGCGTAAAGCTTCCGGTTTCCCGACTTGTTTTAATTTGGGTTGTTCCTTGAAGCAAATCATAGCTTTCTTACAAAAAAGCAGGGTATGTGTATTGATATCGAGGTTAAAAATACCTTCAAGAGGAGAAAAATGCCAAAAGCGCCCAATGTGGGTCAGACGCTGCCACCAACAATATGGCTGACTGCCCCTAAAGTTTATTTTCATAAACAGCTCGAGAATGCTATAAAAATGCCAGGTGGAAGTAAGTCTTTGAGTGGCCGCTGATACTGATCAGGTAAAAAGTGGAGTTGACTCACCTTGCAAGTTAGGATTTCCCTCTTTGAATTCATTGCAATGAAGTTATAGACGACCTTGAAACAGGGTCTAGTAGGCGAGGGGCTTAAATTTTCAGAATTTTTCGGAGTCCTACTCCCGAATCTCAGGCCTCTGTCAGAGATAGTTTAATCATCATGGCCAAAATGCTTATTTCTGACTAAGCTTTCTGCGAACTTACCATTATTGGCCCAAATATATGGTTCAGCACTCACGAACATATTCATGTATTACGCAATCTATAATTATCAACGACAAAAAACCCAAGACGGCTGACATTACAAAAACCACTATGCGAGATGAATAATTCATAATCAATATAAATTCAACTTCTTTGTATATTGCCTGACGACACATCGTCTGACGTACGCACACTTTTTTCGCACCTTATTTCGAATGCTATATATCATCTAAAACTTGGTTCGTCCTTGCCACCATCAATTTCCATCGTACTCTTGTCTGTTTCCTTTCGAATAAAGCATCCTGTGGGAAAAAAATTGATTCCAATAAAAATGAACGAAGAGCAATAAAGTAGTCCCTTGGAGGGGTCCTTAATTAAAAATAATCGTTCAGACTTGCCGGGAAGTACCAGAGAAGTGCCGGATGGCCTACGAAGGTCCAGAGTTACGCCAGCTCTCCCGTATCTATCTTTGCCTTCCCACAGTACAGGGTGTTTCACTTAATGCCGTACTATCCCAACAAATCGTGAAATATTAATTTCGTTTACGGTTCTTAGAATAATTGAGGCAAACGAACTCCACTCCCTCGTCCTCGATGAAGCGAGCGCGATATAAGAAGAAATATAATAACAAGTGAAGAAGATTTTATGTATTTATTAGATGTTAACGTACGAAAAAGGAAGTAGGCTTTGACTGGAAATTATATATGGAAGATTTCGAGGGTGAAAAAGAAGGCTCAGATCCGGAGCATCTCAAATAATTCCGGAGGATTCTGGCTTGGCAAACATTCAATGAATTCGGTCCTATCGTTTGTTTGACCTTTCGCTCATTCCTTCCGTTGGGTGATCCGAGGGAAATGATGATGTTCAGCATCATTCAAGGAATACCCAATGTGGCCCAGAAAAGTTTCCCAGTTTATTAACATTATCATCAGTTGCTCCTTGTTTATATTTAATTTTCGGGGGTGTAGATTGCCTTGAGTCTCAATGTGATTTTAATAAATCCCTTTCGATAGTCATGGGAGATGTTGTTGTCGAGAGGTACTTTGAGCTATCTATAGTGCCTATCCTATGCTGGTGGGAGGCTGATTATGGGGAGAGCACGGTAGGGATGGGGATCGAGTCACTTAAAGGAAAACAAGGAGAGGCGTTAGCTTGATTGAGTTTTATTTGAAAGCATCCGGCTAAGAAGGATGAACAACTTATCTTTGTCTTATGGTTGGCATTAATGTTGATTTATCAGGTCTTAATGTGTTATACTTAACCCTTACCGCGGGAATATGACTGAGACGGCTTGTTTGGATAGGACTCCATTTCGGCAGTCGATGGATATAATTCAATTAACTTCTTAAGTAAACTGAATTATTCATGGTAGAGGGTGAAATGATTGGAAGTGAATGTATGTATTCGATATTACGCTTGAGTTTTTTGTTATAATTAGTTTTTTACATCTTTGAACCAATGGGGGAGGGGAAACTTTTCGCACTTATGTTTTACTATTCTACGATTGCGTAAGTTCAAGCCGCCCAGTTATTGATACATATTGGGCTCCCCTTCGGACATCACCTTGTCGTGGTGGGAGAACCTGTAGTAGTTTAGTACTACACCAAGGGTGCCCAAACATGAATAAGAAAGCTATAGATTTTAGCTCCCCAAGTGGTAAGAAGTCACAGACTTCGAATCCACCCCCGATCATGAGCAATCAGGCCCTACGGAGAAATCTGTAGAAGGCAAGATTTCCGGCTCAATGAAAATGTTGCATCTAGTGCCTACGGCGAAGCCGGCCAGAAAGGGAAGTACGGCAAATTTCAACTTGGAGGGCCCGTCCGCGGTACCGCAGCCCAAATCTACTCGTAAACGGGAGAGGAAGGCTCGGCAAAAAGAAGTTCAGATACTAAGGAGGGGGACTACGGACTGAATCCTGCGTGCCAAAATCTTAACCGGGAAGAGTAGAAAAAAAAAGCTGATGACGAGGACGCTGCTGGCGTGACACTGTGAACTTGGGAAGACTCCCAGCCGGTAGTAAATGTAGTAATGCCCAGAAAAATCGAACGCAAGTAAGCGGCATTTTGGGTGGAAGGTGGGGATGAATTGACACCCCCGGTGAGACTCACACAGGATGCATCAGACTCTTCTATCAACGGTAATGCGTGGAAGAATCATAAGACCAGCACATCTGTGGTGGGGATGAATTTGCAACCCCGGAAAGACCCACGCTGGACGGACCAGACTTTTCTGTCAGCGGTAATGCGCGCAACAAGTGTAAGACCAACACATTTGTGGTGGGCATCGCTCTATTGTGTTCCCGTGTCCTGTGGAAATTAAAATCAGCGTGCAGAGAAGTGATCAAATCAGCGAGAGAGATCTCAACGAGCTGGTCCCTCCATAAGAATGCGGACACGAAGACTGGAAGCAAGAGTATGTATGCGGAAGCTGCAGCCTCATTTCTGACCGCTATCGTGGGAGTTTCCTCCAAGGATGATAAAATGTCGGAAGGATAATTAACCATCCTCCGGGAATGGTTGTCGACTTAGGATCCCTCAATTATCCTAAACAATGCGACTTTAAGTAGAACCATTGTTGGTTGTGCACTGATTGCTGTTAAGCCCCTTTTCCGTACCCATTCTTTAACTCTCTTCTCTTTAACTACATGTGCTGCTTTTCAGTTAAGAGTCATTTATATCAAATTCATGATCCTGTCTTTTCCAAACACATGCTCCCCTTCACGGAATGACGATGTTCAAATGAAGGTACTTGAAGAGAAACGCCTCTACCACAAGTTTCTCGACGATAAAACGCCTGCTAATTCGCGAATTTATAAGAATGCCAACCGGAAAGCACAGAAAGCAGTCGCTGTCACCCGAGCGGACCATTACAAAAATCTTTACGATAAACTGGACACTGGGGATGGCGAAATAGATCTGTATCAACTTGTCAACTGGCAGTGCAACTGAAGTCGATGAAGCAATAAAACGAATGAAATCAGGGAATGCCACAAGACCTGACGAGAGCGCATCTGAACTCTGGAAAGCGAAGAGCTGGGACCTAACATGGTGGCTCAGTGAATTCTTTAACCGGGTTATTTAGGAAGGTAGAACACCATCGGACTGGCTAGAAAGTACTCCAGTTCTAATATACAAAAAGAAAGGTAGTCCAACAGAATGTTCGAATTAACGACCAATACGTTTACTTTCCCACACCATGAAGGTTTTTGAACACGTTCTTGACAACCGTATTCGCGAAATCGTTGAAATAACCGTGAACCAAGCCGGATTTGTCAAGAACTGCGGAACTACTGACGCAATAGACGCTGTGCGGTTATTAATGGAGAAACACTGTGAGAAGCATTGTCCTCTTTACATTGTATTTCTGGATCTAGAGAAAGCGTTTGACCGTATGCCACACAAACTCATCTGGTATGCTCTACGAGAACACTTAGTGCTAGAAGAACTCGTACGCTGGATCCAATTGTTCTACCATTCATTCATTCATTCATTCATCAACGGCGCAACAACCGGTATCCGGTCTAGGTCTGCCTTAATAAGGAACTCCAGACATCCCGGTTTTGCGCCGAGGTCCACCAATTGTTCTACCACGATCCGAAAATAAAAGTTCGAAGTATGGCTGGTGTATTAAAACCGCTTCGTGTCCCTGCTGGTCTTCATCACGGAAGCGCCCTCTCACCACTCCTCTTTATTCTTGTTATGGACACCGTCACACGGGATATCCAACGTCCAGCGTCCTATACACTGCTTTATTCAGATGAAGTCTTCCTAGCACCTAATAACAAAAATGATCTAGTGCAACTTGTCCAAAAATGGAATGATCGCCTCGTGCAACACAGACCTTCCCAGAACTGAGCGGTTTAAATACCTCCGGTCAACGTTATCAGCCAATGGAGACCTGCGCTATGAAATGGCTTCACGCATTAGCGCAATTTAGTTGAACTGGCGTTCTACAACTGGTTTTCTGTGTAATCGGCACATCAGCGAACGTCTCAAATCTACCATGTAGCGCAATGTTGTCCGCCCTGTCGCTCTTTATGGTTCTGAGTGTTGGCCGACTATAAAAGACAATGAAAGGCGTCTTGCGGTAATGGAGACGAAGATGTTGCTTTCGACTAGTGGCGTGACACGTTTTGATCACATCCGAAATAAGGATATCCGTAACCGATATGGGGTTCCACCTTTAGTGGAAAAATTGCGAGAGAGGTGCCTTCGATGGTATGGTCACATGACTCGCGCTAAAGAGAATTCACTTGCCAAGATTGGTCTGAACATCCAAGCCGATGGTAAACGACCAAAAGGCAGACCTAAGCAACGGTGGATTGATACACTGGATGGGGATTTAAAAGGCTCGAGTTTGCATCCAGATGAAGTACATTTTAGAGCCGAATGGCGAAACCGATCACGACGACCCGACCCCGCTTGTGAGCGGGACAAGGGTTGTAGAAAAAGAAAGCTCAGTAGAAAAGGCTCTGCGTTAGATTATTTTAAATTCAAGAAAGTTTTGTGAAAAGAACAGGTAAGTGTAGGCAGCTCACGAAAGCAGTGTTAGTAAAGTATCAAAAGTGGGCACTGATAACAAAAATTAGGGGAGTCTACTACCTTGGCTAGGGAAAGCAGCACTGAAGACCATGAGCTAATTGTTTAGAATAAAGTCAGCTTTCAGTTTTCGAAATATATAGAAAGAGGGAAAATGCTTCCCCTGCAGGAATATAGAGGCAAGGAGAAGGGGGTCAAATCTGGAGGCATCACGACTAGCTAATCTATTCCTATATTTTGAAAAAACCGAACAGATCGAACAAATAATCTAAATCTCTTCATCAAAAACGGATTTCCATAGCGCAGGTGATAATGTGGTCATGGTCTGCAGAGATGGAATTGAGCTGCGTGCCTGGTGTTCTGGAGGCAAATCATCATCATAAAGTTCGTCCTTGAAATAAAAATTGTCACCTCCAAACCTGTAGTCGCATTTATGAAAGTTACAAGTCTTATTTACGAGTACATCGTCGAGCTTATTAGCTAAATTCGTTGCCCGGACTGACGCACTTGATGCGTGTTCGGTTTTGAAAAAGGAAGCATCGCCAATCACGTTCGATCCAAGAACCCAACATGAAGTGCTCCAAACATCCATAGCTTCTGTATTCTGTGTGGAATATCTTAACTCAATCTAGAGGATCTTTCCGTATGGTCTCGTGCTAGTGTTATTCCTCATGAATAAAGTCAAACCTAATTCGGAGAAGAAAAGAAAGACAACGATGGTCGCAGAAGTCATGGATAGCCAAAATGACATCCTTAGCCCAAAACTGATTTGCACTTAGCACGGTGCATTGTCAAACCAAGTCACATCAACGGATTTCCCCCTTGTAGAATACAATATAGTCAAATCAAAACGAAAAGGTGAAAAGGCTCATGTTTCACTTCAATCAGGTATTCAAATTGTTCGTCTTCCTGGGCATTGTGCAAGCCTACTTAGTTCATCTTTGTAAAGATCAGTTTCTCTGGTTTTAGCTCAACCCTGACGACTATCAACTGGAGCCTAATTCTCACTCTCTCAGCGTGCGACCAAGACATCAACATGTCTTATACAATTCTATCTAACTTGCTTCCTTATTGCTTTCCTCCCTCCCTCCATTTGTTACCCCGTTGCTCGGATGAAGTCCAACTGGCTGGACGGAAATTTCGCTGACACTGGTCTCTTCAAAATGCTGCAATCCTCGCCGAAATCTGGTCAATGTCAAAGTCACATTCACACACGGGAACTTCAAGCACTTCCAGCCTCATTTCCGAAATACCCCGCACCGCCCAACCCTCACCAGCTTTTATCAAGTCTGCAGGCTCTCTGCTACTTCGCCTCAATTATGTGTGGCTTAGTCCTTAATAATTTATCCTTGGTGTATAATGTTTTTCTTCCTCTTTTTTTACCTATCTGGTTGCAGTCCGTCCCTATTTTTTTGCAATGGATGGACATGGAGATGGATCGAGCGACCTCATGCTGAAGTAATTTTCGACGTAACACAAGTTTTGAGCGGACGAAGTGGTTATCGAGCACATCTCTAACAATTTGGGCACGACGATCCGTCATATTGTCTGAAGAGTCCGAAGGCTGCGGAAGACGCAGAACATGCTGTATTGCCCTGATGTTAGCGATTTGAAGGGCCACATTAGAAGCTACAACCGGGGAGCCCTTCACACCCCAAAATATCATGGAGCTTAGGTTGAAATTGAAGGGACTTTGGACTGCAGCGAAAGGCGATCGCAGCCATCTATAAGAAGGATAGCCAGGGGGAAATCAATCGGAAGAAGGGGCGTGTGAGGAGCAGGAACGTAAACATGAGTAAGCCAGCTAGGCGATGTAGCACCATATGTGAGCCCCGTAAAGAGTGTGCAAGGAGAAGGAATTGGGTATAGTGGATAAGAGTCCCACATAAGCCTCTGGTAGGAGCCAGCTTTTGAAGCTTTCCACCCTCCAGCGAAGAAAAAGACAGACAGACATTGAATCCATTTCAATCAATTTGAGTTCACACAAAACCCTAAAAAAAAGCGCATTAGATAGAAGTTTTGGAGCGTACCTCCGTAGAGGTAAGATCGTGAAAAGGGTGACCTATCAGAAGATTCCAAAAATTGACAGCCGTCTTATGCTTATGAACGAGGTATGATACTAGGCAGATTGAAGATAAAGATGGACAATCTAATACCATGAGTAGCTTTACTTATTTATTCTGCAACCCTTCTGCCAAATTTATCAAAGTAGGGATCCCCCCCCCCCCCCCTCCCCAAAAAGAACTTACGTTCAAACAAATTTAACGACAATACAGAGAAGAAAATCAAATGGTATGGCAACTTGTAAAACAATATGAAGTTCATCTCATCCTTCATTATCAAAATATTCTATTTTTAGTAAGTTTAATCTTTATCTTTGTGTAAGACGACTTATTTGAGAGAGTTCACAATTTACTGGTTCCTTTAGGTGTACGTTCACATTCTGCTCCACGTCTAGAGTCGCGTCTCAGACAGGAGCCAGAATTAAAATTTTAATGAAGGATTTAACGACGTAACTGTGTCATTCCTATTTTCTACTTTATGATGTCCTTCCATAACTGAGCGACTTAAAGAAGCAACCGAAGTACCACAGTTGAATGGATGGAAAATAATTACAAAATAATGCTCCTCCTAAGCGTGGTACACTTTCATTCCCATTCATCCACCACTCTATTGCGTCACGATTGAGTTGGAGTCCTTTACTTCCCTTGCTTCTTGGCAATAATATTAGACTTTGGTACATTGGTCCTTGCTCGGTATTTTTCTTGTTGCTCTAATTCCTCCGAAAATGAGCGGCATTGTCCACAGTGGGGGCAAATCGAAAAGGGAATTTCAAATTTCAAATTTTAATCAGTGAAACGTGATTGTTGCGTGACTTAGCAGGACGACGGCAACCGCTCCATTTTATTAAGCTTCCCGGGTCCTGTTAATGTGCTTGTAGAAAGGCATTAATAGACTGATGGGATCTTTAGAAGAAACGTGAGAAATGCGCGACAGCCATTAAGACCGAAATAATTCCACCGCGACGGACATTAAATTTACCAGCAGAAACGAAATATTATGTCAGCATTTTCAGTACGTGCTCCTGATTCGAAATTCATATCCTTTTTTGTTGAAGTTGGTTTGAGTTGAATTACTTCTGAGGAGAGTTGAATTCTGATAATAATCCAGAGCTGAGGTCAGAATTCATGTAGAATAATGAATATTTCGCTTTGGCATGAACAGGAAGACATTTTACTTGAGTTTGTATCCCTTTAGGTAAGGATCTAAGGCGAATGAAAACAAATCTTGTATATCGGACAGAAAGCGAGAGAAAGATCATACTATTCAACTCCTCAATTAAATCTTGAACAACTAAATGAAAAAGATATCGATGTTGCCCTTAAAAGGATTGTCATGACATGGAGGCTGGTGATCCTGGCCAAGGAAGTAGTTCTACCTCTGCCTCCTAAGTAGAAGCCTTGAAAAAGTTTCTTGGTGAGGAGCGAACCGTAGGTAACCGTCGGGATACTCAGGGATTTCCAGAGAGCCGCCAACAATTATCTGCTAGCGTCGATGGGGTGATGTAAGCACAGCTCTTCCAAGTGGTACTTGTGGCTTATACCAAGGTGCAGCCCCTTGGGGACCCTATTTCTGTAGTATGCATTAGACTGGTATTAGGAAACTGTGTCATCTCCAAGAGAGGGCTGCTTCGTCCGTTAATTTCAAGATAAGTGAATTGTTCGGTAGGCCTGGTTAGAAAGTATTTTCACCGAGGCTACACCCATTCGTCACTTTTGGGGTCGTTTACTAGCTACGTAAATTCCACTGGAAATAAAAAAAATACCCTACTATCTCCTCGTAGGGAAGGAGAAAGAACTGGATGCATACGGGCGTAATACGATGCATCGGTTACCACGGCACAAAGTGAAGCAAATATCGAAGGCAGAAACATCCGATGATACTCCAGAGTACCTAGGGTTAAATATTGAGAGTCTCACAGAGTAATGCAGCTTCCGGTGCGGAACTGTCTATCCCAATACTTTGTAGTGCTCCTCCTGCAGAAGGAAGTTCAGAGGAGAACATTTAAATCAAACAGATAGTTTGGGAGATAAACGGATATGGTGGAAAAAGAAGATCAGGCAGACCCTTGCTGAGATGGAGCGATGGGGTAGGTCAGGATGCCAGACAGCTTTCAGGGATATCGAATTGGTGGACCTCGGCGCAAAACCGAGATGCCGGAAGTTCCTTATTAAGGCAGGCCTAGACCGGATGCCGGTTGTTGCGCCGTTAATGATGTCGATGATGTTGAAGGTCCAATCGACTACCTTGGCAGGGCTGAAGAAAAAGACCTATTTGCAAATTGGCTGGAGTTGCGGTGTCCATGCAGTCTGCAGCATTCTTCAAACAAATGACAGCAAAAGCGTGAAAAATCGGCTGAGGATGAACTGGATAAGGTACTCAACTGCATTTCTTTCTACAGGCAGATGTGGACAATAACAGAAGATGAGCAAAAAACAGAAGCAATCATACATGCAGACATGCGTTGCAGAGGACCCGCCGCCGCCATAGAAGACTGACTGCCTAAACTTAACTGTTCCAATTATTTCCGCAAATTGCAAGCTTGGCACCAATAAGCACCCGACATTGTGGTGGATATGGTCCCAAAATAGATCGTGTGGTATTACGCCCCTTCCCGAGCTAGTCACTTCGGAAGGTTATTGGAGGCAGCAGTCAGAAGCATTAAGCGATACATGAAGCAAGTGCCTTCCATGCCGCGTATGACAACTTTTACAAAGCCATTTGTACATCAGGGGCAATCCTGAATTGTCGGCCATTATATCTGTTAACTTACAATAGCCAGAAATTACAAGTATTAACGCCAACCCAATTAATTGATCAGAGAAACTTCTTATCACCCCCATGTGGTCATGAGTTGCGAGAAGAGCTTCCAGCAACTAAAAGATGGTTACAGATTCGAGATTTGCAAGGAAATTTTTTAGTGAAATTTGAGGCAGACTATTTATTATCTTCGAAAGCGATATAGGTAGAGGAAACCTGGAAGACAGTTGCCTAAGGATGAGTTGGTACTGATTAAGGGCAACTGCCAGAGCCCTTTAGATTGGAAAACGGGTAATTGGCCATTTAGGGATACGAGGTGAAAATTATCTGCAAGCATGGAACGTTTTGAATCGAAGGTACAACAATCGCCGAATCCTTCTCGAAAAAGAGATCCAAACATTAATGGACCCCCCTCAAAGATCCCAAAGGAAGGCAAGAACTCGAGGTAAAGCTTTGAACACAATGCGCTGATGCGTGATGCAGAAGCTGCGCAAGGACGACTTCCACGCCGATGAAGGGATTCCTTTCATCCCGTTCATCATAACGAGCAAAACTTGTAGAGAGTTCGACTTATCCTTGCAGAACCCGAAACAGCCAGTCACCATCAATGAGAATGACCGATTCCTGGAATATAAGTAAGTGCTCATGACCGGCATGTTGCGGGAAGAAGCAGATGTTCGGTATATAGGAGGGAGCTGAACCGTACAGGCAAATGAGATTGATACAAATGAATCTCAATCACTGTGAGGCAGCTCAGGACCTGCTCTCGCAAACCATTCGAGAGTCGAATGTCGATGTCGTGGTTATTTGCGAGCCGTACAGAAACCACGGCAGTGCGACTTGGGCGGTGGATGCGTCTGGCAACGCCGCAATCTGGGCGTGCGGAAGACAGGCCATTCAGGAAGTCATGGCCCCCCCGGCAGCCGGTTTTATAAGGGCGAAGGTCAACGGTGTCCATATTTACAGCTGCTACGCTCCTCTTAGTGCAACCTTAGCAGAATATGAGGAGATGTTAGACAGTCTGGTGTTGGACGCTACAGACCCGTAGCTCTAAAATCATTGCGGGCGATTTCAACGCGTGGGCCCTGGAGTGGGGAAGCCGATCGACGAACACCATAGGTCAAATTCTGTTGGAGTCATTTGCGGAGCTGCACATCGTGCTGGCCAACGTTGGATGCGTGCTCACCTTTCGAGGAAGAGGTTCGATCGTTGACCTGACATTTGTTAGCACTTCACTGGTGAGGGAGATGGCTTGGCAAGTGAGTGAGCACTAGACCCACAGTGACCACCAGGCCATCTTCCTCCGCATTGGGAACCGGGGAACCAGTCAACGACGCTCCGGAGGTGGAAAGGCTAAGGCGGTTGGCTGGTCTATCGGAGCGTTCAACGAGGAGACATTCCTGGCCGCATTGGAGGGAGCCCATGATCCGGATGGAACAGCGGTGGAAAGAGTCACACAGCTGTCTCAGCGTGTAACCGAAGCATGCGACGCTACGATGCCACGACGACGTTTGCACCACGGCAAGAGGCCAAATTACTGGTGGAACACGGAGATCGCTGCCTTGAGATCCTCTTGTCTCCGAGTGAGGAGACTTTCCCACAGGACAAGGGGAAGGCCGCAGCACCAGGAGCGTGAAGAGGAATACAGGGATCTGCAAAGCAACTTTAAGAAGGCCATTCAGAGAAGCAAGCGGGAATGCTACCAGAAGCTCTGCATGGAGGCTAATACGAATCCGTGGGGTACAGCCTACCAAGTTGTAATGAAGAAGATCCGCGGGCGAAAATCACCTCAAGTGACATGCCCACGATTCTTGTTGCAAATAATTAAAACTCTTTTCCCGCAGCAGGAACAGGACGAAAGAGAACCCCAACTGGCAGCTCAGCAGGACATCTTCTCGATCCCTGATGTTACCGAAGAGGAACTTTGGGAAATCTGCAGACGTATTGGGGACAGCAAGACTCCGGGATTGGACGGAATTCCGAACAGGGCTCTGAAGGTGGCGGTCAAGGCCAGACCAAGGTGGTTCGCAAGCACATTCGAATCGTGCATGGCGGAAGGAGTGTTTCCCGCCCAATGGAAGAGGCAGAAGTTGGTGTTGCTACCGAAGCCCCGAAAACCATCCGGCGTGCCCTCTTCATATCGCCCTATTTGTCTCTTAGACACCATGGGGAAGATGTTGGAGAGGGTGATATACCACTGGCTGCACCCATTCATCGAGCTTGCGGGTGGTCTTCCAGAGCGGCAATATGGGTTTCGGCGAGCCCGTTCTACGGTCGATGCAGTAGCAAAGGTCGTGGAATTGGCTCGAAATGCAATGGCCATGGGCAAATGCTGTGCTCTGGTGACGCTGGACGTCAAAAATGCTTTTAACTCAGCCAACTGGGGCAGGATTAAAGGCGGTTTGGCCAAACTCGGTGTTCCTAACTACTTGGCTTGGCTCATCGATAGTTACTTTTCGGACAGACTTCTCTGGTACGAGACGGACGACGGGCCGAAGGAGTACATTGTGACAGCAGGTGTACCTCAAGGTTCTGTATTGGGACCGCTGCTGTGGAACATAATGTACGACGGAGTGCTTGGCTTTCGCATGCCGGAGGAGACAACGCTGATTGGTTTTGCGGACGACCTGGCGGTAGTTGCAAATGCAAAGCATCCCGAGGACGTGGAGCTTCATGCAAATGAAGCCATTCATACCATCAAGTCATGGTTACGAATGGCCAAGCTAGACCTGGCGGACGAAAAGACGGAGGCGGTCCTCATTACCAACCATAGGAAGAACAACACGGTAACCATCCAGGTTGGTAATCATGAGGTCGTCTCAAAATCGGTTGTCAAATACCTGGGGGTGATGATCGATGCCGAGCTGAGTTTCAAGGGACACTTG
This sequence comes from Hermetia illucens, assembly GCF_905115235.1. Lineage (NCBI taxonomy): Eukaryota > Metazoa > Arthropoda > Insecta > Diptera > Stratiomyidae > Hermetia > Hermetia illucens. The sequence continues at coordinate 174,435,640 of NC_051850.1, forward strand.
GATTATGCGCGAGAGAAGGCAGCAAATGCCAGCTCATCCCTTGTAAGGATGATGCCTAACGTGGGAGGGCCGAAGTATAGTCGCAGGCTACTCATCGCGGGAGTGGTGAGGTCGATCCTGCTATACGCGGCCCCTGTCTAGGCGTTGAACTACGCTGTCAACCGGAGGAAGATAAGTTCGGCATACCGGCCAGTTGCGCTAAAGGTGTGCAGCGCATTTAGGACGACGTCGACGGAGGCAGTGTGTGTCATCGCAGGAATGATCCCTATAGATCTTCTAGCGGGCGAGGCACACTGGCTCTACGAAAAACGGAAGGCAAATCCAGCCGAGGTGAATGTGGATTTCCGAAAAGCCATCAGGAGAGAATTGTGTGGCAAGTGGCAACAACGATGGGATAACTCCGACAAGGGCGGGTGGACCCATACATTGATCCTGTGTATCGAGAAATGGGTCAACCGAAAGCACGGAGAATTGAATTACCACCTGACACAGTTCCTTACGGGACACGGTGGCTATAGGAAGTACTTGCATCGCTTCGAGTTGGACGAGTCTCCCAACTGTCCTGAATGCGGTGCTACACCCGAGGACCCGGAGCACGTTATGTTCAATTGTCCCAGATTTCTGCAGCAGAAAAGGAGGTTGAACAGCATCTTAGGGGCGGACATCGAGCTGCTGGAAGAGATGCTGAAGTCGGAGGAAAACTGGATGGCGGTAAATGAGGCAGTAGCCGTGGTGCAGACAAAACTCCTGGAGTTGGATCGAGCTCGGAAGGCGGCGCGACGGAGACGTGACATGGACGAGCTGGTATCGTGAACCAGAGCCTCCCCCGCGAAGTAATACTTCACGGTGGTCCCGCGGGGAGTGGCGGAAGAGTGGGGGTGGTTTTAGTGGGTGCAAATCCCACACACTGTTGCAACCTGGCGCAGCAGCGTCTTTCTAAGATTTCACCCTCCACCCATAAAAAAAAAAAAATGGGTGGAATGCTTGAATCAATATTGAAGATCCCAGTCATAAAACGAAAATCCAAAAGGAGGTTACGATTCTCATTAATGTGAATGGAGGAAAGAAAAAACTGGCAAGGTGCTTTCTGTACATGGGAAAGCATAGCGCGATCCAGTGTTTTGGACTTACGGAGAGCGGCAACAAGGAAAAGTACTATTTAGGTACTTATTGTGCGTTACCTGTACAAGACTCAGGAGGCATGATGCCTTGAATGTGTGCTCTAGAGGGGGGGAAGAGGAGCCGTATATCTCTTTTTTGTAAAAGGTGGGATTGGAAATTTGGACAATCCTATGCCGATAAAGATGAGCCCTTCCCCGACAACAATGTCGTAGAGATGCTTGGGACGGCTAACAGACGGAGCCGTGTAACATATTATGTTGGAGGGCTTGGATAGCGGAGGTTCTTTGAACTAATAAATCGCTTTCTTTCTCTCATTTCCCGCTGGCGAAGAAACTCTCTGTTTTGAGGACTGCCTAAGATGAAAGAGTGCGTCGAATGGCTACAACCTAGTTCTCTAATGACGGGAGTTGTTTAGTTGGTATTTCGATTACCGGCGGTCCTGGTTGAACAATCAGTGCATTCATTTTCTATATTGCCTAGAAAAATTGACCATTTCAATGGTTTGTTTACGCTTCTATCGGGGTTTAAAATGCGTGTTCAAGAAGGAAGGAAGAAACCACACAAGCCGAATATATTCACTTGCACACGCAGTTATGGGCGCTGTCAAAGGTAGTATTCCCGGCTTATCAAATTTCTGTGGAATGAAATCTACCCTGACAAAAAAAAATAAAATATGAAGATGGTTAACGGTTTCAGATACGGCTCATCAGACGCTCCCTCATTCCTACCCTTTAAGCTCTGGCCTAAGTATAGCTGATTTTAGTTCGATATATTGCGCACTTCTATTTCGTTTTGCAAATTCTTTTACTTTATTCATTGCTCTTAAAGGGGTGGGGGCGGGGGGTGGTCGGTGTACCAAGAAAGTGGAGCAAGTCGCTCTCTTTCCATTTGGTTTGGTCTGCGACCTGCCTGCGTCCTAATATTTACGAAAAAATCCATACTTCTTCCACTTGCTAAGAATCCCATTATACCGTTAATCTGCTAATGTTGTTGTTGTGCTATTGCTGCTTTGAAGACCAGCTGGATATACAGTTTCAATATCGCTAGCAGAAATTTAAAATAAAATTTTGCTGTAATGTGAATTACGTTTAAAGTTCAGAGAGATATAAACGTAATTCTTTTGCTGAGGATAGGAGGCGGGAAAGGTTTGCCAGTGAATCTGAGCTCCAACGGGATGTTATATTAATTGTTGCTAGCGGAATGTTCAGTTAATTGTCCAGAGGGAAACTGGAAGAGTTTTCACGGATCTGATTAATATTCAAAACTGGCGAGAAAATGGAGATGGCTAAGGATGGATTATCGCAAGAGAAAAGTCGAATAAAGCACAATTTAGAAACTATTTCCGTAAAGTAACTTTATTGTGAGCCTTTCCAGCATATTCTTTACGAAAGATAAGCTTAACATCCTTTCAACTATATACGAAATCCCATTGAGATGTGAACTCATATCCCTCCCACAGATATTTGCATATCTGCCTGCATCTCCATGTCAATTGTTAATATATAAATTCGAATCATAGCGTAAAGAGAAAATAATAGCCACGTCGTGTTTATTTTACTTTTAACGATGATATTTACGTTATGATTATTCTGAAAATGTGTCCGATTTAAACGAGAATTTCCCCATACAGTTGTTGCTGTATCATTTAATAAAGTTTGAGCGCGTCTACCATTACAAATGAAATGGCCCCGAATGCAGCAAGGGTGTAAAGCGAGCGAATATGTAAAAAGGGTCACTTGCTTTTCCATGGATATTCAGTCGGGATTTCGCTTCACAAATGGATAAATATTGTTATTTCAGATATCAGAGCGTTGATTACGTGACTGTTGTTTTAACTGAAATTATATTTTAAATGGTGAAGAATTTAGTGGAGCTTATGATACACGGTTTATTTATAAGGTTGGGGAAAAAATTATCTTAAATCTTTAAGGTGTATTTTTGGTCTCAACAACGAAGTTTAGAGTCAGTTCCCAAGGATTTTCAAAAATAGCCTTCCTATGTGATAAAATTTTTCATTTGTACTCATATGTTTTCTCAAACTATTTCATTTTAATTCAAGCTCTGATGGCTTCCTACATAAGAATTTCGCACCCTCTCATATAGAAGATGACTTAGACTATAAAAATCTACCAGAAACTTACCAGACGGAACCGGTCGTAGTCCTTGCGAGAAACCTGTAACAATAGGAAACGGAAAATATCAGTAAAAATGCTCGAATGTTAAGGGTTCAAAATTTAATGGAAAAATCTGTCAAGTTTGACGCAAGCAATCTATTTTAAAGTAAGTGAACTTCATTTGATGAACGTATGGAAATGGTGTGTGAAAATAGCCAAAGGGCTGCTTGCAAGTTTGGATAGATCAGCCAAAGAGATTAAATCGGAAACGTAGTGAATATTGACCGTTTAAATCCGCCAGCACCTGAGTACAGCTCCTCTGAAATATCCACCGACACGAACTTATCAATTATTAACTATCCAGTTTGGAAAAGTTGCTCGGTTTCTTTCTGTCCCTCACGCGTTTTGCCTAAAAATGTGTGTCTTAAATAGGCTTTAATAGGTTGAGACCCCTTTTCGCGGTGACACCTGGAAAACGTCACCTCAAAATAGTTGCTGGCTAGAGGTGGTAGGTCAATTTATTTGGCGCAACATTTTCTCATCACTCAAATGGATACACTCATACTTTTCTATGCACGGATAACATAAAAGGCAGTGATGGAATCCTAACTGTCTGTTTATGCTTCAGGTTAAAGCTTTTTTTGCAAGGAGATGGAAATCTTCAAAAGACTCTAGCATGAACACGCCAGAGTGTGGAATTTTTACCCACTCAAACCACAGTCGACTCAGCCCCCCTACCTTGTGGAACTCCCATAAGGTATTATGATACATCACGGGGCGAATTACCTCACTTTTGCTATTTATCCTATCTTCTATAAACAACCTTCGTAACATCGAAACTCTCACCTCTTCCGCTTTTTGCAGTCGCTCTAGATTGATGCGATCATTGAGTTTATCGTATGGCAATCCTCCTGCGATGTTAGGTTTCTCCTCACAACATTCCCCGCTATCAGTGTTTCACTTAAAGTTTCCTCTAGATTTCTCCTCTCGTCCCTGAATTTCGGACAGTGAAAGAATTATTGCTCTGGGTCCTCGAGGAGCTCCTCACAGCTTGGACAATTGGGCAAATTGTCCAATTTGAACCTGTAGAGGTACTGTCGATATCCCACATGCCCCGTCAGAAACTGAGGGAGATTATAATTAATCTCCCCATGTTGTCTCCCAGCTACTTTTTGATGATAGGGATCAGCCTGTGTGTCCACCGGCCCTTTTCGAGTGGTCCTAACTCAGCTGCCATCTATTTTCAGATCTCTTCCTTTCAGTTTTCTTCGTCTGAGACAAAGGAGAGACTGACTTCATATTGTATATACTAGTCATCTCATCCGCCAAGATGTCAATTGGTATTATTCCGGAGATGACGAATGCAGCCTCATCTGAGACGATTCTGAAGACAAAAAACACCCTTAGGGCTGTTCTTCTATAGGCTGCACTCAGTTTGTGAGCATTACATGATGTGTGAAATACCTTTCTCCAAATAGGGGTGGTATAAATAAAAATGAAGTTCACCACCCTGGCAATAAGTAGCTTACAGATATACCGTGGACATCCCACGGTCGGTATTTTCTTTGCCAGGGCCTTACTCGCAGTGGACCCCTTGTCAAAAGCATATTACACGTGCTGTTTAAAACCTAGCTCCGAATGTATCATCGCTCCCAAGTATTTGATGGTCGACTTAGAAGTGATGATGTGATTGGCGACTCTAATTCTGGCGTGATTTCGCTTCCGGCGCTTCTTGATGAGGACCACTTGCATTTTTCCTGTGCAAGTGCCAGTCTAGCGCTAACCAAGTCTTAACAGCATTGATTGCTTCGAAAGAGTATGACTCAGCATCCTCTAAATTCTTCGCGACTACAACCAATGTAATATCATCAACGGAACCCACTACCGTGGCCCCCTCTGGAACCGGAAGGTTAAGTACATCATTGCACATTATGTTCCACAGTAGTGGGCTCAATAGGGAGCCCTGTGGGACGCCCGCGGGGAAAAAGTACTCCTTGGGTCCATCATCGGTGTCAAACCTGACCGTCCTTCCTCGCAGGTAACTATCGACAATAGCTGCGAGATAGGTGGAAAACACCAATCGTCGTCTGGCACTTTCGTACAAGGTTCCAATTGGCCGAATTAAATGCAGTCCCGACGTCCACCACGCAATATTTGCTGGTGCAACTCCTTCCGTGATTTGCATTTTCGGCCAAGCCAGTAACCATTTTGATGGCATCAGTGGTTTATCTGGCTTCACAGAACCTAAACTGCCTCCTTGAATTTCGACGATCGGGAGTAAGCTGTTGTAAATTACTCGCTCCAACATTTCCCCCATATTGTCCAGAAGACATATTGTTCTATGTATTCTCTATTCTACGTACGTAGACTGGAGGCGCTATCCAGTGAAACTATGGATATCTCTAAGAATTTAAGGGCGGTAGTGGGCAATGAAAATTAAGTGCCAATGAATTGGCAGGATTGGTGGGCCTCTGGTAAAGGGTGTGGGCGCGTTTGGTACAGATGCTCTCTGTCTGTGAGGTAAAAATTGAAATTTCGAAATGTGGAACTGTAGCGGTAGTGTAACTTGCATGAAACAGAAGCATTATTTGTTGGTCATGTTTGCCGAAAAACAGTTCGAACTCGCATCTAAGAAATCGACCGAGTAAAGGGCTAATGATTTACTCAATGATCCTAGCATCCATAAGTACTGGTGCTAATAGATCCATTATTATTTCGAATTTGAATTGCTGGAAATAACTCCGCCACGTTATTTATATAGTCTGTTGGTCCCCCATATAAAAGAGGACGGTTTGAAGCAAGTTACTTTGGGATCAGGGAAAGTGACAAATAAAGTATTGTTGGGGTTACTCCAGTATGCTCAATCCTCCCTGAAATTATAGCGTCGAGTAAAACCGCCTTGGAACAATGCTAGGGCATTCACCGTAGTCGAGCCGTCAGAACGCGACCCAGTCGTGTTGAGAAATGGTCAAGGATACCAGCTGTCTTCCAAAACAGTACCCCAGTTTCAATATGGGAAAAGAAAGGTAGTCCAGCAGAATGTTCAAACTACTGTTCGACCCGGTTACTGACCTACATCATGAAGATTTTTGAACGTATTCCTGACAATCATATTTGCGTGTGTCACATTATAAGTTCAACTAGTATATTAGAACCCCTTCGTGTCTCTGTCGGTGTTCTTCAGTGAAACACCGTCTTAGCACTCCTCTTTGTTCTGGTTATGGTCACACGGGGCACCTAATGTCCAGCGCCCTATACACTGCCTTATGCAGGTAGTATCTTCAATACGTCTCAGAGAAAAGCAGATCTCAAGCAAATTGTTCAAAAATGGAATGATTGCCTTATGCAACACGGTCTCAGATTGAAATTGAATAAAACAGAATTTTTGACGACTGATCCTAATGGAAAAGCACTGTCAGTGGCAGTAAACTACCCAGAACTAAGCGATTTAAACACCTCGGGTCAATACTATTAGCCAATGGTGAAACGCATTATCAAATTGCTTCATGAATTAACGCAACTTGAATGAAGTGGCATTCCACAACTTGCGCTATTTGTGGCCAACGTACCAACGAACGTCTCAAATTAAAAGTTTGTCGTAGTCGTCCGCTATGGTTTTCGGTATTGCTCGACTATAAAGAACAATGAACAGCGCCTCATGGTAATAGAGACGGAAATGTTACGTTGGACGTAACACGCTTTGATCACATCCAAAATGAGGATATCCGCGATTGAGCGTGATGAGCTGCAGACGAGAGAGGCGTTTTCAATGATATGGGCATTTAATTAGGTACCCGAGTAAGTAGTTCTAACCCCCTAACTGGCAGTAGACCTGCACCCTAGGTAGTAGCCTCGAGAAAGCTTCTAAGTGCTAACCGCGAATGACCGGTACAAGTCAGGACACACAGGGAGTCTCCGGACCCGTCGGCAGCTCTCTGTTCATGTCAATGGGGTGATGTGAGCCTAGCTCTGCCACCTCTGCCTAGCTCTGTGACGTGTATCAGGAGTCACTCCTTCGGAATCCTGACCGGGTAGTGTGCATTGAACCGGTGTTAGTAGACCACGTTGCCCCCAACGAGCCTTAATTCGTCCGTGAATTCGGGGATCATCTAACGTAGGCCTCAGGGGACTGAGGTAGGGGCTGTGCCCCCGAGGGTACACCCATTCCTGACTATTACGGCCCGCTCCCTTGCACACGATCCGCTGGTGAGTTTTCCATGGAGAATACACATAAATTAATAAATAAATCGACGAAACAATAGGGAAGAACTGCACGCGTTTGGGTGCAGCACAAAAATGCGCCGTCCACCGCAGTGATCAGCGAAAGAGGCAGCGATGGTTGACATACCCGATGTGACACCGGAGCGCCCAAATAAGGAGGAAGCCTTATCAAGTGGCACGACTTGTAGTGCACCTGTTTCGAAAAAAAACCCAGTCATAATCGTAAGTCTTTAGCAGATGGATTCGGACACAAACCGAGTACAAGTGCAGTTGGCCGTGCTAGCTAGAGCCGAACGAGAGGAATTTCAGGAAAGACGTCAAAAACGGGCTAATGGAATTGGAGGAACTATTGGACTTTCTATAGGCGAACGAGGAGAGGAGCGGAAGACGATTGGAGAGCAGAAACAGCTACACTCCCTGCTGAGAACATTGCTTGCGTCAAACGAACCGCAGATAGTCCACTGCAAAGCGAACTGGGGAAAAAGCGGAAAGAGGGCAACGTGCCTGAAGGAGACTTTATTGAAATAGTTTCCAGACTCCAAGAAAAGGAGGCGAAGAAGGGAAAAACGAAACATCTGGCTGCACTGCAAGAGACCCGTCTGTCCAAAGACAAAAAGGCTGCAAACCAAAAGCCAGGAACAGACAAGACGAGAAAATGAAGAAGGAATAGACCATCGGCTCTGCTCAATAAGCCGACGCAGGTCAAGACAATTGCGGAAGTCCTTAGTAAAATCCGCTACAGGATTAAACCCGAGGACAACGCAGCAGAGGTTCTTCCAAACGCAAAACGAGGAGTGGTGGAGTCCTCGTCGAACTGGGCCGGAAGACGACTAGCAAGAGTACGTTCTGTGAAGCGATCCAGGAGTTATTGGGGGAGAAGGCTCTTGTTTCCAGCCCAGCTTGCAAGGGAGCGGACAAGAGATAGCATGCCGGAGATGCGATCAAGTAGGTCATCGAGCGAAGACCTGCAATGAAAACAAAAGTTGCGTTTTCTGCACGGATCGTGGCGCGTCTGGTAGGAGTGGGCTCGGAACGGTGTTCAACCTTCAGGGCGGAATTGGAAAAGGCTAGGGTGCGAAAGGCATTATCCGTATTTTACAAATTATCATGGACCGGAGTGCAACCGCTCACCAGTTGCTAGCACAGTTCATTGCGGAAGTAAATGAGTATTAATTAGCAGGAATACCGAAACAGGGACCCGGCCTTATGACATCTCGACTTATCGGGCACCGCTGCCATCTGGGTCGGTGACGACGTTTGACTTCGTGTTCTTACTGAAGGCTAAGAGAACGGGTGTTTCTGGACCCGGTGTTTAGGGATAACGTTTTTTAGAGTTTACCTGACGCCGAATCAGACGATACCGGACTTTTGGCGCCGGTTTGATGCTCTGGAGGACATCGTTTCGAACGCGGAGGGACGAATCGTGGTAGGGGGTGATTTTAATGGTAGGACCCTTTAATGAGGCATGCCTCAGTCAGACTCGAGAGGGAAACGGATTCTGGAAATGGCGTTTTAAACACCAGATGCACGCCAACGTTTCGGTGCCCAGGCTTTGAAGGAAGCATTCCTGACATTACTTTTGCGTCGAAATCTCCTGGATCATCGGTGGACAGGTGGCGAGTCCTAGAAGACTTCTCGGCAAGTGATCACCAGCTCATCGCGTTCGGAGTGGTTGACGCCACTTGTCGGCGAGCACCAACGCCGCGCACCCCCTGTCTGTGGAATGTCGCGAGGGTAAACATCGGGAAGTTCGCCGAAGCTCTTGGAGCAGGTAGGGACGCGCTGAGAGGGCGCTCCCGGAAGCGTCGCAGCTGATACCGTCGTAAATTCAGTGATGAAGGGGTCCGGCCGCGACGAACTTTCTATGTACTGGTGGCAGAAATTGGCGACCTACGGAGGGAGTGTCTTAAGCTCGCCGTTTGGAAGAACGTTTACACGCCAACGAGGAGGCATGCGCCATAAACACAGTATAGATCAGCAAAATGGAGACTTCGCAGCTTTTCAAAATGGGAGAGCTCGAAGAAGCGGTTCGGATGGTACGGGGTTCCCTGAACTAACAACTCTTGTCCTCCCCTCCCTTCCCGTTGGTGAAAGGGATTCTCTGACTTGAAGGCTCCCAAAGCCGGAAGAACGGGAGGGCTAGCCCCAAATAATGTGTCAAACGGTTCCAGGCTAGTTCTCTGATAACAGGGAGGTGTTTAGTTGGTAGCCCGACAGCGCACTGTTGCGGGAGTCCAACACTCTGTGCGTAAACGTATTCACCTACCCTATTCTCAAAAAAAAAATTGGCCTGAAGATCGACGTGAATGGTAAGTGATCAAATGGTGATTTGACATCCTTCTTCTAGACCAAGCGATTGCATCATCTGTTGAAACATGAGAGTGGTGCAACTGATTACGGCAAGCCAACCCCGCTTTTGAACTGGACAGAGGCTGAAGAAGAAGAAGGTTTGAATTGCCAGAATCACTTGGCAAACTATCGGTGATTAAGGATGGTCTGATTAATAAGAGCCTCTTTCACCAGGCAGATTGGGTTGACCTTGCGAAAAACTTTGGTGATTGCTTAGAAACGCCGGCTTCAAAGAGATGTTTTGACAATCGACTTAGCTGTGAATGAGTACCTGAGTCCAATCAAAATAATAATCCTAGGTGATTCCACTGTTTATCAATGCTAGGGCACATCCTAGATACTCACGAAGGGCTACAAACCCTAAGTAGTGAAAAATCTATATTTAAAGTGACCAAGAATAGCTAACCCGCTTGACGTTATTAAGGCCTATCACCCATGTCATGTAACACTCTCCAGGTAGCTAGTCATCAGACCCTTAAGGTGTGGATAGAAAAAAGGAAACAAGCATATATAAGCTTACAAATAATACCTCGCGCCTCCAGTTGACTTAGTCATTGAAAGAGAAAGTATAAGGGAAGGATTTTATTCGGATTTTCTACTCATAACTGGAGTTACTATATATCTGAAATGCTGGTTGGATAAGATGTTCGAATTGCTCACCTGAAGCGTTATGCGTACACAAATTTGCCATAATATCCGGATTGTATCATGCGAAAACACAGCTTGAAGCCATGAAGCCCCAAAATCATGCAAGGATTCTATTTCAAATATAACATGGTGATTATCTGCTCTACCCAATTTCCGGTCGCTTGTTCCTATATGTATTAAACAATTCCTTTTCTAAAGCTTCATTTAAATGCTATTCAGAAATGGAAAAGCCTCGAGTAAATACCGTGTTTGGAATCAATTATTTTTTCTTCATAAGGATCCTCGATAAACCTCTCTCGACTACATGTGGCTTGTTGCCGGCATACGTCTACCCGCTACAAGACACGAGGATAGCATGACTTTTTCATTGGGGGCGTGCATAAATCCGACGAGATTACCAAGGATGATGAAAGCAATTACGATATTTTAATGTTGTTTAGGGAGCTCATCAGATCCCTGCACACAGAGCCGACGAGCGCGAGGGAAAGTTCACATGGCGCTTCACGTTTCCTTGTATCCTTCGGGTTCTGTCCATGAACCGATGAGCCTCCAACTGGCACATAATAATTTCGAAACAAAGTGCTCAAGTGCATGTTTCCAAACATATACGGATACATCGAAGAGGGCAGCACCGAGCACATGTTGTTCGACTCCGGCTAAGGGTGGTTCGCCTGCCCGGTTCTAGTGGTTAGCAGCACAGTTTTTGTGAAGAAGTATCAGCAGGGAACTAGCAAGTGGAGTATTTGATCGATAAACTTGTTACAATGTAAATTATATAGATTTCGATATGAACGGATGCAAAACAAGTTTCGGGTGGCACTTGTGCAAGAGGGATGGGATAAACGGGGCAAAATGCAGCTTTTGTGGTTGTTGGCACAGCACCGCGATAAAATATATCGATTTATTTCGGGAGGCTGCTATACGTAGTATTTATCCTGAAACCTCTTTTGAACCCGTTTGCAATTTAAAGTTTTTGAAGTATGAGTTTCGTATGATTGTGTGGCCATAGTTCAACTTTATTAGCCAAACGGTCGTCTGCCGCTTAACCGCTGAGGGAAGTAAATTTCAGTACTTTTAGGGAAGTTGTTAGTATCGGTTAAAAGTATTTTTAACACGAATGGACTAGATTGTGAATAGTTTATCATAATAAATAGCAAAGTCTACTGACATCAGGTATAACTGCAAAAATACCTATAAGTTAGAAATAGCACCTATATATGTATATTCCTGCAGAAAGTTTAGTTGGAAAAACAACTGATGTGCAAGGATCTATTGTCTTATATAGTGAGCAGTAAGGTTTACGGAAATCGGCGAATAACGATTGTCCAAGATACAAAATGAAAGATATAGTATGATGTTTGAAAATAAATCAAAATACGAAATAGCAAGTCGAAGGACCTCGACGCTTCAGATATGGAATGTTTTGTGTATTTCTTGTGTAAGTATATTTGAGTACGGCTGCACTACGCACTTCTGATGATTATCCTAGTGCATTAGTGCCACCACACGCTTCCTCCTGTTCATCATCGACGCCCGCCACCGCTGAACCGCAGGCCTTTCCGACCTCACGCTCCCCGAGCGAGCCCCAACTGAACGCCGTCTCACCGTAGAAACAACTGTCTATGTCGAGGCTAGCATACTGCACCACGCCCGACGTCCTGTATCAGAACCAAAGCCATTTCAAGTCTGTCACCTCTCTCATGTGTGAAGCTGACGAAGAATGGTTCTCCTGACCGAGTGATAGCTTCCTGCAAAGTGACGTATCCCCACGACTCCGATGCTATCGTCCAATCTTTCTTTTGGCCACGGGGGTCTTCTTCAAGCCTTATCAGAGGACTAAGCCTCGTGAAAATTTCCGGCCCGCCCGCCTGCCTTGCCGAACTTGAATGACCCTTACAACTTTACACTGTTTTATCAAAATGTAATGTAAGTCTAAGGATCAAGCTGCCGGATTTCAAACTGTCTGCCTTAGCATTCCAACATCAGGTCATCTGCATTTCTGAAACCTGGTTGCATGATAGAATTTTAGATTTCGAGCTCCTCGAAGGTTACTCTCATTATGGCAAAGACTGCGCTGCGCTTGGCAAGACAACCGGCGGAGGTGCCCTAATAGCTGTTAAGTCCCCTCTCCGCGCCGGAATCATGTTTTCCTCCTCCTCCTCCTCCACCCACGATTCTGTCACCATACGAGTCATTCCACCAAACGTATGTCCCTTTATAATATCGTATGTATATTTTCCCTGCCTCAGTCCACTTTCTCCTTACGAGGATTTCTTCGACAGATTATCAGAGGTCCTAATCAATTTGTTGCCCTCACTTCTATTCATCCTTTGTGGCAACTTTGATCTTCCCATCCTCTCCTGGCCCATTACTCCAGGCCTTCCCTCCCTACCTATTAACTCCTCCCATCCTTCCCTTCCTTTTCCACTTCCCTGTACACTTGTGCTGCCCTCCAGTTTAACCTTCTAGAAACCACTTAGATCGCACTCTGGTCCTTGTTCTCTTCAACCTTCCTGTGCGTTGGCTTTTCCAATTCCTCGGTAGCCCGTCCTAAATTGCCCCAGACGCCCGTCATCCTGCTCTCGAGTTCGATTCTCAGATATCCCGACTCCACTCTAGTGTCGCGCGCAAGCGTACCAAGTTCAACTTTTGTAAGGCGAACTTCGAAGGTCTGAACTCAGCCCAGGCGGCAATCAACTGGGTTCCCCTCCTCTCATCATTAACGTATAACCAAGCACTCAACACCTTCAATACCATTGTATGTGATCTTCTCCCCTGTTACGTTCCCTCCTTTCCTAAGTGCTTACGCTCTTACCGTGTCTGGTTCACCACTCAAGTCCACATAAAACTTCGTTAAAAACATACTGCCAAGAAAAAGTTCCTGACTTCTAGAACCTATGATGACTTAGTGCGTTCCTTGGTCAAACCCTTAATACGTCCTTAATAAGTCCAGAAACGAATATTTGACCAGTCTTGAAGACTTACTAAAGCATGGAAATCTCAAACTTTTCTAGTCCCACATTCGGAACTCCCGCTGTCCAGACCAGCTATCCCCTCCATTCATTAAATTCTCTGGCTCCTCAGCTAACTCCCCCCAACTATCTTGTGATTTACTCTGCCACCACTTCTATTCAGTCTATGCTTTTCCTCCTCCTCCTTACCATTCCCCTTCTTACACCTCTCCTTGTCGAGGAGCTCATTGGCAAACTTGATTTCAATGTTGGACCTGGCTACGATGGTCTTCCAAACCTCTTTTAGCTCAAAACTGGTAAGTCCATCTCCCTTCCCTTATATCTTATTTTGAACAAAAGTCTCGAAGAGAATCATTTTCCCAGCTTGTGGAAAGAGGCCCTCATCATCCTCATTCACAAAAGTGGCAATCGTACGCTTGCCGAGGATTACCTCCCATTTACCCTTCTCTCATCCAGTTCTAAAATCTTGGAAATATATGTGAGTGACTGGCTGTCCACCCACTTCGGCCACTACATAGTGAAAGAGCAACACGGTTTTGTTAACCATAGGTCCACTACCTCCAACCTGCTTGGCTTTACCAACTTTGTCGCCAAATATCTAAATCCACAGCAAGAAGTACATACCATTTACACTGATTTCGCTAAAGCCTTCGACACTGTAAATTATGAAATAGTTTTATCCAAACTCTCGTCTCTAAACATTCAGATACAACTTGTTTTATGGTTTGCCTCTTACTTTTCCAACCGACCCTGCCACGTTTTTTTTGACGACTGCACTACCCGCTCGTTCTCCCCTTCTCTGACACAGGGATCTATTCTGGTCGTTTTGTTATTGTTATTTTTTATCAACGACCTACGCCCCCCGCCCCCCTTCCGTAGTTGATCCTGTTTGCTCTATGCCGACGACCTTAAGCTGTTTTACGCTATATCGTTGGGTATGGACTGTGTTTCCCTTCAATCTAACCTAGATACGCAGCGCTAAACGTCAAAAAGTGTCACATTATGTGCTACTCGCTTAAATCCTCACCAACTTTTTTCTTCTACTCTCTTAAGGGACATTTCTTATTATACCCAAAATTCATTCAAGCCCTCGGAGTCACTTTCGATAATAAGGTCCGCTTTGACACCAATTGCCTCTAAGTCACCAATCGAGCAGCCAAATTGTCAGGCTTTATACTTCGCTCACCCTCTGTTGAATCCATCCAAACCTCCTTAGCTCTCTTCAATTCTATCGTACCCTCGAGTCCTACTCCGTGATCTGGTCACCTTCCCGTAACTGTGATTGCCTTGCCTTTGAAAATGTGCAACATAAATTCATCCAGTCCCTCTTCTTTAAGAAAAGCTTCCCTCGCGTGGACTGTCCCTTCTATCTCCTCTGTCTGAACCTCACATTCCTACAAAAGCGCAGATCCTATCTGGATTTATGCACATTTTTTAAACTTTCCTCGGGTCTGATGAACTGCTAACGACATCACGGTTGGGTAGTTTCTTAGAATGAGTGCGTGAAAGAAATTATCACTTTCAAGCCTCCGTGACTGATATGGATACCCCCCACATGACTCTATTCGATGAAAAAAGTCTTACAACTCCCTTTTGCATGTATGGGGACCCCTTCTCGGAATCAGTTGCCATCTTCACACCAAATCTCGTGTCAATCGATGCAGCCGTTTCTGAGAAACGCGATGTGGGAAAATGGAAGTGCTGGAACGAAAGAAGGGCTGAAGAAGACGGTGTTGAGGAACGAGCAACTTGCGCATCGCACGCAATTGTAAATCGTGGCGGCTATGACAGAACTCGCTCCGCTCGATAGGTGTGTGTAGCGGGACTTCAAGAGGTGTGTAGTTCTCAAGTAGCGGGTTTCGACCCAGTATCTAGCCTGTCAGCAGTGACTTCTGTGGCCCGAGGTGCATTTGGACGCCGGTTCTTGTCCCGTACCTGCATCATCCAGTCGGAAGTCAATTAATCGGTTCACCGGTGTCTGAATAGATGACCCGCTCGCCGGGCCACCACAACACCACCCACGAGGAGTAAACTAGCCGTCTGACAGGACATCTAACCCTTAGAGGAACCATGCAGCCCGCGTCCAAGACAACAGTTCAGCACTAACGTCAACTATCTTTGGCTAAACATCCAGAGAGAGCCTTCGGACCAGGGAACACATTTCAGCCCCTTTCCGAAAGGAAGTACTTCACGCCGTTCGTGATCTGGCGCACCCAGGCATTCGGAAAACGAATCGGTTAGTCCCCGCAAAGCATTTCTGGCCGTCCATGAACAAGGACATTAATTCTTGGGCCGACAGTGCACCGCATGGCAGACGTGCAAAACTACAAAGTATCTTAGGAAAGAGGTAGGAGTATTCCCTCGGTCTACCAAGTGTTTCCAGATAATCTACCTCGACATAACTGGCCCATTTCCAGACTAACAAGCGTTCAGGTATTGCCTCAAATCATCGATAGGTTCATGCGTTGGCCTGAGGCGATACCATTGAAAAACATTACTGCACAATTTCGTGCAGAAGCCCTCTCTAGAATGAATTCCACACTATGGTGTGCCGGAAATTATAATCACCGATCAGGAAATGCAGTTTGAGTCCTCCCTTTTTTCTGAGTTGTGCAAACTCCTCGGCTTTAAATGACGACGGCCAACCGCTTGTCACCCGCAATCCAATGGGATGCTCGAAAGGTGGCGCAGGACGCTGAAGGTCGCTATAAGGGTCCAAGTCGACGCTTCTTAGTCGCGGTACCTGCCTCCGGTAAACTAATCGAGAAGAATTTGCTGGAAATCTTGCGTAGCGTACGGGAAGAACCTGACACTCGCCAGCGACCCTGTTCTAGACATTAGGTCGGGACTTATCTGCTCAAGGACGCAATGCTAAAGCTGAAGTCGTCACTATCCGTCAACTATGCGAAAACTGTGGCTGATATGTCCAGTCATCTAGAATCCTGAACGCATATCCTAATTAGGAGAAACGCCTTCGGAAGCTACTGCCTTATAAGGGCTCCTTTGAAGTCCTCGAGCGAGATCGACATCATTATAGCCTCAACGATATGGGCCCGGTCAAACGTGTCTCCTTGATACGACTAAAGCCCTCCGTCTAGCAGAAAAACGTGACCAGGGCGAGTGACCGCCGACGAGTCCGTTTTGTGTTGCGGCAGCCGAGCTAAGAGAGCGGGAAGCTCGAAATCGCTTGCACCTTGACGGGGTCCGGTTCGGTGCCTTCGGGGGTAATCAAGTAGCCGACGAATCTCGCTTGCGATTGTAGGAATTTGCACTCTTCAACGATAAGTACTAGAGTGCCCTCACGGAGACGTTGAAAAGTGCACTCGAGGTGTTCTAAATGTTCGGACTCAGAAGAAGACACGACCAGAACATCATCCAAAGAGAAGTTAAGGTTTCGCAGCACAGAATGGATGAAAGGTTTGAACCGCGTTTCACAGTCCAAACGTCATCCTAGTGAATTCAAAGTGTCCGAAAAGTGTGCATATTGCCGTTTTCAAAATATCTTCGGGAGCTACAGGGATCTAATGGTATGCCCAAGGTTGAGAAAATACGGCAGTTTGCGATAGAGTGCGCAAAATCGTGGGTGACTATGATGTGTTATCGGAGGAATCGTCTGAGTATTTAGACGTCTGTAGTCGCCGCATGGTCTTGGATCCAGACAAGGTTCAAGGCCAACACAGGCTTCCCACAACCTAAAACAGTCCAGGATATGTGAAGGTTTCTGGGCATGATAAACTTCTATAGTCGTTTCTTGCCCAAAGCCAGCTCAGGTTTGAGACTGCAACAGGTAGACATCCACCGGCAACAGTTTATTCCCCATGGCTATTTTCTAGAGGCTCTCACTTTCCTGTTTTTGTACATTTGGTATTGCTCATAATCAGGTATTATCATTTGGTGCTTCTTTTCTGGACAGCACGCTCTTTTTAGGTTCATTAGATAGTTCGAATAGTTCGATAGTTATCATTAGATAGTTCAAACTCGCTGTGTACCAGGACCTCAATTAAGTTTTCACTTTCCAAAATTTAAATACGCCAAGGTTAGGTTGAGGAAATGAAGGGAACAATAGTTGAAAGTACTGCGCCCTATGAGATTTGCTGAACGAAGGATGCCTTCTAATGGAAGAGGGTGAATAGGTTCCTTATTCCGAAAGACCTTATCATGACTGGCTCGTCTCCTTCCTCAGACTGCCACAGATAACCAGCTCACCATTCTGCTTTTCTCAAAAGGCTAGTAGTGACTTCCTGGCACTGCTAATCGCCTCTTCATTCATATGAGCATAGTTACATCTAGAACCCTAAGCGATTACAGCCTTTCCATTCCCATTCTTATAATTCGACCAAGTCTAATATTTGGATACAATTTAAATTTAACATAATAGTATTTATGCGAGCAAATTGAAGTCCTATCCGGGTCTGTATTTGGTCAGTTAATTCATTCGGTGCAGTTTATAATGCAGGAAATTTCAATATCCTGCGAACCTCAGTCGCTGTCTCTTTCCTATTCCAATGCTGAATTTCTAAATAGTGGTTTCCATAAAAGCGTAATGAGAGAAGCGGAGCCTAAGTTCCTTTCATGGATGCACAGCTTCACACATCTCCCACAGTTCGACGTCTATCTCATGACTCACAAGCAGGAATTACTGTTGCTGGTGGTGTAAAGCTTTTAGAGCAAGGATTATCCTTGCTGATTCGGTTGTATGTGCATAGAAAGCAGACGGGTAGGGTCAAGGCGGGAAATTGAATGAGGGGTGAACGATAAGCAAGGACTGGGCAGAGCGTATCTACTGCCACTTCTGCTGATGCTATCGAATGCTGCCTAGATTCAACCCCTGAAGGACATCATTGACCCTGGGTTTCAGGGCGGCCATGCACTCCGACTATTGCATTCAAATTTACGAATTGGTAGGATCTCAGAATTAATTGTCCGGGTGAATTGAGTTTTGGTGGTGGCGAGCATCTGAACGTGGAGATGATGCAGATACAATGAATTCATGTTGGATGTGATCTTGGTGGTATCATTGGTTCTGCTAATCGAATTTTCCATCTGATGTAATAGCTACGGAGCTGTGACGCCAAGGAGCAATACAATACTTTAATTGCTTTTAGAGGGTCTACTCATGTATGGAGATCTATGGATAGAAATTAGGTTAGTTCTTCCTTGTTTTGATAGCTAATTCGACCGGCTCAGCATCTGCCATTGGAATATATCACACTTCTGTCAAATGAAGGCGAATATGGATGCAAATTGAACTATTACAGAATCCTTTTGTTGAACTTTCAAATATCTGAGGGCAAAGATTTGAGGATATGTAATTAGTCACATAGTCAACTATAGTAACTGGAAACCTCTGGTCAAACACAACGGGCCACTGCGGAAACTTTTCAGGGGTTCAATATTTTTCTCTGAATTTTGCGGACCATTCAATTTAAGAAAACTCATTCCAAGCTTCATTCGGAAAACGGATTACATTACATTGCGCTCAAAGACAAAGGGTTTGACTGTTGAAAAGTCTAGTTATTTTAGGGCGGTTAAATGTTAACCAGAAACTCGAAATACTTGCGCTTTTCTGGAGTCACAGCACCACAGCTCACCGCTCTTGATAAGAAAGGAGTTGCGCGCTTTGTTCCTACTCATCAGCCTATAAGTTTTTTTATTCACCTTTGATTTAATTTCCATATTTATACAAGTTTCCTGTAAGTTCCACAATTCCCATTAGGTTCAAAGTCCCCATTTCGGTTAGTTGAAGGCACGGAATTATTCCTATGGAGAGTTCATCCTTCCTGACTACCAAATTGGCAGCTTAAGCAATTGTAATGGCGGGTGTTACTTGGTGAGGCCACGTTAGTCCCTTGTCATGAAGCTTTCTTAAGCCCACCTCGCTGGTAGAAGATATATAGTTACCCTGAAGCGTAGAGAGGACTGGGAAGACCCAGAGGAATGCGTGGCGGGATATACGGAAGTCTTCCACACCGATGGCTCAAAAACAGAAGAGGGTTTTGGAGCCGGAGTCTACCTCTCGAATAAAAACGAGAAGTGGGCTTTTCCTTTGGGACAATATGCAACGGTTTTTCAAGCCGAAGTTTATGCAATCCTAAGGGTGGCAAACTGGGTGATTGACGAGCGGTTGAAGGGCAGGCGCATCGCAATCTGCAGTGACACTCAAGCTGCACTGAGGGCATTGAACAGTCCTTTGATCACATCGAAAATCGTTCAGGAATGCAGAAACCGTTTGAACTCTATGTCTAGATTCAATACGGTGGAACTACTCTGAGTACCTGGTCACTGTGGCATAGAGGGAAATGAAATCTCGGACGCTTTAGTGAAAGAGGGGTCAATCTCCCCAATGCCGGGACCCCACCCAGCAATTGGGGTATCAGTAGCATTGGCTAAATCTGTTTTCAAAAACTGGGAACAAGTTTCCCATAATGACAGGTGGCAGAGCTTAAATGCTGCTCGACACACCAAACTTTTCCTGCCAGAACCCAACATACGTACCGCAAAGTTTATCCTGTCGAAAAGCAGGAGGACCTGCAGGTGTATTGTGGGCATTCTGACAGGCCATAATTCACTAGCTGGGCATATGTTCAGAATAGGAATTACCGAAGATGATACGTGTCCCTCCTGTAATGAGAAAGTGGAATCCGCGGAGCATTTCTTATGTGAATGCCCCGCCTATGGACGCATCAGGCATCAGATCTTTGGTGCCGATGTTCTCCAATTGCGACGGGTAGCATCACATCCACTAACGGAAATCCTGCGATACTTTAACGAATCCGGAATATTCCATTAGACGGGGGTGGCGAGTACAATGGGCCAACACGGCCTGAGTGCTCTGAAGCAGTAGCTTCTCCCCCATCATACACACACACATACACAAGCCCACCTCGCACCGTCAGAAATATTAATTGTTATAGAGATTAGAGGGTTTGAAGATTCTGCCAATAGGATGAAAGTTGACAGTCGACAAAAACTGAATTTGGATGAATGCAGAGCGGAATCAGTAGGCGAACGGAGTCAATAATTCAAATGTTCCACGATTTGATTAGATACTGTTGTTGAAAACCCCTTCCGCTTCGGGGAAGCTTAAGGTTTTTCCCATCAGAAGTTGGATACGCAAGGACCGCTGAGATATCAAATATCACTTATCCCCACTAGTACGATTGCGAATCCTATGGGTTTGGCAAGTGACCAAGTATCCGATAGTTTATCAGCTGCAGGTAACGCGGGAACTCACATGGCGCACTGGAGTCCACTTTTCGCTTTTTGATCAAATTATTTGGACCTCGGCGCAACAACCGGTATCCGGTCTAGGCCTACCTTAATAAGGAAGTCCAAACACTCTTTTGCGCCGAGGTCCACCAATTTGATATCCATGAAAGCTGTCTGGCGTCCTGACCTACGCCATCTACCTCGTCTTCTTTTTCTACCATAGATATTGCCCTTATAGACTTTTCGGGTTGGATCATCTTCATCCATACGGATTAAGTGACCCGCCCACCATAACCTGTTGAACCGGATTTTATCGGTGGTATGTAGGGGCAAACCTTTCTTCGGGGGATTCTTCTCTCGAATGCGGCCAAGAGTTCGCAGTTTGTTTTGCTAAAAACCCAAGTCTCCGAGGAATACACGAGGACTGGTAAGGTCATAGTCTTGTACAGTAAGAGCTTTGACCCTATGGTGAGACGTTTCGACCGGAAAAGTTTTTGTAAGCCAAAATAGGCTCTGTTGGCAGCCAACAACTATGCGAATTTGATCGTCATAGCTGTGATCGGTTGTGATTTTCGATCCTAGATAGGAGAAATTTTCAACGGTCGCAAAGTTGTAGTATTCTATCTTCATTGTTTTCGTTTGACCAGTGCGATTTGATGTTTGTTTTTTCGGTTTTGGTTTTGGCGCTTCGAGGGTTCGTTCTACTGCCTCGTAGAAGGTATCCTTCTCCGACTCTGCAGTCTCCTCTGTAGGGGCGTGAACGTTAATGAGGCTTATGTTTCGAAATTTGCCACACAAGCAGAGAGTGCATAGACGCTCGCTTATGTTTTCAAAGTAGATAACAGCAGGTTTCATTTTTTGACTGTCAAAGAAACCTACTCCGAGCGCATGGTTTTCTGGATGGCCGCTATAATATACGATGTAGCAGCTCTTCTCCGGGAAACCGGTCCCTGTCCACCCCATCTCTTGCAACGCTGTTACATCAGCCTTATATTGGGACATAATGTGCATAATGCGAAATCATTATTCCGTTGTCGTTGCCGGGTTCGTCGTTTTGAAATCCATCCAATCTACGGCTCGTTCTGTGGTTTCATAACTTTGGTTTTTGTGTAAGGTTGTCAACCCTACCAACTCCCAAGGTGGAGGACCAGTTGGTATCTTTTGTACCGTTTTTAGGCGCGGGAGACTCGCCTTCATCCTTCTCCGTCTACAGTTTTTCATGAAAAAAGAAATCCCAGCGATCACCACGTGGAGGTGTAAATAGGGTTTGGTAGTAGAGCTGTTGGTGTTGGTTCAGCAGGCGTTTCCTAGGTTTTATGCTTCATCGTGGGTACCAATTCACGTTTCACCCTGGGACCTATACTACCCTTCGAACTTTGAATGACATTTTTTAATAAAACTCTTAAATTAGCGATGCAATAAACGGAGGAATTTCCAATGACATATTGCAATATAAATACTAACAAAATCTACAATGCAGCCAAAACCTTATTTTTAAATAAGGTAGTGAAGGACTAAGCTATCATGAGGAGGCTGACAGACTGGCTCGCCGATGGTCTGGATCCACAATGGTGGGGCCAGAACCAGCTTTTGGAGTCCGACCATCTACTGTCAAGTCTACTCTAAAGGGTGAAATTGCAAGGATTCACGCAAACTAAGTGATTAGGATAAGATGAGTAGGAAAGATTGGGTTTCAAGACGAGGAAACGAGTTAACTTCCTTTTGAACAATGTATGACAGTCACAATTGTGGTAGAGGTCGATATCACGGGAGCATACTCGAGCATTTTGTGGACAGAATAATTAAAAAGGATGACTGGGGAATGGAGAGAGAGTTCATAGATCTCGAGCCAGTGTAGTTAACGAAAGATAAAACCGGATATCCTAGAAGCTCAACTGGGAATGCTGAAATAATGAAGATTAAAACGAAGTTGGTTATAATACGAGTACGTCGCTGTGAGATCCCTGTGAGAGTCAATAGCTTCACTCACAAGGTACTAAATCGTGCAAGGACTTTTAATGACTAATATGACGTATAATATTTCGTCACAACTAATGCTAATATATTCGGAGTTCACCACAAATATGGGGTGACGAGGTTTGATTGAAGTTCAGTAAAGGAATCAACGACAGAAAATAGTTTTAGGTCATCTGAAGACAGGGAAAAGTGAATAAGGATATATAAAGGAGCCTTGGCAGAACCCGGATAAACGAGAAAAGGAACGAAGAAGGAAAGGAGTCCACAAACAATCATTGAAAAAAGCTGTACCTCATAGGTACAATGGTAGACAAACCGTACGATAAGAGTTTGTAGAGAAATAGAGAATAGTCTACTTAATCAAAAGCTTTGGAAAAGTCAGCACAGATTACAAGGACATCTTTTCTTCTCTGAAAATTTTCCACAAAACTAGTAAACCCAAGCAAATTAGTGACAGTTGAGTGCTTTGATAGAAATCCATGTTATTACCTCAATAAAAAGTTTCCAAACAATCTTTTATATCCTTCTCAAGAACCCTAGAGATCGAGGTAATGATAAGTAGCTTTCGGCCACGAATAGATCTCGCAAGAGTGGGCAAAAAGTATGGTATCCGCTATCCATAAAAAAGTGACAAGTTTACATACGACAATTACAGAGGTATCTCACTACTTATCATGTCAAATAAAATTTTCAGAAAAATTCTAGGGAAAAGAGTTGGGTGGTATGCCGATCAAATGATTGGTGAATGCCAAAGTGGTTTTCAGACTGGAAGATCGACAACTGACCAGCTTCTGTAAGTAGTCAAACGGGAGCTAGAAAAATGCTGAGAATTCTGGATCAATGTCCATCAAATGTTCGTGGACTCCAAGCAGGCATATGACACTAACAACCGCTGTACGAGGTAATGCTTGACTTGGGAGTTCCAGCAAAACTGACAAGTCTTGCCAGAATAAAAATGTCTCATACAAGAGCGCAGGTCAGTGTTTATAATAACCTGGCAGATGCGTTTGAGATAATCATCCGATTATAACAAGAAAATTTCTTGGTATCGCGGCTGTTCAATCTGGTTATGCGGTTATGGTAGGTTATGCGAAAGATGCCTTGCCATGCTACGGACGTGAAGCATGGACCCTAACACAATTTTTGACAAACTGGTAAATACCTTCGAGAAGAGGGTCTTCAGGAATATAATTGGAGCTAAACGGGAGAACGACCAATGGCGTTGCACCAAATATTTAGCAACCCTGAAGTCTCCAAATTAACAAAACTTCAGAACTTGCACTGGGCTGGCCAATGTATAGGTGACCCTCGGATACCTTAACGAGCAGAAGCACGAAATCCTGGACAGGACATCGGACAAGGCATCATTGCTCGGATTTAAAAATTGAAGGACGTGATCAATCGATCAAGATGGTTAGAGGAAGGACATCCTGAATGCCAAGGTCACGAATGGGCTGTATAGCCTTGATAACAACGGTAATTTTTGGCCA
The DNA here is from genome assembly GCF_905115235.1 of Hermetia illucens. NCBI lineage: Eukaryota > Metazoa > Arthropoda > Insecta > Diptera > Stratiomyidae > Hermetia > Hermetia illucens. The sequence goes on from NC_051850.1 coordinate 174,459,742, forward strand.
GGGTAAAAGGCTGATATGAGCCTCGTTCTATCCTTGGACAAACTCTTGTTAAAATTAAAAGAAAGGGAAGAGGAATGCAAAACATAATTTTTTTAAGAAAAGATTTGACCACCCAGTTAACATCGGCAGTGGCGGTAAGAACTGCGCCAATAAAAGTATTTAGAGAAAAATGGAAGATTACTGGCTTTCGAGGGATCATACCGTATGTTCCAAAAGAAGTGGGACGAAGGAGTAGAAGCATATATTGAAGAAAAATGATCTCAGAGATACAGATATACAGATGTGGAAGCTGTAAGACCGGCGAATTTAACAGTGTCAATGGAAGGAGTGGGCGGGTAAGGGAAACCCGGTCGTGTAACCAGAATAGCCTGAATTCCCGACGCTCAAGTTAGCTTTCAAACCTCGTTAAATACTAGAGCGCATGTGTCATTTTTATAAGAGTTTTCGAGGACGACAAAGTCGACCCAAATTTCGGAACTACCTGAGCAGCAAAATTCCAACTAAGGCTAGTGGTTCACACGCGTCCTTTATAGTGGAGTGAGTATAGCAGTATAAACAGTTGTTTCCCACTGTATTTTTGCTGAAATCATAATATACTTCACTATGTCCAGCTCTACCAATTCTTAAATATAAGGACCGTTGCCGACATAATATACTCACATAAAAATAATACTCACCAAAAAAATGGGACTTCAGTAGGTAGCTGACATCGCCTGAGTTGATGAACAAAATCAAATACTGCTCTGAAGGAGCAATTCAAGAAGAACATACCGAGGAGTCTGTTGTGGGTTTACGAAAAGCCTATGGCGGTACTCAAACGGCCACAATAGGAGCACCACCGGAGACGGCGCAGATGTCGTTTGCGGCCGGAAAAGTTCGGACTGGATGGGTTGTCTGCCGTTTAAAAAAACAAACTTCACTAAAGAGGTGCTTTAAATGCCTCATGTTTGGACAATTCACGAAGGTATGCATTGACCGATCCGATCGATGCAGGTGTAGGGAGAAAGGCCATATTGCCAGAGAGTGCAATAGGAACTCTAAATGCCTATTGTATGAAGTGAAAGAGAGATAACCGGCATATGCCGAAAGTGGTAAATGTCCGAAATTTAGGAAGGCGTTCACTGCAATGAGAAAATGAGGTTTATTCAAATAAACCCCAATCATTGCAGGAACTGTGGAACATCCCTTGCCGATCATCAAATACTTAGGGGTAATAATAGACAAGAAGCGCAGCTATAAGCCACACGTCAAGTATGTTGTCCACTGTTAGTATGACCCTGACAAATATGATGCCGTAACTTGGGAGGGCCACGGCATACCTCTTGGTTCCTTATAGCCAGGGTGGTGCCCTCGATCATTGGCGTTGCGGATGTCAGTTAACACTAACAAACCGAGTGAAATCGACAGGAGGATAGCCCTGAGGGTATGCTCTGCCTTCAGGACTGTCTCAGATGATGCAACATTCGTCATCTCTGGAATGATGCCGATTGACATCTTGACAGACGATATGCCGAACATATACAATGCGAAACCAATCTCCCCTGAGCGCAGACGAAGAATGCTGACAAAGGAGAGATGAATAAATAGGTGGCAAGAGCGGTGTGAACGCTCGGGAAAGGGTCGATTGACTCACACTCCCATCGAGGAGGAGACGAAACCGTGAGATTAGTTATAATCTAACCCAGTTTCTCACGGGGCACGGAGGATATCGCCAATACCGGCACAGGTTTAAATTGGGGGCCCCTCCCAGAGGACCTAGAGCATGCATTCTTCCACTATCCGAGATTTGTGGAAGAATTGACTAGGAGACGTGTTGCTACCAGAAAATCTGGTGCTGAAACTGACAGCACAACAAATGAATTTCTGTCAACTCCATGATCGCATCTATCCAAAATAGATAGATAGATAAAGTCCCACCAAAGTGGAATCGAACAAAAAGACACTTTTTCCTGCTAAATTAAATTTATTTAAACAATAACAATTTCATATGAATTCTGATATCTCAAATTCCTAATCTATTAGAAGAAGCCAATTTAGGACGATTCCATGCGCTTAGGGAGGCAAAGCGCCCACTACCCCTATAATTCGATCGACGACGAATTGGTCCAACTGAATGGTGGTCTGTACGCTGAGCGGACATATAGGAATTTCGAATAGGAGGAGGGCTTAAACATCTAGATTGCGTGGAATAGCTACCCGGTAATTGTATTGTAGCTCCATCTGCAATAAAACTGTGTTTAAAGTAGTCGCATCCTGCTATGCCATTTCCTGACTTGTGTTCCCACGTGGAATTCCTTGCTAGTTCGTCCGTACACGATCGAAAACGCATAAGGTGCGACATATTCTCATTGCAATCTTCTGGAGGATCCTTTTCAAACGAGCACATGACACTCAAATTCAACTCCACTTTGTGGAGTTGCAGCTGAAGTACCCTTTCTTCATTCATTTTAATTTTCTTGTTCACGCGTTCTAGGCAATTCAGCACATCATCTCCCGTAACTAGATCCTCGTACTTCCCGTCATTCCGACGACAGACGAACCCTAAAGCATTGCGCTCTAAATTTTCCACCTCAGACTTGATTAACTTCAATTCTTGAACTTTTCCTAAATGAAAACTGATGGCTAGATCGATATTTGAGGACATTTTTTATAATATTTGTAGAGAACTGATTTTCAAGGATAACGATATCAATGCTACTTCTTTGATAAAATTTTTGATTTGAAAAAATAAGGTAGAATATTATCCATTTATAGTCCTGACAATTAATCAATCACAATCAGAGAATATAACAAGATAGGATAATTAAATTAAATCCTAAAACTTTAATTGAAGTAATTAATCTTAGCCCCTTTCCTACAAGATAGAGTGCCCTAAAATTCCTTGTAGGTTTAACAAAAACAACTTACTTTCTTCCTCTGTGGAGTTTTCTTGTAACTGACCTACCCTCTGCATTGTGGGGTATACTTCCCCCTGTGCCTTTAAACGTTATGCCAAAAGACACTCCTTTCGCTGGTCCGTAGTTTCGGCTGTTTGGGTTTATTCTCCATGGAAATCGTGTGTAAGAGGGGACACCACCCTTACCACAGTTCCCTGAGGCATGACCTATGCTGATCCCAAGACTCATGAACGGATCTCGAGCGAGCAACGAGGTCTACTAACATCGGTTTAATGCACACTACCCAACCGTAATTCTAATTTTCAGTGTCGGGTTGTCAATCAGCCCAGCCTCCAACCTCCAATTTGTCCCGTTTTAGACGCGGACCACTCGCCTTCATCTTTCTCCGTCTATAAAAAGGAACTCTTCTATAAAAAGGAACTCTCGGCGATTACCACGTAGAGGTGGAGATAGGGAAAGTAGAGGGTAGAGAATTCTACTGAAAATAATGAATTGCCGTTGCCCTCGTAGTAGAAGGAACTACCCAGATACTGCCTCACATGTTCTCCTCAATTGGTGCGATCTGACGTCAAAAATAGATGACCTCAGAGATCCTTCATAGAAACAAATGTCTTCAATGAAATCAATAGATTAATTCATGATGCCAGAATATTTCCGGAAGAGTCTGTACTCCAAGCTCGCGAATTTAGTCCAATAAATTCCATTTGGTGATGAAAATAAAATATTTCATGGTTTATCATGTGCTTAGTTTCGCTTTTTTTAAGTTCGCACGAAACACTCCTTTGAAGAATCTAAAAACCCAAAAATCATCTAGCAAAAAACAGGAATTGCCGCAAGGCTGCGGCGTGTGGGGCATTCACCAGAAAATTTAACATAAAAAGTCACGCTGTTAATGTGACTGCCAACTGACTTACCAAGGAATCAAACGATTAATACGGATATATACTGTCACAAGTTAGACAAATTAATCGGAAAGGAGTTAGGTTCGATGATATATTTTTAAGCTTGGTTGGGACTGCCTCAGTTTAGTTTATTGGGAAGAGCCACAGCTCCGGGCACTCAGGCCTTTGTGACGTCTATTGTACTATCCCTGTAAGTAGCCTTTTCAACAGCTTCTAGTAGGGATTCGCAGGATTTTTCGAATCTGAGAATATTCTCTAGTGTCAAGGTGTCTTCCTCTGAAGATCTGAAGAAACCGGGCAGCTGCATATGAAGTGCCCTCTCTTCCTCCATCTCACATTGGCTGTATGTAGTCAAAACCACCACCCCAATTTTTTCCATATGGCAGTGCCCCGCTAAAGCCTTTCTAGGGTTTTAACGAGATACTCCTTAAGCGACAACAAACTGGGTTCCTTCACAAGGATGTTTTCCTGGCGGCAAAAGCTCAAATTTCTCCACTCAGCTACGTGAATTCTTGTAACTTCACCTTTCACAGTAAACTTGACAGTGGATGGCTGGATGCCAACAGCCAGTTCTTACCCCACCATTGTGGATCCAGTGCGAGCCAGTGTGTCAGCTTGGTCATTACCAGCGATGTTTGAGTGCTCCTCATCAGGAATGTTTCAACTTAACCGACTAGGTTAAGTTTCCGGAGCTTGATACGCCGTGCTGTTTAATGTTCCCCGACTGTAGAAACAGATTCGAATGGTGCGATTCCACCATTTTTGTCGCAGGTGTGGGGGCACATCGGAGGCGTGAACCTAGGCGCCATTATGAATTCGCGCTCCGCCGCTGCATTCAATGGCCGCAGAAACGGCCGACGGACTGACATGAGACTCTAGTTACGTCCTCGGAGGCTAAGGCCACCATCACCTGAGTACAAGACAATGCTAATTCTAGCACTATTGTGATACAGTAGTATAGATTGGTAGTTAGCAAATAGCAAAGCAAAATAAAGATGGAAGAACGAAATCTAAGCAAGTATTCTTCTGCTCCCCATGAAATGGCATATGGTTGCCATTTTTCTAATTGGTTGGGCCAGTTCCATAATCGGATTACCTGAGAACAGCACTGCACCCTATCCGTCTTGAATGGCTGTCCCCAATCACTCGTAGCGATTTATCGACCATTCATCTCTTTTGCTGATTACGAGAGAGTAGATCTTCTCAAACACGAATCTGCAAACCATAAGATCGGTGGGCATCAGAGCCACCGAATGTGTATGAAGGAATGTCCAGATGGGCGCATGACCGTGTGATTAGCTGGGACCGGTGAGTATGTTGGGACTACCTCAACATACTCACATGACCTTACACCTTACACCATCTGCTTCCGATGAGACTATATATCGGCAGCTGGTTCAGTTATTCGCTTGCAAAGAGAAGAAGAGAAGTTGAATTTTATTTCGTATATGAAAGTAAAAATACGACATGACTTTCCGTATTACCCAGTAATAACCCCAACAGTCCAACTTAAAGTAAAGTGTGAATGCACTTCATTCCTGACCCAAAAGGGTTGTAATGATAAGAGTGGGAATAGGAGATCAGGTCGATCATCCTGAGTGGGCGATAACGACCTAGAGGGCAGAGTTATCCCAAAAATCTAAACAAATTGGCTAAATTGACCGTGAAGGTCCGCCCACAAAGATTGAAGCTTCATCAAAGTGCTCGGTCGACACGTTCTTGCACGCCTCTGTGCTAGCCAGGCTCGGGAATGTGGGGGGGGGGGGTCCTTTGAGCGCTTATCTTTTGCACTTTATAATTTCGCTTATTTTTCCTTTTTTTGTTGGACTTCCTTTTGGTCGTTTCCAATTTTATTTTATTCTTTGTAAATTTTATTATCGACGAGATCACGGGTCTCGCGACCTTTATCGCCTTCCTTCCACGCTACCTCCAGGTCAGTGGAGCTCAGCTGAGCTTGACCTGCCAACACGCCGTGGCGACTGACGGTGGCATGAGGCGGCGAGGAGAGATCCTATGGGTTGGGTTGATCCTTCCACGCGGGATGCTGGGGCGACGGACGCTTCACGGGTTGAAGGAATGGTTCGAGAACAAATTGTTACGCTTCGAGACTCGAACCCAAAGATGCACTCAGTGCATCAGGTAGGTCGTCATCAGCCTGCTTCAACTCGTGCAGTGCATTTTGCGGACAGACGTGACTATGGACAGAATAATGACAATTTTTACATAAATGACCATAGACGTGACGTTGGTTTTTACGGACTTGACGACAGTTCCGGATCCGAGAACTTTCAACGACATGACGACAGATCCGGACTCGACTATATGTACGACTTTATTGATTCTGACGAGGACGATTCGCCGTATGGATGCCAGGCACGACCGCTTAATACAAAATCAGCGGATCGTGTTTATTCAATTTTGGCATCCTGGAACTTGGTTTTTGATGGCACATCGAAAACTTTGCCCATCAACCAATTCTTGTTCCGCGTGGAGGCTTTGATCAACACAACCTTACAGTTTGGATGAGCACCGGGAACAGCCGTGAAGTGACGCAGTGGAAAAGGATTTTGGAGAAGTTTCGATTGAGGAAGAAAGTTTGAAAATCCCGAGTTTGCAGGGTTCTTGTCGTACTGTGCGTTTGGCAAAAGCGATAGAAATGTATCTGAGAAGTTTCTAGAAAAAGAAAATTAATTGCGAAAATTGACGAGGAGAAAAATCGCTCGAGGCGTTTAACGGTTCGACTGTGTAGTTTCGTTATTTACGGAAAAAGCAGCTAAACGCAAACTGAATGAATTGTTGATGGTTCTAGTCATCTCCTGGAAGATTTAACTATGCAAATGAGTTTACACTAATTACAAGTCGGGAAACCGAAAGCTGGACGCTTCAGGTACGAAAGGTTTTGTGTATTTCTTAGTACGTAGTACGTAATATATCCATATATTATGTGAGAGTATCCACTTCGGGTGATATTGACATTGATAGTCTTCAGTTTTCAAAGAAACAACAAATTTGAGGTATTTTAACTTTGTTAGTAATAATGCGATCATGGTAAGATCATGCTCTATATTCTAACCTATATCACTGCAAAATTTCATGGTACTAGGATGAACTTAAGGGGGGTTTCTAACCAATTACAAAAAATTGTAGTAATATACTATTATTAACTTTATTTAAACAGATATCGGCATGGAAGGTATTTGGCAGCCTCCTGATTTTTTTCAGATTGTTCCGTTTGGTAGTTTCTGAGAATGGCCCCCTTAAAGAAGTGATCACTTTCAACCCCCCGCGCTCCCCACCCTTCCAACGAATGTCAAAACTAAGATCGGCTTTGAAAAGTACTAATCGAGACCTTTAATTTGATACCCCACATGACTATATTTGATGAAAAAAAATTTTACACCCCCCTTTTGCATGTATGGGGACCCCCCTTAAATTCGACGTAAAGGGATGTAATTTACTGTATGCGTGAGCGTTCATAGTTCCCACCTTTCTACCAAATTTGGTGTCAATCGCTATAACCGTCTCCGAGAAAAATGCGTGTGACGGACAGACAGACAGTAAACCGATTTTAATAAGGTTTTGTGTTTACACAAAACCTTAAAAATGGACCACATTTGGGAACTTCTTAATATTATCTCTACAACGGTCGAAAACTGCTGTAATTAACAGTGATTAACAAAAAAATGTGCGATTTTCCTTCTTTGAATTTTACAGATTGTTTATTTTTATTTTCATTTTTTTTGTTATAATTATTGTTACGAAGTTGGCTGAACAATGATGCGTGAATAGTTAAATCGTAGTTTGAGGACTTCCTCCCTTTCGTATCCTCCTTTCTCCCGCGGAATTTCTAATAAGGGACATCCCCAAAATGAATAACTGGCCTGAGGATGTCGAGGAAGGGTAGGAACCTCAGAGGCCGCGCCTCATACAAGATCTGAGGCGGAAGAGACAATAATTGAGACGGTGATCCGTCGTATCGCGGCACTCAGGTTCGGAGACTTATGGCTCCACGCGCGCAGTCGAGCCGTTTTTTTTTCTTTTCTAATTTCCAATTTTAGTTCACGTTCTGTCTATCATTCGATAGGCCGTCGTGAAATCCTAATTAACGTCTATGATGGAGCTTCAATCTTTGTGGGCAGACCTTCACGGTCAATTTAGCCAATTTGTTTAGATTTTTGGGATAGCTCTGCCCTCTAGGTCGTTATCGGCCACTCAGGATGATCGACCTGATCTCCTATTCCCACTTTTATCATTACAGGGTACACTAGAAGGCAATGTGATCAACATGACCCATGCCTGGGATTATAACCAAAAATTAACTTAGGTGCTTATTTAGACTAATATCCCCCATTCCGGAAATCCGGATGGTGCCCCAATATCTCATTAATTTCTGCAGCTCTTGAGATGGCCGCCATCATCAATAAGGTTTTACACGGCTGTAATATTTGCAGCTGCTCCTGAGGCATGAGTTCCATTCCGAGACTACAAGTTCGCCTGTTTTTTAAAAAAACTGACACTTAGCCCGAAAAAAAAGCTAATCGACTTCCTAATTGGTCTCGCCTGCCATCAAGTGCTTGGCTGGCTTAAGTCTCACTCAACGGAAAAACAATAGTTGTGTCGGGATCACTCCAAGATTGTCAATAGTAAAATCAAAACAGGGGCGAATCAAAGAAAAATGTGATAGAAATTCAAGTGGGCTTATTCAGGACGAACAAACAGCAAATGAACTGAGGAGCAGAGAAACAAGGTTGGGACATTCTTTTTATGCAGATTCAATAATCCTTCGGAAATGTAACTTTTAAGTTCGGCAAACTTAAGTTTTACCGGGATCCGGAAGTTTTACGTCGAAATGGATGCCCCCGTTTAACATAGTGACTTCAATAATAATCACACCTGCATTTTCAATATTTTCCATGAAAAAGATTTCAAAGGTTTCAATATGCGAGCTTCAAAGAGTTCAGTGAAAAAGGATCGATTTTTTGTGTCATCGTGCAGCACAGAAGTTTCCTATTAAACCTTCCTATTAAACTCGCCTTACCTTTGAAGTAATAATAGCCCAACTTCCACTGCCTATAAAAGTAATACTTTTTCTGTTACTCGATACCAAGAATATATCCCAGCGGCACCATTTTCTGTTCAATACCGCACTCAGCGTCAATCTGCCGCCATCCATCCATCCATCTCTCCTACAGAGACAAGCTTGACGCAATATTTCTTGCGTAGGGAACGAGGCCCTTCATAAAGTCCTTAGCATGAATTGATTGAAAATTAAAAGTCACTCGTCTCCACAGCGCTGGAAACCATGCCACGGGACATGTTTCAAGCTTGTCAAGTGGGTGGAGTACCCATAATAGCAATTTTTTCCTTCCATTTCGGTGAAAGACATTCAACGATGAAAATCAGGGCAAAGGCAGCGGAAAAATGTGGCGAGGAAGGATGGGAACGTGGAAAAATAAAGTCGTCATTTCATCAATATAAATCTCATCAAAAAAGCTTATTACAAATTGCATTTATTGAGTGCTCGTTTGTCAAAATTTCAATAAATTCTCTCTGGGACTTTTTTTCTGATAGACTTTTCAGTTTTTTTCCCCCCATTTTGTCGCGCTGAACCTGTCAAACGCACAAAACGGTTTTTGGGTGGTTTTTCTGGAATTCTAGCTTGATTGGCGATTTTGAGGTTTTTGTGACTTTAAAATAATTTCAGCAAACCAGGAATGATGTCCTTTTCCTAAGGCTGTATAAATGAATGTAAATTTAATAGTTGTGCTTTGAAAGGATTCGAGGCAATAACAATTAATTATAAACTTCAGCCAATTAAAAAGGTTTCAATGGGAAAACCACTTCATTGTAAATGGCTGCAGTCTTAAAATTAATTGAGCGTTGGTTTTATGGGCTAAAGATCAACTTTGCAGAATATTTTATTTCCCAATTGCTAATAAAAGTTCCCTGGACTTCCGGAGTCTTTGGCAATCACCTAGAAACTGTGCCCATCAGTCTTGATCCTATCCCTTCCTCATTTCATATTATTTTTGACGTTTCCTTAATTTTAAATTGCTTTAAATTCCTGCGTTTTTCTCGTCTCTTTTGTCCCTCTCAGGCTATGCTGAATCCGTTCCACTATGTGGTTAACTACATTCTAGTTCTCCTAGTCTGCAAGCATTTCATCAGTTAAAGTTTCCGTGCTTCCGCCTTTTTCAGTGTTATATTTGGACTTTTCCTTAACTCTGTGAATTTAGGATACTGTAAGAAGGAGAAGGATAGTAGTTTCTCCCAGACGGTTAAGTACGATGTGTAGCACCACATCACCACTACCTGCTCCCAGATCTTTCCAAAGGTGCGTCCCCAATCACCCCAAAAGCAAGCTGTTACAAAAAAAGAGTTAGATGATCTCATGAAACAGGGTATCTGTACACCTTCCAATAGCTATTGGTTAGCTCCACTCCATATGTTCTCTAAGCCAAATAGCGAATGGAGGCCTTGCGGAGATTGCAGGCGTCTGAATCCTTAGACAATTCGCAACTGATACCCTATTTCATCATCCATGACTTTGAGCATTCATTGAAATTTTAAATTCTGTTTCGTTTACATGAATGATGTTTTGGACGCTTCTTCTTCCGAATCTGAGTATTCAGACCAACTCGAGTGCATTTTTCTACGTCAATCAATCAGGCCCTAACAAGGTTGGAGCTATCAAAAACTCTCCTCTGTCAACCACGGTGAAGGATCGGCGAAGATCCTTGGGCATGTTAAACGTCTATCCTCGTTTCCTGCCCATGGCTGCTCATCACCAAGTGATCCTCAACGGTTATTTGTCTGGGCTCAAAACCGAAGACTCCCCCGGGAATGCTCCATGGTCTACTGAGACCGTCCGGGCATTTGAAACCGTCGAAAAACAACAGGTTGATGCTACACCGCTGGCATTTGCGCGGCCAGATGCAACCCTAGCCGCGTTTATCGATGCTTCAGACACCGCGTATGGGGCCGCTTTTCATCAACGGGTGAACCAAACTTGGCAACCATTTAGCTTCTTTTCGAAACCATTCAACCCAGCTTAATACAACTTCAGCACTTAACATCGTGATCTACTCGCCACGTACCTCTCCATTAAACACTTCAGTTTCTCCCTTGAGGGCAACCCATTCGCTGTGTTCACGGACCACAAGCCCCTTATTTTCGCGTTTAAACGAACGCCCGGCAAAGCCCTCACCTTCGTCCCTTCGCCAACTTCGGCAATTGAACTTCATCCGCCAATTTACTTCCGGCGGCCAACACGTATCTGGAAAAGATAAAATCGTAGGTCGGTCGATTATACGGCAATTGTCGAGGCGCAGAAAGACGACGCAGAGGTTCAGGGTCTGAGGACAAACTCCAAATACAAGTTCAATGAGTTTCTTATATGCGCTTGAAATTCTTACTAACTCTGCCAGATCTCAAACAAGGGACCTAGACCATTTATTCCAGCCGATTTTCGCAAGAAAATATTCCACGCAATAAACCATCCTGTGCACCCGGGAGAACTGGTTAGTGACAGGAAAACACTTCTGGACATAAATTCTTGGACCAGACAGCGCATTGCGTATCAGAAGTGTAAGATCAACAAGCACAAAAAGGAAGTATACGTATTCCCTCGGTCGACCAAGCGGTTCAACACTATCCACCTCGACATTATTGGTCCTTTGCGAAACTGGCACGCATCAACAGGTCTATGCGGTGGCCTGAAGCAATATCCCTGATTGACATTACTAGACAATCATGTGCCGAGGCCCTCTGTCGAGAATGATTCCCGTGATTTGGTGCGCGAGTCGTAATCATCACGGAACAGGCAATGCAATTTGAGTCTAGTCTTTTCTTGGAGTTAAGCAAACTCCTAGGTTTCAAACGCTACAGGACCACTGTATACCATCTGCAGTCTAATGGAATGATAGGACGCTGGCACAGGACTCTGAAGGCCGTCTTAATTGCTTGCTGCAATCCGCCATGGTCGCGATCCTTGTCTTTCGTCTTCTTCGGCCTTCGAACAGCTCACCGAGAAGAATTCGCGACCAACCCTGCCGAGATGGTGTGCGGAAAGAATCTGCGGCTCCCTACCGAGCCTGTGCTGGATATCAGAGAATGATTAAGCGACACCAGCTTACTGCATTTGCTCAGGGACGCGGTTTCGAAACTGCAGCCGACTCCACCTTTCTCTCCTCTAACTCCCAGACCTCGAGACATGGTCGCAGGTCTTCATTAGGATGGACGCTTCTCGGAGGCTGCTGCAACTTCTATATGAGGACCCCTTTAAAGTCCTGTTGCGACCGGAGCCCTATTTCAAATGGGTCATCTTGTTGAGATTGAAATTTTGCGTCGAACCGAGGAACGCTCCAAAAAGCGTCCGCGAAGCGTCAGATTAGCCCGATAACACTTGTGACGGAATCACGTCTCAAGTTCCTCCGGTGAACCAGCGTGGTTTCGGCTGGGGGCGGAGTGTGAACACCTCCGCCGATATACTGAACTACCGCCAGTACATCACATGGCACAATATCTGTGCGGTAAGGTTCCTTCTTTTTGCTGTGCCCGCCCCAGAGTGCAGTTGCATGAACGAAACTTTTTTCAAGCTCGGAGTTTCCCTCAAAATTGCTGCATTTCCCTTTCTCCATAAACATCAAGTCTTGGATTCTCCTCGACAAATTTCCTCATGAGGCAGTTAAATATAGAATAGACCACTAGCATCTATTATTCCGTAGCCTACACAATGACGAAATCTATGAGCGATACCATGACCGTCCGGTTGTGGATAAAATCCGGCTCAATAGGTTACGGTGGGCGGGTCACTTAATCCGTATGGATGAAGATGATCCCACCCGGAAAGTCTATAAGGGCAATATCTATGGTAGGAAAAGAAGACGAGGCAGACCCTGCCTAAGATGGAGCGATGGCGTGGGCCAGGACGCCAGACAGCTTTTAGGGATATCGAATTGGTGGACCTCGGCGCAAAACCGGGATGTCTGGAGTTCCTTATTAAGGCAGGCCTAGACCGGATACCGGTTGTTGCGCCGTTGATGATGATGATGATCTATTATCAGGTATTTGATTGCTGCTTGTGGAGAAATAATGATTCTTTAACAACCCTCTGTTTACACTTGGTCCTTCCCCTGAATAGAGACTTGTTGCCTTATGCACGCTAGGCAACACTTTCGCCTAGTCTATTTTATACCGAGCTTTGCGACATGGTCTCCAGTAGAACAGTACCCCGTGCAGATTGCCGTAACCTTATTCACGCGTCTGGGACAAAGGCTATTGAGATTCGGTTTTGTTAAAGGCGGACCAAATCCTGTTTGACTGGCGCAGGTGTTGAGCCTTCTCTATCTAAGGTCCGTGCCTTTTCGTTTGCCAGAGAGTCCTAGCTACATTTTCGCTAGCCAATGAAGAGTGAACTCTTCCACTTCCTTCAGACAAGGTAGCATGAAAAGCTTCACCAAAACTAGAAGAAATATTATCGGTGACTACCCTAGGACTCCGCTCTGAACCTCCAAATCGTCCAAGATTTTAGCTCTGTGCAGCACGTGACATTTTGTGCCATCATAAGTCACTCTCATCATAGCTATTAGTTTCTCCGGAATGTCCCTCCTACGTAGAGCACACTCCCAGTTAGCGCTATTTAAACCTTCCTTAAAATCATTCAATAGCTGGTGACGTGAAGGTCTAATCTCCGCACACTGCTCTAAGATAATTCGTAGGGTGTTCATATGGTCTACGTAGGAAGATCCAGAAAGGAAACCAACCTGCTCTCTATCAATTAGATTACGCAGACACCCTTCTGATTGTTGCACTCAAGATAGGTGCCTTTCTTTGGAATCTTAACGACAATCCCTTTTCTCCATTTTCTAAGAGAGGTCCCAGATTGCCAGGATTTTCATATGGATGGAAGCAGTAGATCAGCAGAAACTGCGGGTGCAGCTATAAATAACCCGTCAAGCCCAGCGGCCGAAATTATTTCTCCTCTACCTGGACGAAAAGCTTGCATCCGCATGTTACAGTGACTAGTTACAAGAGAAAGAACCTCACCAGATGTGATACAGTTAAGAAATGTAGTAAATTATTCTTCACACCCCTTCAGTTGCTTGGCATGAAGGATGAGGGGTCCCCTGTTAACGAGCTCAATAGGACTGTCGAAGGATTTGCGACTACATGCAAGTTCTTTCATGATGCAGTATACACTTCTGAAATCATTACGTTCTGCAGTGTCCTCCGCTTCCTTGACCAGCGTAATAGAAAATAGGCTACGTTAACTTCCGAGGATTATGCTCAGTATCGGATTTCAAACACGTTACGCCCACCCTCACTCGCAGTAGTAAATAGAGCCTTCAATCCCTCCATCGATCCACTTCCACAGCTTGCCAGTCAGACAGATCTTATGACTCCCCTTCGGTACATGGCCGGCGACCTGTGTAACACACAAGTAAAGAGCTTTTTTGATGGCGGACCGATGCTCATCGATATTCTCAGACAGGTTACTCAGTATGTTTTCAGTCCGATCAGCATTCTCCTACTGCCAAGTAACAGCTGGAACATACGCGGGTTGGTGTTGATCTTGGGAGGTCGCGGCTCCCTGATCCTGGGAGAAGTATTGGATCAGATCGTCATCCCTTTCCCCGCATATCTAAGAAAAATCCCAGTGCAAACTCAACTGACCTTATAGCAGTTCCTGTACTACAACAATGTGCCACCAACCTGTTACCAGCATCTTAACGGTCGCCAAGTCCGAGCAAAGTGTTGTCGGAGCCCACCCTGGTATAAAAATCACCCATCACGATCACAATATTACCTTTAGGAAGCTTCCCCTAAGTTGCATCTAATTGCTCGAAGAAAACATCCTTCTCCATTACGTCAGAAGTCTCCGTTGGTGCATAGCACTGTACAATTGTGACGCTCCCTAACCTGGACTGGAATCTTGCAGTTAGAAGTCTGCTCAGAGGTCAAGAGAGCGCGGCCTGCGGTGAAAGTCAGAAGCAATCCAACACCGGATTCCAGACACACTTGGCTTTCCAGGGTATAAAAACACTTTGCCACAAGAGTGAGAAGAGGTGTACTCTCTTAAGTACCATCATCTTACTTCGCTAAAGTCCAGAATGTCCAGCTTTTACTGTTGGTAATCCCACTCAAGTTGGAGAAAGCGATTATCCTGGAGATTCTCGCTACCATTTTTGAGGAACGTGCGCATATTTCAGAAACCAATCATAGTCCGTCTGTCCCGTTCGAAGGCGTTGTTGACGTTTCGGTAGTAATAAAGTTTCAATAGTTTCAGGTTGCTATCCTTTTATATCGTCTTTACGCCAAGCAGAGAAGACATTACCGTTCGTTCATATTTAATAAATTGGGAAAGCTCAACAATTTTAGTTCGAAGCAAAATGAATGATATTTTTATAGGTCTTCAAGATTCACCCTTGCCTTTCGTTTGACTCACATCATCATCAACGGCGCAACAACCGGTTTCCGGTCTAGGCCTGCCTTAATAAGGAACTCCAGGCATCCCGGTTTTGCGCCGAGGTCCACCAATTCGATATCCCTAAAAGCTGTCTGACGTCCTGGCCTACGCCATCGCTCCATCTTAGGCAGGGTCTGCCTCGTCTTCTTTTTCTACCATAGATATTGCCCTTATAGACTTTCCGGGTGGGATCATCCTCATCCATACGGATTAAGTGACCCGGATTTTGTTCACAACCGGACGGTCATGGTATCGCTCATAGATTTCATCATTGTGTAGGCTACGGAATCGCCCATCCTCATGTAGGGGACCAAAAATTCTTCGGAGGTTCTCTCGAACGCCTCCAAGAGTTCGAAATTTTTCTTGCTAAGAACCCAAGTCTCCGAGGAATGCATGAGGAGTGGCAAGATCATTGTCTTGTGCAGTAAGAGCTTTGACCCTATGGTGAGACGTTTCGAGCGGAACAGTCTTTGCAAGCTAAAACAAGCTCTGTTGGCTGACAACAACCGTGCGCGGATTTCATCATCGTAGCTGTTATCGGTTGTGATTTTCGATCCTAGATAGGAGAAATTGTCAACGATCTCAAAGTTGTATTCTTCTATCTATATTCTTCTTCGTGTTTGACCAGTGCGGTTTGATGTAGTTGGTTGATTCGTCTTCGGTGCTGACGTTGCCACCATATATTTTGTCTTGCCTTCATTGATGTGCAGCCCAAGATCTTGCGCCGCCTGCTCGATCTGGATGAAGGCAGTTTGTACGTCTCTCTCGTTTGACTCACGCTTTTTACTAATCAAGATATTGGAGCAGATCTCATAACCGTTGAGCTCCTCCTGAATGGTTTCACTTCACGATTATGTGGAGCCTATTGCAACCCCCTCCACACTCGGAAAATGTGGTACCATTACGGCTTGTGACGTCCGCCATTCTGCCTGGGCTTATCTTCATGTACGTTTATGGGTGATCTAGGGAGCCATGTACAAGATTTAAATACATCATTTTCTAAGCTACTTGTAATATTAAAAACCACGCAGAATAAACTGTCCACCACTGGGGCACTGCAATCGGGGGATATCGACGACTGGAAGTTTACTTACTCTCCCCCACCCTTAAGCCGCTGGTACAGGGGTGGTATCCCGTTGGTCTGTCTGCTGTCACTCATTTATAAACTCGTCATTCATTTAATGGCGAACCGAACCTGTTGGCAAAAGGCTTTTTCCCACTTTTTTTGTCCATATACCCCATGAATACAATTAATATTCGCGTAGAGTTTATGAATGTACATAAGGGAGCAATTACCAGCTTGGAACAACTTCGGTCACGCTGCTCCCCCCCCCTTCTGCGGTAATATAGATCAGAGTATAGAGGATACTATTTGAATCTTTGGTAGATTAAACACAAATATAGTAGTGCTAACGATAATTGTAACGGATACACAGCCCTTTATTTTCGCCTACTGGTAACTACCTCTCTTGGCAACACCCCATTGCCATAGAATCCAAAGGTAGCCTTAGGACTTAATCAGCGGAAACCACCACACAAAAGAATACAATACCACTCTCTCTTCAGGCTCCTGGAATGTAGAATCTTCGTGAAGGCCTTGAACACTAGACACCCTCCTGGACCAGGTTGTCAGTGTAAACTGAACACCGTAGCGGTCGAAGAAAAGGTTGTTGATACAACATTGTTGATAACATTTTCAAGCCACTTTTTAGAGACCCTAAACTAATCTAGGAAAACCTATGCATGACTTGAATGCGGATGAAGTTTCTCAAATGATGGCTAGCTAATATGTATGCTCTTCCGGAAGAAAAGGATAAGGAAGGAATACTTGGTTCGATAAGGATGACAGAAGAAAATAAGTGAAAAGGATTACGTTTGGGTTCCAACCGCAAATAAAGATATTAGACAGACAGCGCCATCACTTGCGAAAAGGAAAGGTGTACAAAACATAGGCGTGCTTGTAGGTTTCCCCAACCAAAATACCAACAGATGAATTGGTAAACTCATAAGCGAAGGATACTGATACTGAAACCGATCTATCATTTCTACAGGAGATTGATCCAGCAAGAGCCTGACAGCAAAAAAACTGCCCGATATCGATGATATACCCGCTGAGCTGTTGAAAGGCTACAATGATTACGTGGAAAGGCCAATTATATACCTATCCAGCAAATGTGGAAGGAGGAGAAAACCCCGGCAGAATGGCGTAGCAATTTATTATATCAAAAATACGACCGAGAAGCACGCGACAATTCAGCTACAAAGTATTCACAACAAAATCCTGAAAACAGGCTAAAGCATTACGTGGAAAAAATCATTAAGGAGGCGGGGTAGGGGGATCACAACAGACCAGTTCTTCCACATGAAATAAGTGTTCGAGAAGTGCTGATAAGCATTTGTCAACTTCAAACAAGCGTGTGACAGTATCCGACCACAGCGTACTGAACGAAGCTATGCTCCAGTTTGGCTCCCCAGGAAAACTAGTTCGCCTCACAAAAGCTACCATAAAGGACTCAATTCCGCAGTCCCAAATTCCATATAATCTCACTAATGAGCCAATCAATTATCACGGAACGGTCTCAAGTATGGGAGGGGTTTGACCCAATGCTCTTCAACTTCTTCCTGCTGATACGAAAGCAACCTGCAAGTGACAGCGTACGCTGATGACATCAGCATCTTATCCAAGAACCGACACTAGGGGGGCGAATCAGTTTGTACAGAAAGTTGTACGCTATATACGATGATCCGGAACTTTCTAAAGGTCCAATCGAATGGTGATGTTCAGGCAACTCAATTACCCAAAGGGTATTCAAAGGAAAACACGATCACTAGAGGCCGGTTTCGAAGCCGAAAATACGACGGGTAAACCAGTGGACGCAGGTAACCCTTCATTATTCGATATAAGGAACTGGTGGACCCCATCGTTGCCCGTAGCACTACGACTTTTCTAAGTTGTAGTTGTTGTGGACTATGAGTCTCAGCTTGCAAATTCCAGTTCATTTTGCTTGACTTAGCTGGCCAACATGGCGTTCTCTGATTCAATTTTTTATCCTTGGTCCAAAGAAATCGCTTCCTCAGTGGGTTGAACCATTAATTGGAAAGGGGGGGGGGGAGGGTTTGGGCGGTGGGTTCTCGACATTAACATTTTCGCTTCGTTGTTTCAGGAAACGTGAAGTTATTTATCACTGTTGCGATTTTATCCTTTTTCACTTGAACTCGGCCCCCTTTCAGGAAAAGTTCATTCACATCTAATAGAATGCCCTCTGTAAACCCCCCAAAAGATTCGACAAATATTTCGAGGTATTTATGTAATTTTAAGTTGGCGAAAGCCAGGGAACTGCAAAACTAAGTACTCCTATCGAAATCAAATAAATGTACTCGTAGATAAAAAGGAAGGAAGGACTCAAAGGGATTTCTTGCATAAACATTTGAACACTTGAAATAAGCAAAGGGGGTTGGATTGCATGTAAAAAGATTGTTGTGAATTATTACAGTGTCGCTCCACTCAAACGACTGTGAACGTAAGAATACATTCTCAGGAAAAACAACCCCAAAAACGTCCAAACAATCCACCGCGATATTTGACGTTGTAACGCCACCGAAAGGAGTGCAATTTTTCTTCACCATATGGCATGTCCCCAAAGTCCAGACACGTCTCCGTTGAATCGTCGTTTGTCAAACATTCTACGGCACTTAGGTCACGGTCCTTTGCTGTAACAAGCAGAAAATGTCCTGTTACGTTATCGTTCCCGAAATAGAAAATTCCAGATGTCATTAATCACGAGGTGGAAAAGGAAATTTGCATTTCGAGTTGCAAATGTCTGCCTCAGAAAATTTTTTCCATCCTTTTATTCGCTTCCATTTTGCAACGTATCTGTATGCACAATTTCGCCTCGTTAGGAGGAAAGATGACGCGTCGGAACGTGGTACAGATTAATTCGCTGCTATCGAAATGATAAGCGTATTTTACCCTCTAAGTTTTCACGCCACTTCTGTGTTACAGATTGTCCCTTATCTTGTCGTCCAAGGAAGGAAAATCCACGAAAAGATAGGGTTGAAAAAAAACTTAACGAATTACCGCCAATGGCAAGGGATAACAACCGTTTAACAAATGCCTCTCAAGGATTCCCGATGAAGAAAGGATTCGCTTGCAGTATGGGCATTACATTGGCTTATTGAAGTGAAACTGGCGAGAACCGTCCGCAATGTGGGTCAAGTGACTGATATATAGAGTCCTTAAGTGTCCGCAAGGATCCCTTTAATTGATCCAATAAATCCTCTTTGGAAAGGTGGAATATTCTCCACTCTCAATTCTGCATTACCTATGGTAGCCCTTCACCTTCTCCAAGTGTTCCGTAGTCATTCTTGTTGGTATATTGCTTTGGCTTTTCACCTGGATGCATGTAAATTCGAGTACCTCAAGGATAATTTTTACTGTTGTTTGAATTTATGACCGGGTCGTAAAAATTGAGGACTTCGACAGTGAACAGGAAAAGTGTGGTAAGGAATATCTTAAGGGTGCCTAGTTTTATGGTGGAAAGATTTTAGTACGTTCCAAGTAAAGCGAGGCAATTACAATTTTTACTTATCGAATGAATTTTACTATTCCAAAAGTCATGAAATAGGAAACAGGCGACACCCTCATTTTCAGTCAGGAAAAATGTACGTCCCTCCCTAAACCTGACGTAAGTACTACTCCTTGATTTACCAAACAACGTTCAACTATTTACCGGTCGTTCCTAACGTCAGCAAAGACGCAGGAGTCCTATTCTCGTCGGGTTATTCTCTATCCTTTTTGTCACAAGCGCCTATACTTCTCAAAGGACTGCGAGCCATTACTTATAGCGGAAAAATAGTCTCGTGGGTAGTTCTTCCTAACATAAAATACTGTCTTTGTTCTGTAACGGAAGCAATCGAAGAATTATTGAATTTGGCGCCAATACAAGTGTTCAAATGGATGGATGGGTGTGAATTGGAGAAGGTTATTTGACATTTGATATTGATGGCGTCATTAATTTTATCAGAGCTTGGTGTGTTCCTATATGAATAGCTGGAGGACAATTTTTCTGAACAGGGGACGTTTTCCATATTTAAGTTTCTTCTAGAATTTAAAGGGAATGTATCTGAATGTATTCCCAATAATAGTGGTCGAATTCGACCCTCTTTTAACTTTAATATTAATTTCTTTGTAAACCACACTTTTAGGTACACCGGAACATAGACTGGGTTTTTACAATCAATACTCGATATATTTAATCATTAGACTTTATTAAATAATTTGTGTGACTTTATTAAATAATTTGTGTGACTGTATGCTCGTTAGAGGCAGAAGAGAGTCTCGCTTCATGTGTTTCTTTTCTGCCCCTAACTCATGGCACACTTTTCTCGCCGGTCCTCCACTCCCGTGGCGAGCTCCGCAAAGTGAATAGATCCGCGCCATCTATTCGTTGGCATTCGTAACATTCGAAATAAATTTCGAATGCTGCGAATCCTGCCGCGCCACATCACTCCGCCCCCAGATGAAACCTAGGGGTTTCGGCGACTGATCCCGGAACTTCGTTCGCCGTCAATCCACAAAACGGACACGACGCTGCTTCGGGGCGGGCCTTCCTGCGTCCACCGATCTCGAGCTGGAAGAAATGTTCTCCCTGCTCGAGAACGCGGTACGGGCCCTCATATGGAGGCTGCAGCGGCTTCCGGACGGCATCCGTCCTGATCAGCACGTGCGTGCATGTGTCCAGTTCCTTGGGCGAACAAGCAGGTATGGACGAGTGCGCTTTGATGCGTCGGAGATTGTCCCTCAGCAGACGCACCAACCCCGACTCCGTGAGACCCGATCTCTTGTCGAAGACCGGATCGCTTGGGAGTCTTGGCTTCTCCTCGTATACCAGCTCTGCGGGGCTGGCAGCAAATTCCTCTCGTCGGGTTGTACGTAGGCCGAGTAGGACGAGAGGCAAGACTTGGGACCAGGACGGATCGTCACGTGCCATAATGGTGGCTTTCAGCGTCCGGTGCCAACGTTCTAGCATCCCATTGGATTGCGGGTGGTATGCAGTAGTCCGCTGGCGTTTAAAACCAAGGAGTTTGCCTAACTCGGAGAAAAGGGTGGACTCAAATTGCATTCCCTGGCCAGTGATGACCACTGCAGGGACGCCAAAGCGAGGTATCCACTCTCGACAGAGGGCTTCGGCACATGATTGCGCCGTAATGTCTTTCAGAGGTATTGCCTCAGGCCACCGCGTAAACCTGTCGATGATTGTGAGACAATACCTATAACCTTGCGAGTCTCGCAAAGGCCCTACTATGTCGAGGTGTATCGAGTGGAAACGCTTGGTAGTGCGGGGGAATGAACCCACTTCTTTCCTTACATGCCTGGAGACTTTACACTTTTGGCATGCGATGCACTCTCCGGCCCAGGAATTGATATCCTTGTTCATGGAGGGCCAGAAGTATTTTCCGGTGACTAACCGGTTTGTTGTCCTGATGCCGGGATGCGCCAAGTCGTGAACTGCGTGGAACACTTCCTTGCGAAATGTGGCCGGAATGTACGGCCGAGGTCCCTTTTCCGAGTCTTCGCAGCAGAGAGAGAGGTTTGAGCGGAAGATGGGCAACTCCCGAAATTTGTATTTGGGGTTGGATTTGAGGCTCTGAAATGCTGTGTCATCCTCCCGCGCCTTGGCAATAGCCGAGAAATCGAGCGAGGCGGGGATGTTAACCTCGGAGACACGAGACAAAGCGTCAGCAACTATGTTGTCCTTGCCGGACACGTGCTGGATGTCTGACGTAAACTGGCTTATAAAGCTCAGATGACGAAGCTGACGAGGGGACGCTTTGTCGGGCTTCTGTTTCAAAGCATACGTGAGAGGCTTATGGTCCGTGAACACTGTGAACGGCCTGCCTTCTAGGGAGAAACGGAAGTATTTGATGCTCAAATACGCGGCGAGCAGTTCGCGATCGTAGGTACTGTAGTTCCGTTGAGCGGAATTCAACTGCTTCGAGAAGAAGCTCAACGGCTGCCAAACTTGATCCACCTTTTGGTGAAGGGCAGCACCTACTGCGATGTCAGAGGCATCAACAAAAACGGCTAGGGGTGCATCTTGCAGAGGGAATGCCAAGAGTGTAGCGTCGGCCAATTGTTGACGGGATTTGTCAAACGCGCAGATAGCCTCTTCAGACCACACGATTTCTCGTGTGTCCTTAGTTTTGGGGCCAGACAAGTACGCGTTCAAAATGGACTGGTGATGGGCGGCCTTGGGCAGGAAACGACGGTAGAAGTTCAGCATGCCCAAGAACCTTCTCAACTCCCTCACTGTCTTTGGACGCGGGAAGCTTGTTATCGCTTGCACCTTGTCTGGGTCGGGCTGTATTCCTTCAGGGGAAATGAAATGGCCGAGGAATCTCACTTGTTTTTGGAGAAATTTGCATTTCTCAACGTTTAGGACTAAACCGGCCTCAAGGAGACGTTGGCAAATGCACTCGAGATGGGCTAAGTGCTCAGACTCAGTGGAAGAAGCGACCAAAATATCATCCAAATATACGAAACAGAAATCGAGGTTTCGCAGGACTGAGTGAATGAACCTTTGAAAGGTTTGCGCCGCATTGCACAATCCGAAAGTCATTCGGGTGAACTCGAAGAGTCCAAAGGGTGTACATATTGCCGTGTTTGGAATGTCTTCAGGAGCTACTGGGATTTGGTGATAAGCCTTGGTTAAGTCCAAGGTCGAAAAGATGCGGCAATTCGCGAGGTGATGCGCAAAGTCGTGGATGAGTGGAATTGGATATCGGTCAGGAACAGTCTGTGCATTTAGCCTTCTGTAATCCCCACATGGGCGCCATTCGCCGTTTGGCTTAGGGACCATATGCAGTGGGGAAGACCAACAGCTATTTGAGGGCCTGCAGATACCCTGTTGAACGAGTTGTTCAAACTCTTTCCGTGCAATAGCCAGTTTCTGGGATGGTAGAGGACGCACCTTCGAGAAGATCGGGGAACCAGTAGTGATAATGTGGTGCTGCACATTGTGCTTCACTGATTTGGAGAGACTACACTTGGTAGTAATCTTGCTGAACTTTTGGAGAAGTGCCCGAACACGAGAGTCGGTAATGTCTTCTAAAAGAACGGAAAGATTATTGCCTGGGTGAGATACCATATGTCCCGACGAATTAAGGTTGGTCGTGGAATCTATAAGAGACTTGTTTTGCAAGTCCACCAGCAATCCATAGTGACACAGCAAGTCTGCGCCTAGTATGGGAAAGCTGACATCCGCCAGGATAAAACGCCACGAAAACGTCCTACGCAAGCCAAGACTCACGTCCACTTGCCTATACCCGTACGTGTTTATGCGGGAGGAATTTGCTGCCGCAAGTTTGAGCGGTTGTGGGAAAAGTTGATGTTGCCTAGGTACGGGAAGAACCGAAACCTCCGCACCAGTATCGATGAGGTAGCTGCGCCTGCTGAGGGGGTCGAAAATAGTTAGGCGACGTGGCGCTGCGTTCTGGGTGGCCGTCGCCAAGACCCCCCGCGGACCTAGTTTTTTGCGGTAGGAGCGAATCTACACGGTAGCGTACATCTTGTCGTTTTATCCCCGAATCTGCGGTGGTACCAGCAAATCCCTCGGTCCGCGGACTGTCCCGACGACCTGCTACCTGATCGCCCTTTTCGGGTGGCAGACCGCGAGCGTGCTCGCGATCTGGCGCCCGAACGCTGAGCGTCCAACGTCGTCCGCATCTCGGCCACACTGGCTGTTAAAGCGGCTATCTCGCCCCTCAAGTCACCCACCTCATCCGACGGTGGTTGAACGGCCGCCAAGGTTGGGCATACGTACACCTCCTGCACCTGGTCGGCCGTCGCTGCCAGTTCCTCCAAGGAACCGGAGACGCAAGCGAGGATCGCCTGGGTGCCCTCCGGGAGCCATCGCAGCCAGAGCGACTTGATCAGGTCATCGCCAATCTTGCTCCCACCCAATTGCCTCATTTCGCGAAGCAATTGGCTGGGAGTTCGATCACCCAACGTTAAACCCGCCAGCAAGTGGTCTCTCGCCGACAGGCGCCTGATCAACTCGCTCTTGAGCTGTGTGTACGATGCCGACTTCACTACGTCGGACACCAGAAGAATAGACTCCTCGTCCAGGCCGACCACCGCGTAGTTGAAGCGGGTCGCGTCCGATGTGATGCCGGACATTTGGAACTGCGCTTCCAAATGCACGAACCACAGCTCCGGGTTCCACCGCCAAAACGGAGGAACGCGTACGGCGAGGGCAGTCACTTGCGGGTCCGATGGGCCTGCCGCGTCTTTACTGTCAAACGACATCTCGAGTAACAACAAAAAAAAAAAAAAAGTAATAGTTTTCAATGAACACCCGGTGAGGTTATGATGAAACGCGGTGAATTTTGCTCCGACACGGCAGGCCGCACCCACAAATGCACGCACGAACAGAGAAATGACGACCGAAGCGGACGCTCTCCAGCGCAGACCAAAAACACCACCAAGGAAAACGGAGAACCCGCGATGTGAAACACCTAACGCCGTCTCTTGCAGCGATTTTCAATTATTATTATTGAAATGTTATCACAATTTTAACTTTTAACAATTAAATTTGAAGATTGATTGCCAAATAATCTATAATCTAAGTTGCTGCTGCCAATGTTGAAAGGTGGTCGCGCTCGTTGAATTTCTGATGCGGCAATAATGCTGGTGTCAGCTACGTTTGAGATGGTGATGGCTGCGGCTGCGGCGGCAACGATGGTGGCTGCGGCAGTGATGCTAACGTCTGGCGCTGCGGTGCTGGCGTCTGGGGCTGCGGTGCTGATGTTTGGTTAACTTGATAAAACGCGCTCGAGATCAGAGGAACAGAACGAGTCATCTGAGGTATTGGCTGCACAGGTTGTTCAATAGTTATGTTTACAGGTGAGGGTCCAGCCTCTCTTTCTTCAGTTTGGATACTGATAGTACTAGGGCTTTGTGCTCTTCGGGGTCACCAATTTAACTTTAATATTAATTTCTTTGTAAACCACACTTTTAGGTACACCGGAACATAGACTGGGTTTTTACAATCAATACTCGATATATTTAATCATTAGACTTTATTAAATAATTTTGTGTGACTTTATTAAATAATTTGTGTGACTGTATGCTCGTTAGAGGCAGAAGAGAGTCTCGCTTCATGTGTTTCTTTTCTGCCCCTAACTCATGGCACACTTTTCTCCCATGGCGAGCTCCGCAAAGTGGATAGATTCGCGCCATCTATTCGTTCGCATTCGCAACATTCGAAATAAATTTCGAATGCTGCGAATCCTGCCGCGCCACACTCTTATATCACGGGCAAGCAAAGGGTGTATCCTTTGGGTGCGACCGCAGTATGCTTCCTACTGTCGAGAAGTTAATAACTAGACTTATTCAGGAACATCAGCAAAACTTAATCGGAAGATCAAGTTGTTTTTCTGTGCGGCTGAAACTTATTTCCTTCCTGCACTGGAAAGGGTACAAAGAAGACCTCGAGCCAAGGTGGAAAAGCGCACGCGACGGCTGCGTAGCCAATGAGGAGCTTGATCTAGCGGACTTTGAATACCTTGGGCACCTTCAGTTCCAAGTAAGACCCTTACCCTTACTCTTACCCGAACTAGCCAGAGTGGGGGGTCAAGCAATGAACTGCAGGATAAACTGACCCGGAATATAGCTCCCTGGGGCCTATCTCTCCGAGAGTGAGCTACATCTCTTCCAGAGTGATGTATTGCTTTCTAGAGCCCAAGACTTTCGTCTACCAAGACCGTTAGTGAGTTGTGATAATCACACCCTGTACGAGACGCTGCGGACCTAGACTGCGGAGTCAAAAAACACCTCCACCAATCCCCCCCGTGTCATGTGAACCGTGTCTATTGGATTGATAGCAGTCAGGGGTAACTGACGTATTTAAAAGAACACTGATACCTGGCCGCCCGTGCTATGGGAGGTTATGGCGCGATAGACCTCCTAAATCCCATACTTGTGGGAATCAAATGAGTAAAATAATAAAACTAAAGAAAACTACAACAAGAATCCGTACCGCACACAAACTGGTCAACCAGGTGAAAGCACATCTTCGAAATACTAAGAACCAAGTGTTTACACCAAAGAGCTTCTACTTTCTTGGAACGTCAAGCAATAGATCAAGCACAACAACCAACAAAACCCACTGCTTAAAAAGCAGGGACAAGCGAAAGCAGGTCTGAGATGAAGAAGACAGGCCTCTGTTGCGCAGATGCTAAATTATACCTGTGTTTTCTTTAGGAAGGCCTGTAACCAGAAAAGGCCCTTAAGACGAGACCTAAGCCATCTTTATCGAAGCCAAGAAAGCGGGAAGCAACGGAGATTAGCCCACATGAGGAGAATGGTTTCCAAAAAGAAACCCAAATCTGAACGCAAGCTCGAAAAAAACCCTGGTAGCTCAGGGGTGAAGGCAAGAATCTGGAAGCCCGTCACTAGCTGTGCTAGTGTGATCAACGGCCGTACTGCCAAAAACGCCTCCTGAGCAAATGCTCTCTCGTAAGGAGCAGAAAACTATCGAAGACATGCAAGGAATGGACTGTGAAACTTGTATTCACGCTTTCGACCAGGTCACAAATTGGTGAACTGCGCGACGGAGGACACCGCAGAATGGCTTAGAACCATAGTTTCTGAATTGCCAGGCTCTGAAAGAGCAGAACTGTCGACCTGTGCTGAGGATGATATACTAGCGATTTCGCTCAGAATGAGGATCTCCATACGCAATTATGGAGAGTATTCAGAAGCAAGTTGAAGAACAAGGGTAGGCTCCTCATGATCTGGGTAGATGACCAATCCCTGGAGTCAATCAAGCTTCCGAATTGCCATATCAACTAATAGATTTGACAACATACCTGTGCATGTGCATAGGGAAAAGCCGCGGAAAGACACTTCAGCGGAGACATTGGGTGGAAAACTTACCGACGTCCCCGAAAGAATATCGGAGGCCATAGAGGCGGAAAGTACTGAATCAAGCTGAGAAGTAGACCCAGTCAAAAGCAGAAGTTGGACGACCTAGAGTTTCTAAGAATTAGGGGGACAGCGATGTGCAGGAAAACGCCTTGTCGAAGGAGGAGGGTGATACCTCGACAGTGGAGGAGAGTTACAAGCAATAACGGAGCCAATGGCCACCATTAATATAGCCCAGATAAGCCTCTATCATGTGAAAGCTGCATCTGCGGTAATTGCAAGGGCAAGTTCCAAAGAGAACATTGGAATAGTATTGACTCAGGAACCCCGGGTATACCGGGAGCAGATTCGCGGTCTGCAAGGAGGGAGCATGCAGGTAATTTGGGACTCCCCTTACGAAAAACCAAGAGTTTGCATCATTCTTAAACGTAATTTTAAATATATATGTCTTTCAGAGTTCTTGACTGGATACCTTGTGGCTATCCAAGTCTCACCGAGCCAAGGGGAGGACTCGAGAGGCAGTCGTGGCATCGTGCTACTTCTTAGGAGACATTCCACTGGATCCCCACTGGAGCTAGTCGCAAAAGTGGTGAAGTACTGTGAGAGGAGGGCGTTACCACTTCACCTCTGCTGCGAGGACGCATCACGAAGTCTGGGAAAGCAGTGAAACCAATCGAAGAGTACCTTCTTGAATTTGTTCTTGGCAAAAAGTTTGAAATATACAGCGTAGGGAACACGCAAGAGACAAGGTGTACTAGATATAACTCTAGGAAATACTCTGATGAATAGGCTGGTTGGGAATAGGAGGAGAATTCAGATTCGACATTACAGGCAATTCCGAAATAAAAATAATAATAAGGAATCCCAGGAGAACAGATTGGGATTCCTATACAACGCATCTGAGCAAAAACATGGCTGAACTTCAGGGGCGGTGACATCAGAACCGAACTGGAACTACAAACAGTGGTAAAAAAACCAAAACACAGTCGTCATTCACGCATACGAGGCCAGCTGCCGGGTAAAACAGTTAAGCCATCAAGGGATTCACCCTCGTGGAATAGGAGCCTCGACTTGACTTCGACCTGGTTGACGATGGCGCCGAGTTTTTGGAGCAAATGAAAGTCTACGTTCCTGCGGGAACTGGCGAACCACCTACACAAGCTGATCATACTGTGAACAGTATAAATAAACAGATACCACACGAAGTGCGGCTTAGTTACTCTGTTGGGCTTGATCTTAGATGAAGGCATTGACGACGCATTAACACAGGCACCCTGAATCAGTGGAGGCTGAATCGTTAAAGGAGTCGAAAGCTAATATCACAATTTATTCCACAGCATAAGAGACACTAAATCTTGCAACAAGGAGACTGCTTGTTGTAGTGTGTCCAAACCTGACTTCTATCGATTTAACCGTGGTCCAACTGGAACAGGCGGAAGCGGAGAACGTGTATATCTCTTCGTCGACTATGGCTCACAATCGATCAGCTCCACCAAAAAGCTAAATGTGCTCCATCGCAGCAAAGGTCCTCCAATCAGCTTACTAATCAACTTTCATGGTGGAGAACTTGAGGCTGTCTGACTAGAAATGCTTCTCAGATCACAGTTGGATACTCTTCTAAATCTCGCTGTCGAGGTCTCTAACCCTTTCAGGAACTCCGGAAGGCTCGACGGAGAAACTTTAGTGAAACTATCCAGAGTAAGCTCTCCTGTGCAGAATTTGGCAAAGAGTTGGTGACTAGAGCCCTGACGGCTGGAAAAGCCATTAAAAACGCCTTCAAAGTCTTACGGTTGCTAAGGATACCACGAAAGCATTGCCACTGTGGTGGAATTATAACTAGGGAGGGCTTCTGTATCTGCTACAGGCGCAAATATTGCCAGTCATACAAGGACTACCTGAAGAAGTACAAGTCGCCCCTCAAGGCTGTCAGGGAGCGGTCTTGAACATTGAAATTACCAGCGAATCTACGAGAGTCGGTAAAATTCTGGCCATCAAAGGTAGGAGCCCATTCCTTCTTAAGAAGTAAGAAGAATGCTGGAAGGAATCTTCTGTCGAAACATTGAAGCTGCTAGTTCAGACGTACTTCCCCACCAACGAAGCAGATTATAAGTCAGATCCTAACTTCAGGGGAATGCAGTCCATCTTGTAAGATTACTAAATCAGTAATTACTAAGGCTAAAATTGGCTGGGCTATAAAGAACCTTTTCGCATATAAGTTTCCGGATACTGACGCCACCCAGGGTACAGAGACACCAAGAAAGCATTATGACTTGACTTGTAGAGATTAACCGGGGCTGCATTTCTTTCGGTTACATACCCCACATTTGGAGACATACAAGCGATCAGTCTCACCTATTTCGTGCTCGAGTCCCTCACTTATTTCAGACGACGAAGACTCACTACTTTCGGCAAAGAATATTTGGCTCACCTGTAACTTGACCTAATCCCTGTGAGCTGGGGTTTAAAAATACACTCAAAGTCTTCCCTACTTGTCGTAAGAGGCGACTAAAAGGGATAGAAATATGTGGGCTAGCAACCCGCAAATTTTGAAACTTTATTGCTACTGAAATATCAGCAACGCCCGGATAGGGACTGACCTCACGGCAACAACCTTTGGCTATCGAAAACGGAATATGATTGGTTTCTGGAATGAGCGCACGCTCCTCCACAACGGTAGCGAGGGTAATCAGAATGCTCATTTTCTCCACCTTCAGCGGGAAGCAACATATTTGTACAATGATTTCTGATGTAGTGGAGAAGGATACTTTCAACGAGCAATTAGACGCGGTTCAGGGGAGGCTTCCTGAAGGTGACATTGTGATCGTGATGGGTGATCTGAATGCCAAGGTGGGATATGATATAATTTGCTCGGCATGTGATGGGGAAGCACTGCCTTGGCGACCGTAACGGTAATGGCGGGAGATTCGTAAATTTATGCAAATTCTACCGCCTCGTCATTGGAGGCACATTGTCCAAGCACATAAAATGCTTAAGGTTACTTATCGACCACTTCGCGATCAGCAATAAATTTATCAGTTGTCTATTGGATATGCGTCACAAGAGAGGTCACTTAAGTTCGCTTGCATGTTGTGTCTACCACTTCTCTCAGGGTTGGGAAGCTATTATCCCCTAAGTTCAAACTCCACCGCTTCTGCGACCCAGCTGTCGTTCGACAGTGGAAGAGCTATCTTGGTGATCGTTCAGTAGATCCTTTTCTCGTCGGTCGTCGGCTACTTCCCGTAGGGGCGTCATAAGATCTGACTGATTGCGGAATCAAAGAACAGAATGGGTTGACTGACTTACCGCTTCGAGTGATGTCAGGAGGAGGATGACGCGCTTGAACTCCGATACCGAGCGAAATTTCGAGAAGTCCAGAGTAGTGTACGCCGTGAAGCGAAAGATTCCGCAGATCGCAATGATTTCAGAACTGTATACCGCATCGCAAAAGAGCTTGTATGTGGTCGTAAATCTTTTGATAGTCCTGTGAAGGATGTCAACGGTTGACTCTCATTCACGATGATGAACAACTGAAGAGGGGGCAATAACACCTCACCATGGTTCTCCAGCGTTTTATATCCGGGGAGGTTCCTCCTCTTATGAATAAAATGGCTAATCACCTTAACATGCGGACTGTTCCTTCAGTCGAACGAAGTAAAGGCGGTCCAAACGTAGAGTAATTCTTTCACTCGCACGGAAATATTGGGAATCCGAGACCTTTCCCAGAAAGTGGAAAAAGAGGATAATCGTTAAGATTCCAGAAAAAGGCACGGTTTTGATTGTGACAATTGAAGGGGTTTCTGGTTGTTCCCTGCAGTTGCAGAGATGATAGCTAAAATGTCTCGTGCTTCATCGAGGCAAATCTCGGAGATTTTGAGGGCCAAAGCGGAGTTCGCCAAGGTAGCATCCTGTCACCGATATTATTTCTTCTTGCTATCGGTGACGTTCTTCATACTCCCTTCTCCGGAGGACGTAGGGGAATTCAATGGACGATGACACATTTCCCCAACCACCTCGATAACGCCGATGAGTGCTTTTTGTTCTCTCACCGGATCATGGACCTTAACTAAATGGCTTTGGATTTAGAAAGAGAGGTAAGTAGAGTTGGACTGACGATAAACACCAGCAAAACCAAACCTCCGTATCTGCATTAATTGGCAGAGCATATCTAGAAAGCGTGGTTTCTGCTGACGGTGGTACCGAACTAGATGTTGTCCGACACATTAACATCACAAGATACAAGATCACAAGATCAAGTTCAGACTGTTCTGTGCTAGTCCTTTTTCTATATTGCTGTATGGATATAGCACAAGGAAGGTGAACTCCACTGTCACTCAAAAGCTTCAAGCTTTCGCCAATACCTGTCTGCGTCATACCATCAAAATACACTGGGCTGACACTATCTCAAATGAAGAACTTGGTCGGTGCACAGGATAGGGACTCGTATGCGAAAAGATAGAAAGGCGGAAGTGGGAGTAGATAGGTCGTACTTTAAGGAGGGGCGACAATTGCACTGCGGGCTACACCATGCAGTGGGATCCATTCACCCAAGACGACCGACGAATGGGACGCCCCAAGGGCACTTGGCGCAGAAGAGTAGAGGACAAGTGCGGGCATCTCGGAAGGTCATTGGGGTAGCTGAAACGCATTTCAGGTAGCCGCGAGCGATGTGGCGTAGGTGTGGTCGATGCGCTATGTCCTATCAGCTGGTGAAGGCCAACGACACAGATATATATAACTGGACCCGATTACAAGACCTCTTGGGCCAACCGGTTTCCGCATTACGGCGGTCTGATATAGAAGAGGTTTTGATTTAATTGCAAATCAATAAAAACTTGATTCTTGCGAACGAACCCCATTAATTCAAAAAATTAACATTCTTAAACTCCTAATGCGATAAACCCCGATTTCCTTTGAATATACACATGTTGGGATCAACGGCAGAAGGAAAAGCATCTTGTAATGCTGGACTAAATCTTCTAAATAAATCTAAGCCAATTTGAATTAAGGACGAGTACAGTTCTACATTCGTGTAGTATCCTCAGTTTTATTCGGCAGTAATTTTGCCATCTCATCAGTCTTCCACTGAATATGCAAAAAGTGACACATGCACTGAATCCATCTTGTCTCTCACTTATGAGCAGAAATCCACGGATGAATGGGATAGATTGCCCGAATCGTTTTTTATTTCCCTAACATTGCACAATTATTATAATAAAACGCTACATTAACTTTACACACTAGAGTTCTACTCCAGTGCAGACGCTTAAAGGCTATGGATGCTGCCCTCGTTCGTCAAACTCTATTCCAGCGGAGGAGGCTCATTCTTCAAATGCTAATGCTCGCTCCTGATGGGATGTGACGGGGAACCTCTCGGCCGGGTAGAAGCGTTGCTATGGGATATGCTATCCGGAGGGCACCAGGCTGTCATCTAATATAAATCCAAAGCGATTAATCTTCATAATCCAGTTCGTTGTTGGAAGGCATTTTCATCATCTGTCAGTCGACGCCAGAGATGGTGACGACGACGGCGGCAATGACGTTAACCGTGACGCGCCAGTGACGAGCGTTACTCTGTAATATCTATGGCTGTCGTTATGCTAACACAAACAACTCGTAGGTTATTTCAATATATTGTCTATGCTTTATTATGGCCCATCTCCGCCTGCCATACATCTTGAACGTCATACCCCATTGACCACCCTTGCAGCCGAGCACCAGTTGTCTCCTGTAGATGCTCTGCTCCATGGATATTTGTCGTAAACAAGGATTCCTAATGGCTCCCTGTTTACAATGATAGTCTTTATGGAAATGACAGCCAGTCGAAAACATAGGGAAATAGGTGGGAAGTTTAGGATTTCCGCTACATCTGGAGCAAATAGGTTAGATTCCTCTGTTTTTCCTGTAGACGCTAATGGTCGGTCTATTTGTTTCTGCATGTTTTTCCAAAGAATATGTAAACACGGAAGAGCACTTGGCAACCGAGCGAGAAAGTCAATTTATTCCTTGTGGAAAAATCTGGGTCGAAAAATGAAAAATGGTTGGAACAAATTTTTCCGACAGATGAAGTGAAGTGAGCGTTTAAGTGAAAGGAATAATTTAGTAGGGATCGATCTTGGCCCGATTGAATCCGTAAAAATGTCGAAAAATAAGGTTGAAACGCGAAAGTATTTCTTTTTAAATTGTGAAATGGGTAAACCAGATAAAGATTAGATTAGTCAGCTTTTTTTATCATTCCAGAACTTAAGAACTGAAAATAGTCACTGCAAGCCCAAAGAAAATTTTAGAGGACATGGTCTTAAAGATGAAGTAGAGCGAGAGCAAATGTTAATTATGGGCTATCAATGTTGGCAAAGTATCTTATTGTAGTTAGCATAAAATAGGACATTGCTTCTTGCTTGGTTTGAACGCCATAGAAAACTGAATTTTATCTTGGATTTTCCAGCCAGTATTTGTTAGTCAAAGTAAAATTGTGGAGTCTGCGTTCGCCCAGAAGCCTATTGATGAATGAAAAAATGTGGACTCCCTTCCCTAGTGTACTTTCTCAAGTGATTCACAATAGGATCACGAGTAAATCATTTTATGGTACTTTCAGGTCCTATCATACGCGTAAATTATCCCTAACTTAACCTTTGACATTCTTGTCATGTCATGTACATCTAACTTTGCACCAATTGGCAATTGAAAAAGAACTAAGAAGCAGCAAGTAAGTGCTCAGAAAGAATCTGATTCCCAGGCCAATTCGAACAAACCCGCTGTCCTGGAAAGCCACAAGGAAAATATCCCTTCCATCACCGGGTGTCATTTCAATATCCGTCTGCAGGCTTGGAAGGAAAGGAGTTTGATAGCAACCTTTAAAAAGACAAGAGCAGATAGGGCGGAGTCCATCGAGAACCTTGGAAACGATTTCAATCTTTTTAAAGAGCAGACTGAACACCAAAGCAAGTACCCTTTCCTCATAAGGAACACAGTCCTTAATTATTCCAGGCCTCTTCCGCGAATTTTGCCGGATAGCAAAACTGAATACCCTCAGTTTAAAATACGTCTAGTCGCAAGCTTGTAACAGAAAAGGATAGAGTTCTCCATTTGCATAATCCTACGCTCCGGTCAAATCTCAATCAAGGGTGTTCGTGGCAACCTTCGATCAGACTCATATAAAAAGCATCCTTCACCAAAAGGTGAGTTTTGAAAAGGTATGACCAATTGTAGTTCAGTATTTTAACTGCCAGAACTTTGGGCACATCGGGCTACGTAGTAGTGTGGCGCGGCAGG
This sequence comes from Hermetia illucens, assembly GCF_905115235.1. Lineage (NCBI taxonomy): Eukaryota > Metazoa > Arthropoda > Insecta > Diptera > Stratiomyidae > Hermetia > Hermetia illucens. The sequence goes on from NC_051850.1 coordinate 174,494,203, forward strand.
ATTCGCGGCATTCGAAATTTATTTCGAATGTCGCGAATACCAGCGGTCAGATGACGTCACCGGCGCTCCACTCAGTTCAGACCTCGATGCAAGAGTGAAGAACAGAGAAGGTGACGAGAAACGTCAGATAAGAAAGATAATAATTGAAGTTAAGAAAAAAGAGGTTTGTCATGTAATTTTCAAACAAACTAAACTAATTATTGAAGTTGTAAAATTATTCGACTGAGCCAATTATTCCCTTATATCAATAAAATTATTTAAGCTGCGCTTTCTATGTTTATTTTAAAATGTATTACTAAACTTTCAACATACTCGTTCTGTAAGATATGTATGTTTAATTAAGTCGTACCAAGACTAAAGTAGTATCTTAGTACATAAATGCTATTTCAAACGATAAATATTGCAGAAAAGACAATAAAAAAAAAATATTGAACCAACAGACAAAATGATAACTTTTCACAACGATTTTTGTTTTTTTAATTAACAGGCATGGCTCCGTCACTGCACTCTACCCTCAGCTCAAACCTAGGGTCTCGGCGAGAGAACCCAAGGCTACTCGGCTGCGGGTAACTAGCGGCCGTCAAAACTCCCTGGAAGAAAAACTTCAGACTGTCCAACAAAATCCTCTTGGGCTTGACACCGAAGACTTTGAGACTGAACGAATACTCCCCACGCTCGAGGACCTTACAGGAGCCCTCGTATGATAGCTGTAGTGGCTTTTGGAGGGCATCAGTCTTAGGCAGTACGTGGATACACACTTCGAGTTCGCCACGGGTGTAGACCGCCGACTGTGTGTGGCGGGAAGGTGAAGGTGGCTTTAATCTGGGAACGGCTTTTCATAGTAAATGCAAAAATTCTGTCTCTCAAAGGCCTCTCCTCTCAAGGACCAGGTTGCGAGGAAATCGAAGATTCCTCCGTACACCTGCAAACTCTTCGCGGACGGTTCTATTAGGCCAAGCAGAACGAGACCTGCTACCAGGACGATGGGTCGAGCGTCAGAATGGCTGTTCTCAGTGTTCGCTACTATCATTCTAGTATTCCATTGGACAGTCCGCTGATGCTTGATTCCTAGGAACTTTCGAGTTCCGAGGAGAGAGTAGATTCAAATTGCTTTCTCTGGTCTGTGATGATGGCCACGGAAACACCAAAGCGCGGAATCCATTCTCGATAGAGGGCTTCAGCACATGACTGCGCTGTTAAGTCCTTCAGAGGTATTACTTCAGACCATCGCGCAAACCGATCGTAAGAGCCTATAATGTCGAAGCATATAGTCGAAGCATATAGTATTGGCCTAGGAAATACACCTACTTCCTTTCAACGAGTAGCGTGTCTAGTGGCTTTACACCTTTGGCATACGATGAACTCTCAGGCCCAAGAATTCACGTCCTTGTTCATGGGCGGACAGAAATACTTGCTGGAGATTAGCCGATGCTTTGTCCGAATATCAAGGTTGCGCACCTCGTAAACTCAGCGAAACACTTCCTTATGAAAAGCGGCCAGAATATACATATGCCTACGTCCCTTTTCAGAGATCTCGCAGTAGATAGAGGAAAGTGAGACGAAGATTAGGAACTACTTGAATTTGTCTTTGGAGACCGATTGAAGGCTCATAGCGATCATAGCGATTGCCCAAAAATCGAGTGCGGCTGGGATATTAATTTCGGAAATCGGACAGAAAGCGTCAGCGACTAAGTTGTTTTTACCGAACATACGTTGAATGACCTATGTAAACTGGCTGATGAAGGCTAAGTGCCGAATTTGTCGAGGTAACGCTTTGTCGGCCTCCGCCCTAAGGCAAAAGTCAAAGGCATATAGTCCGTGAACAAGGTGAAGAGAATATTGGAAATGCTTAATGCTCAAATACGCGGCTAGTAATTCACCATCGTATGTGCTGTAATTCCGTTGAGCGGGATTCAACTCCCGCGAATCTTTGGTCTTAGGACCAGACAGGACGGCGTTAAATAATGACTGTTGGTGACCGGCTTTGGGTAGGAAGCGACAGTTAAAGTTTACCGCGCGCAAGAACTTTCTGAGATCGTTTACTGCCTTTGGGAGCGAAAAGTTCTCGATCGCTTCCACCTTGTTTGGGTAGAGTTGAATGCCGTCAGAGGTGATGGAGTCGTCATTAACGCTTATGAGGCCAGCTGTCCGGCTGAGACAGTTAAGTAATCAAGGGATGTACCCTGTTGGAATTGAAACGGAAAGCGGCCAACGACGCATGCGGGCTCGATACCATTGGGGCGTGGAAAGGCGGCCAATCAAACGGTCGTGCGTCTATCTGGAAATTCCTTCAAAAACATCCGGTAGCCCTGATGCCGACCGATCATATGGTTTCCAGATTCGTCTTTGAAAAGACATACACTGTCGTAATCACCGAAAGAGAAGAATGGTCGACAAATGGCCATGAGTCTTTTCAGATTACAGACCTAATAATCTTCACCGACGGGTCAGTCATGGAAGATGGATCGGGCGCAGGGGTGTTCTTGGAGAATCCGAGTAGTAACTGGCCCGACCCCTCGGAAAGATGACGACCATATTTCAGGCGGAGATATATGCCATTTCATTGGCAGCAGAAGAATATCTGCGACAAAAATGGAGGGGTCGCACCATTCGAATCTGTTCCGACAGTCGGGCGGCATTATCAGCACTAAATGGCAACAACATATCAAGCCAGTTAGTTTGGAGTTGTCATCAGGTGCTGCTGAAAATTGGCCGACTAAACGAAACATTCCTGATGTGGGTGCCGGGGCACTCTAAAATCGCCGGTAATGAGGAGGCTGACAGACTGGCCCGCTGAGGGTCTGGACCCACCATGGTGGGGCCAGAACCAGCTCTTGGAATCCGACCATCTACTGTCAAATCTACTCTGAAGGGTGAAATTGCAAGGATTCACGCAACCGAGTGGAGAAATTCGGACTCTTGCCGTCAAGCGAAAATCCTTGTGAAAGAGCCTGGAAGTGGGACATGAAAACCCTAGTAGGGCTTTTGACGGGACACTGCCCCTTAAACTACCATATGGAAAATATTGCGGTGGTGGTTTCGGCTATGTGCAGCCAATGTGAGGAGGAGGAGGAGACGGCCCTGCATTTTTTATGCAGCTGCCCGGCATCCTCAAATCTTAGACGAAGACACCTTGGCAAAGTTTTCTTCAATGAAGATTCTGCACACTCTTTGCCTCTGGAGAATGTTCTAAGATTCGCTAAAGCCTGCGAACACCGTAGACGGGAAGCCATTGAATAGGCAACTTACGGGGATAGTACAATGGGCCTAGCAATGGCCAGAGTGCTCGGAGCTGCGGCTCCCCCAGTTAACTAAACTAACTAACCCTGTTGGAATAGGAACGTAGCCAGAATGAGAACAGAGGAAAGAAAACTCTTCAACCGAGCAAAACAAACCGGGGACAAAAATGCACCGACTGGGTATAGTAACGCGTTCAGAGAAGCAAAATGGAACAGCATCAGAGAATTTTGTTTGAAGAAAGAGGATGAGTCATTTATCGAGAATGAGGAGGACAAAGTATACCTGCTTCCCACAACGCATTTCCTGGAATTCTAGCTTAGGGCGACAGGTGACAATATTCTCCCTGACAATCGAACAACGAGTAAAAGACTAAGAAGGTAGAACTGAAAACTAAGAAAAGAGGGATGCTCGAAAGTTAGGGTAAGATGGGTAGTGGGAATTTTTAAACCACTGAAATCACCCGGAGTAGATGGCATCTTGCCAGCACTAATCCAGAGAGGCCTCAGAATCATCTTAGAGTCTCTTTTAAGGGTGGTAAGAGCCAGCATACTACCGTACTACCATCGTTTATGTGCGGTATGATAGTGAACGAACTCCTGGATGAGCTATCTAATACTGGAATGTAGCTCCAGGCTTGGAACACGCATATCGGAAACACTTCTTCGGAAGCTACGAGGGCTCTGATGACTTATAGGTCCACAGCAGGAAAAAAATGGGGTTGCAGCCCAAAGATACTACTTTGCATATACATTGCAATAGTAAGGCCAGCGATTAGTTATGGGACGGCAATCTAGGCAGAAAGAACTGAACTCAGCACACAAGCCAGGGAGTTACACAAACTCCAAAGAAGGAATTACGTGTGTATCAGTGGGGCAACGAGGAGATGCCCAACGGCATCCCTGGAGGTCGTTCTGGGATTAACGCCTCTCCATCTACAAACACAGATACAGATAAAGAGGGCAATCTTCAGGATGGCCGGCAGTATCAGTGAGGCGGAGAGCTACCCAAAGTCGAAGGGAGATTTATATTCTTTCTAGGCGGTGCCCCGAATTATTGATACCAAGGGAGAACATGACAACGAGGCTCCACTTCGATAAGAATGTTTCAAACTTGGCGAGAGAGCGTGGCTGTGACATACGGTTTAAACCTGTAACTGGTTACTTGGTACACTAACGGATCCCTCACTGCAAAGGGAGCGGGTGCTGGGGTTATTGGTCCAAGGAAAATATTCTTGACACCTATGGGTAAGCACACTAGCATATTCCAGTCGGAATACATGCCGGAGATAGATGTGCCTCCTTTAATCTCCAAAGGAACTACAGGGGGCAGAATATTGCATTCTAACAGCCAACCAGCGATCAAGGCACTTAGGTCCAACCAGGTTAACTTTAAACTGTTATGGCAATGCCTTAAGATACTGAATACGCTCGAGTCGTTCAACAAGGTCTGGATACTCTGGGTTCCAGGCTATGTTAAGTTGGAAAGCAATGAGGCTGCGGACGAACTAGCCACGAAGGGAGCAAGGACGCTTTTACATGGGCCAAAACCTTTCTGTGAAATCGAAAATCGGGTCATGGCTATGACATTAAAAAATTAAGAGGAACGATTGAGGGAACTATACTGAGCGGGTCTACCAGGAATCGAGCAGCCATGCTTATTGGGGGATACGAACCCAAGAGTCTAAAGAATTGCTTAAACCTCCCCAAAAGAACTTCCGAATCATAGTGAGAATTTCTACTGGTCACTACAGGCTAAACTATCACGCGGATCGACTTCCCCTTAACAGAATAATAATGAAAGTGTACGGTTCATCTCGTAGCCAAGAGAAAGAAGGACTTCTTCTTTGACATCACATTTCTTAAGATATTCAATTAGTTCAGTAGGTCAACATCGCAACATATACACTCCTTTCGCATTTTCTCTCTAGAGTTAGTGCTTCCTGGTAGTCCAGTTGAAGTTCCGTCCAATCTTCCTTTACGAAAAACAAAACTAAGCGATGGAATCCTTCAATTTCACTAAATGCCCTATATAAGATTCTTCACGCTCTCGATAAGGAATTGAACGTGATGGAGAATGGCTACAAGAAACCTCCGCATCTTCCCTCCAGCAAATAAAATAATTTCCTTCTGGCTTAACACGGTCCTGATGCTCTCGCGAATCTCGTGTGCTTCCACACCGTAAATCCCATCACATCCTATCACTCTGGCATTGCAGCAACTTCTACATCACTGGCTTAATTTATGATTCGACTCAAAAACGAATGCCAGGGGAAAGTGTGAAATTTAGCGTAACGATATAAACTGCCATTCCCCCCGTCATCATTTTGACTCAATCAAGTCCTGGCAAGTTTCCCAGGCACTGTAGGGTTGTAAGATTTGCCACGTATCAAAAGCGATTGTGTTGCTGCCGTCACTCTCCCCAGTACACCAACTTGGCCCCGAAGCCATAAATGAAGCCACCTTTTTTCGCCCCGAAAAGCATTTCCACTTGTATGGATTCCTAATGATGTTCGTCACTTCCAATTCAAAAAGTATGAAGAGGAGATCTTAAGTAACTCAACGATACTTCGGGATCAAATGTACTTAGCGAAAAATATTGTGTGCTCGAGGCCGAGAGCAGGTTCGTCTCCCTGAGCAATATTTTCCAGCAATATGAAAAGTCCAATCAATCATATGAAAAATGGAGAAAGCGAGATGATTCCCATCCTGAATGGAAGCAAACTGGCAGTTGTAGAAGCTGCGGGAAACGGGAGCTGGAGAGATATTTGGTTAATGGCACCCAGAGCTGCGAGGAGGACTATGAGGCAAAGCTAATGGCGGCAATGCGGAGACTTTGGCATATGCAAAGAACCAATCCAAGTGGAAGGGCCTTTATTTAAATAAATTGTTATTACGAGCGAAAATCCTTTTATCACTTCCGACATATTAATCTGCAGCGTTTTTGGATGCCATCCATCTTACGCCGGTGATTTCTAACCTACAGTTGAAGATTTCCCGCTCAAATTCAAATTAATGGCCATTTTTCCCAGGCTCTAGTTGGATTTTCCTGCGAGGATACATGTGTACGTACAAAATGTTGGCCTTAAGTTTCGCTCCCATCTGCCTCAATTTACAAATTATTAATCTTCTAATCTCCTACGAGCAGTTGATGTAAAACTAAGAAACCCCTTCATTGGTATTAGATTGGTTCCTAAAACAACAATGAATTCAAGAAAACTCGGAGGGAGTTCGCAGCCACTGGTTGGGAGGGTCCCCCGCAAAGGGGACGAGAAACAGATAGTAACCCAAAAAGGCCCTGTCAAGGATATGGTGGCGTTGATGAGATGATGTGAAACTTTTGACAAAGACACTCAAAATTGATGGTGCTGAAAGCGCCTGGTGACATAGCAAATATTTGTGCAAGTCCTCCGAAGGAACATGGTCGACTTGGAGAGCTATTAATATCTTTCTTCGAAGATATTTTGCACACAGGATACAAGTGCTTCCCACCATAACTACTACGAACAACAGAAACAGAAGGAACTGGATAAGCCCGGAACGGGACCGATGGAGATGGACGATGATACACTCGAGTATATCAAAATGAATAATGCTTTGAATTTGTAGTTGACACGATATTCAGGATTAGTAAATTGTGGTGCAACTTATGCTATGGGAACGGAGGTGGAAGGGTTGTATTTTTGATGTAAGAAGTGAACGGAAAGATATGACAGGGTTAGCACAAGCACGAAAGTTCACAGAGTTGTTGAGCATACAAAAGACGAAGGTTCATTACGAGGGACGAATCGGATTTTGAAAGGAGAATAATTTTTCAGATGTCATGAGGGTGATGTGAATGGAAACCAACTGAGGGTGGATTAGAATTCCGCAAATCTAATTGAACGCCATTTAGCGGAAGTTTTGGAATGTTGAAAGCAAACTCGATCGGAACATATATATATGTATGAAAGAGGGATAGGGTCGAATCTTTGCCTTGGATGGGGGAGATAGGAATACATCAAAACGTAGTATTATACCACATCCGGGAACGGTTATTTTTTAGCTCTGAGGACTTTTTGGTAATTGGTAATATTGGCTTGAACTTGCTTAGTAGGAAAGGCAGCATTAGACTACAACTCACAGGGGCACTGTTAGCCAAAACCCTAAGGGATGTATCAAAAGTGGACCCTGGTAATCAAAACTTGTGAAATCCCTACCTTTGCTTGAGGAAGCTACAGCGAAGGCCTTAAGTCAGGGATGTAGAAATAAAGTCAGCTTTCAGCCCTCGAAATATTTAGAAAGGAGGAAATGGAAGAAATCCCCTAATGGAAAATTAAGGCACGGAGAGGGAACCAAATTTGGTGGCATCATATCTGGCTAACCTACTCCATGGAAGACCCTTATTGAATACACTGAAAAAGCGGAACATATCAAAAGAAATTAATTGTAGCGTAGTCCTTAAACCTTATCAACGGCGCAACAACCGGTATCCGGTCTTGGCCTGCCTTAATAAGGAACTCCAGACACCCCGGTTTAGCCCCGAGGTCCACCAATTAGATGTCCTTAAAAGGTGTCTGGCATCCTGACCTACGTTATCGCTCCATTTCATCTGCCTCGTCTTCTTTTTCTACCGTAGATATTGCCCTGATTAATTTTCAGGGCTGGATCATCCTCATTCATACGGATTAAGCGACCCACCCACCGTAACTTAGTGAGCCGGATTTTATCCACAACCAAACGGCCGTGGAATCGCTAATAGATTTCGTCATTATGTAGGCTACGGAATCGTCCATCCTCATGTAGGGGGCCAAAAATTCTTTGGAGGATTCTTCTCTCGAACGCGGCCAAGAGTACGCAGTTTTTTTTTTTTTTTGCTAAAAACCCAAGTCTCCGAGGAATACATGAGGACTGGCAAAATCATCGCCAGCTCGATCTGGATGAGTGCAGACTGTACGTCTCGAATCGTTCTTCCCACAATGTCAATATCTTCAGAACAGGCCAGTAGTTGGGTGGACCTTAGGAGGATGGTGCCTCTCGCATTTACGTCCGCATCGCGAATTACTTTCTCGAGGGCCAGTTCGAACAAGACGTCTGATGTTGATGTCGAATAGTCTCGAGAATGATACTGTTGCTTTCATCTCGCCACGCACATTACGTCAGGGTCAGCCTAGTCAGTCTAATCAATTTCGTTGGGATATCGAATTCTCTCATGGGCGTGTACAGTTTTAGCCTGACCATGCTGTCATAGGCGGCTTTAAAGTCGATGAAAAGGTGATGCAACTGGTGCCCATCTTCAAGAGTTTTTCGATCGCTTGCCGCAATGAGGAAATCTGATCTGTTGCTGATTTGCCTGGAGTGAAGCCTTTTTGGTATGGGCCAATGATGTTCTGGGCGTATTGGGCTATCTGGCCTAGCAAGATAGCGGAGAATATCTTATAGATGGTACTCAGCAACGTGATACCTCTATAATTGCTGCACTGTGTGATATCTCTCTTTTTCTGTATGAGACAGATAATGCCTCTTTGCCAGTCGTCGGGCATTGATTTGCTGTCCCACACGTTGAGCACAAGTGGATGAACCACTTGGTGTAATTGGTCGCCTCCATATTTAACCAATTCGGCTGTAATTCCATCGGCTCCTGGCGACTTATGAGTTTTAAGCCGATGAATTGCATGGACTGTTTCTTCTATACTTGGAGGTGGCAGTATTTATCAATCGTCTTCAGTTGAGGGGAAATCCAACTCGCGATGTTCTGGTTGTTCAGTAGTTCATCAAAGTACTCAATCCATTGCTCCAATGTGCCCATTCCGTGGGAAATTAGATCTTTGTCTCAGCAGGATGAGCATCCAGGTTTGCAAAGCTTCATCCTGTTGACTTCTTACTAAAACTTGCGCGCCTGGTGCGGTTGCTACCTGTACTTTTCTAGTCCACAGACTTGCTGGTTCTCCCAGGCTTCCTTTTCCGTCTGTGAAGTCGCTTCTCCGCTCGCCGGAGCTCGTGATTAGCCTCTGCGCGTGTCCCCATCCTTTTGAGAATGCAACACAACTCGGCATGCAGCATTCCTCCGTTCCGTTGTTAGCTTACATTCATCGTCAAACCAGCCGTTCCGATTCTTTTTGCGGCTGGGGCCAAGTATGTTTGTGCCCGTGTTATGATATGATGATTTGTTGATGCTTCATCTCCAGAATCTCTGTTGACTGCAGTTATTACGGCATCCATTTCCCTCTTAGGGGGGCTGTGTTGTGGATGGCTTCAGTGTTAACTCTCACCTGATGGTCCGAGGGGATTCTGGGTGGTGTTGTTATTCGAGCTCGGAACACCATGCCAACGAGATAGTGATCCGAGTCCATATTGGCCCCAGCGTTCTATCAACACGTAGTCAACTTGGTTGAAAGTGGTCCCATCTAGAGAAGCCCACGTATGTTTGTGGACCGCTTTCCGCGCAAACCAATCAACAACACACTGGCGAAACCTGAGAGACCGTACGACTTGGATACACCGTGTGTATTCGAGAAAACCCCCGCGCCGACTCCATAGGCCATCTTTGATCCGTCCGTAAAGAATACTACTACCGCCGGTCTTCCACTTTGCCCTGGTTGGAAGGTCCACAGCAAAGTTTCTCGTGAAGTTCAACTTGCGTGTGACATAGTCCGCTGCCAGATTTCCCGAGGTATTTCATCTAGGATGTTGCTGTGGCCGTGGGACTTTGCTGCCCAGCATCCGGACTCACGTAGTCTGACGGCACTGCAAGCTGCAACATATTTATGTGGAGGTCTAGGGGGAGGAGATGCAGGAGTACATTGAGAGCATCTGCCGGGCAGGACTGCAGAGCCCCAGTAGCGCCCGCACAACGCGGTTCTTTGAATCCTATTAAGCTTCAACCTATTGTATTTTTTCTTCAAAGCCTGCCGCCATACAATAGAGCCGTACGTCAGGATCGGACGCACTACAGCAGTGTACATCCAGAGAACCATCCTTGGCCGGAGACCCCATTTCTTTGCAAAGGTTCTCTTGCAGGCATAGAAGACTGTACAGGCCTTCTTAATCCTCAGTTCTATGTTCAACCTCCAATTTAGCTTCGGATCCAGAATTACACCCAGATACTTTACATTAGAGGAAAGAATCAATCTTTGTTCATTCAGCCGTGGTAGATGAAATTCAGGTATCCTTTTCTTGGTGGTGAATAGTATTAGTTGCGTTTTGGTTGGATTTATTCTGAGTCCGCATCTTGCGGCCCACAGGCATACCTTTCGCAACGCTCCTTCCATGATGTCGCTTATAATGGACAGGAACATCCCTGATATTAATATCACCAAGTCGTCGCCATACGCCACCATCTTCACTCCGCTGCTATCCAATGTACGTACAATTTTGTCCATTACTATTAACCAGAGCACCGGTGAGATGGCGCCACCCTGGGGCTTGCCTTTGTTCACGGCTCTGGTCGAGTGGTTGCCTCCCAGATCCGACTGGATTATCCTGGTACTCAGCATGGATATAATCCAATGCGTGAGATACCCCTCCAATCCAATACCGGTCAAGGCTTCCTTGATGGCGTTGGTACTGACGTTGTTGAAAGCTCCTTCTATATCCAAGAAGGCAGCAAGGGTATACTGTTTGTACTGCAGCGGCCGCTCAACCATGCCAATTACCTCTTGGAGGGCGGTTTCTGTGGATTTTCCTTTGAGGTAGGCATGCTGGGACTTAGAGAAAGGCGTTCTCTCCACAATCGTCCTTAAGTAAATGTCTAGGACGCGTTCTAGGGTCTTCAGCACGAAAGAGGTCAGGCTAATTGGTCGAAAGTCCTTCGCGGACTCATAACCGCGCCTGTCCGCTTTCGGTATGAAAACCATTCGTGTGCGCCTCCAGGGCTGCGGTACGTATCCTAATGAGATGCAGCTCCGGTAAATCTCAACAAGCCACGGCACAACCCTTTCCCCATTGTAGAATACAAGATAATCTAATCAAAACGAGAATGAGTCGTCAGAATTTAGTGTGCCTTGTTTGAATTCCAACAGGACGAAGCACTGAAATTTCTAACCAACTGTCATTCGCCAGGCTTCAGGGGAGCAGAACTGTCCATGGTAACAGTCTGTCATCCAGAGTGACAGCAATTGCAACGGGGAAACTTCAGAGCCTCCACATCACTGAAAACACAGATTTCCACAAGCGATTTTGGAGAATCTTCGGTAGGAAGGTGGAAAGTGCTGGCAAGTTTCCCACAATCGGAGGCAATTAAACGCCGTAACTGTCTTATCATATTTGACAGCATACCTGTGCACGTGTACAGGAAGACACCAAGAAAAAACACTTCGGATGACTATCAGGTGGAGAACTAAACGAGATCTCCGAAGGAATCGTAGAGGAAATAGAGTCTTCAAGGGTAAGGCGAGAAGAGCAGTGGACTTCTTGAAGAGGAGAAGCTAGACGACCTAAGCTTCCTAGGGCTCAAGTCGAACAGCGTAACCCAAGAGAATGCCATGTGGAAGGAGGAGGATAATACTCTGACGTCAGAGGAGTTGAATCTCCACCATGCAAAAGCTGCACTAACTGCAAAAGCAAGTTCCAAGGATAACATTGGAATAGTGCTGGTTCAAGAAACTCGGGTGTAATGGAAGCAGATTTGTAGTCTGCACGAAGGTACGCAAGTAACTTTTGATTCCTTTTTTGTGAAAAACTGAGAATTTCCATCATTCCTAAACGAAACTTACAATATGTACGTCTTTCAGAGTTTATCACTGGAGTGGCTGTTCATATCCCACTGGATATCAAAGACTCAAGAACTCAACTCAAGAAGCTGTCGTCGTATCGGAATACTTCTCAGGAGATAACAGCCGCATTCCACCTGGATTAGTCGTTAGACTGACATAATTCTCCGAGAGGAAGGCGCTACCACTTCTCCTCAGCGGCGATGTCCAGCATGAGATGGGGGGAAGTGGCGTCAGCTGGTGAGTACCTTCCTGAAGTCATCTTAAGCAATACGCTGAAAATATATCACATAGGCAACGCGCCAACATTCGCGACCAACACCTGGAAACAGGCACTAGACATACTTCTAGGGAACATTATGATGAACAGCCTGGTCGAAAACCGGGGGGGGGGGGTCAAATGAGCCCCTTACCTGCACGAGATTGGAAAGGCGCGATCTCCGGATTATGTGTTTTGCCATGGAGTTGTGGACGACGCCCACCACACTTTCTTTTGTGGAAAGTGGAATGGGATTCATCATCAGCTCTATTTAAACACAGGGGATCTCTCTTCGGACAACATGGCCGAGGAGATGCTGAGGAGTGCTGACAGGTGAAGCCGTGTTGCCCATTACGTTCGGGTCCTTCTCGTTGCAAAAAAGATAGAACTTGACTGGTGGAGGTTCCTTGAACTGACAGTTTCCCTCCTCCTGTCCCCTCCCGTTGGTGAAAGGAATTCCCTGATTTGAAGGCTCCGCAAGCCGGGGGGTTTTGGGGACTAGCCGGAAGTAATGTGACAAACGGTTCCAGGCTAGCTCTCCAACGATGGGGAGGTATTTAGTTGGTAGTCCGACGACGTACCGAACCGGGAGTCCAACACTGTGTGCGTAAATGCATACACCTACCCTACCAAAAAAAAATTAGCAGATATTTTCAGGGATCCTTCTTGCTTTTTTCCAAATTCAAAACCATTTGGATGCAGTCGCAAATAAGATCTAGAGTTTCGAAACTTCACAGATATTTACTTCCACTTGGATCTCACTATGACTTTTATTCAGGATGAAATGGATCCTCCCCCCCCCCCCCCCCCCCCCCCCCCCCCCCCCCCCCCCCCAAGCTTCTCAGATATTCGTCAAAGGACTCTTTACTATTTACATTCTTTGATTCTATACAATCACAGGAGTAATCTCTCAGGAACTGCATTACTATATCATCCTTTGACGACATTTTAAGGAACGCCAGCTTCCCCCTGGTACTTTACAAAGGTCAGGGTTGATATGGCTTCATGAGCGGCGGAAGTATGCAATAATCCCTCTGAGAATCATCGAATTCCGTAACTTCACTACTTGATGAGATTAGGAGAAAAATTTCCCATTCTTAAGTTTCGGCAGCAAACCATTTCATCCCTGGATCGTACAAAGATATTAGAAGTTGTAAATCCATGAATGACCCAGCAACACTCTGTAGTATTTTAGAAAGGAACCAATTTCATTGAAAACGTGTCCTCAATTTTCCTTGTAAGAAACCAACAGAAAATTTAATATGGTACGATTACCTCATGCTCGAACAAATAAAAAAGGACATTCGTATACAAAACCCATTGTTGAACTACATAATCCTGGAATTTCTGTCCCAGAGCTCCGTATTTTCCCACTTCATATCAATGAATATCATTCTCATATCTATTCCACTTTGAACCTCTATTAAGCAAATTTATCAAAGGCTTAAAGGCTTAACACAAACGATCCGGGATTTGTAGCGGCATTTAATATCCCAGCTTTTATGCGAAGGAATCCACGCTATCCCATCATACACCTTCCTCGATGTTTCCACGTCATAATAATTTCTAACATTCAATTTAACCTCGAAATATCCTTCTTAGCCAATCGAACCGTGAACATGAAGAACTTGAATCGTTCCTGGTAAAGGATGAATGGCGTATCATGAACAAGTGGAGTGCGAGTGGAATCTAAAACGTCCCGAAGCAAATCCAATACAATCAATGCAAAGTGTTTTCAGTTCGTCGACATAAATCCTTTTCGTTACCAGGTTTTTTTCCTCGTCTTCCCGTTCAATTGCCACGAATCTATTTTTTTCCGTTTTTTGGCCCTTGACTTTGCTCTCGACTCTCTCTCAACTCGACAAGGTATAGGAGTCGAGCCACTCAATTCGAGATCCCATATTGCTTCTTAAGTAAATCCCTAACAACAATCTCTACCTTCGTCACTGCCAGATGCGGGGCTGGACTGCAAAACACATCCAGCTAGATAAGGATACAGTGATATCAGGCGGAGATTACGATGGAAGGAAGTAGGATGTTAACCCTTCTCTTTGTTGGTTACTGCAAGGATTACTGGGACGCGTCGGAAGAACTCACCTTGGCAAAGTGCATATCCTAAATGCGAAAGACTGACAAAGGCCTCTTCCTTAGAAAGAAAATCGTTGTAATATGAGAAAATTACCTTACCCCCAATGGAAACATTCTGACCAGAAGAGGATAATGAGCTAATTCGTCCTCCGGCAAGCAAAGGGTTAAATTATCTAGAGTGTATCAAATTCAATTTGGTTTTTTAGGTGATGAGAAGCAAAAGACTAGTCCTACTAGTGCTACAGATACTTTCCGTCATTGGCTCCAGGAGAAAAAGGAGGCCAAGAGTATGCGCTTGATACCAATGTATCACACTTGAAGATTCTCCAAGGTAGACTCCGGGGGTTGTTAGGTAACTCGATATTGTTTGGACTTTATCCAATATTATTTTTCGCTCAATTCCGGCGGCCGAGAAGACACATATGCGTACAACCACATGTGGGCCAAAGGCACCCCGTTACAACAACACTAACAGCAACGCACCGAATCCATTTCGTCTATTGTAAATGCTTTTATTGGATCTCTTCCTTTCACGGCGTCCTGATTCTTAACTCCTTTCGCTCTTGGCTGAATTCTCCCGGCAAATGGATGCTTTGGATGCTGTTTCAGTTAAAAGAACATGTGTGGGCTGATCTTGCCATTATCTTGAGTTAAGTGGTGCGAATATATATAGCCTCCAATGAACATTATTTGCACAATTGAATATTGTTGTTACGCCGAACTGGGAGGCAGTCTCTGAAGATGACAAAGCGAAATTTCTTTTCGTATGGACGATTTGAGAATCATATGATAGAAAGGACTTAGTTTAACATTCCACAGGGTGGAGGGGAACATTCCGAATTAGACGGCGTAGCGTATGGGAGGTTTTTAGGATTGAAATCTGTTAGCAAAAAGCAGATAAGTGGTGGTACTTACCTCAGAGATCATAGGGTCCGTATGATGAATCTGAAATGATAAAAAGACATATTTATATAAATTAGGCAACAGATATGGCATGAAATCACACACAAATATCATATTCCCGAAACCAAACCGTTAATTGGGTGAACAATTAATGCTTTTAAGGGAGGAAAAATCGAACCATCGGATCGTCGCGGTGCCTGCTGGAGAACGCCAACAATTGTCTTAGGAAGTGGGAGACGTTATATTCTCATCTACCAGCGGGGAGCCGGCAACCCCTCCTGGCAATACCCTTTTGTGACGTAACCACGACAGCATCCTCAGACAGGACGAATTCAACTGCAACGACTTCCACAACGGAATATAATATTTATATACTCTTTCGGAACTTGGAAAGCCAGCCGCTGTGGCCAACAATATTGGTGCCATACCTGAGCCCCGGTCGACTAATTTTAAGCCTCTATCTGCTCATCCGAAGGATATGTTCCCTAGTCATCATGAGCTGCGCTACGTAGCTCTAACAATTGTCCTACTGTCGTGGTATTAGCGCCATCGCACGCTTTCTCCTGCGCATCACCGACGGCTGCCACCGCTAACCCGCAAAACTTTCCGATCCCATGTCACCCGAGCTGTTCCCAGCTGAAAGTTGCCCCGCAGTTGAAGCAACCGTTCGTGTCGAGGCTAGCGTACTCCAACACTTCCAACTAAATTCTGGCCTATATCAGAAGCAAACCCAACTCAACTTTTTTTTTTTTTTTTTTTTGTGCGTACACGGAGGTGGAAAATCTTAGAAAGACACGTCCGCCGCAGCTCCGCCGCCCGAACGGCGGAACAACAGCGGGCGCGTGTGGGATTCACACCCACTAAAAACCACCCCCGGTCTCTCCAGCCCCAGCCCCGCGGGACCCCCATTGAGGTATTACTTCGCGGGGTAGGTTTGCCCTTAGGCACACATCCTTCTCCAATTTGCAGCTTTCCTCCTTCTTTGTTCTTTCAGCACCTCCTCCTGCATTTGGATGTTTGCGGAGCTAACCGCAAGCCACTTCTCCTCGGACTCCAGCATCTCTGTAACCAAGCTCTCCGGGGTCACGCTCCTGCCCAACACCTGGCTTAAGCTCCTTCTCTCCATCGCAAATCGTGGGCAGTGAAACATCACATGCTCTGGATCCTCCGGTATGCCATCGCATCTGGGACAGTTCGGAAAATCATCCAACCCAAAGCGGTGCAGATACTGCCTGTAGCAACCACCGTGTCCCGTGAGGAACTGGGTAATGTGGTAGTTGGTATCCCCATGTTTTCGCTCAAGCCACACCCTAATGTTGGGAATGAGCCTGTGTGTCCACCGACCTTTCGCAGATTCGTCCCATCTGCGTTGCCAGAGATCAAGCGACTCTAACCTTGCCGCATTTCTACGCTGTGCATGCCCCTCCATACGTCTTGCATTGTACAGGACACTCATTTCTTTGGCCAGAATGTCAACCGGGATCATGTCTGCCACCACCAATACTGCCTCATCTGATGTGGTTCAAAAAGCACTGCAAACCCTCAAAGCCATCCGCCGGTAAACCGAGTTCACCTGCTTCCGTCCCTGAGAGTTTGCAAGCGCCTCTGCCCACACAGGCGACGAGTAGAGAAGGATGGAGCGCACCACTCCGGCTAGCACCAACCTCCGGCAATGTTTCGGCCCACCAATATTTGGCAACATTTTTGCAAGTGCCGTGGTGGCACTGGCTGCCTTTTGGCATGCATACTCTAGGTGCTCCCTAAAACTCAATTTGGTGTCAATTATTACCCCCAGGTATTTGATAGCCGGCTTTGATACGACCGTATGTCCACCGACCTCCACTTTTACAGTATTATTTTTCCTGCGTTTCGTTATCAAGACCGCTTCCGTTTTCGCGTCCGCCAAGGTCAGCCCGGCCTTTTCTAGCCAGGACTTTACCGCTCTCACTGTTTCCGTTGCGTAAACCTCCACATCTTCTGGGTATTTTGCTGCAACAACCACAGCTAGGTCATCAGCAAAGCCGACAATCGTAGTCCCCTCTGGAACGGGAAGAGCAAGCACCCCATTATACATGATATTCCACAACAGGGGACCAAGTACCGATCCCTGTGGTACCCCGGCTGTGACAATGTACTCTTTGGGGCCCTCATCCGTCCCGTACCAGAGAGTCCTCTCTGAGAGGTAGTTTTCCACCAAATTCGCTAAGTATCCGGGGACACCTATGTCAGCCAACGCCCCTTTAATTCTATTCCAGTTGGCCGAGTTGAATGCGTTTTTGACATCCAACGCCACCACGGCACAGCAGCCGCCAGAAATCAGTGCACCTTTTGCCAGGTTTACCACCATGCCAATTGCGTCCACCGTAGAGTGGGCGCGTAGGAAATCAAACTGGCGTTCCGACAAACCATTGCTGGCTTCGACGATGGGCAGAAGTCTGTTGTAGATGACTCTCTCCATCATCTTCCCCATTGTATCCAACAGGCAGATAGGACGATACGACGCTGGGTTTCCAGGTTGCTTGCCAGGCTTCGGAAGCAACACCAACTTTTGCTTTTTCCACTGGGCAGGGAATATTCCTTCTTTTAGGCACGCCTCGAAGGTGTTGGCGAAAAGGTCGGGCCTAGTCTTCACTGCCAGTTTCAAAGCTCGGTTGGGGATGCCATCCAAACCTGGGGCCTTGTTGTCACCGACCCTACCACATATTTTCCGCAGCTCCTCCACAGTTTCAGGCGGTGTTATGCCGTCATTTGGCTGGACAAAAACTTGCCTTCCCCTATTTTCGTGGTGAAGGAACAGAGTGGTAACAATCTGTTTCAGGAGGCGCGGACAGGTCACCTGGGGTGATTTCCGCAGCCTTTTCATCACCACTCTGTAAGCCTCGCCCCAAGGGTTTATGTCGGCATGGTCGCACAGCTGTTTGAAGCAGTTCTTTTTGCTCCTCCGAATGGCTTCCTTTAGGCGGCCACGCAATTGCTTGTGTGCCTCCTCTCGACCGTCGCCACCGGGTTTTCCCCTGAGCCTCTGGCAAAGCCTCCTTGCCCGAAAACATGCGGCTCGCAAACTTCCGATTTCATTGTTCCACCAGTAGTTGGGTTGCCTACTGGGGAGCAATCGCCTTCTGGGCATAGTAGCATCGCATGCTTCCGTCACTCATCGAGTGATCTGGGTGGCTTTCTCTCCAGCCGTACCATTCAGGGATATGTCGGATTTGAGCACCGCGGAAAACGTGTCCCCCTCGAACGCTTTCACTGTCCAGCCAAGCATATCACCCGGCATTTTGCGAAAACTCTTTTTCGAGCTCGATCCGCCCTTGATCTCTATGCAGATTGCCTGGTGGTCGCTGTGAGTATAGTCCTCACTGTCATGCCAAGCGATTCTACTGGCTAAAGTGGCACTCACGTATGTCAGGTCCACTATAGACCCCAGGCCCCTTCCCCGGAAAGTGTACGAAGACCCAACATTCGCCAGTACCACGTCCAGCTCCGCGAATGCTTCGAGGAGAACACGTCCCCTGACATTAGTTATCCGGCTGCCCCATTCAAGAGCCCACGCATTGAAATCGCCTCCTATTATGATCGGCCAACGTCCTCTTGCATCCAAAACAAGAGCAGCAAGCATCCGCCCATACTCGACGAGTGTAGCGCTGGGTGGAGCATAGCAGCTGTAGATGTGGATGCCCTTCACCTTCGCTCTGATGAAGCCTTCCTCCGGGTGCTCCATTATTTCCTGGAAGGCTTGTTCTCCACAAGTCCACAGCGCTGCTTGGCCCGTCTGGTCTTTGACCCAAACGCTACCACCGCGGTTTCGGTATGGTTCACTTAGTATGGCCACATCGATGTTTTTCTCGCGGATGGTTTGCGCGAGTAGATCCTGCGCCGCCTCGCAGTGGTTGAGGTTGATTTGTATCAACCTCATTTGCGATTTGTGATAAGGGCTCTCCTGTATTCGGGGCACCTGCTGCTGCCTGCAATGTGCCGATGGTCCACACCCTCCTTTCCTTTGCACAGTAGACAATTTGGGTCAGCTCCGCAGTCCTTGCTGATGTGGCCTTCCACTCCGCATCTCCTGCATTGCTTTGACCTGTCATTTGGGTTAGTGCATGACTTCGCAATGTGACCAAAGCCAAGGCATCTAAAGCACCGTTTTAACGCCACCTGTTCCCTAAGGCGACACATCACCCAGCCTATTCTCACTCTCCCTGCTGCTAACAGTTTGAGTGCGTTCTCCACTGGTAGGCTGATGATGGCGGTTTGTGTTCCCCCATAGGCTTTCCTTAGCGTTTTCACCACTGACTCTTGTAGTCCGGCAAGATCGAACTGTTTCTCTGAAATCACGACGAAGGAGGAGGTCCTCCTTCGTCGTGATTTCATCTATATCTTTGCAGATTATAGTGATCTCCGGCCTGCTAGCTCTTATGTCGGCTTTCTGCCCTAAAGTCTTCCCGATTTGGCTTAAGAATTTTTCCGCGGTTACATCCTTGGATTTCTTAAGTTCCAACATAAGATCTCCCTTCTGCGACCGTCTAATACGGCTGACGTTGTCTCCCAAATTGGTGAGTTCGGGGTCTGCCTTCACTTTCCTGAGAATGTCGGCGTATGACCCTTCGCCTCGTTTGGAAATGAAAATCACCTCCGGTCTAATCTTCCTCCGATAATTTCTTTTCCGCGGTTCTACCTTCCTCCAAGCTTCCGCATCCGCCTTTGAAGGTTCGATCCCTTTTCTCGAGGTAGCCACTGCAGTATTTTCCCTGGTAGCTTCAGACGTACTTTCCATGAACTCCGCCTTTTTGGGAGTTGAGTCCTTTTTTCTTTTCGGGGTTTGCTGGCCTGTTGAGTCATTCAACTTCTCGCGCAGCCTCTTCCCCGGTTTCTCCCCTTTTGTGTTTTGAACCGGCGTTACTTGAGTTGCCTGGTTCACTTTTCCAATTGGCGACTTCCCTACTCGTTCATCCTGGGCCTTGCCGTACGTCAAACGGATGCCTCTTATCATGGCCCTTATATTTTGGTGAATGTTCCTGCGCTCCTTTATAAACTCACACAGCTCCATGATCTTTTTACCGAGGGCAGTAAAGGCAGCTCCAGACTGATCATTGCCCAAAACATCGCTCGGGTGAATCGGCGTCAGCGATTCTTCCTCATCGAAGACTCCCGCTATACGCTTCCCACTGGGGGTAGCGATCATGGGGGCTTGTGCCCGTGTGGGAGGGGAACTGCGAAAAATCGAGCTCCTTCTGAACGGATCCATCACTGGAGTCAGTTCAAGTTCCTCCCGTACGCTTGTAACATTAGATGCCACAGTAGCCAAGGTTCCCACTACTGAGGCACTGCGGTCGTTGGATATCGACGGCCGGGAGCCCGCTTGCTCACTCCCAAAAACCGCCGGCACTGGGTTTCCGAAGCCCTGCACCGTAACTTCATTCTTCTTCTGCTCCTCCATGTTTGGTTTTATTTCTGGGTATCCTTCCCATAGCCAATTTTTATCCACGGGTGGGGGTTTACTTCCCACCTACCCGGCCTGCGCATAAACATGCCCATACACGCACATCTCCGGATGCGTGCATGTGCATGGCCATGACACATTCGCCGAGCATTCCCTTATCCGCACGAAGGGACGCGCCTGATGGGAGATTTGGCAACTCCACACAGGCCAACTCAACTTTGTCACCTCCCTCATGTGTGAGGCTGATCAAAGATGGCTCTCCTAACCGAGTGATAGCTTCCTTCAAAGTGACCTATCTCCACGACTCCGATGCTATCGTCCAATCTCTTTTTGGCCACAAGGGGTTTTCGTCAAGCCTTATCAGGGGAGTAAGCTTCGTGAAAATTTCTGGCCCGCCCCTTGCCTCGCCAAACTTAAGTGATTCTCATAAGTTTACACTGTTCCATCAAAATGTTAGGGGTTTAAGGATCAAGCTGGGGGTTTCAAACTGTCTGCCTTAGTATTCCAACATCACGTCATCTGCATTTCTGAAACCTGGTTGGATGGCAGGATTTTAGATTCCGAGCTCCTCGAAGGTTACTCTGTCTTTCATTGTGACAGAGACTGCGCTGTGCTTGGCAAGACAACCGGCGGAGGTGCCCAAATAGCTGTTAAGTCTCCTCTCCGTGTCGAAATCATCTTTTCCTCCCCCTCCTCCAGCTACGATTCTGCCATCATACGTGTCATTCCGCCAAACGTACACCCCTTTATCATATCCTGTGTCGAAGAAGTCGGCCTAACAATTAATGAAAAGAAAACAAAGTTCATGATCCAATCAACATGACAGGCGCCAATACGACAAAACCTGACAATGGGCGACTTTAATTTTGAAAACGTGGAACGTGGACAACTTTGTGTAACTAGGAGTAAACATAGCAAAGGATGGTAATGAAAAGGACAAGGTTCAGTGACAAATAATGATGACCAACTAATTATTCTACTCAGTCCTACGGATAATGAAAAAAGTAAAAGGGTGCACAGGAAAAGTAAACTCCGAATCTGTGCTGCTACAGGGCTGTAAAGCGTGGATTCCATCGCAGGCGTTAGAGCAGGTCATTGACAAATTCGAACGTAAAGTTCCACGTCGAATATTTGGACTGGTAAGTTATGGAGCTGAATGGCGAATTTGATACAACCATGAGTTGTACCAGCTCTATGACGACCCAGTAGTATCAGTGGTGGTAAAGCTACGAAAATTGCAGTAGGTCGGTCACGTAGAACAGATGGGCGAGAAGCGAATACTTAACAGGATATTCAAAGGCACACTGGAATGACGCCGCCCAGCTAAGAAGTCACGCAAGCGGTGGGAGGACTCAGTGGACGAGACCAGTAAAACGCTACTGAAATGTTCCAACTGGAGGATGCGATCGAATGATTGAGCTGGCTCCAGGAACTCTATTCTGGGGGCCATGGGCCAATTTGGCCTCTAGCGCCATTGAAGAAGAACAAGGTTTTCTCTAAAATGAAACCCCAATAAAATCGATTTACTGCGTGCGTGCGTGCGTTAGACACGCAAGTGTGTTCCGCCACAACCGACTTAACGAACTGGTCAGGTAAGGCCCCGCTCTTGATAATCCCTCGGGAGACACTATCTGTGTCCCGCTGACGACTGTTAAGGGTAGAATCTACTCGTACTACTTAGCAGCCGCTGACCTCAGTTGACGAATGATTAGAACCGGGGCCAAGTCAAGAAGGATATCCCCCGACTATAACAAGACACGATTGCAAGAGCTCTTATGCTAGACGCGCGCAAATGCATACAGGATTATGGCGGTGTGTACGAGGCACTGACTACAGGGAATTATACGCCAGACTCAGCATACCCTACACTTCAAATCACGGAGAAGAGAGAGAAACCCCCAAACACTTCTTTGCGAGCTAGAGTTAGGCCACGGGCGGTAGATAAACCATTTTTTGAGGAACTAAGGGAAATCTCGGATTGTCGGATTGGAGAGCTGGTTTTCCTCGTGGATGCTACGGGCTGGTTCTAAAGATATGAGCCGGCTGGACTCTGCCCCCTTGCGCCTACTACAGTAACCATAGGGGAGTTTATAGCATCAAAACGTCGCACCACATCGCTAATTGAGCTCTTCGGAACAGTGACTGATACCTACCTACCTACGCAATGCCAACTACGACTTGAACCCGGAAAACCAAGATCGAGAGGCTGACGCTCAACCAACTCAACGATTAAAGAAAGGAAAAGTACGATGATTCAGTTAACCTTCTCTCGACACCAGCCGTGGTTTTCTGGTGGCTTCCACTTTTGAATTGTTGATAGATTTCGAAGTTAATTTAGTTTTACTTGAAGACAATCTGGAAACCCAACCCAGTTACCAGATTCTATCGCAATGAAAATTTTTCAACGAGTGATTGACTGATCGATATGATGTATCCACCGTAGCCGGACATCAATACAATAGTTTCGTGGCTCCAGATCAAGTCCCTTTCAATGTCGCCGGCCATTGCCTACGTAGGTTGGAGTCGATATTTGGGCACGGGGGTGCTACGTACTCGCATGGTGACTTCAACTTTAAAATTATTTTCCTTTCTGCAGACCTCCTGGTATTTTCCATAGTACGACTGCTGGAGTGACCTCTTGGGGCTACCTTGGTGGAGGTCTCAAAATACAAATATTCATTCACTGTTGTGTCGACTTCCATCAGTTGTGCGTTATATTCTGAAAGCCAGCCTTAACCTGGAATGTATATTGCCTGACTATACACGATGCACGCATCGGTTAAGGACAAGTGAAGCTCTTTTAAAATGGGACGTGAAGAACTGATTTATTAAAAGGACCCCTCTACATTCAAGAGCTTGGTTAACATAAAGGTACGCAAGCGCATGTCGACGAATACTTCTGAGAAGTTTCAATATTTGAAGTTGGATCTTCACGGTAAATTTCGTCAACTAGGGTTCTGGGATAACTTTCCCCTCTTGGTCGTTTCCAGGCACTCGGGGTATTCTATTCGTCATAAGTTCCTTTTTTGTTTTTTTTTTTATCTGGAAATCTCGAACCATGGATTGGTTTCCACGGTGGAGCCCGGTCAAAGAAGGGACCACTCTAAAAGAATATTGGCCACATCAGTAATAAAACAATTCAGATCAGAATTTGCATAAAAGAAAACAGTTTCACCTTTCATCAGCGAAATCGTTATGGCCAGGCTGGAAACAGACTTCTAACACCAAGATTTCGGAGGATAACATTTGTTGAAAACTCGGTTGCCTCAATTTTTCAGCGGGCATAAAATTACTGAAGCACCTCAGGTATCTAAGGAAAAATCAGACGTGGTGGAAAGGACGGAGGTCTAAAGGTCCTGTAAAGACCCACCTATCAAAAAAACGTAGGCCACCGATAGTCCTAGTTTTTCTAATTTGTCAGGAGATATATTCTATACACCAATTATAGCATCCATTATACAGGTCGGGCGAGAAATAAAGGGCAAGGTGTTAATGAGGATTTAGTTACACAATCTGACCTTAAAGTTTCTATCCTTTCCGTTTCCGATATTCCCTGTATTTTCGGTGCCAAAATTGGTTTAACAAGCTCCTTTCGGATGATTTAAACATTAAGAAAAGGAAAGACGGTTGAAGTGATGAAAGATAAAAAAATAACCAAATCGAATTGAGTCGTCAGATAATAACTTGCAAAATTGCGAGCTTTTTAGTATATCGAAGTCCACAGGCATTATCTGTCTCATACATAAAAAGGGAGATATCACACAGTGCAGCAATTATAGAGGTATCACGTTGCTGAGTACCATCTATAAGATATTCTCCGCTATCTTACTAGGCCGGATAGTCCGATACGTCCAGAACATCATTGGCCCATACCAAAGAGACTTCACTCCAGGCAAATCAGCAACAGATCAAATTTTCTCTCTGCGGCAAGCGATGGAAAAACTGTTGGAATATGGACAACAGTTGCACCATCTGTTCATCGACTTTAAAGCCGCTTATGATAGCATAGCCAGGGTAAAACTGTACACGGCCATGAGAGAATTCGGTATCCCGACGAAATTAATAAGACTGACTAGGCTGACCCTGACCAACGTGCGAGGCCAGATAAAAGCAGCAGGATCACTCTCAAGACCATTCGACATCAACAACGGTCTACGGCAAGGGGATGCCCTATCATGCGTCCTCTTTAATCTGGCCCTCGACAAAGTGGTCCGTGATGCTGAGGTAAATGCAAGAGGTACGATCCTCTTTAAGTCCACCCAACTACTGGCCAATGCTGACGATATCGACATCATGGGAAGAGCGACCCGAGACATACAAACTACGTTCATCCAGATTGAGCAGGCGCACGAGATCTTGGGCTGCACATCAATGAAGGCAAGACAAGTATATGGTGGTAACGTCTGCACCAAAAACCAACCAACCAGCAACATCAAACTGGACTGGTCAAACGGGAAGAATAAGGATAGGAGAATACAACTCTGAGACCGTTGATAATTTCCCCTATCTAGGGTCGAAAATCATAACCGATAACAGATACGATGATGAAATTCGCGCACGATTGTTGTCAGCCAACAGAGCCTATTTCAGCTTACAAAAACTGTCCCGCTCAATACGTCTCACCATAGGGTCAAAGCTCTTACTGTACAAGACAAAGATCTTGCCAGTCCTTATGTATTCCTCGCAGACTTGGGTTCTTAACAAGAAAGACTGCATACTCTTGGTCGCGTTCGAGAGAAGAATCCTCTGAAGAATTTTTGGGCCCCTACATGAGGATGGACGATTCCGCCAGCCAGCACAACGACGAAATCTATGAACGATACCAAGACCGTCAGGTTGTGGATAAAATCCGGCTCAATGGGTTAAGGTGGACGGGTCACTTATTCCGTATGGATGAGGATGATCCAGCCCGGAAAGTCTATAAGGGCAGTGTCTATGGTAGAAAAAGGAGACGAGGCGGACCCTGCCTGAGATGGAGAGATGACGTAGGTGAAGACGCCAGACAGCTTTTGGGGATGTTGAATTGGTAGACCTCGGCGCAAAACCGGGATGTCTGGAGTTCCTTATTAAGGCAGGCCTAGACCGGATACCGGTTGTTGCGCCGTTGATGATGATGATGGGAACAACCCGGAGAAGAAAGGAGGTAGCTGGAGAGTAGATCGGATAGAATATTATAAAATGTGCCAAGGGATTGATCACACCCAGAGGTAGATAATATGTTATCCCAGTTGATTGACGGTAGGGCTGAGTTTAGACAGTTAAAGTTGGTTGAAACAGAATTACGCACAGTTTTGGCGTCTGAGCGGGGGAGTTCTGCATAAAATTTAAAAATTCAAGGGGGGGGGGGTGGTGAGACCAATTTTAACATAAGGGGATGGGTGAGGAAATAGAAATAGGTGGCACTCGGGGAGGTTGGAAGAGAAGAGATTGAGAGTGCGGCCCAAGAAGTTTTCAACGGTGTTGAAATTCCGGGCCGAACAAGTGTCAATAAAGCGAGAGAGTAGAAGGGAAGAGTGGGAGAGGTTGTCGGAAGCAATAGGACGGCTAGGCCAGTTGTGCATGGGAAGTTAGAGAGAAGGGAATTTGGCAGTAAGGAGTTCCGACAAGCTGTCAAAAAATTCTTAGCAGAGGTGAGAAGGGCTGTCACAGAGTTTGTACATACAACATACAATATCTGAGTGTAATTACGCGGTATTTGTAGCAATTAAATTATTTCAACGGATATAATACACCGGTGGGAGTTAGGCGGGGAGACACGCAGGACAGCACAATCATATAGTATGGCAGAGGAGGAAAAGACCAGTTCGCGCGGAGTTGATCTTCAATTGCAATGGGGACTCCACCACCAGTAGACTTACACGGCGCAGTGCGGTCCTTGTGACAGCGGAAAATGAAATAACCTTCGTCGAGCTCAGTTCAGTATATTTCCATCAAGTGAGATTTCAGAAATACAAATTACATAATGCAACTGAGCCAGTGCAGGTAGATTGAAGGCCCCCAGCTTGGTTCATTTTGATAGCAGATAGATAGTGAAAGCAGAACTAGTTACATTAATCTGCGAAGTAGACGCCTAAAGAAGCGCACGAGGCGTCTGAATAGAGCCTGCTCATCATGGATGCTTCCTTCTGCAATAGAAGTAGATCCAAGATCGTTTGTTGTTAGCTCTCGGTGTGTAGTCTAGAAAGGATGTAAAATTACTAAAGCGACATACTGAGATTAGACGTGGCAGAAAGTACCAAAATTAGTAAAATCCATAAAGACTCACTTGTCAAGAAAAATCAAGTTAACGGATACTCCTAGTTGTTCATATTTTTCAGAAGATATAACCGATTATATTATATTATAGCAACATAGTCGGGGATCATGGAAAGATGCTTGACGTTCAAACGCTAGATCTTACGAGATTACGCTAACTTGATTTATTATTGCAAAACAAAGGAATGCAGGGGTAACGCTGGACTATGTCGACCCGAAATTGTTAACCATCTCCGAGAAAACGTTCTCAATATATCTAAAATGCCTTGCGGAAACTGTACGAATTCCACATCCTCATTAACTTTATTTCTGCGGCCCTGTTAAATAGTGGAATTTGATCTAAAATCTTCTATCCTTTCCGTTTTCGATAATCCTTATATCTCTTGTGTCAAAATTGACAAGCCGGTTGAAGTGGTCGAAGGTAAAAAAATAAGCGAATCGAATTGAATTGTCAAATAACAATTCAAGTTGGGTCTCATATTTTGAGGACTCGCCAGAAATGATTGAACATTGGCTAAAAGGCTTTGCCACGCACAACGTATTCACCAAAGTGGTTAGTATTTAGTTGGGAGACCATTTGAAGAAATACATGACATCGATCATGGAAAATTTGGTGCAAATCCTATCAAAATAATCAAAACTTATAGGAGGTGTTTTCCTGTGAATTCAATGCAAATATTACATAGATACATATTTTATTTCCTATTAAAGTGGAACAGTTCTGTGCCAAAGCTTTTCTGCCTAGTAAAATCACAAAATCCCCCATACCTGACGGGCTCAGGTTTTGGTCCTCGACTGGATTTTTGTACCCAAATTGGTAACGTAACTCACTACGTCAGTTAAGTCTGACGAAATTGGTTTTTGGAAAATGGTTATATCCATGCGCTATTAATAATCATTTTAATGAGTTGGAACGCTCCCATTTAAATATAGACGAGCTGAATTTAGATTTGGTTGAACCAAAAGCTGCCAGGAGTGCTCTCAATTAAACCTAACATATGAAATGATTTATAGACCCGCACAGGTGCTTCTCGTGAAATCACGAACAATTTTGAAAATCAAACGGAATTTACTTTTATGCGAAACCGCATAAGTGAAACGCCGTACAAAACAATTGCTCAACACGCCCCCATTCAATTAATTTAGTCACCGAATCGAAATTTCTGTGTGACTGGAAATTAATGCGTCGTCGAAATTAAACTCATTTCCCACAAAATCCAGCCTATGTACGTGAAACGATGAGGCCCATGTTCACATTCTAATTTAGTATTTTCACATTCGTCCTTGCTAAATGGCATTTTCTAGTCGCACACATGAGCCCCAAATTCAATGTGCACAAACTGCAAATGGGCGCTAACTGGGGTGCACACATATACATAGTTATCGAACGCACACATGGAGGAAAAGAAAGTTCGCTATCGTTTCGGTGGAAAGTGGAAATTTAATTGTGGCAAAGAGTAATCATTTCAAGCCGCAGAGAGGGTTTGATTGGGTTCTAGTGACTGACAAGGGATGGAGACGGGAGACTAGGCTAAACTGAGGCTCCAGGATCAAAGCTGTTAAATAGTCATGTCGAGCTCAAGTGGGAGCCCATGGCGCGTTCCGTGAAATTAGTAGTCGTCCTCTTTGAACATTGATAGATATTTAATGAACTCGAGGATATAGAGACAGCATGTTGCCGAAGTTCGAGCTATAGGCATGGCTTATTTATCGGGAAGCAATCATTCTAGCGGCTGGAAATTGGCTGCGGAGCTAGGCTAGCTAAATTTCTTAGCATTGACGAATGTTTGGAACGTACTTGAAAAGAAAGCATGCGTATATTGAGAGAATAGTTTTGTAGTATTTTTAAGTATGTGATTCTCCATGGTCAGACGATCATCCTGAGTAGCTGGAGACGACCTAGAAGGAAGAGCTATCCCAAAACCTAAAAGAAATTGGCAAAGTTGACGGTGAAAGCCTGCCCGCAAATACTGAAGCTCTATCCAAGTGCTTAGTCGACATGTACTTGTACGCTTCTGTGCTAGCCAAGCTCGGGTATGTGGAGGGGTCCTTTGAGCGCTTCGATCCCTTGCTTGTTATTTTACTAAATTCATTTGTCCATACCGATGCATGGGTCGGCACCGGATCCTGAAAACTAAACACAAAAACATGGGGATTCGCACCAGTTATTCTGACAGCCGCAGTGCAGTCAACTTGGCCAATGATTCTGTGTACCATAGTAGGGTAAACCACATCGAATTGGGACACTACAATCAGTGTAAAGGACCCCTATTTTGGGCCAAGCATTTGCAAGTTTTCCGTCCGTTTACTTGCGGGGGTTCAAGTCAAGGCTTATCTTCCAGTCGCGTTCGCATTTCAGTTTATTGTTTCAGTCCCAGATTTTCCCTGATAAAGCACGACCCTAGGTCGTGATTGGTTCGTTTTGCTCCTTTAGGGGTTTCGGCAATCTTTTTTTTTTCTCTACCGTCAAGTAAGAGTCGTTCTTAATAGCTGAATCTTCTAAGTGATCAATCAATCATTGCGATTCTATATGCATCCAAGAAAATGGACCGTAATGACCGCGTCTTTGCAACAGGTGTATCATTTCATTCGCTTTGCGGTATGATGAACCGACAACAGATTTATTTGCTAGTATGCAGCATTTTTTATTCATTTTTTTTCGAAACCTCCGCATTTTAAAGTACTAATTTTCAAATGATCGTTTTTAGTTTTCTTTTGACAATTTTATTCTGAAAGCTTTTGGAATTTGGTAACTTCTCGGAACCTTAAAATCCATTTGAATATCTTCAATAATAAAAAAGAAATTTTCGAATATTTCAAAAACGATCATTAACCTTTTTTGTTGTTGTTTTCAAACCTGATCATGCTGCGTATTTTTAAATGAATTTCTAACCCTTGATTCAGGCTATTGCCTCATTTTAATTGTTGGATAGATGCCTGTTTGGTGAAAAACGCATGAGATGGTTTTTCGTCCAACGAATTTTGGAGATTGCGATTTTGGTAACTGAAAAAACATAAATGGGAAGAAGCTTGTTCAAGCCCATTGCTGGATTAGCCTAGTTTTTGAAATTTTGGAATTTTACAATCGAAAACATTAGTCAAGGATTTGGTTTCGGTCGTAAATTTTGTCTCAATTGAAGTTAAGGCAGTCTTAAAGGATTCTAATAGCACTTCCGACGCTAAAATTATGAACGCGTGAGACGGTTTAACTATTTCGGAAAAAATTGTCCTCTAAGGGAAGTGTGTTATATTCAAAATTCTCTTAACCATTTTCTCTGCGCTTACAGACTGTTAAGTTTTCGGCATAAAGTCTTAGTTAAATTTTCGGGATCAAAGTGCTAAAAACGTTATTGTTATCCTAGTCTTTGAAGTTTTCCTCCTTGATTTCTTTCTTACTTTAATTATTCTTTTATTTTCTATTTGGTTTTATTATTTAAACGTTGGTTTTTCGGATATTTCATTTTCTTTTATGCAATTTTAAGATTATAGTGTAATGAAGATGAACTGACTTGTTTTCATTTGAGGACCATTCCCCTTTTCCTCCTTGTTACCTCGCGGAACTCACACTTACGAAGGGACATCCTCCATTTTTAAGGTTTTGTGTGAAACAAAACCTTATTAGAATGGTGACGGTGTCTGTCTGTCCGTCTGTCCGTCTGTCTGTCTGTCTGTCTGTCTGTCTGTCTGTCTGTCTGTCTGTCTGTCTGTCACACCCGATTTATTCGGAAACGGCTGGACCGATTGTCACGAAAATTGGTGAGAGTATGTAATCTGGTGATCCCTTTACATGCAGTAAGTGGCGCCATCTTACGTTAAGTTTAAGGGGGGCTCTCCGTACATGTGAATGGAGGGTGCAAATTTTTTTTTCTCAGAATGTAGCCAAGTAGGGTATCAAATGAAAGGTCTCAACTAGTACTTTTCGAATCTGGTTCAATATTTGATATTAGATGAAACATAGGGGAGTAAGGGTTGAAAATATGACCCACAAAAAGTGTAACAGGTCTCGTTCTCAGAACCTATCCAACCGAAAAATCTGGAAAAAATCACAGTGGTGCATCTCTACGAAATCTAGGCCTCAAAATATATCCGGTTCCGATATCTGCACAAATAAAGTTAATAATAGTATATTTCCACATTTTAGAAATTTACCCGGCACCCCCCCTTATGTTCATCCCAGAAATACATGAGTGTAACGAAGAGTATAATGCACAGTTTGGTCAAGTTTGAAGAAAATCCAACTATTATTAACAAAGTTATTGGGGGTGAAACTTTACAATTTTTTGTGAATTTCGTGCACTCTACAACCCGCATGACGTCATCATCACATATCAATTCGTCAATACCACAACGAAATGAATTCTTATGAATTGGGTCCCAGACAATTATTTTGTTTTAGTTTGTTAGTTATTTGTCAACCAGACATGTGTATATGTAGGTATATAATATATGCGTGCTAATGAACTTTGCGGCTAGTGCCTAATTCAGATAGATATAAGACGTAAATCGGAAATATGGGTACGATAAATTTAGATACGTGCATATATGTGTACAGCAGGTAATAGGCAGTTTGTTTGTTTAGGGTGAGCGTGATATCTATGGCTCTAATATGTACGTATGTCTCGTAGTTTGGAAAAATATGAAGGATTATGTTGGATTTGTAGCTATATACGGACAGAGAAATGTGCGTCTCTTACATAAGATGAACACAAAACCTTTATACCCGAAGCGCGAGCTTCCGGTATTCCGACTTGTTATTGTCTGTGGATGCCAATGCCAACTGAAACGCGAGGTGGAGCAGTTATTTTTTTTCTATTTCCAGTTTGCGTGCGGTAGGTCCGCACTCCATATCCCCTATGACTATTTTTCAGTTACCGGAACATATATACGTATTGGTTCAAGGATACGTGAACCGAAGCGTTCAAGAGGATCCCCTACAGCCCCCAGTCTGGGTAGCACAGAGGCGTGCAAACGCGTATCAACGGAACACATTAGGGGGGCTTCCATATGTGTGGCCGGCCCTTTAAGATCAATTCCGCCAAATCTTTAAGTTTTTGGAATAGCTCTCCCCTCCGCTTTTTCGCGAGGGAACCAGGATAGTTTTTGGTCATCCTCAATCCACTCTAGTCACTACAAGAAGTCGTATTTTTTTCAACAGTTCCCGAATTTTCTCGCTGTCAATGACGATGACCGCGTGGAAACCATCGATTGTTCCTTAGTTTCTGAACCAAAGTAATGGAACCGGTGCAAAAATAGGTCTTCGTCTAGAGGATCTGAATATTTTCGATTAACGATGCCAGTGTTTTTCATGTGACATTGATAAGATCACTGGTTATCCCTAAATGGGATATCGCGCATCAATGACACCGACTGAAATGTGTTTCATCTCCCTACAGAAGTTCTCTATAAGGATGCCTCGTCTCTCTCCTCCTAATTAGAGCGATCCACTAGTTGTCCATTTTGGGATAATGAATTCGCCCGTTTCCGTGCCTCGTCCGTGTGTGGCCAATCCGCTGCCACTTCTGCCTTATGATCACCAGGCTTCCAGATTGCTGACCAGTACGCCGATTAAGTTCATCACCGGAAATTGCAGGCAAATGTTGAGGAAGACCCAGAGATATTGAATAAAAACTTCCATGTGCTACTTCCATATATCAACATGGGAAAATGATTAGTACAGGCCCGTCTTAAAGAAAAGGGTCGTTTAAGTCCCAGGGCGAAACTTGGCTTGCTACTCTCGATGAAGCATAAAAGCTGAGAAACGCCTGCACCCATCTGCACCTCCACGTAGTGATTGCTGGAAATTCATTCTTGATGAAAAACTCAGACGAAGAGGGATGAAGGCGTGTCTCCTGTCCCTGAAAGGAACAACTTGTATTAACTCGTTCTCCAGATTGGAGATTGGGTTGGGATGACAACCT
Organism: Hermetia illucens; assembly: GCF_905115235.1. Lineage (NCBI taxonomy): Eukaryota > Metazoa > Arthropoda > Insecta > Diptera > Stratiomyidae > Hermetia > Hermetia illucens. The sequence continues at coordinate 174,526,992 of NC_051850.1, forward strand.
TACAAGGAAGACCGAGGTTCCGAAGTCACACAAGGAGCCTCGGACTGGATGGATTTTAGAACGACGAATCCGGCAACGAAAATGGATTAACGATTTGCAATATAGGGCTAATGTAACAGCGACAGATGCGCTGGATAGAAGAGCAATCCAGTAAACCATGTGGTTGGAATAGGTTTCCCAGTCAGTCAAAAAATGAAACCTGCTCTGATCGGCTTTGAAAACATAAGCGAAAGGTTATGCACACATAAACATATAAGCCTCATAACGTTCACGCCCCTGCAGGGGAGACTGCAGAGTCGGAAAAGGATACCATCTACAAGGAAGTAGAGCGGACCCTCGAAGCTCATCCCAAGTATGATATGAAAATAGGTGTACTGTCCAGATAGATGCCTGGTTAGAGAACAAGGCCGTCGTACGGAAGATCGCGGGTCAAATCTCACTGGTGGCCCCGATCCAATTGGATTGTTGCGCCAACGATTATCATTATTATTTCCGAGTTATCACAATCTCGGCAGATGCCGGATTTTACCTAATACTAGCACTAAGTGCCAAGCATTTAGGCTCGGACGATCCTACCTACTTAAAAACTAAAGGGGCACTGGTGGTGGTGGCCGGTGGTAGGTCAGTGGGAGAATCCGTCGAGTACTCCCCGCAACATCGAGCACGTATGCAGAATGGTGTACTTCTGCATGGTTTGAACCAGACTGTGCGAAAGTCCCAGGACATCAAGGGAAGCCGTGAGGGATTTAGGTACAATACCTGTAGCTGACAATATTATGGAAACTACAACCACCCGCTCGAGACGCCAAATTTCCTTGATTTCCCGAGCCAATGGCTCATAGTTCACCTTCTTCTCCACGTATTTCCGTTCAATGTTGCTATTTTGGGGGATAGCAACATCAATAATATACGCGGAGCGACCTGTCTTGTCAACTAACAGTACGTCAGGCTTGTTGTGTGCGGTATGGCGATCAGTCAGAACTTGCCGGTCCCAATACATGCTGTAAGCAGAACTATCAAGTACTGCTTGCGGCTCGTATCGGTAAACCGGACATGTCCCCGTGATCAGCCCATGCTTGTATGCAAGGTTTTGATGGATAACCTTACATACAGCATTATGCCTGGTGATGTACTGCACCGGTGCCATAACAGTACAGCCAGAAATGAGATGGTCCAACGTCTCTAACGCCGAACCACACATTCTGCACTGGTCGTTCTCCATCCGTTCTTTCATGATGAGCTTTTTATAAGCTCGGGTGGCGACCACGCCATCCTGAATGGCACACATGAACCCCTCTGTCTCAGCAAAGAGCTCCCCAGCACACAGCCATCTGTTCGACAGATGCAAATCGACAAATGGCTGCCAAAGACAATTTACGTGTTTACCGTGCATTGCCTTCGACTTCCATTCCTCGATCCGCTTTTGGTCCGACTTCACCCCACTCAGAGGATTGAAAGATCGATCCTTCAAGTTAAGTGGAGTCAGTCCACAGTCTGCCTTACAGACAGCCGCATGCAAGGGACTCGCCTACTCTTTGCTGTAAAAACAAGCGCGCAGCGAGTCGACTTGGCGATGATGTTGTGCCGCCACGTCAACCACGCCCCTACCTCCGATGTCACGAGGCAGGTTCATCCGCTCCACGGCAGACTTTGGGTGATGCATTCGGAATTTGGACATAGTTGTCCGTATCCGCCGCTGGACGTTTTCCAGGTCGGTCTTCGTCCACGGCAATATTCCGAATGCATAAGCCAGTGAAGGGATAGCGAATACATTCAACGCGCTTATTTTATTCTTCCCCGAGAGATGCGATTTCAGCACCAGCTTTACACGTCGCAGGAATTCGGACAGCAGAGCTTCCTTCAGATCACCAACTCGAGCATGGGTTCCTTGCAGAATTCCTAGGTACTTGTAGAAGTCTGTCTCGGTCATAGCTTCGATGTGGAGGTCACCAATGCTATGTCCGGCATGCGGCTCGTGATGACCTTTGCGGATGGCTTGCATTCGACATTTGTCTAATCCAAACTCCATCCGAATATCACGGCTGAACATGTCTATTATTCTCAACAGACTTCTAAGATGGTTGTCAGTACCAGCATACAGCTTGATGTCATCTAGGTACATCAAGTGTGTCAGTTCGCACTTAGCACGTAGGCCATATTTTATTGCAAAACCATGCCCTCTAGCATCATTCAGTAGCCATGAAAGGGGGTTCAGTGCCATACAAAACCAAAGAGGACTCAATGAATCCCCCTGGAAGATGCCCCTCCGTATACGGATGGGCTCTGAGGTATTAGCACCCTCAGATATACGGACTGATAAGGTGGTATGCCACCCTTCCATGACTATCGCCAAAAACTTTATTAGTTTCGGATCAATGCGATACAGATGTAGGATGTCGATTAGCCAGGTATGCGGAACGCTATCAAAAGCCTTGGCATAATCGATATAGCAACTGAAAAGGTTTCTTTGGCCTCTAGTTGCTTGTCCTACAACTACCGAGTCGATAATGAGTTGCTCTTTGCAACCCCTTGACCCAACTCGGCAGCCCTTCTACTCCTCGGACAGAATGTTGTTGGTCTCGAGGTGCGCATTGATCCTTCCACTAATAATGGACGTGATGAATTTGTAGAGGGTTGGTAAGCAAGTGATCGGTCTTGTGTCTGCGGGGTCCTGCACCGTGTCCTTCCTAGGGATAAGGTAGGTAATCCCCGCAGTGAGGAAAGGTGGAAATTCCTCCGGCCGACTCATGACCTCATTTATACTGCGTGCCAACCGACTGTGTACGCTGGTAAATTTCTTATACCAGAAATTCTGCACCCGATCCAAACCTGGGCCCCTCCAGTTCTTCGAGCTGTTTATGGCTCGTCGAACTTCCTCTTCGGTAACATCCGCGAAATTCATGCCAGGTGTATTGACATGGCGGGTGCCTTCGGCGGTGATCCACTCAGCATGCTCAGCATGCTGGGCAGGTAACCCCCAAAGTCCACCCCAATACTCTTTCGCTTCCGTCACCGAGAACTGTATTGTCTGGGCGCTCTGTTGGGATTCGTTGAGAGATCTGAAAAAGCTCCGCTGGTTCCTCGCGTATGTTGCATTCTGGACACGTCTGGAATAACTTTCGCCATACCGCCGTAACCGACTGCATATGACAGAAAGTTTCTGTTTTAGTGTGTCCAGAATTTCAACAACGGGTGTCTCACAGGGGATGGCATAGTTCCGGTAAACCCTCTGCACTTTGTTTCTCACCCGTCGGCTGGCATTGCCAGTGCTGATCTGAATCAGTCTAGCAATGTCCTGCCTTAGTGAGTCCCGCCGACGTTCCAGACGAATTTTCCATGGTGGATCTCTTTTGTCACTCAAACCAATAACACGAAAGCGTGCAATCTGATAGCCGCAACTGCACCACAATACACAAGTGATTGTAGTTGCAGCAGCGACATATCAGCACACAGTGGAGATGCAATCTCATCATTGATTTGAGATAGAATTCCCGGAGTTGCTGGAGATGCATAGAACCTGGGAATGCCTGGTCTATGCAAAGGATCCATATCCGAGAATTCTATACACGCTCTTTGGAATTCGTCCCGAACCTCAGCGGAAACCTCAGCTGGACGGTGGAGAAGAGTGCTTCGGCGAGTACTGAACCTGTTGCCTGCAGTGCGGCGTGATGTTGTTGATGCCGCCGCCTCTGCCCCCATCGACTCTCGGTCACCAGTTTCCCCGATGACTTCAAGTCGAACACGTTCCCTGATGGTGGCCGGGATTGTGTCGCTGCGAGTAATAAAGCGGTACTGGTCTGCGACTCGCTGTACAGTCACGTGCGCGCATTGCGGGAAACGCTCGACGAATCTCTGGTGCAACAAGGGGCGGTAAGATGTTGTACCCGCCCCCGCCGTTATTTCGTAGTAGGAGCGGATGATGAAGAGGTTCATTTCTTCAGTCCATTTCATCCGCTTCCTACGCGAACCTGCTGAAGTGGTCGCCACAGGTTGTGGCGAAACAGCTGCAGCAGGCGGAGCTGTGCTCCTGGTCGTCGTGGCGCCTAGACGTCGAACCGCCCCACGACTAGCGGTTTCGACGCCGTGCTGTCCATTACGAGAGCCCGACCCAGTCACCAAGTCAGACGACTCCCGCCGGTTATCCGTACAGGACCTTAAATTTCTCCTTCTTCTCATTTTTGGTGGTGCATTTTATCCGTAGCTGCCAGGTGTGTATTATTATTATTATTATTATGTCAAATTCATACTCTGAGATTTTAACTGCAGGAGGAATCTTGTATTCAGGTAATACCTCGGCTCCCTCGGAAAATCACCAATGATAACGGACTGCGAGTTATTCAGTTAGCAGAAACGGTTTTTGAAAGTATCTGGTTTACGCGGAAAGCGGTCCATTTTCAACCAAATTGGCCACGTGTTGATAGAACGCCGAAATATCTCAGCCTTGATCAATATACCGGGGGGCCAATATAGACTCGGATCACCTCGTTGACACGGTGCGCCCGGCTTAATTACAAAACCACCTAGAATTCCTTCTAACAATCAGATGAGAGTGAATACTGCAGTCATCCATAACATCGTCCTCCGTAACATCTATAAGGAGGAAAATGGACGTTGTAATGACCGCAGCTAACAGAGGCCCTGGAGATGAAGCATCGAACCACCTAAAGAACGTTATTATTGTAATGACCACAAACATACTTGACCAGAGTCGCAAACAGAAGATGGAACGGCTGGTCCGACGATGAAGCATGGAACGAAATAATACTGCATACTGATTAATGTTTCATTCTGTAGGCACCGGCAAACACGAACTCCGTTGTGTGGAGAAGCGACTTCACAGATGGAAAAAAGAAGTCAGGGAAGGTGTGGAACAGTGACTCAATAAAAGAAGTTGAGTGACGGTTTCGTCCAGGGCAGAGGCAACTCATCAAACGCTGCCTCACCTTTGCCCAGGAAGCAGCGTGACCGAAATTGGCGACTAGTGGTAATCGCTCCATTTATATATGATCACAAACACGAATTATATCGAAATGAAATCCGTCCTATGTCCAGACCTAAACAAAGCCGAAGTGATTTTTTGTTGAGAATGCTGGGAGTTCTGAGTCCGCATCCATTTGATGACGAACTGGACCACTTTGGAAGCAACTTACTTCCACTCTTGTGGTCCACGGACCCCTCTTTTTGAGTTAAAAACTCAAGTTTTTAAGAAAAGTTAAATGACGGTTTCGTCGGGAGAGGAAGCAATTTGCTTCCCAAGTGACCGAGTTCGTCATCAAGTGGTTGCGCACCCAGGACTCCTTGCATCCTCAACAAAAAAGCGAATCAATGCCTACCGACTAGCAACGGGGAATTACCTATCCCATACATAAATAGGGCAATATCACGCAATGCAGCAATTATAGAGGAATCACGTTACTGAGTACCATCTATAAGATGGTATAACCTATCCTACTATGCTGGATAGCCACATACGTCCCCACCATCAGCGGCCCATACCAACGACCCCTTCACTTCAGGCAAATCAGGAACAGATCAAATATTCTCTCTGCGGCAAATGATAGAAAAATGTTTGCAATATGGCCATCAGATCTTTTTATCGCCTATGATAGCCTAGCCAAGATACAACTATATGAGTAGACGTCCATGAAAGAATTCAGTATCCCGAGGAAATTGATAAGATTGACCCTGACCTTGACCAACGTGCGAGGCCAGATAAAAGAAGCCGGATCATTCTCAACACCATTCAACATCAACACCGGTCTAAGACAAGGGGATGCCCAGTCATGCGTCCTCTTTAACCTGCTTCTGAAAGAAGTAATTAGTGATGCAGACGTGAATATGAGAGGCACCATCCTCTTCAACTCCACCCAATTACTGGCCTATGCTGATAATATTGACATTATGGAAAAAACAACCCGAGATGTACACTCTACCTTCATTCAAATCGAGCAGGCAGTGCAAAATCTTGGCCTGCACATCCGCCACGCAGTGCCGACAGGGCCTATTTCAACTTACAAAAAGTGTTTCGATCTTACTGTATAAGGCAACGATTTTGCCGGTCCTGAAGTATTCCTCCGAGATTCGGTTTCTTAGCATGAAAAATTGCCGATTTTTGGCAGCGTTTGAGAGAAGATGAAATTTATGAGTGATACCTGGAGCACCTGGTTGTGGCTCTACAGGTTGCGCGAGGAGCGGGTCACTTAATCCGTATGGGTAAAGACGATCCAGTGCGGAAAGTGTATAGGGGCAATATCTATAGTAGGAAAAGAAGATGTGGTAGACGCTGCTTTAGATGAAGTGATGGCATTAGCCAGGACGCCAGACAGCTTTTAGAGATTTCGAGTTGGTGGACCTCGGCGGAAAACCGGGCTATCCGGAGTTCCTTACTATGAGAGGTCTAAACCAGGTACCGGTTGTTGCGTCATTGATAATGACGAGTCTCAATTTGAAGTTGGTGTTGAAATCGCCGCGTTTCCAGATTAGGACCCTAGCGGCCATCGCTTTGAAATTTAAAAATCCTCTCAGATTTTACCTCGGTGCAGCATGCTTCGCATCATCTTATGTTACTCTAATAATAGTTATAGTTTCTACAGCATGACTCTACTATTTCGAGCACTTCACACATATACTCTCTGTGCTCATTGCTGCAAGCTATCTGGAAATCGGTGAACAATGTGCCCTTTGTCGGAGCCTAAGCGATCCTCTCTTTCTTCCTTACTGTGGGAAAAAGCTGTGATGGCCAGGATTTCCGTGTAAGTACACAGGACCTTTGAAAAACTTGGGACATCCTCCAATTCTCTCTTTACTGTATATGACTCTGAATTCCTTGCTATCTGGGACCGATCCTGCTTCCCAAGTCATCACAATAATCAATTTCCTTTAGTCACGGCGCAGACTACAGACGGTCTTCAGAGCCTTCATTCTCTTGCATACATTGATTGGCGTCCATGATTCCACAGTCAGCTAAATCTTGCGATGCCCATTCGGGGCGCGGCCGACCGATTTCGGAATGACGCTGTGGCAGGACTTTAATAATAATTGATGAGTTCCATGCTTCCAAGTAAGAAGAGTTTCTAGGATTTGTATCCAATTCACCTTTGAGAGACATCGTGATTAGGTCAATCGACCAGAAACCCGTCGAGATTAAAGGAAAAATTCACTTCGCTTTTCACCGTGGTCTGAATTCTAGTTAAGATCAAGGTTCATTGGTCATCTTACTGCGGATTTAGTTCACCAGAGATAAAGTGCTCTACAATTTTTATTTTTTCAATAATTTTTATTAGGAATAATACTCATGGCAGTAGCTTTCATGTACCAAAAGGATGCAATCCATTGCGATGAAAGAAAATACAGAATTTCTGTAGCACATGGGTGGATCAACAAAATGCGTCACCATTTTCTAACAGATGCTACTTCAGATAAATTTCACTATTTACGTAAGACTAGATACTAAAGAAAGTCTTGCAGAATGCATCCTCCCCCCTTATATCCTCCACTCCTTTGTATTGTTCCTATTGTCTAACTTGGAAAACTTTAAATCGCCCACGAAAAAATTACCCCAAAAACTCCCCATCTTCGTGCCCACAATCATCCCCGTCGTGCACATTGCATTCCGTAATTTGTGGTAGTCAAGTGTATTTTAATTAAATCGGATAAGAGCGGATTTACGTGATTTATGTTGCCATGTAACAACTTTCCACCAATTAATTGTTTTCCCTCGAATTTACTGTTCCGCTCGAATTGCCGATTATGTCGTCGAAGTGTTGTAAAAGTGAGTGAGTGGCCTGTTGATTGTAAGGCAATATCGGGGGTTGATTTATGCTCTCGCAGATATGCCTCGAAGCCCTCCAAAAAAACCCCAAAAAGCCAAATAAAATTAACTACAACTACTTTATTTATGGTTGTTTGAAAAGAAGCCATTCAGGAAGAGGATCGAGTGCTAGCGTGGTTCAAAGCGCCATTGGGAGCGTGCAAACGATTCCAACTTTCCCAACTTCCATATAATAAAGCCCTCCAACTATTTGCGTACTTTGTGAAGTTTCTTCGAGCAGAAGATGATGATAGGGAGAATGCTTTGATGCATTGAAATTTCGGAAAAGCAAAGCTTATGGAGGGAAATTCTACACCGAAACTTCAGCTTTGTACTGTTGTGTATGGTTGGGGTTTCTCCGGAATTTGTTGAGCACAACTCCTTGATCAATTCAGGAGGATCATTTTTCTGCATTTGGTGTTTGTGATGCTTCCAGCTGAATATCCAATCTATTAGTTTCGTATTGACTAATCGCTTTCCCTTAATTGCAGTTTGGAAGTTGCGAAGATTATAAAAGCCTTTGTGAACGCGATAGGTTTCTCTGCTGCTATTAAAAATTTCCCAGAAGAACCAATTTTGTCGTGTTTGATGTCAAAGTAGATACTAAGGAACTAGGGCAGGGGCCGAAAAATAAACGAGTCTAATTTAAACCAGGCAGTCTGTCATTGAAACCACCCTTGCCTCCCCAATAAACTCTAAGATATGAAAACTCGACAAGCGTTGAATTCACTTCTGGACACACCACTCATAGTCAATGGAAACATCGACCCGATAACTGCTTGGAGCTAATTACAGGAGAGCATAATTACACATTTAATTGCCGTCATACTCAATCTGGGCCACATTCTTCAACGGAACCTCGGCTGTTATTTCCCAATATAACTCCTGCGGCATTCTATGCTCTGTCGTGGTTTGTCCCGGAAGTCTTCTAGTCACAGCGTGTCGCTGTCTTTTCAGGACGTGCCTTTGGTATTGTTACTTCATGAGGCTATGCATCCTGCCGTTACCTTCCTTTAATGTCATCATGTATGACAAATTTATATCAATGAATTCGTTCAGATCCGTCGGAAGTGAGTGTTCGATGGAAGTTCTAGGACATGAAATTGAGGGTGAAATGGCCGTGGGGGTTGATGATGATGTCGGCTTGAGACAGGGAGGTAAGTGGGAACGTTAGGGCGAAACTGATTTAATTTTATGGCCCTGCAATTATCATTCCTTAGAATTCAGGTTGTGTGTTTGTTATAGCATGGTAATGTGTAAAGACCATCATTCAAGATACTGTTTGGAACGCTACCGAAAATAAGATATCGATTAGTCAACACGAATGGATACTAATTTAGTTCCAGATCATTTATTCTGTCTCTTGTATACTGACTACGTATATTTGGTATATGTCAATGGCCACTGTTGAGGAACATACATTTCAAGAATGCTCTAATCACATCCCTCTAAACATAAAGTAAGATTGAAGCAATTTCCCATGAAAAATATATGTTTGACTTTGTGTTCCTGAGGCATCGGCGAAAACGGTTAGGGGTGCATCTTGTTGAGGAAAGCGTGGCATCGGCCAACTGCTGCTTGGTTGTCTCAAATGACTGAATAGCCGCTGTGGAACACTCCATCAGTCGGGTGTCTTTGGTTTTGGGTCCGGACAGATAGTTGTTAAGGAACGATTGATGGTGGGCCGCCTTGGGCAGGAAATGACTATAGAAGTTTAGCATGCCCAAGAACCTTCTCAGATCCTTAACAGTTTTTTCGTGTCCGATTGGATACCATCAGGGATTATATTGCGGTCGCGAAAACTCACCTACTGTTAGAGAAGTTTGCACTTCTCAACGTTGAGAACAACACCTGCCTCGAAGGGGAAGTTTGAAACTGCACTCAAAGTGCGCTATATGCTCAGATTCTCAAGAGGAGGTGACCAGAACATTATCCATGCAAATGAAACAGAAGTTAGATTCCGTAGAATAGAGTCGATGAATCTCTAAACAATTTGCGTCGCATTGTACAGTCCAAAAGCCATCCGGGTGAACTCGAAGAGTCCAAATTGTGTGTGTACTGCCATTTTCGGAATGTTTTCAGGAGCTACAGTGATTGGTAAGCCTTGGCTAGATCCAAGGTAGAAAAATACGGCTACCAGCGAGAAAATGCGCAAAGTCATGGATATCGGCCCGGAATAGTCTAAGCATTTTGGCATCTATAGTCGCCACAAGGTCTCTATTCGCCGTTTGGTTTAGGGACCATAGAAGTGGCAAAGATCCTGCTTGAGGTGCTCTTCAAACTCTTTCCGCGCAACAGCGAGCTTCTGTGGTGATATTAGACGAGGGAGAAAATAGGTGAGCCGCTGTAGTGCTGAACTTACGGTAGTTATTTTGCGGTGTTTTTGAAGAAGTGATCGAGCAGGCGGCGCGAGATCTTGGGCTGCACATCAATGAAGGCAAGACAAAATATATGGTGGCAACGTCAGCACCGAAGACGAATCAACCAACAACATCAAACCGCACTGGTCAAACATAAGCACGAAGAAGAATAAGGATAGGAGAATACAACTTTGAGACCGTTGACAATTTCTCCTATCTAGGGTCGAAAATCACAACCGATAACAACTACGATGATGAAATCCGCGCACGGTTGTTGTCAGCCTCTGTTGGCTGACAACAACCTATTTCACCTTACAAAGACTGTTCCGCTCGAAACGTCTCACCATAGGGTCAAAGCTCTTACTGTACAGGACTATGATCTTGCCAGTTCTCATGTATTCCTCGGAAACTTGGGTTCTTAGTAAGAAAAATTGCGAACTCTTGGCCGCGTTCGAGAGAAAAATCCTCCGAAGAATTTTTGGCCCCCTACATGAGGATGGACGATTCCGTAGCCTACACAATGACGAAATCTATGAGCGATGCCATGACCGTCCGGTTGTGGATAAAATCCGGCTCAATAGGTTACGGTGGGCGGGTCACTTAATCCGTATGGATGAGGATGATCCCACCCGGAAAGTCTATGGTAGAAAAGGAAGACGAGGCAGACCCTGCCTAAGATGGAGCGATGGTGTGGGCCAGGACGCCAGACAGCTTTTAGGGATATCGAATTGGTGGGCCTCGGCGCAAAACCGGGATGTCTGGAGTTCCTTATTAAGGCAGGCCTAGACCGGATACCGGTTGTTGCGCCGTTGATGATGATGATGATCGGACGCCTGGGTCGGCAACATCTTTTAAAATAATAGATAGAGTGTCGGATGGGCAGGTTGAGATCGTCCTTAATGCCATCAGGCTGGTTATGGGATCAATGAGGGACCTGCGTTGCAGATCCACTAACAAACCATAGTGGCATAGGAGATCTGCCCCCAAACTGAGAGTGCTAATGTCCGCTATAATGAAAAGCCACGAATACGTGCGTCGAAGTCCTAAGCTCGGGTCTACTTGCCTGCACTCGTAAGTAAGGATCGAAGATGAATTTGCTTCCACCAATTACAAAGCCTGAGGCGGTAATCGATTGGGCTTGGATACAGGGAAAACCAGAACCTCAGCGCCTGTGTCAATAAAATAGTTGTGCCAGCTCAGAGGGTTGCAAACGGAAAGGCGACATGGTATTGGTTATCCCGCCAGGGCTATCTACAAGTTTAGCTTTTCTTGCAAAGGCGCAAGAGCTAGTACTAGTTTGTGTGTGTTTTTTTTGCAAAGGCGCAAAAGCTAGTAATTTTGTGGCTCTTTCCGCGAACGTGCGGTGTTACCCGCATAGTCCGGTATCTGTCGAGGGTCCTGATGACCTACTACCCGAGTGCCTATTTCGAGGAGCGGACCTCGACTTGTTTCGTGAGCTTTGTCCCGGATAGAGAGCTGCAACGTGTCGGCTAATTTTGCCAGGGTGGTTGTCAATGCGGCCATTGAATGTTCTAGTTTCGCAGTTTTATCCGGCGCGTCGCTCGATACCTCACTAACCATGGGCCACGAGAACACCTCATGGATTTAGTTGACGGTTACCCCCAGTTTGTCTAGCGACCCAGAGTCCGCGTACACCAAAATGGCACGAGTGCTATCTGGAAGCCGCTGCAACCTCAAATATTGGAGCAGAACCAGATCCATCGTGGTCCAGCTTGGTTTTCTCACTCACTGACATATGCCATATTAGGTACTCCTTTAATATTATATTTCATAGAAGCTCTGCTGCAGCACGTCAGAGACTAGCCAAATAGAATCCTCGTTTAGCGCATGGTTGAAACGTGTGGCTTCAGATGTGATAAAGGCCAGCGGAAATTGCGCCTGGAGCTGGCGAAACCACACCTCTGGGCACTTGCGCCATAAGGGGGGGACACGCACGGCCACGGAGGCCAGGGGTTGTGGGGCCCTGTTGCGCCCTTTTGTTCAGTGGCCATCGCTAGAGTGGAGTGAAGTGAAGCATTCACTAAAACAACCGTCGAAGCGAAACTAAAAGAACCGAACTGAAAACTGCGACCGCGGAGCACTGCAACGGAGCACACTACCAGAAACTTTTCGGGAGCTCTTGCGGCGAATGTCCACTTCTCATTGTAGTATTTTACTATTAATGAGTAATTACTTAATTTTACACCAACAGCGACGGTCTGTCACTGGCTTGGTTGGGGTGAGGATGACGATAGCGGTATTACCAGGCTTGATGGCCTTGGGGTTCTCCTCCTTGGTTTTGCCGGAACGACGATCGAACTTCTCCTTGATTTGCTAATCTCCTTTATCCGGGCGGTGTGACAATCCAACACTGGGATGTAGGCGTTCGAGCGCTAGTGAAAGTTGATACACTTCCGCGTGCTCTTTTGGGGTCATCACTGTATTGATCACTGAAGCTGCCGCCTAAACCAGTCCAAGGAAAATTGAAACCGAAATAAGTCACATGGAGAAGGTTTATGTTAGTTTCATTAGGTATGGATGTTTTTAATTTTTGTATAAGTTTGTTAAAACGACTCGATTTAGGTGTTTCGCTCCTGATTTGACTTCAAGATTTCTTTGTCGAGAAGTTACACAAAATACTGAAACTCTAGTGATCACTACTACTTTAAATCTAAAGAAATCAAATACTGCGCAACTTTTTATTGGCTCGCTCAGAACACAACAAACAAATCGGGCAACCGGAAACTGGACGCTTCAGGTATGAAAGGTTTTGTGTATTTCTTTTATAAAGACATTTAAGTGTGAATTTGTCCCGTTAGTACGTAACACATAATATACGCATATATTTTGTGAGGATATTCATTTTCGGGTGATATTGACATTCAAAATCTTGATTTTTAAAAGAAGTGACAACTTTGACGTATTATAACTTTGTTTGTAATTGTGCGATTTCCACCAAACTTGGTAGGTTTAAGCCCTATATTATAGCCTATATTGCTGTGTGGTACTAGGATGAGCTTAAGGGAGGTTCTGCAGCTAGTTACTGAAAATTATAATGATATACTATTATTAACTTTATTTGAAGGAATATCGGTATGGAAGGTATTTGGGAGCCTAGACACCATATAGCCTCTTGATTTTCCAAATTTTTCGGTTGGGTAGTCTCTGAAATTGGCCCCGTTAAATAAATGATCACTTTCGACCCGCCAAACTCCTCGTCTTTTCAACAGATGTCAAAACTAAGACCAGCTTCGGAAAGTACTAACCGAGACCTTTCATTGACATCCCACATGGACTATATTTGGCGAAAAAAGTTTCCACCCCCCTTTTGCATATGTGGGGACCTCCCTTAAGGTCCCCATACAAGGATGTTTGCGTGAGCGTTCACAGTTCCCACCTTGCCACAAATTTGATGTTAATTGCTACTGCATTCTCCGAGAAAAATGCAAGTGACGGACAGATAGGCAGACAAACAGAGGGAGGGAGTCGGGGGTGGTTTTATTGGGTAAAAATCACACACACTGGTGTGTCCAGATCAGTGTCTTTTGAAGATTTCCACCTTCTCAAAAAGAAAAGGACACACATGCAGACAGTAAACCGATTTTAATAAGACTTTGTTTTACAGAAAACTTTAAAAAGGTTAAAACTCGGTGATTGCCGGTTATTAAAAGGGTAGACTCGTGGTCAGATCCAGTGGCGCAGCCTTACCGCTAGGCTCAACGAGCTTTTCCTCGCCGGACCGAGCGCTTTGAGTGTGCGCCGCTCCAGTATCTCGCTGTAGGTAAATTTATGCAGCGGCATATTTTCTTAAAGCAGCGTTCTATCCGGGAGTATAACTCTAACATCTCATAGGAAAGTACCCTCTAGGGTTTTTGAGTTCGTGTTTGAATAACCTCTAAAAATGGGACTGAAGTTCTTTGGATTTGTATTTTTCTAAAACTATTAATATTCTTAAACGTGAGGCCATGGGTAATATAAGTCGCGGCTGGTCCCAGGCAACCCCGATGACCATGTTGACCGTCATTCTCGGAGCCGTACATTGCCAATCAAACATAATTGACTCCATTCGACCACCAAATATAGTATCTACTGTAGACAAACTAACTAACCCCCCAACAATGTCTGAAGTCAAATAAACGATTATGGCTTCGATGTCAATCAAGCCTGACATTCGCACTTAGTGGCAATTTCAAGCATTCAAGATAGTGAAGACACCCAGGCATCATTGGGTGAAGGGCTTCGGTTTCAAGGAATTGAAGGGGTACCAAGTTTCTAACACCATCCTTGCACCCTCTCGGTGAATGCTAGCAACAGGACCTTCATCAAGTTTCAGGCACTCCTCAGTGTTTTCAGCAGTTTTTCTCCCCGCTAGTGATGGTAAAAACATGTGTGTCGTTGTAGTTGTCGTTTTCGCCAAACTGTGTTTAAGGCCGGTATTTTGATCCCGTCTTTCAAGCCGGCGTCTCCATTGGAGTCCTCTGCATTATAGTACATATTTCTTGCTCCGCCATTGCCCGATGATTGCGCAATTCTTACCTGCGTAAATAAAGCGAAGCAACTTTAAGAACCAGGTCAACAGAACGGGTAGAGCAAATTTTTAATTAAATAATAAATAGGTCTTCATTGTACGGTATAAGTTAAAAATTCAGATAAAACCTTATTAGATATATGCAAATAGGAACATGGAGAAGGACAAAATGACGTATTATATGAAGCATCGACTAGACGGTATTATGATAACTACCATCGGAAGGAAGGATTCATTCGTATATGGAAAGTGTCCTCTTAAGGCGGGAATATGCTCCAAAGTGCAGTCAACCACGATGTGTCAAAAGGAAAAAGTAAAGTAACAACATTCATAGCCAAATTATAGCAATAAATTTTCTTTGACTCCTAGGTACAATTACGTCCTAGGGGGTCAAACGCAACAACCGAGCTTAATGCACATAAGACAGAAAGTCTCCTAAACATACGAATTCTGGGGCTACCCCGGTTCCCATGGTACCAGTACAGCCCCGGTAAGGTTTCGTGATTTCTTTTAATGAGTTCGCGTACAGACTCGGGATTGATCGCCCTAATTAGACCTTTAGCTTATTCACCTACTGCAATACAGCCTGGAAACCATAGTGCATTTAGCGTTTCCCGGTGCCACTACATGGAGGTTCTCCTCGAGCACTTGGTTTTGATTTGGCCGACAGGGTTGCTGCCCCGTCTTCGCCACCGCCACCCCAGAGCAACAAGTACTAGGAACAAGAGCTTTCTAATATATGGTTGTCATTTATCCCTTGGTATAAAACGTCAACCACACCTACGTGTCATCGCTCGCGGTTACCTGAAATGCGTTTCAGCTCTCCCCATGACTTTCCGGGTTTCCCGTACTCCTCCTCTACTGTTCTGCATCCAATGCCGTTGGGGCGACAAACTCGTTAGTGATCTTGGGAGAGTGGCAGGTGTTCACGAGATTTTGGGGCCTTCGAGTCATAGGAGTAGTAACTTTCCATGTGCTATTCCCACTACGCTTCCTAGATACATAAACTGCTCAACGCTTTCGATGCTCTGCCCATTAATACCGATGGAGAGATTACGATGACCCATCTGACTGAGAAGCTTGATTCTGTTGGAGTTCGTTTTCAATTCAACTCGATTTGCCTCTCTTTCCAAATCCATTTGGTCAAGGTCCTTGATCCGGTGAGATAATAATATCGGTGACCTGATCCGGTGATCCTGGCGGCTTTTGACTTCAAATTCCGTTGACATTTTACTTCGATGCAGCACATTTTACGCCATTATATCTAGCTGTGATACTAGCAATCAAACTGGTCCAGCCTTCCTGGCATTCTTCAGGAGCCCATTACACATTCGCAAATTGTAAAGAAGTGGAGATAACAGCGAATATTTGGCGTCTAAATAGACCTCTAGACGAAAGGAATACTTTTCAAAGTTGTCACGAAGGAAGAGAGTACCTGAAAATATACCTTAAAATGTAACGGCTGAACTTTGCCGACGAAGACACGAACGAGTGGCTCAGGCAGTACTGCTCCTCCCTCAACGATGTGTGGGAGGGTGCCCGACTAACCTTGAAGAGGGTCTCTGATCAAAAGGTGCCTTCGCTGTCTTGCAGAAGAAGAGCGAAATGGTGTTGGGGTTCTGGAACAACTTGGTGTACAGAACAATCTTAACACTTCCACCTGGTTGCTGCTAGGCAGCAAAGCAGGAGGGAGGGCCGATAGGCCGGGAACTTTTCTCACTATCGGCGTTCCCGAACCCGATGTTAAGAAGGTTCGAGAAAAATCGGGCTGCCGGCTCTACTATCGGCTGGGGACCGTCACGTTATAAGTGTCGGCTCCTAAAACCATTGAAGGGGACATGCAGCCGCCGGCATCTACATCTGAAACGTAGATGAGGTGCCACATTTCCCAAGTAAATTTGCGACATTGTAAAGCCGCGACTGCACTTATCAGTCGTCGGATCAATAGCTGCAAGACATTTATATACCTCATACAAGAACCGTGGGTTGTTGGTGGGGCAGTCAGGGGCCTAAACGTCCAACATGCTGACCTATTGTATGCCAATGGAAGCGATCGACCCCGCACCTGCATGTTAGTCTCCAAAGACTTCAAGGGCAACCTGGTCAACGACCTATGTGATGATGACACTACATCGGCTAAGCTAACCATAAAAAGTCAACAGGGAGATAAAGAGATACTATGGTGCTCTGCATATTTCCTCTACGACGCAGAAGACGTTCCCAGTGGAACATTCATCAGAGCTATCCAATATGCCAAAAGTAGAGGCATGGGGGTAAAACACCATGGTGGAACTTGGATTTGGCAAAACAGAGGTGAACGACAAGGATGCTCCTTAATCGTGCTCTGAAAGGTGAATCAAGCACTAGCTGGAATCGCTATAAAGAGGCACAGAAGGCTCTAAAGAAGAGCATAAGATCGGCTAAACGATCATCTCAGAGACGCTTTTGCGAAGAGACTAACTCTCTTGAGGTAACCTCCAAGCTGAAGCGGATTCTGTCAAAGAACGTAGCCAGAAACTGGGTTATTTACGTTTACAGAATGAGAAGTACACAGAAAGCGATGAAGAAACGGCCAATCATTTGCTTGAAGTACACTTCCCAGGCAACAGGTGCATACAGCCCTAAACCGAGAGACTTGAATCTGGCATGCAAAGTAGTATCACTGGAGCGAGTGAAATGGGCATTTAACTCGTTCCATAGATACAAGTCTGCAGGTCCGGATGGCATCATCCCTGCGCTAGTAATAGAAGGAATGGATGCCCTGAGTCTACATATTCGGAATATATATCGTGCATGCCTACCACACGCTTATATTCCAATTAAATAGCGGGATGTGAAGGTGTTGTTCATTCGCACACCAGGAAAACCACAGACGCGAAAAGCTTTCGACCGATCAGCCTAACGTCCTTTTTGCTAAAAGGACTAGAAAGATTAGTAGATCGGTTCATAAGGGATACACACATTCCTAAGTGGCCACTTCACCATAGACAACACGCCTACCAGAAAGGCAAATCCATGGAGACAGCACTCCATGAACTTACGGCAAAAATTGAAAAGGCGATGTCCGAAAAAGAATACGCCTTAGGCGCATTCATGGACATCGAAGGTGCCTTCAATCATGCCTCATTCGCTGTAATTTGTGATGCGGCAAGACAGCATGGAATCGAACCGCTGCTAATCAGTTGGATCCTTTACATGATAGAGTGGAGAAAAATCGACATATCGGTCGGGCAGAAGTCAATTGAAGCAGGATGTCTCGGGGGCTGCCCGCAGGGAGGGGTTCTCTCTCCACTGTTACGGCTCTTGGTAATAGATACACTGCTGTGGCTCCTGGAGGACAAAAAAGTCTTCGCGCAAGCATTTGCGGACGACCTAGCCGTAATAATTACCGGCAAGTTTGCGGACACAGTATGTGACCGCTTGAATGCAACTCTGCATGTAATCCACAGCTGGTGCCTCCGCAATGGACTCACGGTGAACGCTAGTAAGACTGTACTAGTTATGTTCACTAAGAACGTCAGGTGGGGCAGCTTTACGCTATCCACCTTAGCAGGGGCGGAAATCCAGCTGGCACAAACAGTCAAGTACTTAAGAGTACATTTCGACTCCAAGTTCACGTGGAAGCATCATATCCAGGAACAATACCAGAAATCCTGCAGATTGCTCTGGTGCTGTAGGAATGCGATAGGTAAGACCAGGGGACTTTCACCTGAACGGATATACTGGATGTATACATCCATAATAATCGTCTGGTGGTCAAGACTGAACTTCGCTAACA
The DNA here is from genome assembly GCF_905115235.1 of Hermetia illucens. Lineage (NCBI taxonomy): Eukaryota > Metazoa > Arthropoda > Insecta > Diptera > Stratiomyidae > Hermetia > Hermetia illucens. The sequence continues at coordinate 174,545,468 of NC_051850.1, forward strand.
GCAGGAAGCTGCTAACACAGATTCAAAGACTTGGCTGCCTAAGTATTATTAGAGCAATGAGTACTACGCCGACTGCGGCACTTGAAGCTATCCTAAATTTACCCCCATTCACTTGGAGGTGAAACTGAACGCGGCCAACGACGCATATAGGCTCGAAACTATTGGGGCTTGGAAAGGCGTCCAATCAAACGGTCATGCGTCCATCTGGAAATTCCTTGAAAAACATCCGGTAGCCCTGATGCCAACCGATCATATGGTTTCCAGATTCGTCTTTGAGAAGACATACGCTAGTGTAATCACCGAAAGAGGAGAATGGTCGACAAGTAGCCATGAGTCTTTTCAGATTACAGACCTAATAATCTTCACCGAGGGTCAGTCATGGAGGATGGATCGGGCGCAGGAGTGTTCTCGGAGAATCCGATTATAGAACTGGCCCGACCCCTCGGAAAGATGACGACCATATTTCAGGCGGAGATATATGCCATTTCATTGGCAGCAGAAGAATATCTGCGACAAAAATGGAGGGGTCGCACCATTCGAATCTGTTCCGACAGTCGGGCGGCATTATCAGCACTAAATGGCAACAACATATCAAGCCAGTTTGTGTGGAGTTGTCATCAGGTGCTGCTGAAACTTGGTCGACTGAACGAAACATTCCTGATGTGGGTGCCGGGGCACTCCAACATCGCCGGTAATGAGGAGGCTGACAGACTGGCTCGCCGAGGGTCTGAATCCACAATGGTGGGGCCAGAACCAGCTCTTGGAATCCGACCATCTATTGTCAAGCCTACTCTGAAGGGTGAAATTGCAAGGATTCTCTTGCCGGCAAGCGAAAATCCTTGTGAAGGAGCCTAGGGCCACTAAAGCGGCATTTTTGTTGTCCCTCAAGAAGTGGGACATGAAAACCCTAGTAGAGCTTTTGACGAGACACTGCCCCTTAAACTACCATATGGAAAAGATTGGGGTGGTGGTTTCGGCTATGTGCAGCCAATGTAAGGAGGAGGAGGAGACGGCCCTGCATTTTTTTATGCAGCTCCCCAGCATCCTCAGATCTCAGGCGAAGACACTTTAGCAAGATTTTCTTCAATGAAGAATCTGCACACTCTCTGCCTATGGAGAATGTTCTAAGTTTCGCTAAAGCCTGCGAACACCGTAAGCGGGAAGCCATTGAATAGGCAACTTACGGGGAAAGTACAATGGGCCTAACAGTGGCCTGAGTGCTCGGAGTTGCGGCTCCCCCCAGTTAACTAAACTAACTAACCGGAAAATATTGCGGCAAATGAAGTTGCTGCTAGTGCTACCAACCTGGCCTCCAAAGTCATGATCCTTATCTTCCATCTTTCTTTAATTATGCTCCCTTGGAAACTTTAGGTATTTCGGATGAAACCCATACTCGTTTCTTTGCTCAAGACGAGGATAGATACCCTTCCGTTTAAATTGTCAAATGTTTCAGTGGATCATCAAGACAGGATAATTTTTTAGACAAGCCTATACGTTTCCGAGCTGAGATTCTCGTTTCATTATATTTGCCGGAGAGATTCCAGTGTAAACATCATTAAAAGTAATAAATAGCATAAAGTCCTATCCAAAACTTGGTTTGCTATCATTATCCTTTGCACACACATTTCTCATAGTTTATGACACCATTAGAAGTATTGATCACTTCTGACAAAACAACAAGGACCACCACCTCCCCAGGACTCCATAACAACCGAGAAGACATACAGCTTTCCATTTGTCTAAAGGAAAGCAAAGAAAACCAACTTCAAGTCTCTGTAGACGAAAATTTCGATAAACTGAAACTCCTTCATGAATTCACGCTCGAGTTGCGATAATTATCAAAGCCACTATATTTGTAGTAAAACTCTTTGTGCAACTTTAGTACATACAGGCGTAAGGATATGTTGCCACTCGTGTTGAGCCGGTTTCATGTGAACGGATTCTGTCGCTATAGGGACGATTTTGAGTGGTATCTCCAGCCAGAGTATCGATACTTCGGGCTAGAAAGGGTTTTCATGGGTCTCTAAGATTACTTCCTGGAAAAAAGGGCAAGGAAGCTTGTTAACAACATTGCGTAGGCGAAATATGGGCTCAGGATATTTTCTACTAAGGCTTCTGCCAAGCATCGTTTAATCACTGCTGGAACTTGTGAATTTGGCCGATATTTCTGGATTCAACCACAGCAGTCGACCCAGTCCTTCCTAGGAGTACATAATATAAAACAATGCAAGAACACTCCTGAAAAGTGGAATCCAGAATGATTACGACGCTCGGGCAAATATCCACAGTGGCTGTAGGACTATTGCACGGAGGGATGGAGCACTTCCTGGCCAGGAGCGATGGAGATGAGACGCAGATAGCGTAAGTGCTACTTGGCTACAACAATGGTACCCATGGTGTTACTTTTGTAGTTTCAACGGATACTTGCCAGGACTTGGTACAAAGTTTTCGGAATAAATAAAAGCCAAACCGAAACCATATTGTTACAGTGTCGGTTTAGCTTGTGTTTTCCGGGGGGTGTTTTTAGCATTCATGGCTTCTGCCGGCGGCACTGTTGTAAATTCTACCAAATGCTATTTCCAAGGTGTAGACTGATTCGTTGCCATTCTCCGTGTTTGTCCTGCCTCCACGCAAATGTACGCTTCAATTGGATTGTGCATACGAATTATTTTACATGAGAAGTAGTCGTTACTTTGTGGAGAACTTGTGCAAATGGCATAATATCCTTGCAGGGTTATGAGTGAAATTTTTAATTTAGTTTTAAGCCACACTCGACTATTTGCTGTTGGCCGGGATTTTCTGTAAAAGCATTTAGTTTCAGCAAAATATTATAATTACTTTTGTTGAGCGAGGGAAGTTGATTGGTGCAGACGGAAGAGACCGAGCTTTTGTATTATTTCCGTTTAGGAGGTATTTAATTTTGGAAAAATCGGGAGTGGAGACCATTTCCTTAATTCCCTAAAGAGTAGAGGAAGGACTAATGTGATATAATTACTGTGGAAACTGAAGATTAGTAAACAATTAATTCTGATTCAGCTGAACTTGTCACCTAATCTTATACAAAAAGGCCTAAAAAGGGGGGAAGGGAAAGATATTCCCCCCAGGCCTGGAGTTTCTTCGCGGGCGACGGAATACAGAGGGGTCCCTACTCACCCCAGAGTGGAATTTTTTCACCACGACCCTCTTCATTTGTCAATACCGTGCGAAAGCAGCTAAAAAAAGTGTTAAATGGTTGGTTCGATGTAGAAGGTCCTGAGATAAGGGGCATATTGTCAAGAAGTGCCACAGAACCGCAAATCCTGACGATTTGAAGATTGCCTCAGATGTCATATACTCGGAATAAGATATGTGTTAACAGGGATAAAAAAAAAATAAAATTATGTTGATCCCAGCTTTTGTGTCCTTCCGGATTTGCATTTGCCAGAAGTGAGGCGAGTGCCAGGCTGGTTAGCGATGACTATGGCATTACCGATTAAAATGTTTGGTTAAATCAGGTACTGGCTGAGAAAGTTTCTTGCGAAACGAAATTCTAGTCAATGGCAATATGATGTACATTCTCCAGGGGAAAGAATAGAAAACGTCCAATCTTCTCTCGAGCCATCATCGTGCCTAAGGATTGTCAAAAGGACGGTAGGTTAGATTTGTCAAGAAATGAAAAACCCGGAAAGAAACCTAAAGAAATTTGAAATAAATTCGGTAGTAAAGTAAGGTATGCTTTAACGGACTCATCTCAGGTGTCATCATAAGTAAGTTATGGGTCTTTAAAGAGTTGTGACAAGCCCACTCAGAAGCCAGATGTTACCGCGGATCACATGAAAATCATTCAGGGCTCCTCAGAACCGAAAAGGTCAAAAGTTCATATGAAGGAAAGTGCCTTGAGAGTCAGTTGCAGTACCCTAGATCACCGAAGACAACCTTCTGCAAATTTGCTGCAGGATATCGAAAAACAAATTTTTCGTCCTAGAAGCAAACATACAGTACAGCAGTCAAGCGCGGTAAAAGCAGCGCCGGACATTTTTGCTGGGTTATACGGAGACGGTACTTCAGCGCAGGTGTTCCCTTCCTATGGTAATATAACTATAGCAGAAGCTTGTGTTGGTTTTCAAAGCAGGTAGCTTCTCTTATTGTGCCATATATCTTTCAGGCACTACTGGGCAAAATGCTCAAGAGGATTATGACTGCTTTTCCTTTTTGGCGGCTGGGTACCATTTTAAATTAGTGGCTTGAGCTGAATCAGTAAAACAGTCTCAATCATTTTCACCTAACCCTCTCTCTGTAGAGTTAGGTGAAAATGTGGAGATCTAAGGCTACCCGAAAGAAAACTGGTCAAAATAAAATATTTATGATGACCATAAGGAGAATATCGTTTCTAAGAGTCCCCGATAATGTTCGGTACTGCACTCCCTATTATGGAACATCCTCTAGATGAGGTGTTTAACCCCCAACAGTGGCTACAAAACATGATAAAGTACGTAGAAGTTGTTCGGATTGCTGAGGCTCCAAGAAAAAAATAAAGTCGAAGATAATCCCCTTAGCGTCAAGTATATTCCTGGGGTTTTCCAAATCCTTAAATGGCCCACCATTCACCCCAAACTTTGTATTCGAAAACGTCCACAAGGTTTAGGCGCTGTATACATGCAAAGGATGAGTGAGTGGTTCGTATCCCTGTTTTTCCTATGAATTGCGTGGGGATTACAGTGGATGGGACAGCGAAATATGCACTGTTTGTCGAATTACTCGATCGTAGAATTTCGTCTCTTTGACTCAACTTCAAGGTAAACTATGCGAGGAAAAACCTTAGCAGCGGGAAAATAAAAATTAGATGGGTAGGATGCAGGGTTCGAATACGGATAATATCCATGAAAGCGAAAATTGCAATGCGGGTTTGGGGCGGTGTCCAATCTTTAGGGTGAAACGAGAAAGAGCTAGGGGGCGACTAGCATGATCCGCATCCTACAAATTAAAATACACGGGAGCGCAACCGCACCCCAGTTGTTAGCGCAGTCCGTTTCCATCAGTGTTCAGGACAACATTCAGCTTCGTGTTCTTCGTCAATGCCGAGGGAATGAGTTTCTTTGGAGTCGGTACTTGGGGATAACGTTTTTTAGGGTTTAACTGATGCCGAATGAGACGATGCCAGATTTTGAGTGCTGATTTGATGCTCTAGAGGACGCCGTTTTGGGAACTGAAAGGCGAATCTTGGTAGGTAGTGATTTTAATGCTAGAGTCCTTGAATGGGGCATGCCTCGGCAGACCTTGATGGAAACGGGTACTGGAAAGGGCAGCAAAACCAGGCTCGTAGCTTGAACACCGGATCCACGTCAGCGTTTCGGCGCCCAGGCGGTAACAGAAGCATCCTTGAGATCACTTTTGCTTCGCAAGGGTGAACATCGGATAATCGGACGGCAAAGTCGCGATGGATGGGGTGGTAGCGTCGCAGCTTATACTGTCGTAAGCTCCGTAATAAACCTGATACCGGCAGCGTGTAAAGCTTCCATACCTCGGAGGAACCCCAGCCGTCACATGCCTTTCATGTACTGGTGGACAGCAGAAATTGCCGACCTACGGAGGGAGTGTTATAAGCTCCGCCATTTAGCACAACGTTTACACGCCAGTGGATAGATATACGCTATAAAGGCAGAGTCAGGAGACAGAGGAGACTCCGTAGTGCGATAAATAAAAGTAAAGCTCCGTGGGGACTTGGCTATAAACTTGTCTCCTGAGAAATGGTGATGGCGAGACTCTCTATCTCGCTATCTCTTGCGGATATTGAGGGATTATCTGGAAGACTGCTCTCTGCTCTATGAGATGCTTATGGACCAGAGGAGGATGCAGATCTTTCGGGAGTAGCACAGGAATCCATTCTAGGGCCGGACCTTTGGAACGGTTTCTACTGGCTTTATGCGGACAAAGGGGAGCTCTTTTCAGACAACATTGTGAGAAGAATTCTGAGGAGCGCTGGCAGATGAAGTCGTGCTGGTCACAATATTCGTGCTTTTCTTATTGTGAAAAGTATTGAATTCGACCGGCGGAGGAACCGACTGGCGAGGGGTTCCCTTCCGTCCCCTCTTGTTGGTGAAAGGAATTCCCTGACTTGAGGTTCCAGGCTAATTCTCTGATGACAGAGAACTACTACTACTTCCTAAGCCAAACTCCGCCATGTTTTTAACGTAGCGTGCTGGTCCCAAAGCCAAGTAAAGGGGGAGGTTTTGAGGCAGCGTACTTTGTACTATCCTCAGTATAACTAAAATAAGATCAGGGAAAGAGATAAATAAAGTACAGTTGGAGTTATTCCACTATGCTAAATGTTTGATCGTGTGCCACACGACCTCATCTAGTATATTCTACGACAATACTTAGAGCCAGAAGAACTCGTGCGCTGGGTTCAATTCCTCTACCATGATTCGAGAAGTAAAGTTCGAAGTGTGGCGAGTGTATCAAAGCCGCTTCGTGTTTCTGTTGGTATTCATTAAGGAAGCGCCCTCTCACCACTCCTCTCTTTTCTTGTTATCAGCACACAGAATATCCAACGTTCAGCGCCCTATACACTGCTTTATGCAGATATGTCCTAGCGTCTAATAGCAAAAATGATCTCGAACAACTTGTCCAAAAATGGAGTGATCGTCTTATGTAACACGGTCTCTGATTGAATCTGAATGAAACTGAATTTTTGACGACCGATCTCCATGAAACAGACACAATCACTGTCAGCGGCAGTGATCTGCCCAGAACGGGGCAACTTAAATATCTCGGGTCAACGCTATCAGCCAATGGAGAACTGCGTTATGAAATTTCGTCACGCATTAACGCAACCTGGTGAAATGGGGTTGCAAAACTGGTGTTCTTTTTGATCGACATATCAACGAACGTCCCAAATCTACAATTTACCGCAATGTCGTCCGTCCTATCGCCCTCCATGGTTCTGAATATTGGCCGACTATAAAAGACAATGAACGGCGTCTTGCGGTAATGGGGACGAAGATGCTGCGTTAGACTAGTGGCGTGACACGTTTTGATCACATCCGAGATGAGGATATCCGCGATCGATATGGGGTTGCACCGGTCGTGGAAAAATTGCGAGAGAGGCGTCTTCGATGGTATGGTCACGTAATTCGCGGTCACGAGAACTCAGTTGCCAGGATTGGTCTGAACATCGAAGTCGATTGTAAACGACCAAAAGGCAGGCCGAAACAACGGTAGCTCGATACACTAGATGGTGATTTAAAAGCCTCGAGATTGCACCCAGATCAGGCATTTGATATAGCCAAATGGTGAAATCAATCACGACGAGCCGATCCCGCTTGAAAGGGTGAAGAAAAATAGCATATTTCTTGCATGATTTATCTGCTTCATATTTGAAATGACAAATCAAGACTTTGATACTCTGCTTGTATGCCGCCACATTGGCATATTCTCGTTTTTAACGCTGTTTTGTTTTGAATTTTCCCAGTACGTTACTAAGTTGCTATAATGGACATAGGCAGCTCGGATTATGGTTCGGTCAGAAGGAAAATCTTCAAAAGTATGATTGGACAACTGAAACGCTGGACAAATCCAGGCATCGTCCGACAGAGAATACACTTGCCGAGTTCTCTGTATCCATTGCACTGATTCACGAAATGGAGACCACATAATGTAATACCTACAGCTCCTTTTACGTTTAATTTAGAGGCCCGCCTTCTGTCACGGTTGGCGATCTGCTTGGAAAATAAGTACTGGGGCAGAAGCAGCGCTCTTTCGGAAGGGAAAAATCGTCCGTAATGGAATGACCACCTGCAACTGTTTCTTCTCCCCTGTCGTCGGTTAGTCTGCCTCCTCTCCTTTAAAGCAATAACACGCTCTTAAAGTTCGTCTTCCTCGGACAGAGCTACTCTTAAAATCTGAATTATGGAGACTTCAATACAAAAATTCAAAAGGTTTATTGATGACAGACTAATTCCTGTTCCGCATTGATAGTTTGACTGATTTGACTGCTTTAGTTAATGGTCGAATGATGATTCTGGTTCCCTAATAAACGTCCAGATCAGCAGAGGTGTTTATGCACAGATGGACTAGTTCCTCTCCAAGATACCAGTTACGGAAAGAGCAGATGCAGGAGTTCTGGATTTCCAGAAGCTTAGGACAGGGGTGATCGTCCAGAGCATATGCGAGGGAAGGATATACTGGTAAAGCCTAGGATATCTGTGGATGTTTATTCTACTTGCCCAAAATTGTTGCGTTGTGAAGGATAAAAATTAAGGTTGTCTACAAGTAAAATAACTAAGGATACAATAGGGAGACTCAATGGACACATATGATAAATTTGCTGCTGGATACAGACAATTGAAGGCAAGGTATTTTGTAAGCGCGCCAATCGGGAGTGAAGGGGAGGGTCAGTCTGTCAATCTCTGTTCCCGAGTCTGAATCCTGGTTGGTCATGGACGTTTATGTTCGTCCTTGGGCTGTCTCGCTTCAGCAGTCTTATCACATGGAGAACATTAAGTGTGATAACAATGATACCAAATTACGGTCTCGCTTAATATAAGAATTGGGATCTTGGGTACATTATGCAAAAGAGATGGCAATCAAATATCTTTCAAAAGACGCATAACGGTTGAAGTCAATGCTAAAAGATCGTTGGACTCTTTTTCGAAGACAGGTTAGGGGCCGTAATGGTCAGCGGAGAGTATCGGAGAAATCGGCACTGGGAAGCTTTTAAGGATAATGTTTGATAGGAAACGGCTGCAATTCAGACCAAAACAATTCACAAAATAATGAAAACCACAAAAATGAGCTTATTACTACGTTCGTTGTGTCGGCAGCCATTGATGCAATATTGTATCCAAAAAATGATTAATACAAATTCGCAATTTTAAAAATAAACAGGGGATGATTTTACAGTAAAATATTGTAACAAATTATTATTGAAATTGATCCCGAAGGCTTAAATGGCCCACTCCTTATATATCAATCTATATCTTCTACTTTCGCGAGAGTAAGTTTGACGGGGAAAGTTTTTGAAAAGAAAATTCCTGTGGCAAACACTTCTCACAAAAAACAGCACTTTCCTCTGCTAATTTTCGATATAAAACATTTTCCCTCTCGTTCAATGTATTAATAAATCCATCATCTTCCGGATAAAAAATGAAAAGCTTCTGAAAGTCCTATTGAAAGATGACGGATAGATGAAAATGTAAAAAAGAGGATTCCAAAAAAATCGCGCTACACAAAGGACACGATGTTTCTAAAAAAAAATCATTCCAATGACTAATGATAAGACAATTCTTGTGGGTTCCTTTCGTCATTGTTGTATGACCGAACCCTAGCAATCTTCCTTCGCTTCTCGTCCTTTGTAATGTATAAAATGAGGTGGAATGGAAGCTATGGATAATATTGTCCTAAGCGATTCCATCCATCTTGTCAGGCTTGATCGAACGATGAATTATCTTTAATGGATTTGATTGGAATGCCGCTTTCTTATACAACTCCCGTCAGGCGACTTGGTGGGAATGCAAGAGGAACGACAACTGGGCTACCCCTGAGAGAGATAGGATAAGCGAACTGTACTCGTAAATCGAAACAACCCCCGCAAACCACACATACATATTGTTTTGCGGACGTAATACCTAATGCCATGCAGTGCAAACATTCCCAGGACGATGACGATAATGATGATTCCTTAGGAAGAATGTAGAATGGATGGTTGTCCAGCTAAGTATGGACGAGATTTATTTGCTTCGCTCAATCTCAACAATGGAGCAAGCAAGAAAATGTCAATCTGGGAATCCAATCAATATTTGGTTTAATAAATTAATGATAGAATCCCAAATGAGAACTTGGCCATTATAATGGGAAGACATGCAAGGATTTGTAGATGATGGTGAGAAGGTGTGAAAAATGGATTTGCTTTCACATAGTTTTAGTTTAGTTAACTAGGGGGAGCCGCAGCCCCGAGCACTCAGGCCATTATTAGGCCCATTGTACTATCCTCGTAAGTTGCCTATTCAATGGCCTCCCGCTTACGGTGTTCGCAGGCTTCAGCGAATCTGAGAACATTCTCAAGAGACAGAGAGTGTGCAGATTCTTCATTGAAGAAAACCTTGCCAAGGTGTCTTCGTCTGAGATCTGAGGATGCCGGGCAGCTGCATAAAAAGTGCAGGCCCGTCTCCTCCTCCTCACATTGGATGCACACAGCCGAAACCACCAAGCCAATCTTTTCCATATGGTAGTTTAAGGAGCAGTGTCCCGTCAAAAGCCCTACTAGGGTTTTCATGTTCCCCCAAAAGTCCAAATTTCTCCACTCGGTTGCGTGAACCCTTGCAATTTCACCCTTCAGAGTAGACTTAACAGTAGATGGTCGGATTCCAAGAGCTGGTTCTGGCCTCACCATTGTGGATCCAGATCCTTGGCGAGCCAGTCTGTCAGCCTCCTCATTACCGGCGATGTTAGAGTACCCCGGCACCCACATCAAGAATGTTTCGTTCAGTCGGCAAAGTTTTAGCAGCACCTGATGACAACTCCACACCAACTGGCTTGATATGTTGTTGCCATTTAGCGCTGATAATGCCGCCCGACTGTCGGAACAGATTCGAATGGTGCAACCCCTCCATTTTTGTCGCAGACATTCTTCTGCTGCCAATGAAATGGCATATATCTCCGCCTGGAATATGGTCGTCATTTTTTCGAGGGGTCGGGCCAGTTCCATGATCGGATTCTCCGAGAACACCCCTGCACCCGATCCATCCTCCATGACTGACCCGTCGGTGAAGATTATTAAGTCTGGGCTACCGGATGTTTTCCAAGGAATTTCCAGATAGACGCATGCCCGTTGGATTGGCCGCCTTTCCACGCCCCAATGGTATCGAGCCTATATGCGTCGTTGGCCGCTTTCCGTTTCACCTCGAAGTGAATGGGGGTAAATTTAGGACTTCAAGTGCCGCAGTCGGCGTAGTACTCATTGCTCTAATAATACTTAGGTAGCCAAGTCTATGAATCTGTGTTAGCAGCTTCCTGCTGTTAGCGAAGTTCAGTCTTGGCCACCAGACGATTATTATGGATGTATACATCCAGTATATCCGTTTAGGTGAAAGTCCCCAGGTCTTGCCTATCGCATTCCTACAGCACTAGAGTAATCTACAGGATTTTTGATATTGTTCCTGGATATGATGCTTCCACGTTAACTTGGAGTCGAAATGTACTCCGAAGTACTTGACTGTTTGTGCCAGTTGGATTTCCGCCCCTGCTAAGGTGGGTAGTGTATAGCTGCCCCACCTGACGTTCCTAGTGAACAAAACTAGTCCAGTCTTCCTAGCGTTCACCGTGAGTCCATTTTGGAGGCAGCAGCTGTGGATTACATGCAGAGGTGCATTCAAGCGGTCACATACTGTGTCCGCAAACTTGCCGGTAATTATTACGGCTAGGTCGTCCGCAACTGCTTGCGCGGAGACTTTTTTGTCCTCCAGGAGCCACAGCAGGGTATCCATCACCAAGAGCCATAACAGTGGAGAGAGAACCCCTCCCTGTGGGCAGCCCCTGAGACATCGTGCTTCAATAGACTTTTGGCCGACCGATATGTGGATTTTTCTCCACTCTAGCATGTGAAGGATCCAATTGATTAGCAGCGGTTCGATTTCATGCTGTCTTGCCGCATCACAAATTGCCGCAAATGAGGCATAATTGAAGGCACCTTCGATGTCCATGAATGCGACTAAGGCGTCTTCTTTTTCGGACATCGTCTTTTCAATTTTTGCCGTAAGTTCATGGAGTGCTGTCTCCGTGGATTTGCCTTTCTGGTAGGCGTGTTGCCTATGGTGAAGTGGCCATTTAGGAATGCATGTATCCCTTATGAATCGATCTACTAGTCTTTCTAGTCCTTTTAGCAGAAAGGACGTTAGGCTGATCGGTCGAAAACTTTTTGCGTCTGTGTAGGTGGGTTTTCCTGGTTTGGGAATGAACAACACCTTCACATCCCGCCATTTAATTGGAATATAAGCGTGTGCTAGGCATGCACGATATATATTCCGAATGTGCAGACCCAGGGCATGTATTCCTTCTATTATTAGCGCAGGGATGATGCCATCCGGACCTGCAGACTTGTATCTATGGAACGAGTTAAATGCCCATTTCACTCGCTCCAGTGATACTACTTTGCATGCCAGATTCCAGTCTCTCGGTTGAGGGCTGTATGCACCTGTTGGCCCCGAGATTAGATTTTGGATGCTGCCCAGGAAGTGTACTTCAAGCAAATGATTTGCCGTTTCTTCATCGCTTCCTGTGTACTTCCCATTCTGTAAACGTAAATAACCCAGTTTCTGGCTAGGTTTTTTGACCAGAATCCGCTTCAGCTTTGAGGTTGCCTCAAGAGAGTTAGTCTCTTTGCAAAAGCGTCTCCAAGATGATCGTTTAGCTGATCTTATGCTCTTCTTTAGAGCCTTCTGTGCCTCTTTATAGCGATTCCAGCTAGTGCTTGATTCACCCTTCAGAGCACGATTAAGGGGCATCCTTGTCGTTCTCCTCTGCTTTGCCAAATCCGAGTTCCACCATGGTGTTTTACCCTTTTTTGGCATATTGAGTGGACAGCTTTCTTCGGAAGCTTCTCTCATGCTAGTTGTGATCATCTGGGTTGTGTTCTCAATTCCAGCAATGGATTTGATGCGCTTCCCAGGGATGCTTTCACATAAAATCATGAATTGACGTTGAAGTGAGGTATTACCAGCTTAATCCAGTCTGCTGTGAAAGCTCGCTTTACAACTTTGCTATGTCATGTATATGTCAAGCCAAGTTTGCTATCAAATCATAGTTCCGAATGGCCAAACCAGATCTTGCAGACCGGAAGATGAAGGCGGTCCTTATTATCAATCGCAGGGAAAACAATACTATCGATATTCGGATTGATAATCATCGAGCTGAGCTTCAACGGCAACTTAATTATGTGGGGGGAAGACAGCAAAGTAGTTGGTCTCTAACAAGAATGGCACCTAATAAAGGGAGAGCAAAACATAGTTCCAGGCTACTTTTGACAGGGGTGTTGAAATCCATTCTGTTATACGCGGCTCTTGTTTGAACGATGAAGCTGTGAACCGAAAGAGGCTGAACACTATACCGACCAATTGCACTAACAGTGCGCATCCCCTATAGGACAGCATAAATACTTTAGACTTACTAGCGAATGAGGGCGACCTTCTTCAACAGGAAGAAGATATACCGAAGATGATAGCAATGGTGAGGATAATTTTCAAAAGGGACGATGGCCCTATATTGAGAGGAAAATAGGTCGAGCAAGAAGACCTGAAATTTTACCTGACATCGGAGGAAGCATTGGTATTGCTTCGAATCGGTTGAGTCTCTTAGCTGCCTAGAATGTGCCGCTATAGTTGAGAACCCGGAAAATGTTATGGTTCATTGTCCTAGACTCATGCCAGAGGCAACTAGGATGATCGACGCTTTTGATTTAATTGTTAGACCCCTGGATCTCGCAGAAGAGATGATATAGCTGGGAACTTATGGGAGCGCTCCTTCCGAACTGACTTCTCACGAGGATCCCCGGGGATATGGATAGAAAAGTGGTTTTAGTGAGTGTGCCTGGATGGCAGGACCTTTTGAGATGTCTCCATCCATAAAAAAGTAGTTTCCTGTATTCCTCACTTTCCTAGGATTATTTTTCGTATCGGTTTCTATTTTCAGATTCTGGCGAATATTTGCATCAGTTCTACAGTTGCTTCCGTATTATCGTTGCTACATATTTCCATTCTATTAAAACTCCATTTCGCCAGTTCTGAGAGAACTTTGTTTGACTGGTCCTGATCTGATCCTTTATAACGTATTGAAGAATATATTATGGGTCATAATCGTATCATGCAGAGATGAGAAGGTATGGAAAATTGGTTCTCTTAGTTGGACCTCGTCGCTTGCTTAGTCCTTTTTGTTTCTTTCTGTATCTTCTTGAATTCTTCATCATTGATGTTCGCTTCAGGACGATTTTGAGCTGGCAAGCATTTTTTTCATCCTTTCACTTACCCGACATCTGAAATTGCCATATGAACCAAGTTGATCATTCCTTCAGATTATTTTCTTGCTAGCGACACCTCGCCCGAGAATTTTGCAGTTTACCCTCAGAAGTGGCGACTTGTTTCGATGTTTCGAAGCGCATAACCTTAAGATCGTCAATTATGTCCAGCTGCAAACGAGAGAAGGCAAACTGGTACGTGTGTCTGTTGACGGTCGCACAGGCCGCGAGTGAGAATTTATGCGGATCTCCATCACTGGTAAACCTTTTTGTATAAATGCGCAAAAGTAAAAAAAAACTTTGATTTGTGTCCCAACGCCATTCACGGTCAGAGTTGAACATATGGTGCCGTCTGGATTAACTGATACGTGGATGGTGTTTCACTCCAGCAGGCAGCCGGACGGACGTCGTATTCAGGTGGTAAGACACAATGAACCATTGTCAGTCTACGAGTGGAAGCAACACTCCAACTGTTGGCAGTAGATAGAGAAAGAGTAGGCTAGGTTATGTGTCTTCCTAGAAAGCAGATGTCGCTAAAAGGGTGCGGTTGACAGATTGAAGCAATGCGGAGGAAGGGAACGTCCAAGTATCCGATAAGGTGTAAAAATTATAAGAGTGAATACGCAAGCTCGAGAGGCAGCCTACTAGACGTTGGACCCCCAATATTGACTATTAGTCTACTTAACGCCGAAACTCGGGCATCTGTCTTGTTTGCTGCTGCATTGATTTGCTCAAAAAGGCTCATCTTGAAGTCAAGAGTCAGCCCGAGGTACTTTACCGCTGGTTTTCACTCGATTATGGACTAGATTCGACTTCGATTTTTCCCAGTGCAAGGTTGAAACCATGAGTAGTCATCCATATGCTTACCCGTCGCATCAATATACCAAGTCTGCTTTGCTTGTTGTCTGTTCAGCAACAAATGCCGCGATATCATCTGCATAGCATACCAGGCGCGACCCTTCAGGCATGTCGAGTTTAGGTATCGTTCCAGAGGTTCGGCCCTAGGATAGATCCCTGTGCTGCCCCCGACGCGACCTCCATCCTCCTCTGACACTTTAGCGTTTCATAAAGCAGGGAGCGGTTCCTCAGATAGTCCTTCAATATCCGTGAGAGATAGTTCGGCACGCGAAAGTATTGTCTAGTGTGCCTAGATTGTCTTTCGATCTTACGGAATTAAAGGTGTTTCGAACGTCAAAAGTAACGAGGAGCACCACCCGTCGAGTTTGACGGCTATGTGCCTCGGCTCGTCGAACCGCATCCAAGACTTGCATAACATCATCAACTGTGGATGGAAGTCTTCAGCAGCGCGTATCGCTTCAGCAAGTCTACTTCCGATAAGCTTTTCAAATACATTTTCAGTGGTGTCCAGCATACCTAGTGGGCAGTATGAACAACTCTGGGGCGCCTTTCTCTTTACCGATCAGGGCAAGCCTTGCCACCTTCCATCGAGAAAGGCAAGAATGCATTGAATGCCCTGAGCAGTAAGTCCGGCCGGTATTGGAATACCATTCTGAATACCTCTGCTGGAATACCATCGGTATTCTTCTTGCTTTTCGTAGAGAGGACTGCCTGTTCCAACTCTTTTATAGAGAAAAATGGACAGTCCTCTGCGCTCTCCGCGCTGACGTCATCACCCCATATGGGGTGTGCAGGGAATAACGCCCGTAAAATGCGGTCCATCTGCTCGGCCTTAAATAAACAGGATTTTCGCAGAGCCCCGATTTTTCGGTTACCAGTTTACAACCGAATCCCCGCGCGTCCCCATTCACCTTGTCGACCAGATCCTGCCAGCAGCGAGCTTTCCTCTTGTTTATTGCGCTGCGGAGTCTCCTTTTGGCTGATTTGCACTCCATCATTATGGTACATGCCTCCTCCCGGTCGCTTAGATGTTGTGTTATGCAGCAGAGCCTGTGACACTCCTTCCGGAGTTCTGAAATTTCCACTATCCACCAATACATAGAAGGTTTGCTAATCTATTAATTGTCGCTTGCCAAGGAGCCTTCCAGAACTCGCCACCGGTGCACCAGCAACACCAGTGATTCCAACGCAAATGTTACGTCAGGAATGCTCCCCATGCAGCCTGGGCGCCAGAAGGTTGGGATGGATCCGGTGTTTGGAACTCCCAATCCTAGAATTCGAGAATTCGTTTCCCTCTGGAGTCTGTGTGAGGCATGCCCCAATCAAGTGCCCCGGTATTGAAGTCACCCCGGATCAGAATCTGCCCATCTGTGCCTAAGATAGCGCCCTCCAAAACATCAAGCTGCGTCAAAAGTCGGCATCGTTCCATTCGCCGTAAGATAGACACTAAAAAACGTTATCCCTGAACACCGAATCCAGACAAAGCCAGCCAACACTTTTGGCCCCTAGGGTTTGCAGAGGTGATACCAATCCGGACATTGGTTACTTCCGGACATTCGCGTTGGATGGCCTTTTCTACCTCATTATTTTCTCTGAAGCAGTCAAGGTCTCGGATTTCCAGAAGCCACTTGACTACTTCACAGAACGTAACTTTATTTGTTGTCCTCGGGCCTAGTTTAACTAGGACTCCACCACCCTTCGTTTTACGAAGGGAAGACACTTCTACTCCACTATCTTCGGGTTTTATCTTGTAACGGATTTCACTAAGGACTTCCGCAAAAGTCTTGCCTTCCGTCGGCTTAATCACTAGAGCTGGCGGTCTAGTTCTCCTTCGTCCCCCAGCTTTTCTTCTGGTACTCTGTCCTTCGTGTCCACCTTAATTTTAGGCAGAAGTTTTTCTGATGACGCGGCTTGTTGTTGTCTCATGTCCCTCTTCGCCTTCCTTTTTTGAGCCCTGGAGAGTACCTGAGTGAAGTCTCCTTCAGATGCCTCTTCCTCCTTTCATTTTTCCCCACTTCGCTCTGCAATGGGCTGTCTGTGATCCGTTTGGTACTCATAGTGTTTTCATCGAGAGGCGCTGTTCCTTCAGCTTCCCGCAGATTTTCTCTTACTTTCCATGTCCGCATATAATATGAAATTCTGTCCAGGAGCTCCTCCAGCTCCATTAGCTCGTTTTCACCCCTTTGCTGAAGTTTTTCTGGAGGAACATCGCAAATCGCATGCGCCTCACAACTGCTGCGCAATATGCCTTTCCTCTTCAGCTTGCGCCGGAGTAGTCGACAGGCCATTTGGTTAGTTTCGGCAGTTTCCACTGTGCCTCCTTCCGCAATTATAGCACTGCGTGGTACTATCTGGGTTCCCGTCTGCATAACAGGTGCCGTATCACTTTACGAGTCCTCCTCCCCGTCTGCGCATCCTGATGTCTCCTTGGGTATTTCACCCCTTGTTGCGTCCTTCGCTGGGCGCTGGGGCGAGCAACGTGCTCACTCTCCATTCCCACTATCTCCTCGTTTGTTTTCGTTCGCCATTAGGTTTTTTTTTTAATCTGATAACCAGCCATTATCTTTAATACACTTCAAGGAAAGACTATGCAAAAGGAAAATAGCTCGTCCAACGCTCACCTGATGGTTAATTAAATAGCTGTGCCCGCTCTTTGCAGAAGGCCAAAGCGGGAAGGAATACAAGAAACAGGAATCGGGATCTTGGAATTGATGACTGTCTGCCTCGGGTTTGTTCCCACTCTCAAAGACATCGCAGAAAACATACTAAAGCTTTAATTGCCAATCTTTTAAGGGTCATATACATATTTAGCCCTCGTTCCGACAAAAATTTATCACTCATGACTAAACGGCATTCAATCAAACTGTTCCCAAATATATTATCAATTCAAAATGCTATTTAACGATATTTCCTACATTAAATTTATATTCAATATTTTCTCCAGTCCATTTAACATATCCGGAAAGCACAATAATTCTCCCCACCACACAGGATCTCCCCCAAGGACATATATAACCATAAGCCTACGGCTCCATTTAATATCCATTTGGAAATCCATAGAAAGTATTTGTTTATGTCCCAGCGCCATAATCATTCGCTCGAATACGAAATTGTCGGATTCGTCGAGCCACAAGTAGTATTTTGATCATAAAATTTTATCGGTTTTTCTCCTTGCCAGCGACAAGGATATCTACATTCGCAGCATCCAGCTCAGTTACGGCCAATATTCGTCGTCTCCGTAGCTGGACCGCAGGAACATTCTAGCCTTGCTACTGGACGAAGCAATAGAAACCGATATTTCGCCAAATCGCTCAGTTTTTTGCAATTAAAACTTTTCTTTTATTTGCGTTGGACTTTTTCTTTTCCAACCACCCCCACCCCCGGCAGGCTCTATTCTGTTCAACGCTCTGAACGGGATACAGTATCTGATGATGCTAGGGAAATATGTTTGACGAAGACCGCGAGAAGGGGTCGGGGAAGGGTATAAAAAAGAAAGTTTCTAGTGCCTCATCTGCCTTACGACTATGAAATCCACTTGTCCAATTGAATTCGCCCCTATTTAATTTCGATCTGAACTTTCCACCAGAGAGGGCGGCAAAATGGCAGAGCAAAGGAACGGTTGAATGAACGAGGCGAATGGGAGGTGAATGGGTCGGGAATGTTGAAAACAACAAAAACTAAGCTGAAGCTGTAATAAAAATAAGAAACTTTTTTAATGCCATCGAACATGAGTTTTGTTTCCCTATTTTCTCCACTTTCATCTGAATGACTCAAATAAATCACAACCCCGAGCGGAGACTGCCTGTTGGACGCATCTTGAATTAAGATATTGGTCCAAAGTGGCTCAATTAAATTAGTCTATCGGTTGTTCGTGAGTTTTTATGTGAATAATGAAAGGGAATGATTCGATAGTAACAATTAGAAGGAGAACGGGGAGGTAGTGGGATAGAAGGGGGTTGATATACGCTTTCAATCACTTATTATTCGTAACGGAAACTTTCCATAATGGGATTGAAAAATTCCCGACAGACTGGGGGAGAAGCTGTTTAGTCACTCAATTTCTAATTGAGTTTTTTTAACCACAACGGGATCCATAGGGGGAAGTTGACCTTAAAAAGCTCGCCACCGAATGCGTACTTAGTGTCAAGGATTGGATTAGTTGACCAAAATGCAAATCAAGAAGATCTTGCACGGAAGACTGACATAGATGGTTCCTGAGGGTTGAAATTGTATTCACCCTCTTGACAGTGTTACTAACCTTCTAAGCAGGTAACAAACTTACGTATGGAGTATATTTCACAAAACTACATACTCTTGTTCAGCGAATGTGGATGAGGGATAACGATGGGCGTCAAAAACCACAGTGACACCAACTGAATCCGAGCGTAAGTAGAGAGAGCCGAATCCATTCAGGAGAAGGTCAACCATTATGAGATCTCCTCCAATAGTCAAGGTGATAAAATATCTGGGCCAAAAACAGTTCCTTGAACCTCCCGAGATGTGCGGAGACAAGAAGAGAGGTCACCCTGGAGAGAAAAAATCTTCTGAACAAAAGCCCGTCCTGGAAAAGTCACCCTTTATTTTGCTTCGAGCTCAAGTTGTTGAACTGTCGGAATTTGTCAAAGACAAGTGCAACGTGCACCAAGCTGTCAACCAAATGGTCAGGGTTCTGCGCAACAAAACGCAGGAGGATACGAAAGAATCCAAGGTGATAACATACTCAATACAGGTGACACCCCACCGCATACTCATGGATAGGCGACGAAAAAAGAGGATTTGGGTAAAGGTTCCTTTTCATTACAGGAAACCAACAGATTCTCAAAAAACAAAAAGTCGTGTCACCCACTCTGAGGAAGTCGCATCAAACCTCGGTAGGTGTCTGGGCTTGGGCTTGGGCTAGCTAGTGAGCATTACCGCTGATTAAGCATAAAAATGCTAAAAAGAAGGAGGGCAGAATGAAAATCCGTTCCGTTCAAACATTGGTAGCATGTCCTATTCACAAGAAGGAAAGCTGACTTTGCTCTCAAAGACTTGGGCGTAAATGTAAGCAAGATCCAAAGGAACGAAAGGGAAAGCCGGAACCGAAAAGGGTCAACAATTTAAAGTCTAAAATCGGTAAAGCAGAAATATCCCTTAAGTAAGCTAGTCAAGATCCACGACTTACTCGAGACACACATTGTAAGCCCCCAAAATGCCTGGGAATATCACAAGAATCCCAAATGTGGATTGCGGGACATCTTGGACAGCAGGCATACCGCTGGAAGCGACAAGTATCCACAGTTCAAAAAGGGTAATAACTACTTAACTAGTCGACCACAACCTCTGTAATTTGTTCAAGAACTGGTCTCACAGACCATCTACAAATAGAAGATATAAGTAGCTAGAATGATGTAGCCCCTTAGGCACTATCATAATAACGTAGAGGCAGCCTATCCTACAAATGGGGCGGCGATGTGGCATGTGGTGACCAAGCCTTACAGGAATGTGAGAGACAGCTAACAATTGGGTTCGTATGGACAAAAACAGACGGTATATATGTCTTCAATTGTTATGCTCCTCCAAACCTGAGGCTGACTAAATTCGAGGATATGTTGGACAGATTTTGCTTGGACGTGGAAAGAAGGAGAACAAAACCCATTGCCGATGACTTTAATGCATGTTGCACAGAATGGGAAAGTTCATTGACCAATGCAAAAAAGCGTTGTCTTCTGGAGGTCTTTGCGCAGTTAGGCATCGTATTGGCTAAGAATGGTCGGGCTAATACTTACTAAGAACGAGGGTTCGGTTCGGTTGTAGACCTTACTTTTGTTAGTCTTTCACCAGCTTGCAATATTGCCAGGGGCGCCAGTCTACACTTCACTCACAATGGTGACCACACCATCGCCTTTGCCTGAAAAATAACCTAAGGGTTGGGACCTGTATGTCCAATAATGAGAAGACCATCAGGTTGCTCTGCAAAATCAACTGACGAGCAAACCTTTATAAATGTGTGTTTGAACTAAGACATTACACCAGGTGCATCTTCAGAGAGCCTTGTATGTCACGGAATGCATCGATACCGATACGTTTTACTTTCCTCAGTAGAAGGCCTAAGCGCTGGTGAAACGGTGTTTGATCTTCGATCGGCTTGTCACCGAGCCAAATGAGTATTCGAGACAACAATGGGTGAAATTGAACAGAAGGCGGAGCAGTATATTGGTAAGGAAGCTCGAAGGAAGCCAGCAATACAGAAAACACGAGGGACTACCTTAAATAATTCTGAACAGTAACAGATATAAATCCATAAGGGAACACCTACAGGGGAGATTCAAAGGTGAGGCAGCTTCGCAATTTCATTCCTCGATTTACTGAAAATTGTACGGGATTCACTTCCTCGAGAGGGCACGAGTGCCATCTGCCTCCAAATATCATTAGATGTGGCTTTAGTACCTCGAAACTGTAGGAGGCTAGGAAAAAGCGAAGCGCTGAGCCTGGACGGTGTACAAACAAAGCCCTTAAGCTGACTTTTAAACCGGGCCGACCATAGGTTGGGGGTTATTTGAAACATGCGTCGTGGTTGGGATCTTTCCTGAGATTTCGAAACGCTAAAGGCTAGTGTTCTTCAATAAAGCTGATAAACCGGCCATTCTCGGAAATAAATTGTTTCCGTGAAGTTCCATAGGGTCTGTACTAGGATCACTATTGTGGAATAAAACGTATAACGATGTCCTCAAGGTTTCCGTTACGAGCGAGGCCAAAACAGTGGGTTACGCCACTGAAGAAGCTATTGTTACTATATGAAAGATGCAGGTCTTGCACTCCCAGTGGACAAAATTGAGGCGGTGCTTACTACGAAGCTGCTGGCATCAAAATATGGAACTCCATCACTTCAAAACCAGCAATCAAATAACTTGGAGCGATGATAGATGCAGACATTAAAAATTTACAAAAAGCGTTTACAATATGGCGCCCAACGTTAGCATGGCCCTGGGTGGGATGATTCTAAGTGTTTAGTGCTCATGATGGATCAGTAGGTTGCTTATAATTAGAGCGGTGAGTTCTTCACTGATCGACTTAAGAGTGTGTTATGGCTTTCGACATTTTGGCCGACTAGATGACGAGCATCTATGATCGACCCGGTTCTTCTTCTGGTCGGCATATGAAAAACGCTGAACGGGAGAAACTGGATGGAAAAGGGTTGATGGACCCACAGATTGATTACCAGCATCAAGGTGTGGACGCACAAACAAACTATGATCTTATGCAGTTCTTGCAGGACACGGCATATACAGTAAATACCTGTATAGATTTAAACTGGACAGCTCACATAACTGTCATTGCTGCGACGGTATTCCAGAGAAATCGGAGCATATCTTTTTTCTTGTCCTAGACTCACAGTTGAAAGGAAGAGTCTAGACGGGACATTGCGAAGGGTAGTAGAACCGGAAAGACTTGCTTGGGGAATGCTTACATGCGAGGAGAAGTCGAACGCAGTTAACCATATAGTGGGGCGAATTCAGTGAAAAGCTGGGTCAACCAGATTCCTCCCGAAGATTGGCCTGAGGTCAAACTGGCCTCGATTCTGAAGAAAGAAAAAAGGGGGGACGAATTAAACAACTTCTGACCGAACTCGCTCTAAACGTGCCTTCTAAACTTGGTGTCAAGGATCACCACATTCTCCTCAACAATTGCTTCACCTATAGTAGACTCAGGTCTACCATCTTCTGCCTCAATCAACTTCCTTCACACATCTCCATCGAGAGGAGCCAAAAAAAGCATCTCCTTGGTTTGTCCATCGACATGAGAGGGTGGATCTGCTCTACACGAATCTCTCCCCTGATATCAACCTTAGACTCCAATTAGACTCCAGCTTGGGCCTCCTTCCGCTTCCGTTTCATAGTGTTTTTTTTTCAACATGCTAGCCGAATCGATGAGACCATGACTTCCTTAATGGGCAGGTAAGGAAGTACGATGTGACACCTGCTGTGATTCCCATTGTTATGAATAAAACCCATGGTTGGCCACTTGAGTGTCATCACTATTAATCTGGAATATCATAAAGTATCGCTAGAATAAATGTCCAAGGTTTCGCTAATGATGTAGTGAATCCAACTGGGACCGAGGATTACTAGCGACTGGTGCTGGAGGATGAAGCTGAGCTTCAATTCAGCCACTAGAAAGATCACGAAACAGAAAACACCAGTCGAATATTTGGAAATTATGCTCTTTCTCCTGCGCGCTGTGAATTGGGGCTTAACAACAAACTCAAAGACCTAGCTGCTTGTCGTAAGAGGGGACAAAAAAGATAGAAATTTGTGCGCCAGCAATCAGGAAATTTTGAAACTTTATTGACAACGAAACGTCAACAATCCCTTGGATAGGGACTCATCCCGCGCGAAGACCTTTGGGAAGGAAGAGCTTTGATTGGTTTTTGGAATGTGAACACGCTTCTCGCCAACGGTAGCAAGGATCCTCAGAACGCTGGATTTCTCCAACTTGAGCGGGAATTCCAGTGATATAAAGTGGACATTTTATGCCTGAGCGAAGTAAGATAGTAGCATGCAGTAGAGTACTTCGCTCCCTCTTGCAGCAGCTACTGCAAGGCACTCTTTCTTAACCTGGGATCCGGTTTCTGATGAACTTCTAAATGCCAAATGGCCGTCCTGATTAAGGAGTATCACAATTGCACAGTGCTATGCACCTACGGAAACTTCCAATAAAGTGGAGAAGGATGCTTTCTACGAGCAATTACATGCGATTTGAGGGAAAATTTCTAAAGGTGCTGAATGTCAATATGAACTCTGCTAACACCTGGCTCGGACGTGCAATGGCGGAATATAGTCTTGGCGACCGTAACGGTAATGGTAGGATATTCAACAATTTCCACCGCCTCGTCTTTCGTGGCGCATTGTTGAAGCACAGACTCTGCCATAAGGTCAGTTGGGTTTCAACCGTCCGATCAGATCAGATCGGCCATTTCGCGATAGGCAGTAGATTTAGGAGTTGTCTTCTGGATGTGCGTAATAAGAGAGGCGTTGACGTCGGCCTCGCAAGGGATAGCCGTCTGATGGTCGCTTGCGTGTTGTGTCCGCCATTCTTCCCAGGGTTGGAGAGCTACGACCCCCCAAGTTCAACATTGACCGCTTGTATGAACCAGTTGTCGCTCGACAGTGGGAGAGTTATCTTTCTGATCGGACGGCAGATATACTGAGTAACCCGACTGGAAATATCTATGAGCATTGGGCCGCCAGCAAAAGTGTTCTTTTCTTGGGTGCTACACAGGTCTTCAGTCACGTCCTGAAGGGGCTTCATAAGATCTGGCTGACTGCAGTATTGTTGGAGCGGATCGAATAAAAGGGACTGCATTAATAGCAAAACATCGCAGGCATTGATCAATTTCTATATCTAGAAAGCATGGTTTCTGCTGACAGTGGCACCGAATTGGATGTTACTTGACGCATTAATAGCACTAGATCTGGTTTCGCTGCCTTGTCTAAACACAGGCAATTCAGTTATCTCAACACCGACTTAAGTTGAGACAGTTCTGTGCTAGTGTTCTTTCTGTGTTGATATATGGGAGCAGCACATGGAAAGGGAACCTTCTTGTTACTTCAAAATTCCAAGCCTTCGCCAACATCTGACTCCGTCGCATCATCGTCGTATCGCAGGGCTGATACTGTCCCAAACGAATAACTTGGTCGGCGCCCAGGACTGGCACTCATACGCACTGTTATCGGAAAGGGAAATCGTTCGGGGAGCTGAAGGGTTTCTCAGGTAACCGCAAGCAAGGAAACGTGTGGTTCACGCCCTATATCCCACTAAGGGGTAAATGGCAACCACATATGCATATAAAAGGTAATCTAGAAGACTGTGGATAATAGGACAGCGCTCACGGAGTTACATGAAACTTAAAAACGGCCTAATGTGTATATCACTGAGGCTAAGCTCATATCCTCAATGGCATCTCTAGAGTTCCTTCGAATATTGACTCTTCTTTAGCTTGATCTTTCGAAACATGCGGAAAGCGCAATCTTCAGGATATTTAGGGGTATTAGAAAGACGAAGAGATTTCTAAGCTGAACATTCTTTCTAGGGTGTATTCCGAATTACTGGCATCGAAGGGTTGCGTGACAATGAATTTTCATTTTGGGAAACAACTTGAAATAAATCCGGTCAGAAGGGTGGACGACTTTGTATTCCAGATGGAAATATTTATCATAGATTGATGAATCTACTTTAACCTATATGGTCATTTACGAATTGGGTGGAATGCTTGGGACGTATCGGAAAGATTGACTTGGGCAAATGACATTTACTTTAACGTTTTCTTTTATTTTCTTTCACCTGTAATAACCTCAGACTTTGTAGAAGCTCCTTTTTGCTTGAGAAAAAAAACTCAACCTTACCTTGGCATTTCGAATCCAGTAGGCCTTGAAATCACAGGGTATGGTGGAGTACTCACCCCACCCCGCCAAGGGGAAAGTGGGTGTTTCCGACAAGGATATGGTTCATCATGGATCTTCAAACTTGGTTCGTCACTAGGTCCGAATTTTCGGACACTGTATGGATTTTCGTGACCCGTTCCATTACAGTTCGTCAACTATCGAGGATGCTTTTGCTCTGCCTCTGTGGCTCTTCGGTAGCGACACCCACAGACCCTAGCGAGCCTAATTGACAGTCAGGCGTCAATGAAGGCACTCAGATCCAACCGGGAAAATCATAGTACGAATTCCTTGATAAATTAAATATACAATAAAGTCTCAGATCATATTGTACTGAAAGGCAATGAACTAGTCAGGAAAGGAGCAGAAACGCTGTTCTATGGACCAGATCCTTTCAAGTTGGGTGCGGGTTCATGGTCATGAAGCTGGGGATATCTGAGAACATTGTCTGCAGGCTCTCTAAAGAGGGCATGGAAATTCCAAGGTACATCAATATCTGAAATTAGTACAGAACAGGGAAATCCATATAGAAGAATATCTATGACCGGACACAAGGCTAAAGCACTTAGAAGAAGGAAACATCCTAGCATTTCTGACAGTTGTGGGTCTGATCGAGGAGCTATAGGTATGACAGTCCCAATAGTCCGTCAGGACACGCTATTATTACTAAAGATGATTCTTCAGTTGTGTTTAGATTATCTTCTTCTGCGCTGTCCAGGCAAGCTTACAGAAAGAACGATTCCTTAGCCTAAACCATTCGTCAACGGATTGAAACTTTAACCTCCTTCTCTTCCTATCTATGCTAGCGTAGCATTGATCGTTCCATTACACTCTTCCATTGTTTAGAATATATCAATTCTATTTTTAGGAACACTTCTGATATGCAAAGATACTGCAAGGAGCCAAAAGAGATAAAAACCAAATAGTGTAGGTGTTATTATAGAAAATTTTCTTTTCCAATTTTTCTTAGCTTTTCATATAAAAACATTCCAGTGGAGCCAATTTGAGTTAGAAAAATATTTGCTTTCCATTTTGGGAAGAAATTGTTATTCCAAGGACTTCTGCCAAGATTATATGGTTCATTAGGTTCAGATGGGAATTACCATAACCAGTTTATTGAGAGTTGACTAATTAATTAGGCTTCCATCAAATGTTCACGGTCATTCTGGTGATATTAAGTGAAGTTGATGATCCTTCAGTTCATTGGATTAGGGATGTCAAATTGAAATTGTACACAAGACAACGAGGAATTAAAGTGGCTTTTTTGGATCCGTTAAGTAACATGACCAGGCCTGGGAAGTTCGTTACTTTGACCTTCTTATCAATGCCTTTTTTGAAAAAGGGAAAACATCTTTGATTCCCAACTCAATGCTACAATTTGATTTTACAGGAATTTATTTTCAGTCCAAGGCTCGTTGCCTCACTCCGCAGCCAGATCGAGGTCCATGACTCAGCACGAGCCATGACCTCTTAACCTGGGTAGGCGTGTTTTCAGTTCGAGCCCTGATTCAGCTGCGAATCCTTTTTGATATCCTTGTGCTTTCTTCTCTGCTGGAGATTTGCCGTCCACGTAATGTGTTTCAGGAGAAAAGCTCCACGCAAATCAAAAATAATATTATTACAATCCCACGGAACCCAGTTGCAGCCCTTTTCAAGAGTTACAAGGATTACAAATTTAAATTCAAAATAATGCTCCTCCCAAGGAGTCATCATTGCATACATCAGTACAACTTCACAGTTTGAGCTAAAGTCCCGATAGACTATGTGGTCCACCACGAACTCGGAGCCATTGTTCGATACCTTAACCAAGGACCGGAAACGGCAACCTTTAATGTCCATTCTCCCCCACCCTACATCCCTGCCCATGACGACCATAAAACTACTGCTCTCCAATTGCTCTGAAAAGATTTTCAGTCTAAAATCTTCAGCATTTAAACTGAAGCTGTTTGAATCGCCATCGAGGGCTTCTCATGTAACTTGAATCCTTACGTAGACCATCCCCTGCCGGAGCTCCAGCATTACCAAATAAACGAGGAAAATAAAAAAGGCACAGTAAATTCTTAAGTGAGATGTGAAATACTGGGAGATTGCAGGACACTATGGAGCAGTTCTCCCAACGATTGTTAAAATGTGCGATTCCTACAATGTACAATTGTCGCCCTGTGGCGGACGGTAAATGAGGTTTCCTGAACTGCACCATAAACGCTTAAATTCACCCTCATCGAAGACTGACTCCACGGTCCGGTACTACCCAATCCCGGATGATTGAAGATTATGATGGACTTTCGATGGAAGCGTTTCGAATTGTTGGAATCTGGCATTTTTACCAGGTGCTTATGGTCGGTTCGTGGTGGTGTACTGTAGATTTCATAGCTCCCTCGAGGGGATTATCGGCTTCGGTCGAAAAGATTAACTGGATGTGTGAGAAGCACATCATTCCGTTGAATGGTGGACGTAAAGGGTCAATAGGGGTGGAAGTGATATGGAATTCGATTCGGGTGGAAGAGATATTCAAATAATGCTGAGGTGAGATTCGGTATGTGCAGGATTTTCAAGCCTGGATATAAGAATGCCACATTTTTTTTCCACTATTGACTATAGGGAAAGCTGTTGCTGTAGGTGATGGAGAAAGCGCTTTATTCTTGTTTTCATTTGGAATATTTAACAATCTTGGGGAAAGTTGACGTTTAGTCCTTCATTTGAGTGGAAAATATAATGCAGTTCATAAGGATGCAAGAATAAATGAGGGCTTTTTTTAAAAGCTGTGTAAAGAAGGGATTTTTCGCGACAAACTCCGAGATTTCATTACCACCTTAGCGAAACCTAATTTAGTCGCCACTCCGAAATCTATACTACATATTAAGCCCCTCGCTCCTACCGTTAATAGTACCCGCTACATTCACAGCCTACCAAAAGTCTCCACTATTCCGTCGGCCTGCTTCAGATATACACCTAAACACCCTCCTGTCTCCATTTTTCTTTTCACATACTGGAATTTTTTTGATTTCCTTTACCATAAATTCCTAATTTCATCACTCATAATTTACTTAATTACAACTATGCGCCATCATGCTTAAGTTCCTCCCACGACTTCTCGAGACGCTCGTACTCCTCCTCTACTGTTCTGCGTCGATCACCTTGAGTGAGTGAATTTCACTGCATGGCATAGCCCGTAATGCAACTGTCGCCCCTCTTTAATGTGTGAACTATCCACTGTCACTTCCGTCTTCCTAGTGCCAAGCCTGTTCGCCGACCGACCGTTTTACATTTGAGATAGTATCAGACCAGCGTACTCCGATGGCGCAGACAGATATTGACGAAAGCTTGGAGCAATTGAGTAGCAGCGGAGTTCACCTTCCATGTGATACTCCAATATGGGAACATAGAAAGAACACTAGCACAGAATAGTCTCAGCTTCTCTTAGTATCAAGCTAATTGCATTTTCTGATTTTAGACAGGGCAGCGATAGCAGATCTAGCAGTGTTAATTCGTCGAGCAACAACTTGTTCAGTGTCACCATCGGCAGAAGCCACGCTTGTTAGATACACAAATTGATTGACGCTTTCGATGCTCTGGTCCTTAATACAGCTAGGGAGACATCAGACTAAGAATCTTAGTTTTGTTGGTATTTATTTTCAGTCCAACTCTACTCCCCTCTTTTTCCTAATCCGAAGCCATTTGGTCAAGGTCCACGTCCCGATGAGAACGATGAGAGCGCAAACAGATGGCATCAGCGCAGTCGAGGTGTTTGAAGAAAGATGTCGATGTCCTCCGGACAGAGCAGCGTGAAGAATAATAATAATAATCGTTGGCGCAACAATCCATATTGGATCAGGGCCTTGACGTGTGTTAGAGCACTTCATTCAAGACCGTAACGGTACACTAAGTACCCTGTAGGAGGCAATATGTTCAGCATTGCGCTCGCCCAAGATTATTACCCTGAGTTGACTCAGGTACTCATTCACAGTTGAGTCGACTGGTATCCGACGTCAAATCACGATACAAATCCCACTGCTACCAGTGAGATTTGAACCGCGACCTTCCGTAGGACAGCCTTGTGCTCTAAACGCTCAGCTATTCGGACACAGCATGAAGAAGGTCACCGAAAACAAGAAGAAATAATATCGGTGACAAAATGCTACCCTACCGGACTCCGGTTTGGACCTCAAACTCGAAACAGGTGCCTTAAAATCGATTCAATGTCTGTCTGTCTGTCTGTCTATCTGTCTGTCTGTCTGTCACACGCATTTTTCTCCAAAACGGCTAAACCGATCCGAACGAAATTTGGTAGACAGATGGGAACTATGAAATCCCACGCATACAGTGAGTGGCATCAATTTACGCGGAGTTTAAAGGGGGCCTCCCATACATGCAAAGGTGGCATTCAAAAATTTTTTTCACCGGATATAGTTGTGTAGGGTATCAAATGAAAGGTCTCGATTTGTACTTTCCGAAACTGACATTAGTTTTGGCATAAATTGCAAAGTGCGTGAGTAAGGAGTCAAAATGTACGCATTTGAAGTGAGACAGGACTCATTTTCGGAAACTACCCAACCCAAAAATCCGAAAAAAATCAGGGTGGTGCGCCTAGATGAAATCTAGGCCTCAAAATATGTCCCATTCCGATATCTGCTCAAATAAACTTACTAATAGTATATTACTACTTTTTAGAAATTTACTGAAAAACCCCCCTTAGATTCATCCTAAGTCTTCCGAATTTTGTACCAGCATAGGGGACTTCGTATATATTTGCTAAATTTCATGGAAATCAGGCAATTAATGCCAAAGTTATAGCAGTTCAAACTTAGCAATTTCGCCGAGTTTACTGCCTCCAAAGCCATGCAAAGCAGATGCTGACGTCATAATTACCCGGAATAATTGACATTCGCGTGGAATATTAAAGTCACATTTATGAAGAATCTATTTATCTGCAGCCCTTTTTAAGGTTTTGTGTAAAACACTTAAGTGAAATCTAATCTTCGAGAGATGTCCCATTCCGGTATCTGCTCAAAAAATTTACTAATAGTATATTATCAACTTTTAGAAATAGACTAAAAAACTCCCCTTAAGTTCATCCTAAGTGTACTAAATTTTGCACCGACATAGAGGACAGCCTCGTGCATATACATGCCAAGTTTCATGAAAATCCAACTATTAGTGGGAAAGTTATAGCAGTTCAAACTTATCAATTTCATGCTAATTAACAGCATTCTAAACCATACAAATAAGATGCTGACGTCATAATTAACGAGAATAATTGAAATTCCAGTGAAATATTAAAATTCCATTCAAGAAGAATCTAATTCTCCCTAGCCCTTTTTAAGGTTTTGTGTAAAACAAAACCTTATTAAAATCGATTCAATGTCTGTCTGTCTGTCTGTCTGTCACACGCATTTTTCTCCAAAACGGCTAAACCGATCCGAACGAAATTTGGTGGACAGATGGGAACTATGAAATCCCACGCATACAGTGAGTGGCATCAATTTAGGTGGAGTTTAAAGGGGGCCTCCCATACATGCAAAGAGGGCATTCAAAAATTTTTTATATTTGATGTTGGTTAAATTGTTTTCATTCGCTAATAATATTAAACTGAGAGCGTGAAGCGTATGAGGTTGACCATTATCAACACAGGGCTTTCCATCAAATGATTTATTTAAATCGCTTTCTAGAAAATAGAGGGCAATGGGATTTTTAGCTATATTCCACGGAGCTGTCGTGCACTCGTCGCTCCTCACATCTTTTTCTTTTTCTTCAGCCTTCAGTTCACAAGCGGGGTCGGCTCGTGATAATCGGTTTCATCATTTTGTTTTATGACATGCCTCACCAGGATGTAATCGCGAGACCTTTAAATCCCCATCCAGCGTATCAAGCCACCATTGTTTTGGCCGGCTTTTTGGTTGCGTACCATTGCTTTCGATGTTCTAATCAATACTGGTTGTTGAATTCGAAAACGCCTCTCCAGCAGTTTTTCCACGATCGATGCAAACCCATATCGATCGCGGATATTCTCATTTCAGACGTAATCGAAACGTGTCACGCCACCAGTGCAATGCAACATCTTCGTCCCCATTACCGGAAGACGCCGTTCATTGTCCTTTATAGTCGGCCAACACTCAGAACTATAGAGAGTGGCAGACGGACGACATTGCAGTAAATTTTAAATTTGGGACGTGCGCTGATACGTCGATCACAAAGAACACCAGTTGGGGAATGCCACTTCATCCAGGTTGCATTAATGCGTGAAACAATTTCATTACGCAGTTCTCCATTGGCTGATGGCGTTGACTCGAGATATTTAAATCGCTGAGTTCTAGCAATGGCAGTAACCTGCCCTTCGAGATACTTAAATCGCTCAGTTCTGGCAATGGCAGTAACCTGCCCAGAACTGAACGATTTCAATATCTCGGGTCAGTGTTGTAAGCCAATGGAGAACTACGCTATGCTCCTCACATAGGGAAACACAAAACCTTTTATACCTGAAGCGTCAAGCTTCCGGTTTCCCGACTTGTTTGGAAATCTTAACGATCATCCATTTCTTCCCGATCTGCAATAACTGCAGGTGTAGCGATAAATAACTCTGCGGGCAGGCCATCAGGCCCAGCGGCTTTACTACGTTTGAGTGCAGTGGTCGAAATGATTTCTATTCTACTTGGTGCAACTGTCCGTATCCGCATGTTACGGTGACTGGCAAATTCACCCTCAAGAGGAGGAACCTCACCGCATGTAACATTTTTATGGACCTGATGAAGTGTTCTTTCCATCTCTTCAATTGTTCATCATCGTGGATGAGAAGTCGACCATTGACGTCCTTCACAGGACCATCGAAAGATTTGCGACCACATGCAAGTTCTTTAGTGATACGGTATACAGTTCCGAAATCATTGCGATCTGAGGCATCTTTCGCTTCCCTGACTAGCGTAATAACAAATTCTCTTTTGCCACGGTGTAGACTATGCTGAATTTCTCGGGATTTAGCTCGGTAGCGGAGTTCTAGCGCGTTACGCCCGCCGTCACTCGCAGCGGTCAGAAGAGCTTCAACCCCTTCCATTAATCGATCCGCTTCCACGACTCCGCAGTCATGTTGATCTTATGACGTCCTTTCGGGACGTAGTCGAGACCTGTATAGCACCCGAGGAAAGAGCAATTTTGATGGCGGCCCAATGCTCATATATTCATATCAGTAGATCTGCCGTTCGATCAGCAAGATAGCTCTCCCACTGTCGAGCTGGGTCCGACAAGCGGTCGATGTTGAAGTTAGGGGATTGCAGCTTCCCACCCCTCTCTAGTAGTTTACTACTACACTAAGGGCACCCAAAAATATAAATATGGAAGCTATAGATTTGAACTACCCAAGCGGTAAGAAGTCCCAGACTACGAATCTACCTGCGAGCATGAGCAATCAAGTGGGGGCCGAGGCGCGGATTTTAAAGGCTTCATCACGTCTACCTCCATACCACCCTACGGAGAAATCAGTAGAAGGCATGTTTTACAACTCAGTGGAAAGCTTCCAGTTAGTGCCTACGGTGGAGCAGCCAGAAAGAAAAGTACGGCAACTCTCAACGTAGCAGAAACTGGAAATCCTACAACGGCGGATGCGTCCGCGGTGCTACAGCCCAAATTTACCCGTAAGCAGAAGAGGAAGATTTGACAGAAGGAAACCTAGCCACTAAGGAGGGGAGACTAGAGGCTGAATCCTCCTTGTCAGAACCTTTTCCGTGAACGTGGTAATCGTAATGAAGGTCACAGTGGGTGCATCAGACTCCTCTATTAGCGAAGTCCCGCAAGAAGTATAAAACCAACACATATGTGGTGGGCTACTCTTTATTATGCACCGCGCTAGGACCTACATGTTCGGACCGGTGTATTGGGAGGTGACCAAATCAGCAAAAGAGATCTCAACAAAACTGGTCCCTCAAGGCGGGAAGGAAAAGGACTTATGTACAAACTGCAGCTTCATTTCTAACCGTTGAAGTGGGAGTTTCCTCCAAAGATAGTAATATGTCAGAGAGATAATTTACCATCTTTCGGGAACTCCTATGGGAAAAATGCTGGAGTCAGAGCGAAGTCAATCCATTTGGAGTGCACTGATGAAGCTGCCTTAAAGTGGCTTGAGCAGGTAATTCCGGCTTTGAGTTCTGGTGGCTGCCCAAGCTCAATATTGTGAACAGTGAGTGGCGCAGGACAGAGTATATCGGAATTTGAATGTCTGACCGTCGAAGTAAGACAGGACACATCATCTGCATGTTGGGTGAACAGCACCTGGGCGTGAACTTCGGTCACTGGAGGGTAAAGTTCATGAAAGACAGAAAGAGACGAATCTACAAACGTCGAGGGTTTCAGCTTGGTATTCGAATTTGACAAAAAGGGTCTGAAGGTGCTTAGAGATAGTCATCATGTGGTGCCCCGCTTTTCCTCTATTAATTGAAATTCAATCATATCAACAAACTGTAAAGCAACCTCCCCGGTTTGAAAACGAAGGGCAATGATAATCTTCGACTCACACAAAGCAGAGTAAGTTGCAGTATCTTCGAATCACCCCAACAGTGCCCCCTCTGGTTTTTCGGAGAACTTCTCCATGATGGATATCTTTTTCACTCAAACTAATTCCAATTCCCAGTCTAAGCGACAGATATATTTTAAAAAATGCTAAACACCCCTTTTGGAAATCCTACTTAATCTCAGCGGAAACTTCAGCCCGATTGTAAAGAAGAAGGTTTTGGCGAATACTGAACCCGGGGTGCATTGCAATATTGCTGATGATAGCACTTTTTGCTTCTGTTGACTTTTGTCCATCAGCTTTCGCGTTGACCTGAAGTTGTTCACGCCCCTTAGTGGCAGCCGGGGCCGTCTCTCGGGGAGTGATAAAACGTTCGACTATTTTTTGGTAAAATAAGGAACGGACAGATGCCTTAGATTCCCGGTCGAAGTTGGAGCAGATAATTAAAATTATTCATTCTGCCAGTCAATTTCATTTGTTGTTGTTGAAACTCAAGCACTGAAACTAAAGTATTCCCCCTTTTCAACCAGGCTCAACTAACTTCTCTTATGGGAACCCCATATTGCTTTGGCATGGACGACTGAGCTGGAAAGAGCCAATCTCTGAGTCGCTCAACCCTCTATTGCCACATTTGGATTAGACAGCTGTTTGCCTCCAGATGCGTAACCCATCATTTTTTTCTTGTCTTTTCTTCTAGATTAACCATTCGTCCTAGTGCAAGGACCCCCAGGAGCAAAACCAATCTATCCGTCTTCGCGAATTAGCTAGCGAAGACAAGCCAGCTGTTATCAGAAGGCACTCCATACAGATGGATCTAAAGGGGCATAGCCTGGTACCCTTCTGTGTTATTTGGTAGCTCTTCCCTCGTTATTAACAAGTGTCAACTTCATGTCTAGCTTTAGAGTCAATGCAAATCGGGAGCAGACTAGGCCAAACGCAAAGATGTCTCCTAATACGTCTGATCTCCTGGCCCAATTTAAGATTCTTTCATTTGTTTCCTTTGTTTGTTATCCCCTGGGGATAAGCCTTGCGCAACTGTTGTAGATTGAGGACAATTTTGGAAGTAAATAGCGTAAGATGTTTTATCAATGAACAGATGAGACTTAGTTTCATTGAGACCGAATACTATAAACCTGCAATTTGCAGACTCATTGGACAATATGACGATTGACTGTTTAAGTGCAGCCTTAAAG
Organism: Hermetia illucens; assembly: GCF_905115235.1. Taxonomy (NCBI): domain Eukaryota; kingdom Metazoa; phylum Arthropoda; class Insecta; order Diptera; family Stratiomyidae; genus Hermetia; species Hermetia illucens. Next base: position 174,580,421 of record NC_051850.1, read on the forward strand.
ATTGCCTTTAGGAAAGTAGGCTTGCAATTGAATAAAGACAGGCAGAATTTCCAACTACATTAGCAAGCAAGACTTTCGTGCTCTATGGTTGGCAGAAAAGAAAATTTATAGATGTTACTGGAAAAGTGACCAGATCTTGTTCCTGGGCTCGCATGGGATATCCTTTTCGATAAGGAATCCAGTTAATTTCCTGGACTTCCGTAGTTGCCTGGAGCTAGATCTGTTTGCCCAGTTTTGTGCTTGGATTGGAAAGGGTGGCGAACTGGTTTGCGTTCTTCTATTTCGAATAATCATGCCCAATAAATGTTTGCCTTCTTGGAAAGCCTCTTTATTGGAAGTTTAAAGGGAGTTGATTTTTCAAGATTACAGCAAGGGCGCGGAGTAAAGCGAACATACATGCCATACTACCGATACCCTCGATTGGTGTGTACACATCCACCTTATGTGGCTTTAAGTGGTGTCGGGTTTTAAAGATGCCTTTCATATCAAGACTCCTCAATTCGCTCGACACCACCGACTCCTAGTTTTACTTTTGGCTGTTTATGGAAGCTAGACCTTCCTTGAAAATCACAGGATGCACGGTATATTCGACCAGTGTCAGACATGAAATGAAGTCCTCCCTAACCACAGATTTGCAAGTCTAGGCTGATCGGCAGGCTTCAAAATACTGGGGTTTTAATTTTTCCTGGACGTCATGACCATTTCTCGTCCCTTATCGGGTATACCATCTATAATTATGTTTGTTCTTATTCTCGAATGTCAGTATCCGCTCCTGTGACGTTTCTCTATCAATCTTCGAATAGTAGTAGTAGTTCCAGCGGTCTTTCAATTTTTCAATTGCCAGAGTTCTCTTTATAGAGAGACGCCTGAACTCTCGGACTTCTTATATTTAGTCCTACTCGATATCTTCCTGGACCTCGTCTTTTCCAAGAAGAGAGAATGTCGTGAGCGTTACAAATGAATATGGAAAAATTAGAAATTTTGATAAATGGATTCATGACGAGAAACCCATCACTTTTTAATTGTCTTCCTTTTTTAGCCTTCATCCCGTTCACAAGCGAGGTCGGCTCTCTTTACCTTTTAATTATATCCTAGTGAAACTAAACCCACGCTGTGTATCATTCATATGAAATCACATTGTATCTTCTACAACTCCACTCATGTTGCGAGTCCTTTTCATTGCCAAAGTATTCCGTATTCCCAGAAAAAATCTCAGAAAATAAAAGGTGCAAATGATCTCACGTGGATATAAATGAATGTCAGTAGCATTGACGATACGTTCACCTCCAGCTATTTTCGACAGCTCAAAACTTTGAACACAATTCAAAAACACAAATCCACAAAATACACGAACCGGGACTGAGTGTGGCTGCCAGCGGGAATGAAGCAGGAAGCGGAAGAGAATTCGGAAAATTGGAGAACCTGTTTGTGAAAATCTTTATGTTTCCGCTATACTTCCAAAATGTTTATTTCTATTTTTGCGACAACTCAATGGAATTTCCCTTCCTTCCTTTGTTAGTTTTCCTCTATTGTTTAAAAAAATGTGAAGAAATTGGGGTGCGCTTTTCCGAGATTTGCGGGAAAATTCAATACGCATAATGTCTGCATGTGAACAGGAATTGGGTTTATCGGAAAGTAGATTTCAGTTTGGGGCTTTCTCAAAATAGAACAATTCGATCATCTTCTTCGGTTTGATGTTTGAAGAAGGTTTGTACAAAAGCGTGCATCTTGTGGTGCTCAGGGACGAATAAATTGAATATGGAAATATATTCTACTTCCTTTTGTTGTTTTACTTCTTTAAGGTAAGGCATAATCGGATATTTTAGGGTGGTCTTTAGTGCTGAGTGATGCCCCATAACTAGTTCTCGGTTGTGGACGTAAAGTAATTCTTTAACGTTGCAGTCTTAGAAATTTCCACTTACCATCATCAAATCATGCAAACGCTAGTCGCTTCAATCTGTAAGAGAAAATGAAAACCTTTTATCAGGAACTAATTCTAAACTGAACCATCATCAATTCACTGTTTTCTGATCATATACCAGAGAAAACTTAGTCTATTAAGCTTAAATAAAGTGCCTAACATATATCTTATTTCCTCACACATTTGAAATTTGGGAAGGAAATTTCGTAAGTAAAGGGTGAATTAATTTTGAATGGTGTACATTCAGCTACTACTATCGACTTCGAGAGGGCATAATACAGCGTCAATGTAGAGCATTTCTAATAGTTCATAATGTTATTTTGATGCCCACGCTAGTGTGCAATTAAGTGCATTTTACCTAACGGATCAATAGATGTCATGGGGAATATCGGTGTATGGAAATTTGCGGAGTTGTTGGTGGCCTTAAGAAGTGCTTCTTCTGAACGAATATATAACATATAGAAACGGATTTTTTCTGGCTTTGGGTGAACATACGATCATATGATTGGGGATTCAGTGTGACTTTGCCGTTCGGCGTCAGAGCGTCCGAGAGTCCAGCGCTGGGAAAGTAAGCAGAGTTTGTGAATAAAAAAACAGCAGACTAAATCGAAATCCGATCTCTATCCGGAATTCATAAGCACAAAATTTAATATCTTTGCCGATGTAACTAAAGATGCTGAAAATCCTAACTCAGATCCTAACTACTGTTCACGGAATTTATACGAATTACAAAACGAAGAAGATAGTGCGATTCGACGAGATACTTTCTAGCCGCAGGGCGAAGAGGTCTATATCGATTGGATGTCAACCTTCTCCAAACAACTCTGAACATTTTACATTAGTCAAGTGACTTTCAGGAGGGATTCGATAAAAAATCGAATGCAGATAAAATATTTTTTTTCCAGATTATTCAAGGTCAATAACAAGGAAAGGGTTATCCGAACACCCAAAGAAAAAAGTGGCATTCCCAAGCCTAGCGAATACAAAGTCGTGCAAAGAAGGCTTTAGTAGAGCTGCACTTAGGTGTTGGCAGACCCGCATGAAAAGGTATCCTAATTTTTTCCTATAGGTTTTGTGATATTTCTATCCTCGTAGTTAACCAAAATTACTTAAGATCGTCACTTTGACCACTCCTATTTCTACAAGCTTTTTTATTTACTTCGCGGTTTACGATTAGTTAGACCTTCATACTTCTCGCTCTTTCCGCTTTTCTCCCTTTAAGCTTTCTTCAGCAGGTAGTTTTGGATTTTCACGATTACCACGCTAATAATATGAACAGAAGTGTCTTTTTCTCCAAAGATTTTTTTTTCATGTGGAAACGAATTTCCGGAGCTACTCGCTGTTGTCTTCAATACTTCAAGCTAAAGTGTTGAGGCTAAAGGTCAACATGGAATGATGGTCCTGGTGTTTAACATAATACCCTACTCTGTAGGCATAATTGCACAGTCCTCTTCGGACACAGATTGATTTGGAAACCACAGCAAGAGCTCCGCCGTGACTAGTACCTTTGTACGGATTTATACTGGCTGCATTCTCAGCACTTGCTTTGTAATTTCTGGTATATCCAACATTCAGGGCAATTCGTGGAATAATCCAACCCAATCCAAAGCGGTTCAGATGTTATCTGTAGTAAACACTGTTTCCGGTGTGAAAGTGGGTAATATAATAGTTGGTCTTCCCTTAATATCGCTCAAGCCATTGAGTTTATATTTATTCAAGGACTCATCTTACTTGCTTTGTCAGCATTCATGCGACTCTGATCTTGCCGCCTTCCTGTGTTTTGCATACTTATTGCTCTCGCTGGAATGTCGACAGAGATCATGCCCACCGCCAGCAACCTTTCTTCAACAAATGCGGTATTTCAGGGCCTCACCGCCATTAGACGGTTAACCGGACAACTTCAACTCACAGCACGCCCCGTCTAGCCAAGAATTCACTGCCTTTCGCTGTTACGTTTGTCTGCACTCTCTCTAGTTGCTTTGCTCTACCAACTACAGTGATCAGCGATAAAGTCGAAAACAGTAGCCCCCCTTTTCGGTAGAAAATATAACCACTCCATTATCCATCATATTTCACAGCAGAGGGACGAAATTCAACGAGTTCTTTGCCAGGTTCACCTCAGTGCTTATTGTACCCATGGTTGAGTGAAAGCCATACTTATACTCCGTCGGCAGGTAGTATATAGCTTCCTTGGGAATACCAACCAAATCTGGAGCGGAGGTAGGTAATTTCCAGTAATCTCGGTCCACGCACTCTTTTTAGTACTATTTTGTAAACCTAACCCCGAGAGTTTATGATGATATCTTCATATAGCTTTTGCTCCTTGGAATTGCTTCATTGCGCTCATTCATATCCAAAAAGGACCATGAAATTAAATCCTTAGACTCCCGGAAACTTTATGGTTCTCTAGTTTTCAAGCTCCAGTTAAAGATAACCAGTCGAAAAGAAAGTACACGGCGGTTTCATTCTTTTCTCCACAGTTTTGTCAGTCCACATTATAAAACATTCTGAGAGTAGTGAAAGCTACGCCGCGTCTGGCTTATAAGCTCTCATATCGGGATTATGTTTTAGGAAGGTCATATCTCTCTCAATTTTACTTCCATCCTTCGCTACCCCTCCTTCTAACTCGATTTTGCTACCGGGAATAACAGCAACCGTCAAGAGTGGAATTTGGTTGACCAGTTCTTTGGCCCACTCATTCTACTGTATATACCTATGCATGTAGGATGGAGACTCTGAGCAAGCTTTCCAGATTGCTCAGTTCATTCTTCCATTGATTCATCAGATTGCAATATGTAAACCGCTAAGCCTGCTGTGAAGACCTGATTATTAGCCAAAATAGTTATGTTTTAGCTAGAAGCCGTTATCAGCAACTTTGCCTGGAATACGCTAGCATATTCTGAAACCAGATAGGTACTTTTTGTAGATTATACGGAAAAACAGTGAATATAGACTACTCCTCCAAATAGAAGCAAAGTTACCTTTCCCACTGAAGTTCTCAAAATGAGTAAATATCCCAGGCTTGACGGCCTTGCTGTGGAACTTTCCGCGCTTGAACTCTGGGTAATTGTGATCTTTCTAAGCGAGAAGAAGAAAGGAATGACCGTTAAGATTTCAAAGAAACGAGTCCGTTTTAAGTGTGACAGCTGGAGGATCATTTGCGTGCTCCCCCATCGAAAGCTTGATCGACGAGGAGCAGACAGGTTTCCACTCTGGATCTTCCTGCACAAACCACGTTAACTGCTGATCATCAAGGAGCAGTGTACGAAACTAGCACCGCTACCCCACCTGTTCTTCATAGATTTCGGGTAGTCTTTTGACAACATCAATAAGGAGTGTATCTGAAATGCTCTATGCAAGAAGGGTACCCTGGAGTAACTGTAAGTTATTATCAAAGCGACATATGATGGTGCGAAATGTTGGTATCTACTCTCCACGCTCTCATCAAGTCTTGAATTTTGGCCAAACGGGTCTGGATTTGAAAAGAGGGACAAGCAATGCTGAAGCTAAATACCAAAAAAACAAGGTTTCCAGTCTGGCTGGTCATCGCACTCTTCCTAATTGCATTAACGAAAAGAAAATTGAAGGAATCGAACAATTGGTTAGACTAGGATATGAGAGTACTGGTAGTACATGGAAAGTAACCACCGTTGCCATGTGGAAGCTCTCATTATTATCAGTTCATGACTGATTCGTGTCATCATGGTATTCTGGCCTGAAACAATAACTAGAAGAAGAAATTTGTCGGTATGGGCCAGATATCCGGATTGCTAATCAGAAGCCGAAAGTTGCAGTAGATATATATGTACGTTAACGAAGAGTGACACCATCTTTGAGAATTATGACATAACAAACTGTCTCTCTGATTGTAATTATTCTGTAATTACACTTTTGTTTTACAGGGAATAAAGCGAACCTTTTTCGAAGGACGCATTTTCACTTTTTGGAAAACGTAATGATACTGAGTTAAATTATGCGGTGTTTCCATCGATTAATTATCTGAAATAATAAAAACTTGTTTCTTTTTCGTTGGTGTGAATACTTATTCTTGCAAATACCGATATTTCAGGAACCACTTGTTCCCTTCATCAGTGCTAACAAGTAAACAATATTCACACCAACGAAGAAGAAACAACAAGTTTTTATTATTTCAGGTAATGGTACTTCTTATAAGGGTAATCATTCATCTTAAATAGGGATTGGAGTGGATAGAGTCACTCCCAGGCTATAGGAACCATAATCCGTGTTCTTGTTCTTTGTTTTTCCCACAGGAAGCCCTAAAAGAATTTCCGGCGTCCAGGTACACTCTCTCCCAGTTGCGACGAGACCAGCCGAAGAAGATCCTCGGGAGCAGTGGATCAACTCCAGCAGACACAACGCAGAGGACAATTACTCTTGCGGTGTACCAGACCCGTCTTCAAATACTGCCCCCAGTAACGGAAGTGTGTACAACGGTTCCGCGACGGTCAAGAGGAGGACGGAAGGTCACGAAGCGGCTGGAACGCAGGCGCTCTACCTGGTTCAGAAGTACACCACCAGCGAGAAGGCCCGGCACCAGGTGCAGATCTTGCTGATACTCAAAGAACGGCAAGGGGACAAAGTCGAGGAACTGAAGTACCGGCAACGGAAGAAAGAAGAAACAGCGAGATCCATGGTTCAGTATAGGTCTGCGGCCTTTTTCGGAATTATCTCACGGTTGATTCATCTACTGTACAGCTCCTTACTTGTGACTTTCCGGAAACCCGCACTCACTTCGGCTGATTTGCCCTTCTTCTCCATTGAAGACAGTGTACCTCTTTCGCTAGAAGATCCAAGGGAATCATCTCCGCGATGACACTTATGGCCTCACCGTATGCGCTACATACTCTCAGTACGATTGATCGGTATGCCAAACTTACCCTTCGCTTGTTCACTGTGCTATCCAGTGCACACGCTTAGACAGGAGCCGCGTATAGCAGGATGCATTTCACGACCCCTGGGACTAGTTTTGGCCTTCCAATATTGGGCATCATCATTGCTAGAGATGAGCTAGCCTTTGCTGCCTTTTCGCGCACATAATCAAAGTGCTCCCTGGAACTCAACTTGGCATCGATCCCTAGGTATCTAATGATTAATTTAGAAACGACATTGTGATTAACAACCCGGATTTTGCTAGTTTTGTTTTTCCTGCGATTGGTAATAAGGGCGGCCTCCTTTTTATCTAGCACCAGGTCCAGCTTCACCATTTGAAGGGGTGCTTTGATGGCATAGTTTCACTTCCATACAGTTTCCGTCTGCAAAATCAATCAATGTTGCCTCCTTTGGTACGCAAAGGCTGAGCACTCCATCATACTTTACGTTCCACAACAGGGGCCCCAGTATGGAGCCTTGGGAATCACTTGCTTTCACAACATATTTCTTTGTTCCACCGTCCGTCTCATACCAAAGAAGTGTCTCCGAGAGCTAACTCTCGATTATCCGAGCTAAGTAACCAGGGACACCCAGTTTAGCCAGAGTGCTCTGAATCCAACCCCAATTGGTTAAGATAAAGGCATTCCTGACATCCAGCGTCAGCACTTACTAGTAGCCATGGTCTCTCGAGCCAGGTCCACTACCATTTCTATTGCATCGACAGTGAACCGTGCTCTGCGAAACCGATACTGCCGCTCCAATAGACCACCCGCTAGCTCAATGAACGGAATCAACTTCTTGTATATTACCCTGTCCAACATCTTCTCTATAGTGTCTAAAAGGCAGATAAGGCGATATGAAGAGGGCGCGCCAAATGGTTTTTCGGGTTTTGTTAGCAGAACCAACCTCTGCCCTTCCCACTGGGCGGGAAATGCTTCTTCCGCCATGCACGATTCAAATGTGTTTACGAACCATTTGGGCTTGATTATAGCAGCAACTTCGGGACTTTGTTCGGAATCCTATCCAATCCCGGAGCCTTATTATCCCTAGGTTGGTCCACAAATCCCTCGTAGTTCATCCTCGGTCACTCCGGGGACGTCCTGTTGCACTGTTGATTGAGGTCCACTTTCTTCTTGTTCGGGGAAAATGATTGCGATTATTTTGAACGACAGTCTCGAGCACGTCATTTGGGGTGATTTTTGTCCACGTGTCTTGTTCATCACAACCTTGTACGCAGCGCTCCACAGGTTCATATTTGCTTCAAGGCACAACTGCTTGTAGCAATTCTGCTTACTTTCCCGTATAGCTTTTCTAAAGCTACTTCAAAGATCACAGTATTCCCTCTCCGACTGCCGATGTTCTGACTTTCCTCTTGTCTTTTGGCAAAGCCTCCTCGCTCGCAGACAGGATGCTCTCAACAGCGCGATTTCTTGGTTCCACCAGTAGTTTGGTTTAATACTGGGATGGAACTTCCATCGCAGTGTTGTGAAGCCGCATGCCTCAGTTACCTGCTGACATAGCTGGCTCACTTTTTGCAGTGTCGTCCCCATCTGACCATGATCTACTTCTAAAACCGCCAGGAAAGTTTCTTCCACCCGGCTATCCTGGTTTTTCTGCTTCTGTGCTCACTCGACTGTCGCCTTTCCCGTTCCTGAAGCCGAGAAAGATGGCCTGGTGATCGCTGTGGGTGTAATGTTCACTCACCCGCGAGAGTTGGATTGATAATTGGAAAGAGCTAGGACGCGGTCAACATGATTCGCATCCTACAAATCAATATGCGCCGGAGTGCAACCGAAACAAGGACCTAGTTTCATGGCACCCTGGTATATCAAGTACCGCTGCCATATGTATTCGGGACGGCACCTTCCTTAGTGTTCTTAACCAAGGCGAGGGGACGGCTTTGTCTGGATTCGATGTTCAGGAGTAACATTTTTCAGTATCTTACGCCGAATGAGACCATCTCGGATTTTGGACGCAGGCTTCATGCTTTGGAAGATGTTATCTTGAGCACGGATGGGCGGAACCTGGTCGGGGGTGACTTCAATGCCAGGGCACTTGAATGAGGCATGCCTCACACAGACTCCCGAGGAAAACGAATTCAGAAAATGGCAGCGAGAACAGGACTGGTAGTTCTAAACACCGGATCCACCCCGATGTTCCGACGGCCAGGCTGCGAGGGAAGCATTCCAGACGTAACTTTCATGTCGGAGTCACTGGTGGACGGGTGGCGAGTTCTGGAAGGCTTCTCGGCAAGTGACTATCAACACATTGCTTTCGAAGCGGTGGACACAAACTCTCAGTGTGCGCTCTTCCTGTGCATAGAACTTTGCGAAAATGTACACAGGAAGATTTTTCGAAACTCTTGGAACAGGTGGGAACTCTTGGGGGTGGTGGCGCTGCAGCTGACACGGTCATGAATTCAGTTACGAATCTGATAATGACGGCCTGCGGGGCCTCGATGCTCAGGAGAGCATCGAGACGTGGCAAACCTTCCATGTATTGGTGAACGGTGGAAATTGCAGAGCTCCGGAATGAGTCTCATGGGCTCCGCCGCTCAAAACAACGTCTAAGTGGCCGGCAGGAGGCATGTAGTATAAAGACGGAGTATAAATCAACCAAAAGGAGACTCGGCAGCGCAATAAACAGGAGCAAAGCTTGCTGCTGGCAGGATCTGGTCGACGAGGTGAATGGAGATCCATGGGGACTTAATTACAAACTGTTAACCCGAAAAATCGGGGCTCTGCGGAAACCCTATTTACTTAAGGCCGAGCAGATGCAACGCATTGTACGGGGATTATTCCCTGCGCACCCCGTACAGAATGATGATGTCTGCGCGGAGAATACGAGGACTGTCAACTTTTCTCTATAAAAGAATTGGAACAGGCAGTCCTCTTAATGAAAAGCAAGAAGGCGCCAGGACCCCATGGTATTCAAGCAGAGGTATACAAACCGGCATTCCAACACCGGCAGACCTACTGCTCCGCGCATACAACGATTGCCTGAAAGAGGGCATTTTCCCTGCTCTTAAGATGGAAAGACATTCTAGGCACACTAGATAATATTTTCCACATGCCAAACTATCTCTTACGGATAATGAGGGATTACCTGAGGAACCGCTCCCTACTCTATCGAATGCAAGAGGATCAGAGGAGGCTGGAGGTCACGTCGGGGGTAGCACAAGGATCCATCCTAAGGCCGGACCTCTGGAACGCTACCTATGACAGTCTATTTAAACTCGACATGCCATGACATGACATGTCAAACAGGCGTAAAGCAAACTCTGCATATTGATTCGACGGGTAAGCAGATGGATGACTACTCATGGTTTCAACCTTGCACTGGAACAACCCAAATTAGTCATCCTGACTAAAAAGAGAACTCCGACCTTGCGTGCCATATCGTTCGGCGAGTCGACAATCGAGTATAAACCAGCGGCAAAGTATCTCTCGCTGACCCTTGACTCACAGATGAGCTTTTTTCAGCAAATCAAATCAGCAGCAAATAAGTTGGAGTTTCGGCGTTAAGTAGACTAATGGCAAATATCTGGGGTCCTATATCTAGCAGGCGAGGTTAAGGAGCGTAAAGCCATATACAAGCGCAAGGGAGAAGAGCCAAGGGAAGTGGTTGCTCGTGAAGAACGGCAACGCACCCTAGACGAGGGGCAACACTCTTGCCCTAATGAACCTAGGGGCAAATGGACTGCGCGGCTCATCGGCAAATTAGGTACGGGGCTGAATCAGAAGCATGGTGCGACTGACTATTGCCTTACCTAGTTCTTAAGTGGGCATGGAGGTTTTCAGTCTTACCTGCACAAGATTGGAAAGGCACCATTTCCGAATAGTGTGTTTCGCAATGGAGTTGTGGACGACGCTTTTTTTTCTTGTGGAAGGTGGGATTGGATTCGTCAGCAGCTTTATTTAACCACAGGGGATAACACTCCAGACAACATTGTCGAGGAGATGCTGAGGAGTGCTGACAGATGGAGTCGTTTTGCCCATTACATTCGGGTCCTCCTCGTTGCAGAGAAGGTAGAGCTCAACCGATGGAGGAGCCGGATGGCAGGGGGCTACTCGAACTGACAGTTCTCTTCCTCCTCTCCCGTCCCGCTGGAATTCCTTGATTTGAAGGGATTTGAGGGAGTTCGGGGACTTGCCCAAAGTAATGTGACAAACGGTTTCAGGCTAGCTTTTTGGCGATGGGGAGGTGTTTAGTTGGTAGTCCGACTACATACCGTTGCGGGAGTCCAACACCCTCATGCATTCACCTACCCTACCCAAAAAAAAACTAATCTAATTTGGAGGACTCAAAAACTTAACTAATAACTTAAATGTTCACATTATATGTTCCTTACGTCTGGCGTGAGCTATGCATTCAATTCTTTCCATAAATCTGTGGCTATTAATTAATTTTATACCCAGTTTTTCACGGTATCGAATATTCGAAATTGTTATAAATTTGACTTTCGTTTGAGGTTATTCAACCATCAATAAATTCACTAATCGAGAATTTGAGGTTTCTCCTTTCTCCTGCACTTTTTTCCACCTGAGGAATTCTAGTCGCTTGAACCCTTGTACTTTCATTATGTAAGCATGACAACAGTTTCTTGCAATAATCTGTTTCGACAAAATACCTAGAAAAAAACTCCAGGCTTATTCGATTTTCTCACAAAAGGATTCCTTTCATGTAGCTCTTTAGGAAAATCGCTTGTTACCAATATTTTCAAAAATGTCTAGAAAACTTTGCCAATGAAATTTTTAAATAGATCCAAACAACGGTGCTCAACCGTTCCTTAAGCCTCTCCTATTCAACATCCTTTTAATGAATTGCGACTATCTAGTGGCTGTGCAAAAAATATCTGGAACCCCCACCCCCATCACTGACTTATATAGAAAACCTGATGGTGGCGACCCAGCACTATAGGCGTCATTCCATTGTCCTTCGTGGTATTTGTCGGTTTTATTCATCCACTCGGCCGATAACTTGATGTAAAAGCATTCCGGCATGAATAGATAATGAGCGATCCACCTGTTTCGGCAACCCTCAGAGGTCTATTTATTCATTTAGTGGTGGGAATGAATCGATTTGAATTAATTACAGTTGAGGTTCGCAGGCGACACTTAATAGGGTTTGGCGAGGTCTAGAGCTTTCCTTCTATGCCTGACGGATTTTGACGAGATTCCTTGGGTTAGGGGACGATATCCAGGACAAGAAGAGGAAACACGCATGGAATCCATTTGATTGCAGGTTGACACTTACGTATTGCTGCTTCCTTCCCTTAATAATGGCCGAGTCGTGTGTGACTAACGCTGATTTAGATGTAGTCCCTTATCAGAGAGAATGACGCCAAGGATTCAAGGAATTGGCTTGTGGGATATTCTCCTCCCTCAGATGTTTACTTTTCCTTTCAGATCCCCCAACTTCAACTTGAATTCAAAGTTCTTCTTAAAATTTAAACTGCTGTTGTTAAGGGTTGTTCACCAGCCATTCAATCCCGTGTTCCGCGAAGGGCAACTTTCCTTTTATTCCCGAACTACAGGACTACTTACTTTCTTACCATGCGAATCTCAGTCGACAGCATTTCACTGGGGTGAATTTATATTTTTCAAGCTAGTTTTCGTTATAGAAAACATCCGGTTTCCGTCTCAAGTATATCCTTACGCGACTAAGGAAATTGCAGTGCCGTCATTCCGCGATTCGCCACACATGCACTGCACTTACATGCGAAATGTACAGAGACCGGAACTGCACCCGAAAACGGGCTACGTTACCGCCACAAAACGAAAACTATGACATGAATATTTCCGTTTCTTTTGCCGAAAAATCTTTTCGTGCTACATCCAACCGTACATACCAGGGGGTGGCAAATCACCACATTAAACAACTTCAACTCAACTCAAGGAAAACTTCTCCGAGGCAAGGAGTCGGGGTTGGTTTTTGTTTATTTCCGAAATAATTCCGGGACATTTTCTTGATTTCATTTGTTTCGCTTGTCGACCTTGTATTTAGAAGTAATGTAACTGCTTTGTTTCGCACTGCACCCTGACAGAAATGCAACCGCGTGGGGTGTGGGAAACATGACTGCAACCGATGCCTCATCAGTTGAAATTCCACCCATTTTTCAAAGTCCCCCGGGGGCCATCGAGCAAAACACTGCGAGGAAGTGACAAAAAGAGAAGACATGGCGCTATCGGCGGGAAGGACTCTGTTTTGAAACTTCCAAATAAATTCTTTATTTCCGGGAAAGTATTTCAAGTTGAAATGAAGTAGTGCAAGCAACTTCATGGACAGCCACAGGAGTTGCACCACCGTTGCTACTTTAGCGGTTAGCACTTTGCATTTTGCTTGGTAAGCCCGGGATGGGCAAAGTTTGCAGAGAGTGCTTTTTGCTCAACTCATTGTAGTATTTTTGAATCAGTGTCTGAACGTCCCCGAGAGGTCGTTTCGTGTGTCCTGGTGGCAGCAAATGAGGACCAAGTTCGTCAAGATAGTTCCTGGAGTTCACTCCATTTCCATAGCTCGGCCGTTCGTGGCTTGCAGGGGTGCACCTTCATTATATAAATATATGGACCCACTTGAAAAACACAAAGTCAGAAGCTGAATGTAGGAAAGCGTTAATAACTTGGGAAATTTGTTGAATATCTTTCGTGTTGGCTACAGTTGTTAAAGTAGTAATTGTCAACAAATAGTTTTTATTTATTTAGAAGTTGCTTAGAACTTTGATGGGAAGCTCCTGAATATTTGATGCTAACATTCTTTTGTTTTGGAGAAAGCCATAGCATGGCAGGGGAAATGAGTTCTGCAGAGCAACCGAGGTGGAAGGCATCCTTTATCTGAATTTCAGAATGAGCCACGATAGAATTCAAAAGCTGGAATTATGTCTTAAATATAACAAATGGCCAAATCCAGCCTGAATGGCCAGTGTTACGGGGCAGAATAACATCATCATCATCATCATCAACTGCAGACCAACTGGTATTCGGTCTAGGCCTACCTTAATAAGGAACTCCAGACATCCCGGTTTTGCGCCGAGGTCCACCAATTCGATATCCCTAAAAGCTGTCTGGCGTCCTGACTTACGCCATCGCTCCATCTCAGGCAGGGTCTGCCTCGTCTTCTTTTTCTACCATAGATATTGCCCTTATTGATATGAACCACTGCAATTTCCTTCAGGTGGCGGGAACAGGACCCCTGGGGTAATCTTCGCAAACTATTCATTATTATTCATTATTTCCCTGAAAATCCCATCTCGCGGCTTTATATCGGCATATTCGCAAAACTTTGCACTTTCTTTTACTTTGCGAATTGCCTCCTATAAGCGGCCCCGCAGTTGTCTATGTGTCGCCTCTTGATTGTCGCTACTGGGTCTTCCCCTAAGCCTCTGGTAAAGCCTCCTTGCCGGAAACATGCAGTTTTTAAACTTTCTATTTCGTTGTTCAATCGGTAGTTGGGCTACCTACTGGGGAGCAGTCATTTTCTGGGCAAGCAGGAAACCCACTCGGCACTCTGTGACAGCTCTTTTTAGAGCTTAATTCGCCCTTGATTCTCATGCATGTTGCCTGGTGGTTACTTTGACCTCCCAAGCAATTAATGTATGTCAGCTCCACTATAGACCTCATACCCTTTCCTAAAATTCACGACTACCACGGTTAGTTCTGCCAATGCCCCGAGCGGATCACGATCTCTCACAGCCTGTTTATTCCTTGACCCAAATCACACCACACTTATTTGGATGGTGCTCATTAATTATGGCCACATCGGCATATTTCCAGCGGATGGCTTTTGTGGCTGCGCTGTCTAGCAGTGGTTGAGGTTGATTTATATCAAGCTTATCTGCGATTTGTCTTAAGAGCTAGCCTGGGCACCTCCCGCTGCCTACGATGTGCCGGTGGTCCACACCCACCTTCACTTAACACAGTCGATAATTTGGGCCTACTCCACAGCCCTTTCTAATTTGGCCCTTCGCTATGTATCTTCTGCATTGCTTCGATCTGTCAACCGCACTGAAACATACCTTCGCGATATGACCGAAGCCAAGGCATCTAAAGCACCTTTTTTTTATTTACTCTGCCTGCTGCCAAAAGTCTGAGTGCTGCCTTCAACGGTAGACTGGTGATGGCGGATTGTGTCCCACCGTAGGCTTTCTGTAGCGTTGTCAACTCTTCTCTTGAAGTCCAATTAGATCGAATGTGGTGACTTTATCATAAGGAGTTTTCAATTTGACTCAAGAATTTGCCGCCGTTATATCCTTAGATTACTTGAGTTAAGGTCTGCATTCTGGGACCGTCTGGCGCGGTAAACATTTTCTCTCAAATTGGTGGGTCCAGGGTCTGATTTCACTTTCATTTGGTAATAGCAGCTTGTGTTGCCTGGCTTACTTTTTCACCCGGGGCCCTCACTCCTCTTTTATCCCAGGCTTTGCTTTACTCCAGCCTGATGCCTCTTATCGTGGCTCTTATATATGATAAATATTCCGGCGTTTCTTGATAAATCCGTAAAGCTCCAAGATTTTATTATCCAGCGAGATAAAGGCAGCTCCAGATTGATCGCTACTTCTTACATCGCTCTGGTAGTTCGTCATCATTGTTTTCTCTTTCCCGTATCTCTCTACACTTTCCCACTTGAAAGGATTGTGATCGACGAAGAATTGAGCTTCTTCTGAAAGAATCCGTCAATGGAACCATCCTTCCTAGTTCGCGATGGTAACATTTGATGCTACGGTAGCCGAGGTTCCCACTACTAATTCATTGCGGTCGTTGGATATTGACGACCAATGCGTGCCCACTTCTTAAAACGGCCAGCACTGAAGCATGTTTCGGCATCAAAAAGAGAGGACAAAGCCAGAATAAAAGGCACTGTGAAATAGGGAGAAATGGATTTCTCAGGCATACCCTGCATGATGAATGTATAGGTATGTACCTCGAAACAACGAAACTAGTCATCACTTCTGACGACAAACAGCAAACTAAACGGGGCAAGAAGTCGCTAGCAAGAAGAAAATCTAAAGGAACTATCATTTTGGTCCAGATGCAGGATAAAAAATGTTTCATCATCATCATCAACGGCGCAACAACCGGTATCCGGTCTAGGCCTGCCTTAATAAGGAACTCCAAACATCCCGGTTTTGCGCCGAGGTCCACCAATTCGATATCCCTAAAAGCTCCATCGCTCCATCTTAGGCAGAGTCTGCCTCGTTTTCTTTTTCTACCATAGACGTTGCCCTTATAGACTTTTCGGTTAGGATCATCTTCATCCATACGGATTAAGTGATCCGCCCACCGTAACCTATTGAGCCGGATTTTATCCACAACCGGACGGTCATAGATTTCGTCGTTATGTAGGCTACGGAGGAGGAGGATTCTTCTCTCGAACGCGGCCAAGAGTTCGTAATTTTTCTTGCTAAGAACCCAAGTTTCCGAAGAATACATGAGGACTGGCAAGATCATAGTCTTGTACAGTAAGAGCTTTGACTCTATGGTGAGATGTTTCGAGCAGAACAGTTTTTGCAAGCTGAAATAGGCTCTGATGGCTGACAACAACCGAGCACGGATTTCATCATCGTAGCTGTTATCGGTTGTGATTTTCGACCCTAAATAGACGGGCTTTAAAGCCGATAAATAGATGATGCAACTGGCTCCTCCTCTCTGAGTAAAAACGTGGATAGTGGAACATAGCAATCTCCGTGTCCTCAGGTGTGCAACCATATTCAGGACAAAAGGGAGATCCATTCAGCCTGAATTGTTACAGGATACTTCTTGCAACCACCATGACCTGCCAGGAATTGCGCCAGATGGTAGTTGATCTTGCTGTGTCGTCGCGGGATCCACTTCCCAGTGCGGGACTCAAAGTGTGGGTCCAGCGACCCCTATGCGATTCATCCCACTATTGCTGCCACTTTTCCAGCGAATCTCGCCTTGTCGCCTTTCGGTATCCTGTATCCTTTTCCTTCAGGTGGATTCATTTTCCTTTTCTCGTATAGGCAGCGTGACTGACGGGATCATTCCCGCAATAACACATGTTGCGTCGCCTGATATTGTTCTGAAGGCGCTGCACACCCTTAGCACCACTAAATGGTAGTCATATTTATCCTCCCCCAATTACTCTCACACGCTAGTACTTCCTCCCGAACTAGTGTCGCTTATAATAGTGTGGAGCGAACCACTCCGGCCACAAGTAATCTGCGACTGTATCTTGGGCCTCCAATGTTAGGCATCATCCATGCTCATGATACGCTGGTATTTTCCACTTTTTCACAGGTATAGTCCAGTTGCCCCTTGAAATTGATTTTAAAGTCAATCATCACTCCCAGGTATTTGATAACTGGTTTCGAAGTGATAATGTGATCACCAGCACGAATATTAACCCTATCAATCAAGACCGCCTCCATCTTTTCTTCAGCAAGATCAAGCTGAACCATCTCCAGCCACGCTTTTATGGCGCTAATGGTTTAGTTAGCGTACACTTCAACGTCTTCAGGTTGTTTCGCGACGGCAACCACAGCTAGATCATCAGCGAAACCGATTATCGTGGCCTCCTTTGGCACAGGAAGGACGAGGACTTCATTGTACATAACGTTCCACTGGAGGGAACCCAACACTGAGTCCTGTGGTACTCCTGCGGTGACGGTGTACTGCTTGGATCCCTCATCCGTGTCGCACCAAAGTGTCATCTCCAATAGGTAACTTTCGAGGAGCTTAGTCAAATAACTAGGGACACCCGTTTTAGCCAGTGAGTCATTTTTAACGTCCAACGTCACCGCGGCACTGCCTTTATTAAACGACATTGCGTCTCGAGCCAGCTTCAAAACAACGTCTATGGCGTGGATCGTTGAGTGGGCTTGTCGAAATCAAAATTGTCGCTCCGATAGTCCATCCTTATATTCAATGATAGGGAGCTGTGGTGCAGTGGAGCAGTCTATTGCAGATGACCCTTTCGAGCATCTTTCCTACTGTATCGATGAAGCAAATCGGGCGGTATGATGATGGATATCCTGGGTGCATATTCGGCTTCAAGAGCAAAACTAGTTTTTGTCTCTTTCACCGGTCGAGGAAAACTCCTTCTACCATGCATGTTTCAAAAACGCTGATAAACCAGTCAGGCCTGGTCTTAACAGCGAGTTTAAGAGCTTTGTTTGGAACAGCATCCAGACCGGGCGCTCTGTTATCACCAATTCTCCGGCAAATTTGCACAAGTTCCGCCTCTGTTACCGCAGGTATGGTGTAGACGTCCAATGCTTGCTTGTGTTGTTTGGGCTCGCTCTTATCTGGGGGAAGAGCGTCATCACGATATCGAGCAGAAGATGCAGGCAGGTCATTTGTGGTGTCCGCCTTCTCATCTTCTTCATAACCGCCCTGTACGCTGTTCCCCAGGGGCTTTGGTCTGCCTCTGCGCAAAGTACCTTAAAGCATTCTTGCTTGCTGGCCCGGATAGCCTGATTAAACCTACCTAGACGGTTCACATATAGTTGCCGTTTCTCGTCGAAGTCCAGTTTTCCCCTAGATCGTTGGCAGATCTTTCTAGCTCGAAAACATGCATCCCGTAACAGCGCGATCTCTTCACTCCACCAATAGTTTGAGCGCCTTTTTGCCAGAACTCGTCGCCTCGGCATAGCAGCGTCGCATCATCTCGTTATGCGTCCCATCATTTGCTCTACTTTTATTGAAGCCGCTCCACCAGGAGTGTGGCCTCCCGATAGCATCTCTATGAATGCATCCTCTTCAAACCGCACATCGCCGCATGAACCATATTCGAACTGGAGGAAAATTGCCTGGCGGTCCTTATAACTATAATCCCCATTCACAAACCATTCCATTCTTCTCGACAGTTTGGTACTCACATATGTCGGAGGTGCGTCCTCTACCAGCTCGCTGTTGCGCTTGGAACAGCAGTTAGTCATGTCCACTCTATTTTATCCGCAAGCCCAATGGGGAATGATGACCTTGTGAAGATTACAAACACCTGAATGCTCGCATGATTCCGGACCGGTACCTCATTCCACTCATCCAAGATCAATCCTTGTAGCCCCGGAAGATATTTCAAAGGAAGCGATTCGCACATCTTTTGGACACTTCGAGTTCACACAGGTAATTTTTGGACTGTACAATACAATGCAATGTACAATGCAATGACAGAGGCTACGAAGCTTCGACTTCTGTTTCATCTACTTGGATGACGTTGTGGTCGCATCTTCTACCGAGTCCGAGCATTTGATACAGGTCGAGTCCATTTTTCAACGCCTACTTGATAATGACCTCATTCTCAATATCGAAGAGCGCCAATTTCTCCAGCAGAAGTTGAAATTTCTAAGCCATTTCAGCACCCCCGGCAGCGTACAAAGCAGACAAGGTGCAAGGGAGCTTTCGGCTGTCAAAGGCCTTAGAAGGTTCTTGGGGATATTAAACATTTACCGCCGTTTCTTACCCAAAGCCGCACACCAAAAGGCATTACTTAACGCCTTCTTGCCTGGTGCTAAAACCAAAGACCAAAGATTCGGTTACCAGAAACTGTCCAAGCGTTGAAAACCACTAAGCAACAGCTGGTAGACACTACCCTTTTGGAATTCCCTCAACAGGAAGCACCTCTAGTTGGGCTCGTCGATGCTTCAAACATCGCAGTAGACACCGCTTTTCACCAGATGGTGAATCAAAGTTATCACCACCCGTTGGGTTTCTTCTCAAAATAGTTGAATCCCCCTCAACGAAATTATAGTGTATCTCATCATCAAGTACCATCGTTTTTCCTTTAGTCCTTTTTTTCCTAGTCACTGAGGCTTCGTCCCGGATCTTCGAGATCAGCATCCCAGCCAGGATTCCAAATACAAGTTGAAAGAGTACCCCAGCCGAGCCAAAGGCTTCCTCTATCTACTGAAAAATTTCCGAAAAGGAATCAAAGCCATGCATTCTGGTCGTTTTTTGCAAGGAAGTGTTTCGCTCGGTGCACAATCTTGCCCACTCTGGCTTTCGAACAACCAACTGGCTAGCCTCCAACAAATATGTCCGGCCGTCTATGAACAAGAGCGTGGATTATTGGGCCAGAGAGTGCATCGGATAGCAAAAGTGTAAGGTCACTAGGTATGTTAGGAAGAATGTGGGTGGATTCCCAAAGTCGACAAAGCGCTTCAATACCCCACGGCGTTCTGAGTAATACCTCCGAAGGACAATACAAGATAGTCATATGCTAAGTCTATCTGTTGAGAGTGGATTTCGCTCTTTGGTGTTCCCGTCGTTATCATCACAGTCCACGAAATGCAATTCAAATCTACTCTCATCTTGGAGCTCAGAAAGCCCTTGGGATTCAAACGCCAATGGAGAACCTTATCATCGGCAGTCCAAAAGAATGCTAGAACGTTGGCTGAAGGTAACCATTATGGCGCGTGACGGGCCGTCCTGGTCGCGGGTGTCACTTATATGAATCATAGCTTTCATATCCGGTTCTAACTATCGAGAAGTATACCTTCCGCAGAGTCAGCTTCCCAAAAATAAAACCCACTGCTCAAAAGAACAGGATTATATCCTTTTAGATAGCCTTCATTCACTACTACCTTTTTGAATTGAATTGGTGTCCTTTCTGATAACAATAGCGTAGACCCAAATAGTGTTCCTATATTATGTCCTATTTTAAATCATCGCAGTAAACACTATACCAAGGCTTTAAGGTCTTTAGGTATGCCCGAAGTTTGCTTCCGTTTCCAGGAATGTCGGTGGAATTAGATTTCCAAATTTATGTAGGCCTTTTGGAGACCCTATCTTCAGAGATTACATATATGCTCAATTATAAAAGTTATAGAAAAATTATCTCGATGAAAATGAAACCCTGAGATTGTCATTCAGATTGTCTTACTGACAGTCCTGAATAGGGGATGTCCCAGCAGGAATGTCATTTTGTTGTGTATTTTTAACAATCGAGCTATTATGTCCCAATTTAAGAAGTAACTTTATCTGCAATTATTTTCCTCTGAGCTGTATCCATGTTTGCTCAGTTACTATCTGTTTCCTGTGACTAAATAAAAAGTATATCAAAAATAATGTCGGTAGTATTTGATTATTTTTATTCCAGTAATTCCCTGGTGCTTCCACATTTATTCATCTAATGTTCATCGCCTCAAGTTTCTCTAAGAAGCTCTACAAAAAATTTATCCGATGATATTTCCGTTTATTTTGAATCATGACATTTGAAAGTAACCAAGCCAACATTCCTCTGGGTATTGTATGAAAGTCAGACCATATGAACCTCCACCGCAAGAAACTCAGAAACAACAATGAATAAAAGGAAAATCTGAAAGTTAAGCCTTGGAAACTTCAGAGACAACGGATTCGGTAGTGAATTCGAGAATACAGATACAGTGCACGGAAGGACAGGGATGCGACGCGAAACATACTGGAACAGATAAAAGTACGTTTGGTGGCTACTTTAGATGGTCATTGTTAAACAATGGTTACAATCCCTTCGCTCATCTCTTTCAAAACTAAATTCTCTTGAAGGTTTATGTGTGTGCAGACATAAGTTTTAACTTGTTGCCTTTTTTCGCCGGGCAGGGAACAATGGAAGTTTTTGGAAGAATTTTGTCCTTGAGATAAGATCCGTTTAATTTTACACTAAGGATTAAGCGGACTATTGTTGTGAGTTATAGTGCCCAGAACTTTGGCAGAGTGGATGTTTTGCTGGAGATTAGCAGGAAGTTGAACGACTTTTGTATAACTTTCCTTCCATATATTTTGAACTTAAGTGTTTCAAATGTTTAATGTAAGGACAAGAAGTATCTAAAGTACATGCCCTATTTTAAGCACAGTCCTCATTTACTTAGCACTGGTGGTAAGCCTTCGCCATTTTCACAGTCTGCCATGCAGTGGCAGTAGATTCCTGCCGAAGGACTCCCAAATCCGTCTCAGTCCGTTGACAGCCCACTTCCATCTACTTATATTCCTATGGCCAAGAACCCACAGGAGGACGACTTTGAAAGTGTTGTCCAAACGGTTCAAAAAGTTTCTGCATTACCCCAGCAACCTGAAGGATGCCGCCATTGATTGCAAGACTGTAAAGGCGGCTGGGCTGTCGTTCAGAATAACTATGTTACGCGTTGATGGCTACGCATCATCGGCAGACCTCTAATATTGTTAGTATATATGTATTTCCGCGTGGAATAAACTGCTATATCCTGGAAGGCCGTACGATTGAAAACGTTCTGCGCATCCATCGATGACAGATACGGCGTCGTCCGTTTCCTCTGGCCTGGATGGAAAATGCATTCCGAAGTTCCTTTTCAAGCTCAGTTTGCCGGTACCATAATCAGTTGGGAAAGTCCGGGATTGTGTCCGGATAACTCAGTAGTTAGAGCGCTGGGCCGTCGTAGCAGAAAGTCGCGGTTCAAATCTCCTTGGTGGCGGAGAGATTTGTTATCGTTATTGGATGTCGGATACCAGTCAACTCTGCTGTGAATGAGTACATGAGTCAAATCAAGGTAATAATCTCGGGCGAGCGCAATGCACAGCACATTGCCTTCTACAGTGTACTGTAGTGTGCCTTCACGGTCTTGAATTAAGGCCATTCAAGGCCATGATCCAATTAGATTGTCGCGCCAACGATTTTTATTATTATTCTCTAAACCGTTGAAAAACTTCCCTTAAATTTCTGTTAAAACTTAGAAGTCTATTGGAAAGGTGTCGTGCGTTACATAGATCAGACCATGTAGTTGATCACATCTCAATCTTCCGGACTTACTAGCATTCTCAGCTCCAAACTTTGAGTATATAGTACTTCACCTAGAGTTTCCTTCGTTGGTTGGCTTTCCCTAGTGCCTAAAACTTCTTTCGAGACTCCACCTCAGGTATAAAGATCTAATTTGAAACAGCAGATTTATTGACGATATTTACCATTTTCCATGAGAAACTAGGACTTCCCATGCAGGCTCTTGAACTACACCTTAACAGTAGAGAAGAGTTTAAATATGAACCGACCGGTGTTCTTCAGTAACTATAAAGAAAAGAGGTCTTGGCGTATATGTTCTTCTCATCTTCCAATATATCAATCGACATTATTACCTAGGAGACGAGTACGGCAGTCCTTTTGTAAGCACTCAACTTACGCACGTTGTATATAATGTAGAATGTCACTCCCCCACCTGGAGCTCAATAAAGCAAAATGGAATGCACCAGCTGCCTAGTTATCGTTGCTTTTACGCAAATGTACTGTACATGCTGATTAAAACTGGCATTAACAACAACGGTTGATGCACATGAATGTAAGTCATCATCCTCTATATGCCCTTTCTCTTTGGGCATCAAAAGCCTACTTGGCTCCCAGCGATTACAATCGGTTATAATTTTCACCATACTGTCTAAAATCCATCTACAGGAAAATGGTTTGCCTGGTTTACCAGTCTAGGTAACTTCAGACAACTCTACCTCTTCCATGATCCGGGAAACGATCCTTTCGCTCAGCAATATATCCGTTCTTCATTGCCTCCTATTCTACTGCGAATTGCTAGGAGCTCATCCCCGGTGCATACAGAAACATAGAGGTCTCCAGAAGCTGTCATTGACCTCCCATTGTCGGAGTATTAACTCTTGGATAATCTTCAGCAACTTCAGGGAATGGCCTCTGAGTCATCACTTCACAATTCGACAAACGCTCTCCATTTATGTAAGTAGCCTGAGATATCTGCGCGTTCACTTTATGACAGGAAATGGAAATTTTATGCAGACAGGTTACTGGCTAAAACCACCCCGATCTTCTCCTTTTTCCTTTTCACATTCCAAAGACTGGAGCAAGTATCATGCGGTTCTCTTTATATCATATACACTGATTGGTTGATATGCGGACCGCTACAAAGCGTTGGCCTTCTCCGCTGCAATGGTGGACGTTAAATGTTGTAGAGCCTCTGATCGAGTTAATCGTTTGTGAGCCATGTAAGCCGAGGAGATATATACGTTCTCTGAGCGCGCCTGCTCTAGTTTGACCACGATTAGGTCACTGGAACGCAGACAAGGATACATTAGTTCAGATCTATCCCGACCAGTGTCCCTTGCGCTGTGAAATAAATTTTACTATTTACTTTGGGATCCTTTGATGGGTCGGCCTTCTCCGATCCAGTGATCCTGTATTAGTGCGATGTCAATGTCAGATTAGCTGTGACGCATTTCGAGTACAGCAGATTTATCTGCCCTACCCTCAGCATGATTTGGAGGAGAATCGTCAGTCCCCATCGGACCATCGATTTTCATCTCCTCAACTCATTGGCAGCCACGACTGGATCCAGGTCGTCGTCTGGAGCACTTTCTTTTCTGCGTTGCTGATTCATAACCGCGTTATGGAATTCGGCTTTTCTAGTGCACCCAGACACTCTCCATTTATATGGAAAATGTTCGATGTTCGATTGGTATGCCCCCCCCCTCTTTGTCACCACCGAGTCATCCATGGGGATTCTTGGGTTTTGAAGTGGCAAGAATTGGACGAGCTTGCCCTTGTCAATGCAAATCTTCTTCACAGACAAATGCGAGTGACCGGGCTAATAGAAATCTCGTCATATGGGACAACCTCGAGCTTTACACCCTCCCAAGCATCGCGGACTTTGTCGATGCCTGAATAGTAGATGCTTCGTTAGGCGATCTAGAGGTTGCTTGGCGTTCGAGTCCTTGCGTAATCTGCTCCTTTTAGCTTTCTACTGCTTTTCCAGGCATTTGTTGTTGTATACCTCACCAATCGTCAAGAATTTAGCGAAGTCGTTTTCTCCCCACTCGTCGACAGTTCCGGCCTCCTTACTCTTCATTGCAGTTTTTCTCAGAATATGTAGGTCTTCTGGTACCTGTTCGTGACCTGAATCGTGCGGACCCCCGTTTTTCTCAGGCTTTTCGCCTGTTGTTCGTTAGGGGACCACCGATGTCAACGGTTTCGGAGAAGTAATGCTGTGACTGGTACTCGCTACATCCAGCTCGACGAGAGTGGTTTCAAAGCTAAAAACTGCTAGTTCCTCTGCCATCTTATTCTTGGGGGTACAACGGCTGGCTTGGACTCGATGATTATTGCCTCCTAGCTGCTTGCCAGCAGTTTGTCTTCCGATGATTCGCCTGACATCCATAACTCTTCATCCTCTATCATTGTCCGGTTTGTTTGTTTTGTTTGCAAAATGTGAATTCACGTCACAAGCAATCCGGGAAAAATGTTCACCCTACCCAGATGGAGTCCTAGGCAAGGGTCCTACTTGAAACTGAAAGTGCCCAAAGTATTCACAGATCGCATTTTATAATACCAGACTCTCCATAGGCAATCGGCCATTGGCGTATGTTGTTCCACCTTACCTGGGAATCCTCTTGGCATCTTTTCCAGTGCACCGAAGATGGTCTTCGGGCTTTTACTTTGGTTCTTTCTCTGTCAGATCCGCTTGCCTAAAAACATGACTAGCAGGCAAACAGATCTTTGACAGTTAAATGAACCTACTCCAGTCCGGCCTTGAACACGCTTGGCTGGTTGCAAGACGATTTCCGGCGACCACCCTGAGGAAGTAATGTGAGGATTTGTCGGATTATTATTACTGTGAACCGTAATCAGAGTAATCCATGTAAAAGATGGCATAGTCCATTGTCCCCTACATGAGGATGGACGATTCCGTAGCCTACACAGTGACAAAATCTATGAGCGATACCATGACCGCCCGGTTGTGGATAAAATCCGTCTCAATAGGTTGCGATGGGCGGGTCACTTAATCCGTATAGATGAGAATAATCCAACCCGAAAAATGTATAAAGGCAATATCTATGGTAGAAAAAGAAGACGAGGCAGACCCTGCCTGAGATGGAGCGATGGTGTAGGCCAGGACGCCGGACAGCTTTCAGGGATATCGAATTGGTGGACCTCGGCGCAAAACCGAGATGTCTGGAGTTCCTTATTAAGGCAGGCCTAAACCGGATACCGGTTGTTGCGCCATAGATGAAGATGATGATAGCCCATTGTAGCTCTTCACGTCATTCAGACCAGGTTACATGAAAGACGTCACCAATAAGGTGAAAAATAGTATCTTTGACAGAATACAGTCCTATCGAACTTCGCCTTCAACTTAAAATTTCTCCGAAATCTGACGTGATATTTTCATAGTCATATGTCGCGTTATAAATCTTTCAGACACCCATTTCCCCGCCCTGCGTAGACCATTCCAGATACACTTCTGGTTCACGCTAGTGAAAACCTGCACGGAATCGATGAAGGACAGCTGGGCCGGAGATCTAAAGTCTAGACCATTCTCTACAATCATCTGAAGGGAATCAATATGGTCGGTACAGGAGGATTCACAGAGTAAACCAGACCGCTCTCTGTTGATCAGACTTTCAAGTTATTCTTTGATGTGTTCCAGGATGATTTTCGTTAATATCGCCGCAATAGCAGGAAGTACACAAATACCCGTTTAATTGAATCCTAGCGATCATCCTCTGCATCCACTCACTGGGAAAAATGCCAGATTGCCAGTTCCACAAGGAGAGTGTCAAACTCAGTGACTTTATTCCGTTTTCCCGTGTTAGTTGCCGAAATGTGTCAAGCTGATTACTATACCCAACCATCGATAGAGTCTTCAGCCTCTTATATTAATCGAACCCCTTCCATGATTCCACAGTCAGTTACATCTTGCCAATTCGTTTCGGAATGTGAGTAGTAACCGAGGAAAAAGCATTTTTAGGGTCGGCTCAATGTTTATCAATATTGTCAGGTCAACTATTCAGGGCAGCTGTCATCTGATCGGTGATATAATTTACCTACTGTGGAGCTACAGCTGGAACATGTTAGTGCTGAATTTTAAGGGGTCGTATTTCTCCAACCCTGCGAGAAGCAGCGATGATCCCTTTTGAGCTCGATGTTAACGCTCCTCGTATCAAGAATCAAGGCTGCAATGTGGTCAATCTAATTGGTCATACATTACCGTCAATTTAAATCAAATTAACCTTATGGCAGGCTCTGTGCTCCAACAATGAGCTATCAGTGACAAGGCAGTGGAAGCTGCAGAATTCCACAAACCTATCACCATTGTCATTATGGTCTTCAAGACCATGTTTTCTCGTCACATATCCGTGTAAGATGTTGTCAAATATTAACATGGCAGCCAAATTACTTTTTGGGAAGCCACTCCCAAACTATTCTTAATTGCCCATCGAAATCCTCCTTCTATCCTGTATCGGACAGCTCAGCTTGTGTGTATCACCGTACTATTGGAATGCTCCTCATTCTTACAGTTAGTATACTGTTCGAAACTGTCTCCCAAGTAATAAAAGCGCGACTTGCGGTTGCCGTGAGTATTGATTGATCCTCTCTTCTTTTCAAGTGCAATTGGCTCAGTTTCTTCATAGAGTCTCTCTCTCTGTAACCTCCATAAGTTTGAAATTATAGAGCACCAAGGAGGCGATAATATTTCAAACCTTAAGAGCTATTTTTTCTGGAAGGATTGAGAGGGCTATAATTCTGGTGGTCAAAGGGTAGTATAGGTCCCAGGGCAAAACGTGGATTGGTACCCACGATGGAGCATAAAACCTGGGAAATGCCTGCTGAACCAACACCAACAGCTCTACTACCAAACCCTATCTCCACCTCCACGTGGTGACCGCCGGGAGCTCTTTCTTAACGAAAAGCTGCAGACGGAGAAGGATGAAGGCGAGTCTCCCGCGCCTAAAAACGGGACAAATTGTACCAACTGGTCCTCCAGGTTGGGGGTTGGGTAGGGCTGACAACCCTACATGGAAAATAACTTGTTACGAAGCCACAACAGGAGCCTCGGACAGGACGGATTTTAAAACGACGGACCCGGCAACGTACACGGAATAACGATTTGCGCATTTTCTCATGGAACGTGCGCTCCCTGTACAGAGATGAAGCTGATGAGCAGCTAGCCGATACTCTGTCCCAATATAGCGCTTATATAACAGCGTTGCAAGAGATGCGATGGACAGGGACCGGTTTCCTGGAGAAGAGCCACTACACCATATATTATAGCGGTCATCCAGTAAACCATGTGCTCGGAGTAGGTTTCTTAATCAGCCAAAAAATGAAACCTGCTGTTATCGGCTTTGAAAACATAAGCGAACGACTATGCACTCTGCGCTTGCGAGGCAAGTTTAGAAATATAAGCCTCATAAACATTCACGCCCCTACAGAGGAGACTGCAGAGTCGGAGAAGGATACCCTCTACGAGGCAGTAGAACGAACCCTCGAAGCCTGTCCCAGATATGATATTAAAATCATACTTGGGGATTTTAACAGTCAAGTAGGGAAGGAGCCCGTATTTAGGCGATACGTTGGCTCCCATAGCTTACACGAAAAAGCAAATGATAACGGACTGCGGACTATTCAATTAGCAGGGTCACACGAAATGGTTGCTCGAAGTACCTGGTTTGCGCGGAAAGCGGTCCACAAACATACGTGGGCCTCTCCAGACGGGACCACTTTTAACCAAATTGACCACGTGTTGATCGAACGCCGCCACCTCTCAGCCTTGATGAATGTCAGAACATATAGGGGGGCCAATATTGACTCGGATCACTATCTCGTTGGCATGGTGCTCCGAGCTCGAATAACAATACCACCTAGAATCCCCTCTGACAATCAGGTGAGAGTGAACACTGAAGCCATCCACAACACAACCCTCCGCGACACCTATAAGAGGGAAATGGATGCCGCAATAACCGCAGTCAACAGAGGACCTGGAGATGAAGCATCAACATATGATCTTCACAATCACCCGAAGACGGTTATCATGCATACGGCCACAAACATACTTGGCCCCAGCCGCAAAAGGAGTCGGCACGGCTGGTTTGACGATGAATGTAGGCTAGCAACGGAACGGAAGAATGCCGCATACCGAGTAATGTTGCATTCTCAAAGAACGCGGGCACGCGCAGAGACTTATCACGAACTCCGTCGAGTGGAGAAGCGACTTCACAGACGGAAAAAGGAAGCCTGGGAGAACCAACAAGTCTATGAACTAGAAAAGTACAGGGAGCAACCGCACCAGGCGCGGAAGTTTTACCAACAAGTCAGCAGGATGAAGCCTTACACACCTCGATGCTCATCCTGCCGAGACAAAGAGGGAAATCTGCTTTCCGACAGAATGGGCATATTGGAGCGGGTTGGAGGTGCCGCCAACTGAAGACAATGGACAAATACTCCTACCACCAAGTTTAGGAGAAACAGTCCGTGCAATTCTTTGGCTAAAAAATCATAAGTCGCCAGGAGCCGATGGAATTACAGCCGAATTGGTTAAATATGGAGGCGACCAGTTACACCAAGTGGTTCATCAACTTGTGCTCAAGGTATGGGACAGCGAGTCAATGCCTGACGATTGGCAACGAGGCATTATCTGTCTCATACATAAAAAGGGAAATATCACACAGTGCAGCAATTATAGAGGTATCATGTTGCTGAGTACCATCTATAAGATATTCTCCACTATCTTGCTAGGCCGGATAGCCCCATACGCCCAGAACATCATTGGCCCATACCAAAGAAGCTTAACTCGGGGCAAATCAGCAACAGATCAGATTATTGGAATATGGAAAACTGTTGGAATATGGACACCAGTTGCACCATCTGTTCATCGACTTTAATGCCGCCTATGATAGCATAGTCAGGGTAAAACTGTACACGGCCATGAGAGAATTCGGTATCCCGACGAAATTAATAAGACTGACTAGGCTGACCCTGACCAATCGGCGAGGCGAGATAAAGCAGCAGGATCACTCTCAAGACCATTCGACATCAACAACGGTCTACGAAAAGGGGATGCGCTATCATGCGCCCTCTTTAACCTGGCCCTCGAGAAAGTGATCCGTGATGCTGAGGTAAATGCAAGAGGTACGATCGTCTTCAAGTCCACCCAACTACAGGCCTATGCTGACGATATCGACATCATGGGAAGAACCACCCGAGATGTACAAACTGCCTTCATCCAGATCGAGCAGGCGGCAATCGGGCTGCACATCAATGAAGGCAAGACAAAATATATGGTGGCAACGTCAGCACCGAAGACGAATCAACCAACAACATCAAACCGTACTGGTCAAACATGAAGAAGAATAAGGATAGGAGAATACAACTTTGAGACCGTTGACAATTTCTCCTATCTAGGGTCGAAAATCACAACCGATAACAACTACGATGATGAAATCCGCGCACGGTTGTTGTCAGCCATCAGAGCCTATTTCAGCTTACAAAGACTGTTCCGCTCGAAACGTCTCACCATAGGGTCAAAGCTCTTACTGTACAAGACTATGATCTTGCCAGTCCTCATGTATTCCTCGGAAACTTGGGTTCTTAGCAAGAAAAATTACGAACTCTTGGCCGCGTTCGAGAGAAGAATCCTCCGAAGAATTTTTGGCTCCCTACATGAGGATGGACGATTCCGTAGCCTACACAATGACGAAATCTATGAGCGATACCATGACCGTCCGGTTGTGGATAAAATCCGGCTCAATAGGTTACGGTGGGCGGGTCACTTAATCCGTATGGATGAGGATGATCCAGGTGGGAAAGTCTATAAGAACAATATCTATGGTAGAAAAAGAAGACGAGGCAGACCCTACCTAAGATGGAGCGATGGCGTAGGTAATGACGCCAGACAGCTTTTGGGGATATCGAGTTGGTGGACCTCGGCGCAAAACCGGGATATCTGGAGTTCCTTATTAAGGCAGGCCTAGACCGGATACCGGTTGTTGCGCCGTTGATGATGATGATGTTAATTCTGCATCCATTTGATGATGAATCGGATTAATTGGAGAGTCTCCTTTTCCCATTTTTTGGGCCACACATGCCACCTTTTGGGCTCAGCACTCAAATCTTTTAAAAGAAAAAACACGACTGACGGTGTCGTCCAAAAGGAAAATATGCTTTGGTAAACCTCAGGTTAGACCAAAGCGTGATGAAGTAACGTCTTGTAAGGATTTTTGGTAACGCTTTTTCCAGGGTAGATGGGAGGCAGCGTTTGATGGGTTGTTTCTGCCGTGACCCAAGCGATCAGTTGTGGTTTCTCACTTATGAACTATAAAGCGGTTTGATCCTAAGGTACGGGTTCACCAGAATACCGAGGGGAGGAAACGTGGACAATCCTGGCACACCTTGATCGCCTGCGTTCCCTCTCCTCGGTGGTGTCAGAATAAAGGAAGGTGGACACCAATGCGGGGTTTTATTGGCTTGAAGTTTACCACTGTGAATTTCGATGTTTTTTTCATCTACATAAATAAAACAGACAATTAGTGAACCGATTTGCCTTACATAAAATGTCTAAAAGGACACAAACTTCCTTCTTGAAACAGCAGTTTACTTCCGATGTTGAATCGGTAAATTGATTTTTTAATACAAATACTGCCTCGAAGGACTCAACTTGAGACTCCAATTCACCCGTTTTATAATAAAGGGAGAGAAAAGGATATAAGAAAATGACTTCTATTCTGGGAATTGGGGATAGAAAACGTTCTTCTGGTGCGCTGCGATGCTCAAGATATTCATTATGGTAGAAGTTTTTCTTTGTTCCTCAAAAGATTCAAACCATGAGAATCTGTTCCTCAATGACAATCTGGGGCTTTGTAAACGCGCAATATCAATAAAAGTTTGCAAAGTTAAATCTCCCAATCGAATGACTTCCTTCGGACATCTCATTTCAGCAAATTAATAACACATCAGTGCAAACCCAAAGACAAGATACAAATTCCTTATCAACTCAGATACTTTAATTTCCCACACAACCAACGTCTTAGCTTGACGCAATCATCACAAAATTATTTACCCACTGCCTGCTAACATGACAATGTCCCCAGAGCCCGAGCAGTACGGTGTTGACAGGATATCCTTCTGCCGGTACTGATCTGTTCAAACATCAGGTCCTTGTGTCATTCCAAGCAATATTGACTTTCACTTTGGAATTTCCGAAATTAAATTACGTCATGGCCATTCTGTGTTTTCCTAGTTTACCTTATACATTTTACAAATACGTACGCCCGTAGGTATCCTTACAGTCGAATTGAATGCATACAGTCATAGATTATCCTTGACTTAAGTTCTTAGCAAGCAACTCGAGGAACGAAGGTAGCAACCATTCTATTGAAAAATAAACACGAAATCAAATAGAAGCAACGCAAACGGAGGCTCCAAGAGCCTGTCGGGAAAACTAGCGCACATTCATGGATTGTGTATATTATTACACATTCAAACATCTTTAAGATATGTACCTAAGAAAAATGAACAAATCGTTCAAGTATTGGCTCTGATGCTGCCGAAACGCGGAGCGCCACGCACTATGCCTGGGATCCTTTTGCTTCTTGAGTATCGTGAAACATGTCAAGAAAGGATCCCCGAAGTTTTTTTGGGGCTAGCATACTTCGGAGAGTGTAGCGAAATAGAAAAATCTATACATATCCTTGCGCTCCTCTCAACGTTACCAGTCCAGGCACAGAGGCGATTCATCCTTGGGGATGCATATACATTCGTATGAATCAAGTATTGGAGCATAAATAAGGAATCCTCGATGAGTTTGCTCGAGATTAAATAAACACACGGACAGAAAACGACATGGAACTGAATCCTTAACTGAATTTCCAAAGAGTTTTTGAAGCCACAAAAATGTTTGCATTCTAAACCGTAAATAGTGTGTAAGTGAGTTTTGATCTCCTTTGAAGTTGAAAATTGCTAGTTTTTCCATGGAAGTGGAAAATTTGAATGAGTTGGGGAGTTGGAGGGTTCGTCTTTCGGATTGAAGTTTTCCGTCAGGCTTTTAGTGGTAGAAAACTTCAAAGTTATCCTTTCGTGCCTTGGAAAAACGTATTAACGGCTCATTTTCTGGAGTGATCACTACCAGTCCTTAAGCGTTGCTTTCGACAACCCCCTTCTATATATTAGTGGACGGTGGAAAATTGTGGAGTTTGGGAAGGACTGTCATAAGCTCCGCCGTTTGACACAAGGTTTAAACGACTGGGAGAAACTGTGGAGCACAACAATAGAGTACAAATTAGCCAATTAGAAACTCCAAGTGCTAGAAATGAAAGCAAAGCTCGCTGCTGGCAGGACCTAGTCGATAAGGTGAATGGAGTTACAAGAAGACTCGATTATAAACTGGAAACCCGAAAAAGTGGTACTCCGGGAAAACCCTGTTCACTTAAGGCCGAATAGATAGACCGTATTGTACGAGCACTATTCCTTGCAGATCTTGTACGGATTAATGACAGGAGCGCGGAACGCGCCGACGATTGTCAACTTATCTCCTTAAAAGAATGGGAACAAGCAGTCCTCTCTTTGAAAAACAAGAAGGTGCAAGGGCCTCATGATATCCTGGCAGAGGAATACAAACTGATGTTCCCCTATCGGGCAGACCTACTGCTCGGTATATTGAACGCTTGCATAAAGGAGGGCATTTGTGTTTGCAGCTACAAGGCGGCGAGGTTTGCGCTGATAATCAAAGGGAAAGGAAACCCTGAACTACCACCTGCATACTGATCGCTTTACATGCTTGTCACAGCCGGAAAAGCGATGAAAAATATCATCAAGAGTAGACTCGCTGAAGGGATACGTGGTGTCGGAGACTTCTTTCCAAGACAGTTCGGTTTTAGAGCACCACCGTGGTGAATACTGTCACGCAAGTCGTGGGTCCGGTTAACCACGTAGAGACACACAGTCATCGATCTTAACGGGTGGTGCTCCAAGTAACGCTTGGTGCCATGCCTAGTATGCAAATGATATTGCGTCACTTATTGCCTGGCACACTTTAAGCGTATAGATGACGGTTCATGATTTCAGTTTGATACTAGAAAAAAACCTAAGTAGTCATGCAGACTAAAAAGAGAATTCGGACAACGAGGGGTGGCGAGTCCTCGTCGAACTGGGTCCGAAGACGACTAGCAAGAGTGTTCTTCGAAGCGGTCAATTGGTTATTGGGCGAGAAGGCTCTTGTTTCTACCCTATAGCCCATGTGCTCTCTAGAAATCCGGGATCTTAACTGCCTAACAGAAAAGGTCGAAGTGGAGAAGGCGATAAATCGTGAACGTCCAGAGGGCATTTGTCCTTGCCCCTAACCAATGCCTACCCCTCTGTAAATGCTCGAAACGAAAAACTCGCCATGGTGGAAGTCCAGAGAAATATGCAAGGAAACTCCTTAGCAGCGAGAAAATCAAAATTGCATGGGTAGTATGCAGGGTACGTAGGCGGATAGTATCCACAAAGAGCTACAGGTGTCTGGACTATGGACACACGTCAACAACTTGCAAGGCCAGGTAGGTCATCAAGCGAAGACGTGCAATGAAAGGGGAAAATGCGGTCTCTGCAGAGATCGTGGCGCGTCTAGTGAGGGCGTCCCACACCCTGCGGTCTTGGCACGATGTCAAATCTTTAGGACAGAACTGGAGAGGGCTAGCGCGCGAATGGCATGATGGCTGCGGAGGTATATGCTGATCTAGTGCTAATCAGTGAGCAGTACCGAAACAGGGAACTAGCTTCGTGCATCTCGATTTATCGAACACCGCTGCCATCTGGGTCCGAGCCAACGTTCGACTTCGTGCCGAGGGCCGAGGGAATGGGTTTGTCTAGATTCGGTGTTTAAACACAAAGTTTTTTAGCGTTTACCTAACGCCAAATGAGACGACGCCATTTCTGGCACGAAGGGGCGAATCCTGGTAGGCGGTGATTTTAATGCTAGAGCCCTTGAATGGCATGCCTCGGCCGGACTCCAAAAGGAAACAGATTCTAGAAATGGCACCGGGCTCGTAGTTTTAAACACCGGATCCACGCCAACGTTTCGGTGCCTAGATAGTTAAGGAAGCAGTTAAGTTCAGGGAGACTTCTCCCAAGTGATAACCAGTACATCGCGTTTGGAATGGTTGACGCTACTTGCCGGTGAACACTAACCCCACGCTTCCCCCGAAATGTGGGATGTCCCAAAGGTGAACATCGGGAAGTTCGTCGAAACTTTTGGAACAGATGAAACTGCCCTGGGGGCCGGTCCGGGGGGTGGTAGTGTCGCAGCTGACACCGTCGTAAATTCAGTGATGAACCCTATAACGCGGCATATGAGGCTTCCATGCCACAGAGGGGCGCCAGCCGCGACAAGCCTTCTATGTGTTGGTGGGCGGCAGAAATTGCCAACCTGCGGTGGGAGTGTCATAAACTCTGCCGTTTGACACAACATTTACATGAGCAAAAAGAAGACTCCCCAGCGCGATAAATAAAAGCAAAGCTCGCGGCTGGCAAAACCTGGTCAGCGAGGATACGTCAGGACTTGGACATAAGTTTGTCACCCGGGGCTCTGCGAAAACGATGCATACTAAGTATCGACCAGATGGGCCGCATTATGCGGGCATTGTTACCCAGACATTCTGCACGGGTTGATGTCTATAGTCCGGAAAGCGTGAGAAGCGATTCTCACCATGAAAAGCAAGAATGCGCCAGATCGTGGGTTTAGAAACTGGTCTTACGCCAACGGCTAGACTTGAGTTGGAAGGTGGCTAGACTCGCGCTGATCAGCAACGGTAAAGGAGACCTGGAGTTCCCGTCTGCATACCGACCGCCGTGTATGCTTGCCACGTCCAGGAAAGTGAAGAAGCTCATCAGAAGTAGACAGTTCGAGCTCCGAACAAGGAGATCAGCATTGGATGCTATTATGGAAGTCGTAGATGCTGTTCATCGAGCCAAAGCACACAGCTGCTGATCTCGATGTGTAGAGCTCCTCATAACGCTTGATGTCAGAAATTCCCTTAGGCGGATGGATATGCTTGGTCCGTTAGAAAACACATTCCACGTGCCAAGCTATCTCTTGCGGATATTGAGGGATTATCTGAAAAACCGTTCCCTTCGCTATGAGACGATAGAGGGAAGGCCAGAGGAAGATGGAAATCACGTCGGGAGTGACACAGTGATCCATCCTAGGGCCGGACCTCTGGAACGCTTCCTGCGATAGTCTGTTGAGACTCGATTTTCCCGAAGAGTCGCGCCTGGTCGTTTATGCAGAGGACGTCACGGCACTTTTTGGCAAATTGATGCGACCGGTAAGCGGCAGGATGAATGCCTTTAGTTTCGGCCTTGCGCTAGAAAAAACCAAAGTAGTCATATTGGCCAGAACGCGAATCCCGACCCTGCGTCCCATATCAATCGGAAAGTTGACTTTAGAGTCAAAACCAACGGTTAAATAATCCTGGTTTTAATGCTCGACTCGAAGGTAAGCTTCTTCGAGTAAATCAAAGCAGCAGCGGACAGCGTTGCAACTGGAGTCTCGGCCTTTTTTGGACTAATGGCGAATGTTGAGGGCCCTGTAACTACCAAGAGACGTCTGCTTATAGGAGCAACGCAGTCGGTTCAGCTCTATGCCGCGGAGGTATGGGCTGATGCCCTTGACAGGGAGGTGCATTGTAAGCGTCTTGCTCAAGTCCAAAGACAGGAGCTTTGTGAGCAGATGCCTTATCGCACTGTCTCAGAACTGGCCGTGATGGTGATCGCGGGAGTGATCCCCGTTGCCCTTTTCCCAAGGAGCGTAAAGCTATCTACCGCAGTAAAAGCGAAAACATAAAGGAGGTGGTTGCCCATGAAGAAAGTCAACGCCCCATTACCGAGTAGCAACTCTCTTGGCAAAATGAGCCAAGGGGCAGATAGACTGCGCGACTCATCGACAATTTAGACGCGTGACTGAACCCAACGCATGGTGGGATTGATTACTTCCTTGCCCAACTTTTAAGTGGACATGGAAGTTTTCAGTCACAGGATTAGAGAGGCGCGATCTCCTGCGAAAATTGGAACGGCTTTCGTCAGCAGTTATATGCAGATACAGGAGAGCTCTCTCCAGACAACATTGCCAGAGAGATGCTGTAGAGCGCTGGCAGCTGGAGTCGTGTTACGCATTATGTTCGGGCTCTTCTTATTGCGAAGTAGATTTAACTCGATCGGCGGATGGCAAGAGGTTTCTTGAACTAACAGCTCCCTTCATTGCCTCCCCGCCCGTTGATGAAACGGATTCCCTAACTTTAAGGCTCCCGAAGCCGGGAGAGGCGGGAGGGTTAGCCCGAAGTAATATGCCAAACGGTTCCAGGCTAGTTCTCTGGTGACAGGGAGGTGTTTAGTTGGAATTCCGGCAGCGTAGTGTTGCGGGAGTCCAACACTCTATGCGTAAACGCTACCCTAGCCTAATAATAATAATAATAATCGTTGGCGCAACAATCCATGTTGGATAAGGCCTTGAAGTGTGTTAGAGCACTTCATTCAAGACCGTAACGGTACACTACAGAACACTGTAGGAGGCAATGTGGCCAGCATTGCGCTCGCCCGAGATTATTACCCTGATTTAACTCAGGTACTCATTCACAGCTGAGTCGACTGGTATCCGACGTCAAATCACGATACAAATTCCACTGCCACCAGTGAGATTTGAACCGCGACCTTCCGTACGACAGCCTTGCGCTCTAACCACTCAGCTACCCTACCCTACCCTTCCAAAAAAAGGCAGGCAAGTCGAGTAGATAAGCTAAGCTGAGTGGTGCTACTCCATGGTGTCAAAAAAATTGGAGTTACTTTGCCACCACAGAAACTGCAAAATAATGTCGGTGTTTTGTTTTCAATTTCAGAATTATTCTCAGAAAGCAAACGCTGAAATTGAGGTATCTCCGGTACAAGGAAGGACGCGGGAGAAGAAGCTCCAAATATCGTTCTCATTATATCGGAACCATTGGTAATAAACTTCTTTGCAAGCAAATAAAGTTTGTTTGTCATGAACTTGCACTTCTTCAAGCGCCACCGAATTTTGTACGTCTGATTGAGAATCTTCCAACCTCACGGAGATAGGTTGATAGTCCGAAAGTATTAGAGCATATCTTAAGCACAAGCCATTTCTAAGGTTGATGTGAGCTCACAATTTGCCTTGATCCTCTTAAGAATGCGTTGCTAACCATCGGATAATCAACAATGACAAAACAAAGCTGATCGATGATCCTACATCAAAGAGGATAGAATTTCATAAAAGGATGAGGTAGTATGAAGGAGTGATAGATTCCACAAAAGACTGCATTTCTCAATGCATAACCTTCTACTTAGATTTAAAGGTAGCCTTGTAACTTTGCCAGCTTTTCTTCCAATAGAAAGGAAGAGACTTTGGCATGCTTCAAATAGATTTGACTACCCTTGCATTTGTAGACATCTGTGTAGTCTGTAGTC
This sequence comes from Hermetia illucens, assembly GCF_905115235.1. Classification (NCBI taxonomy): domain Eukaryota; kingdom Metazoa; phylum Arthropoda; class Insecta; order Diptera; family Stratiomyidae; genus Hermetia; species Hermetia illucens. Next base: position 174,618,375 of record NC_051850.1, read on the forward strand.
ACCGGAGGCACCAATTTATCTCCACTTTCCGCCGAAAATTGAACGTCATTTCAACAAGGTTTGCCTTGTTACGAAGTGTCCTGCGTTACCTGCGGCTGTGAATCTTCCCAGGTTCACGGTGTGTGGTCTGCATGGATGCGTTTCCTCGCACCGGTATTAGACTAGTTGCATTCACTTCATAAAATTACCTTTCTTTCACTTCATCTAGCAGAGGCGAAAGAAAAAGTTTTGGCAGGCAAAAGTGAGCCCTTAGTCCCCTCTCCTTTGTTCTTCAGCGGAACTTTCTCCTTATGTTTTCTGGAAGAATTGGGTAACAGCGCCACCGGGAAACTGGACGCAGTACGGATTCCAGTTCCTCTAAGTATTGGAGCTTATGTACTCTCCATTCTGACAGATCGCACCGTAGACTTTCCGAAGTCTGCGACTCTTATCACTTGGACCGCCAAAATCCGTAGTTTCTATATTAATGCACTATAATTAGTGTAATAGCGAACTCCCACTATTCCCCAGAGGAGGCTACCGCCACTATAGCAATCTTGAATAAAATGGAGCTATCAAATAATTGTATAATATAAAGATCAGTATTGTCATACCTTCTCCATCAAGTCAGATTCCTCAAAAGAATTGGGATGCCCAATATACCTTTTCGTCCTTTAACTTCAATTTGCGGGCGCTATGTAGTTAATGAGGCCTTATTTCATCTGACTTCGTTTTGGTAATTAATAGACATGCTAGATTGCCTTTGATCCCTATGACTCCGATAGTCATTGTAAAGTAGAAGTAGTTTCCCTTATTGAAGGTTACAAACAGGAACCTCAAATTTATCGTGAGATTTTGAAGTTATTTTAGATGTCCCTTAGATGTCTACGGCGGAGATTGTTGCCAAAGGTTCCTCCTTGTAAATCTTTGGGTCTTGATGCTTACCACTCCGTAAAATATCCGCTTCGCACATTTTATTAAATTATCTATTTCGAAACTGAGATAATGACAGCCATGACATTTCCAAAGTTTTTTGAAACTAACTACTCACTATGATGGTACTCGATTTGAACTCAGCCGTTAGTAGTGCTGAAAAAAAGTTGTAAATGGAAGGAGCGAAAGATGGGTTGTTATTCTTGAACCTCATTCCATCGCCTAAATAATCAGAAGTTCAGAAGAGGGATGACATTCAGCGTTTTTCTATTAGAAAGTGCGGAAGTGCTCATCTGTTTAGTCTATACCGGTCAATGTGAAAACTATCTAATATCTCCGCTATTCTCAAGGAACTAATATATAGTGGAGCCAAACACCAAGTCAGTGTGCCCATCCCCCTTCTCTCGTTTAATAACCCAATGTCTGAATAAAGGATCAATTATCTAGGGGCCTAATCTACGGCAGTCAATATTATAGATTCAGTCAGTTGTAGGCAACAGTTCCTTTGTTCTCACCCAATGTATCTTTCTTTATCAAATGTAATCTAAACAAGGTATAACTTTATGCTTTGATTTCGACATCAGATGCCAGCTTGGTTTCAAAACGAAAACTAGGACATTGTCTTCCCAATATCTTATCTCAGAAATTAAATTATATAGCAGCCAATAAAATCCGTCATCAAATTACAGAGCTCACAAATTCAGAAGTCGTAAATTATATCTTCCTTTACGGCCAGGAAACGGGCTTGTCATGTCATATTTTCCAACGGTCGTTGCCTCGAACAGATCCCAAGTAGTGTTCCTCTCCAAAACACGTAGTTTACATCCTAATCCACCTTAAACCCTACTCAAGCCCACATAGACGCTCAATATCTATCTAGACCCATCCTCAATTGCTTCATTCTCCAGCTCCCAAAAAAGGACGTCCGTGATTAAAATGATAGACATACGACAAGGACCCAAAACACTATCCACAATAAACTAAGGACCCGATGCTGACAAGAGACAAATAATTTTTCACTATAGAGCGCCCGATATTAATGAAACTTTTCTCGGTCCCTCCACTTACCACTATCCTTTTTGGATTCAACTCTTACGAAGAGTGTAATATTCATTGTCAATTGATGAAAAGGACTATTTCGTAATTGACTGGTATTTATGGAAGTGCTTTAAATCAGCTTCCCCGCACCACTTTGTGACTATTACAAGGACCAAGTGATGCGAGGGCTACTTGTCGAAATTGTTACCCATATGTGTATATCCTTTGTAAATCGTCCCTAGACGATAGTCAGCATTTGGCTAGAGCACTAGAGTGGATGACGCCCAGACTGTTTTCCGATGGCAGACTGTCAATACACTCTCGGTGGCATGGCTGGGGACGTACGTAAGTGGGGGTCTGTAACTAGGGTAAGTATTCAGGAAACATTTAAGTATACAGAAGAGTGAGCTAAGCTCTCGCTCCGAAGGATGTTAGTTCACATGTAAATTTTTGATGAATTCTCAACGAAATGAAATTTCAGTTCAGCAAGTTTAACTATGTCGACATGACAACCATAATGTATGTGTGCATCGTCCATGTAATGTGAAGAAACAATTGGTCTAGTGAACTTGGGAGGAGCGGGTATTTTCAGGGTAATTCCCTTTTTTGGGTTATTCATGAGCTGAGGCTATTTCTTGTCTGTGTGGACAGGGGTTTTACGAATTTAAAAGTTCAACCCAGTTTTGAGGGAAAATTCATGAAGATGCCTTCAAGCATAATGAGGGAAGAAGGATATCTTAATATGCTTGAGTATTTCAGGGTAATTATTGCAAATTTGGATAGACTGTTTACCAGAAAAGGCTTCGTATGAATTGTTAAGATAGAAGGAAGTGTGCACTTTAAAATATGGAGCAAGAACCGGGTTCGTTGATTTAAGGCTTATGTAAATCTGTTTGTTCCGATATCAATCTCAATTAGAATTTTTGGAGTTTTAAGCCTATAGGCAATTGCTCCAGGCCATATCGAGTGATGGGGATTATTCCGGACCTCCCGGCCCATGGCCTCTTAATTTTTTTCAGATTTTTCGACTGGGTGGTTTCTGTGAAAAAAGATCACTTTCAACCCCCCGTACTCATCACCTTTTCATCATCAAAGGTCAAAACTAAGACCGGCTTCGGAAAGTACTATTCGAGACTTTTCATTTGACGCCCCACGTGTGTATATTTGATGAAAAAAAATTTACATCCCCGTTTTGCATGTACGGGGACCCCCCTTAAATTCGATGTAGAATTATGTAACTCACTGTATGCGTCACCGTTCACAGTTCCCACCTTTCCATCAAATTTGGTGTGAATCGCTATAACCGTCTCCGAGAAAAATGCGTATGATGGACAGACAGACAGACTTCTGAATAGTTGCCAGATCTCCCATCAGGTGCGACCCCACGTAGGGGATAAGGGCATACCTATTGATGTGTAAATATGTATTCATGCACTTTTCTTTTCCGATTGTGCATGGGTGTTTGCTCATCTCTGGTGCCTGGACCAAAATGAGTATGGAAAGGACGCCCATAAAATAAAACCAACATGGATGAATTGAGAAGGAGTAAAGTTACGGCCCAGGGACTCGGAATCCCAGTACCAGCGGCTCTTGGGTGTGAGCAAGCGGACCGTCGATATTCCTCGACCGCAGTGACTCGGTGGTGGACAACTTGGCCAGCGTGTTTTAGATTTGTTGAAGCAGGTGTTCAAACGAAGCACAACTCTGCCAAGAACACCAATGACAAAGAATGATGGGCCAGAAGGAAATAGCAGGTCAGAAAAGGCGATTTCAACAACCACCGGATCTGATTAAGAGGTACTCCAGCAGCAGCAAATAGATCTATTCAGGAGCTTATTAATTTTACTATCTCCTCCAAAACCAAAGCCGGCTAAAGAGAAAGCTCATGAAGGCATAGCAATTGAAAAAGGTGAAGGAGTCTGTAAAAGGAAGAATCTGGCCAAGACTCACCGAGAACAGAGCCCAGACCCAGAAGAACTATCTTCTATGCAGCTTGGGACTAAAATAGTTGAGCTAACCGAATTCATCAAGGACAAGCACAACGAGCACCAAGCCATTAAGAATATGGTGAAAGCCATCAGGGTGTTTTATAATAGGTCGCAGGAAAAAAAAATAAAGCCTTGGGAAAAGCCAGAGATCCCAGCCCCAACAGTGTTACAAGCAACCCAAGTGACACCAAAGAACAAGGTTACCGACCTTCGATCAAGTCCAGTCTAACAAACGGAACTAAAAGTTCAAAAGGACCTAAAGTGCTCAAAGTAGGAATGTCATCTAGCGAAGCGAAACCGAAGGAAAATAAGCACGGTGATTGGACGAAGGTTCTGAACAAAAGGAACAAGGAACCGAAGGTACGAATTCGCTCGGAGGTAATCGTAATCTCCAGCGAAGGAAATCTAACGTATGCGGAGATACTGGAAAAAGTGAAATCTGACCCCGACCTATAAGACTAAAGCGGAAATGTCAGCGAAATCCGGACGACCTAGAAAGGGTATCTCAAGCCATACAATATAGCATGGATCAGGCGGCTAGTGGTTTTGTCTAGACCAAAATAAGCTGTATATTCGTATATAGCTGCTACGCCTCACCGAGCCTTACACAGCCTGAGTTTGAAGACTTGTTAGACGATCTTGTTCACGACGCAAGGGGACGAGGTCCAAAGGTGATAGCCGATGACTTTAATGCGTGGACCGTCGAGTGGAGCAGCAAAGAGACTAACGAAAGGAGGCGGTGCTTATTAAAAGCATTCGTCAGTTGGATGTAGTTCTGGCCAACGAAGGTAATGCAAACTCTCATCAAAAAGAGGAATCTGGTTCAATTGTAGATATGACTTTTGTGAGCCCTGCGCTGACACGTGACATGTCCTGGAAAGTTAGCGAGAACTTCATGTACAACGACCTGTACATGAAGTAGGTAATCACCTTTGAACTAAGCACGAAACCTCAAGGCAGGAGACCCAAACCCCGAAAGCCGAAATTCAAAAGAACACCAAGGTGGTCGGCAAAAGCGATGGATGTGCGAGGTGTGGTTATACCTGCCTAGCAAAGCATGCACCTCCACGGATAGAGCTCTCCAGGTCACACAAAACATCTCTAAAGCATGTGACGCGTCGATGCTTAGGAGATGCCCTTTCCCCACAAGAAGACCCAATTATTGGTGAAATAGTCAACTTGCCAGCCTTCGATCGATTTGCTACAGAGCCAGACGAACGGCTTAAAGAGCAATAGGTAGGATCGATCAAGGGCAAAAGGAGCATGCCTATAGAGATGCCCGCAAGAACCTCAAGTTCGCCATCCAGCGGAGTAAGAGGGAATGTTTTAAGCAGCTCGGTTCGTAAGCGGGCATAAATTCGTGGAGTAGCGTCTATAAAATCGTGATAGGACGATTCAGAGACTGATCATTTCCACAGATCATATGCCCTATGCGATTGTTGAAAATAATCCAGGGGTAATTTTCCCAGCAGGAGGGGGGGGGGGAGTACCGACTCCTTCCAGTGCCCCCTGAATGTGACGCCGATTCCATCCACCGGTCACCAGGGATGAGCTGCTGGGAATCTACAGTCATAAGGCCCTTAAACTTGACGTCAAATGTGGACCGGATATGTTCGCGGAGCTGTTCGAAACGTGCATGTCCGAGGGTATCTTTCCTGCTTCATGGAAGCAACAGAAGCTGGTGCTGCTTCCTAAGGCTGGCAAAATCTCCTGGAGAAACGTCCTCCTATACACCGATATGTCTTCTAGACAGTATGGAGAAAATATTGGAGCGGGTAATTTATAATAAATTTCTCACAGTCGTTGAAAGCCAAGGGAGCAGAACCCATACTGGGTTCCGTAAAGCCAGATCAACCATTGATCCCATGAAAATGGTTACTGGCTTGGCCAAAAATGCAATTCACGGAAGGAGTTGCATCAGTAAATATTGTGTGGTGGTGACCCAGGATGTGAGGAATGCATTCAACTCGGCCAATTGGAATGTTATACTAACTAACTCGTCGCTATTATTGATAGCTATTTGCAAGAACGGACGCTCTGGTATAATGCCTGTGATGGACCCAAAGAGTACATTGCCTTCGCGGATGTCCCACAGGGCTCTGTACTGGGCCCGCTACTGTGGAGCAGGTGTCGGGATCATTGGTTCAAGGGAAATGTACTTGGAGCCACTAACATATTCCAGGCGAAAATATTCGTCATTTATAGATGTGCCTCCTCCGAACTACAGGAGCAGGACATTGTTATTCTAACTGACAGCCAAGAAACAATCAAGGCACTTAGGTCCAACCAGGTGAACTCTAAACTGATATGGGAATGCCTTGAGATATTGAATACGCTCGGCACGTTCAATAAAGTCTGGATACTCTAGGTTGGAAGGCAATGAGGCAGCGGACGAACTAGTCAAGAAGGAAACAGAGAGGCCTTTGCACGCACCAAAACTCTTCTGTGGTATCGAAAACAGGTTCATGGCTATGATATTAAAAAATGAAGAGGAACGATTGAGGAAACTATACTACGTGGGTCTACCAGGAATGAAGCAGTCCAGGGTGCTTATTGGGGGATACGAACCCAAGTGCACAATGAATTGCTTATACCTCACTAACAAAAGCCTCTGAATTATATTAGGAAGTCTCACTGGTTACTGTCAGCTAAACTATCACTGAGGGAAGCAAGAGATATCTACGGACACAGCCTGCAAGTGCTGTGCGGAGTGTGATGAAACCTCTGAGAACGCTGTCGCCATGGCACTTACGCAAAGTAGGTCGAGGCACCTAGAAGATTTGGAAGTAGTGAATATACTAAAATTCCTAACGGTTATAGGCTTGCTTGAGATACTAAGAGATACTTAAGATGTTAATAGGTGTACTATAACCAGTAACAGGGGCGCAATAGTTCTGTAAGAACGCGGTGCGACTTCCCCTTAACAGAATAATAATAATCCCTATCCCAGCGTTCACGAAAGAGTCATGTCGAAAATCGAAGCCAAACGGTCACCAAGATTGTCCATATAAACCCATCGAAGTTCTAACGGTAAGTGCGGAAATGGTCTCTGAAGCTGATCCAAAGGTAATCCAAAATAAAGCACCCGTCTTGAATAGTCTCCCCAGCAAAGCTCCCCAGCCTGTACTCAAGTATGTATTTAGTTACAATTAGTTACAATTTTAGATTGCATGTGGAGTGTGCAGTAAAGAGGTTATGGAATGAAGTTAAAAATCCGATAGGAGCCGTAATAGGTCAGTTCGAAGATGAAACGATCAAAAGACACGACCACAGGATAAATTCTGGCACATCCTTACGACGTATCACCATATGGCAGTTCCACAGAAAAAAAGAAAATAGAAGGAGATGCTTTTAGTCAGCAAGAATACTGCATAGTCGGGCAACTATCAACGCTAGCTCCTAAAACTCTCCACAGAAAGTCAATCGATTTCAATAGGGTTTTGATTTACACTAAACATTGGAAACAGTTTGGCTTGGGTGGGAGACAAGAGGCGCAATACATTCAACCCTTAGGCGGATTAGTTGGTGATGATGTTGGAATGGCCAAACATGCTCTTCAACAGTACGTGCCGAGTTTATAGCCGTTTAGTTCTGTTTCCTATGAGATTGTAGATCTTAAATTGGTGCAGAAATCTGAAGCTACAGATTTCCAAGTTATGGCGAGGAGGAACGCCTAAAACCGGGCAAAAAACCATGCGTGATTTCAATACCTTCTTTCACTTGGCCATCCGTGCTCTTCCAGCACGAACCAACCAGAACATACGGGACCTCCGTCAGTTGCATTCAAAAATTAACCTGTAGGCTTCAACTCTTCCTACCCTCTATTTAGAAATAGATACTCTCCATACTATGTTCTCCAAAAAGATGATCTGTAAGAGAAAGCCCTCCTTTTATAACACCCAATCTTCTTCTTCTTCTTCAGCCTTTCTCCCGTTCCCAAGCGGGGTCGGCTCGTCATGATCGGCTTCGCCATTTAGCTCTATCGAATGCCTGGAACCCAAATACACAGAGGGAAATCTGCAAGTTCAACCCACGATATGACAAAGTTACCAACTGCTTTGGCATCATGTTCCAAAAAGTTTCCTCTTCCAAAAAAGCAAACGTCCTTCCGAACTATTTCCACAAAGCTCACCACCTTTCACATGCTTAATCAAAGCTTCGAAGCAGAAGTCAAACCCAATCCCTCATAATCCCAAACAATCAGCCAAACTGAATTATTCCAGAAACCATTCCTCCCAGCGATACCCCCCGTTCAACAATCATCGGGCTTGGTAAAATCCTAAACATTATCCCCATCCATTAGCCTCTTAAGGTCCTTCCTCATTAATCATTGTTTGTTGAACATCCACTGGTTAAATTAATCAGACCTGATGGGTACATCATAACTTTGTAATGTAAATGGAAGTTGACCTAGAGGGGGAAGCTATCATAGAAGCTATCACCCAGGAAATACGATCGACACTCGCTTGCACACCTTTATGCTTACTTTCAGAACGGACCACACCCCCATCTGGATACTCATAAGGGATAGATTTTGGGTTTGCCACTATGCCTTCGCACCCTTAGGCGACTAAAATAGAGGATGCCCCTTACAATATCTAATCTCTTAGAAATGCCCCTTACTTTACTATGAGTTTCCTGGGTTAGAGAGAAAGAAGGGAAGGGGCAGTCCTCAAACCAAAGTAAAACTGATTGACTTTATAATGCTAGATTGCATCTATGGATGAATTGGCTGGAATTTTCAACCATGAACTTGTCAGTTTGAAGGACATAATTCAAGGATATGTCAATGAAATTGAATGAGTGAGCTAAAGATAGCGTTTTATCAACAATCAGAAAGCAATATATCAAATGGATGTAGCGGCTACCGGTAGCGTTTCCTGCAAAGCAGATGGAGAGGAGTTCGACCCTCCTTCAACGAATTGTGGAATTAGAGCAAGAGAAGAATTGGAGTGGACACTGATGACTCAACTACAGTAGATGGTAGTTGCTGAGCAGCGTCAACAACGACAACGTCACCCGGAAGATCAGCAGCAGCAGCATGAACAGCCTCAGCCAGATGAGGAGCATCATCAAGAAGCCAACAAAATGTGTCTGAAGGTGATCATTAAGGAAGAGGAAAGCGGTCCCTTCAATTTTGAACATCAGAGAAAGGAAACGGCCAACACACCAACTAAATCCTCATCCCAAGCCACAACACCCAAGAAAATTAAGATTCCCCCGAAAACTGGGTACAAATTTACTATACCACAATTTTTGAAAACACTCAAGGAGAAAGGGTTGGAGGCAACCCTGAAAAGCACGAATGCTGACAGAACCCTCATATAAGCCCAGAGTATCGAAGAGCTTCAGCAAGATTCGCTCTAATAAGAGAGCCCAGTACCCCACCAGCCTTGAAGGCTAAGTCCTTAGTCATCCGCGGTCTCGACAGGGAGACAGATACGGTGGACATAATGCGAGAGCCCAACGAGGAGTATTCGCACCTGAAGCTGAAAAGCGTTGCCAATTTAGTCACGCGTGCGGGCAAGCTTCTGAAGATACAATACTATCCGGCATGACAACAATAGGGGCGCTCCCCTTCTAATAAAAAAAATACTACCATTTCGAGGAATTCGTCATCGCGGATTTACTAGTCTGTTTCGCTGCAGCACCAATAGTAAAAACCAGTGGTAATAGACGGATTTCGGTAGTTTCCGTCTACATCAGATACAATTCCCGAAGTGGTCAACTTGACCATGGCTCAAAAATCTTGAGCGAACTGCAGTTAAAATCTAAATACCTTTTCTTCGTGGCAACCTTCGAGTCCTCCCAAGAGCTCAGTGAAGTATTCACGGTAAATTATATATAATACTTCACCCAAAGGTTTCGCTTGAGAAAGTCAAGCCTATTCAAAAAGTTCAGTGCTACAACTGCCAGAACTTCAGGCCCGTCGCCCTCAACTGGTCGATTGTGTACAGGTATGTGAAGAACAGAAAACCGTATGCCTAATACTTACGGCAGAGACGCCACACGGCTGCCAGACTGGACATCCACCCAACTACCGCGGATGTTCGGCATACATGGCATAGATATAGCTGCCAGAAGGGAAGCTGGCAACGCAAAAAAGAAGCCTCCACCGCAACAAGGCAGCCAAAGCTATCGAGAAATATGTAAAAGACCTCTGCAAATATTACCTGCAATGGAGCATGAAAATGAATGAAGCCAAAGCGCAATTCTGCACCTTTCGGAGGAAACCTAACTAGGTTCTAGAGGAATCCAAAAGAAAGCTAAACGCTTAAAAATGAAGATCGGAAACACTATATTAAGCAGATCCCAGTCCATAAAATACTAAGGAGTTAAGCTTCATGAACTCCTTAAATTCAAACCACTCCTAGAGCTTGCTATCGGTAAGGCACGCTGTGGATTGGATAGGATCTATTTTCTTCTCCGAAAGAATGTAGGACTCAACACTGAGGCCAAACTGAATCTTTCCAAGACCCTGATCAGACCATTATCTGCAACGGAGCGCCAACGTGGTTCACTTGCTCCACCAAGACCAAGTCCAAATGTGAGCCATTCGAACCCCCGATTTTAAGACACTCCACTGGTCTTTCTTACAATTGGAAAACCAAGAAGGTTGGAAGAAACGCCGAAGTTTATCGGCGCGAAAATCTCCATGGTAGAAAAAGAAGACGAGGCAGACCCTGCCTAAGATGGAGCGATGGCGTAGACCAGGACGCCAGACAGCTTTTGGGGATATCGAATTGGTGGACCTCGGCATAAAACCGGGATGTCTGGAGTTCTTTATTAAGGCAAGCCTAGACCGGATACCGGTTGTTACGCCGTTGATGATGATAATGAAAGTAAAACCTCTTCAAGAATTCGTTCTGAACTTGTTGGAACGATTCTTCGAAAGAAGGGACCTTGAAACTTGAAGCATGGAAAATTCCATTCATATGCGCCTGCAAACTGTGCGGAAAGACTCCGCACTCCCTGCTCCAAAGCTGCCACCTGATCTGCCGCCTGGAGATCTCAAGAGCCTGCTCAACTGCCTCCGTTCGTCGCTCAACCCTAGTGAAAATCTGGTCAATGTCATCAAAAAATAGGTCATTTTTCGATTTTCCGTGAAAGTCAGAAAGAAAACCTCAAATGCACCACTAATAAAACTTTTTTCGCGTTAACCTCAATAGTTTTTTCCCTTTTCTCTGAACTCACAACTACAGTCAACTCCCTTTTTTCGACACTTAAAAAATGTCAAACTTTCTACAAAAGGCATATCTTTGGGACGTCCACCTTTTCTTTAGTTAAAAAAACCCCAAACAGAGGTTATTCGCGATAGCAACTTTGGCAGAATTTCACTTCCAAACTAAACTTGAGGATTTGCTGTAGATTTTCTGAAATCACACCATCACTAGCACTGGATTCCTTTGGTAAAATTCGAGAAAAAAATTCATACTGTCAACGCCAATCATCACTTCCCGAAAATCTACTATATTCTCAAAATCCACTCCAAAACTCAACTCTCCGCGGCCGGCTCACAGGTCCTTCATTGAGCCAGTATTTACCTAATAGCAGTCCCGCTATATCCCGCATTTGCATGCACAATATTTCGCCTTATCCAAAAACAAGCATAAGAAATGCATTTAATTATATGCAATATGATCAGATTTAGGAGAAATTAAAAGCAAAAGTGATGATCTTGAAAATATTAGGTTGGGGGAAAAGTAATATCGTATTTTGTCAATAGATAGCGATACTTAAACATATCCTGTGTTGTACTTATCGCATCGGGTCATACTATACGACAATTTGGGCTACAGGTGTCTCTTTGACAGTTCTCAAGTTATAGCGCGTCAAAAATGGAGTCCACCAAGGAAGAAATTCGTCATATTTTACATTTTTACTACCTGAGAGGTTCAAATGCAACGAAGGCGGCCAAAAAAATTTGTGAAGTTTATGGGTCCGATACTGTAACTAATCGCATAGCACAGCGTTGGTTCGATCGATTTCGTTCTAGTGCAGTGGATGTCCAAGAAACACCCCGTACTGGTAGGCCAATCGTCGTAAAAACCGATAAAATCGTCGAAATGATCCAAGTAGACCGGCATGTGAGCATCCGCTCGATTAGTCAGGAACTGGGTAAGGACCATAAAACCGTTTGAAACCATTTGCAGAAGATTGGATTCCAAAAAAAGCTGGATATTTGGGTGCCACACGAGTTGACGCAAAAAAAATCTCTTGCACTGCTGAAACGGAACGAATTCGACCCATTTTTGAAGCGGATGGTGACTGGTGATGAAAACTGGATCACGTACGAAAATCTCAAGCGAGAACGATCGTGGTCGAAGCGCGACGAGCCGGCCCAAACCACCGCCAAGCCCGGATTGGCGACCAGGAAGGTTTTGCTGTGTGTTTGGTGGGATTGGAAAGGATTCATCCACTATGACCTGCTCAACTATGGCCAGACCCTCAATTCGGTCCTCTACTATCAGCAATTCGACCGTTTGAAGCAGGCAATTGACCAGAAGCGGCCAGGATTAGTCAACAGAAATGGTGTTCTGTTCCACCAGGACAACGCTCGGCCTCACACATCTTTGATGACCCGCCAGAAGCTACGGGAGCTCGGATGGGATGTCCTATCGCACCCACCGTATAGTAAGGACCTGGCACCAAGTGATTACCATCTCTTCCGGTCCATGCAAAACGCTCTTGGTGCTACTAAGTTCGCCTCAAAAGAGGCTTGCGAAAACTGGCTGTCTGAGTTTTCTTGCAAACAAGGAGGGGGGGAGGGGGTGGTTTATAAGAGGGGGGATAAATGGCAACAAGTTTGATCTAAATGGCAACAAGTTTGCGAACAAAACGGCGCATAGATGACTTAAATCGGATAATTCTAAGTATGTTAAATAAAGCGTCAAAATTCGATCACAAATACGACATTAATTTTTGCCCAAACCGATATTTAGGATCAACCCAACCAAAATCACCATAGTACCATTCACTAGGAGGCGTAAGCTGGATCACCTGAAAGCCGTAACATTTCATAATATGGAGGTGAAACGAGAAACAGAGGTCAAATATTTGGGAATCACGCTAGACCAAAAATTACTCTGGAAGACAAATGTCGGAAATACTTGTCGGAAAGCCACGAGGGCTCTGATGACTTGTAGATACATAGCAAAAAAAAAATGGGGTTGCAGCCCGAAGATACTACTTTGGATATATACTGCAATAGTAAGGCCAATGATTACCTATGGAGCGGTAATCTGGGCAAAAAGAACCCAACTCAGCACACAAGCCAGGGAATTACATAAGCTCCAAAGGCTGGCTTGCGTATGTATCAGTGGGGCAATGAGGACATGCCCAACGACATCCCTGGAGGTCCTTCTGGGATTAACCCCTCTCCATCTGCGCATACAGATGCAGGCAAGGAGATCAATATTCAGGATGACCGGTAGTATGAGTGAGGCGGGGAGCTGCCTCAATCGGAGGAAGATTGATATCCTTTCTAGGCGGTATCCCGAATTACTGCTACCGAGGGACAACATGACAACGAGGTTTCACTTCGATAAGAAGTTTGAAAGACGTTGGAGTAACAAGGCAAACTGGGAGAGCGTGGCTGCGACATACGGCTTAAACCAGCAACTGATTACTTGGTACACTGACGGATCCCTCACAGCAGAGGGAGCTGGTGCCGGTGTCATTGGTCCAAGGAAAATGTACTTTGAACCAATGATAAGTACATTAGCATATTCCAGGCGGAAATATACGCCATAAACAAATGTGCCTCCTTTAATTTGTAAAGGATCTATAATAATAATTGTTGGCGCAACAATCGATATTGGATCAGGGCCTTGAAGTGTGTTAGAGCACTTCATTCAAGACCGTAACGGTACACTAGGAGGCAATGTGGTCAGCATTGGATCTATAGGGGACAGAACATAGCTTTTCTCACCGATAGCCAAGCATCGATCGAGGCAATTAGGTCCAACCAGGTGAACTCTAAACTGGTATGGGAATGCCTTGAGAGACAGAATACACTCGGCTTGTCCAACAAGGTCTGAATACTTTGGGTTCCAGCCATGCTGGGTTGGAAAGAAACGAGGCAGCGGACGAACTAACCATGAAAGGAGCAGGGACGCCTTTACACGATCGTTATGGCGTTGCACCGATCGTGGAAAAGTTGCGAGAGAGGCGTCTTCGATGGTATGGTCACGCAATTCGTGCAAACGAGAATTCACTTGCAAAGATTGGTCTGAACATCGAAGTCGATGGTAAACGACCAAAAGGCAGACCTAAACAACGGTGGCTTGATACGCTGGATGGGGGTTTGAAAGCCTCGAGATTGCACCCAGATCAGGCATTCGATAGAGCCAAATGGCGAAGCCGATCACGATGAGCCGACCCCGCTTGTGAACGGGACAAAGGCTGAAGAAAAAGAAGAAGAAGAAGAATCTAAGTAATGAAGAGGAACGGTTGAGGGAAGTATACTAGGCGGACCTACCAGGGATGGAGCAGTCCAGGGTGCTTATTGGGGGATACGAACCCATACGCACAAAGGATTGCTTAAACCTCACCAAAAAGAACCTGCGAATCATAGTGGGAATTCTCACTGGTCATTGTCAGTTAAACTATCACCTAGGGAAGCTAAGGATATCTACGGACGCTGCCTGCAGGTTTTGTGAGGAGGAGGACGAAACCTCTATACACGTCCTGGGACAGTGTCCGGCACTTGTGCAAAGTAGGTCGAGATATCTGGGAGAACACTTAATACCAGATGCAAAGCTGAAACATCTGGAAGTGGGGAACATACTAAAGTTCCTAACGGTTACAGTCCTGCTTGAGATACTATGATCAATAGGTACACTATAACCAGTAAAAGGGGCACAATAGTTCTTCAAGGACGCGGTGCGACTTTTCCTTAACAGAATAATGAACCGATATTTAAATGGATTTTATAGTTTTGAGGAAAGGTTAAAGGTGTGAGGGTTTTATATACGCCGCAAACAAGGAAATGAATCCTTCGCTAGTTCACCAGAAGACAAAACGAACGAAGTAATGCGGACGCTGCGAAGCTGCAGCCAGGCGCTTTCAAATATCAACGGCTCGTTGGAAGGTGACAGGATTTCATGGATTTCCGATACTTTTTCTAATTTAGGCCATTGAGTATTGTTAATTGTGGAAATTAGAAATCAGAGTCAACCGTTTCGGGAGGACCTCTCCATCCCCAGAGCACGTCCTTCTAGTTCGTCTGCCTGGGCTTTGTGACCGATGAAATTTCTATCACTTTTACAAGAGTGTTTCGACTCGATTTTGATGAATGTCATCCATTTTTCATCTCCGGAAAAGCTAGACATTCTTGGAATCTGTAAAACGCTACTCTATCGCCAGCCTCCAAGTAAATTAATTGTGTACAAGTCCTTACAGTTTTCCTTAAATCACCTCTTAGCGCTCCTCTAATCATGTCATGTCTCCGACAAGAAAGACAATATCAAATAACCTAGCATTCAGCCAACAAAATAATAACAACAAAAGCAGCCCGAAAACCATCGTACCCTTATTGTAGTGATGACAAAAGTTTCAATAGTATCATATGTCGCAGTGAGGTCACACCCTAATAACAATGAGGTGAAAAACTTTTCCATATCCAAGGACAAAAATACGTCTTGGCTTCAAATGCACAATTGTTAGAAGTCAAAGTTTCTGTGTTATTAGTCGTCGATTTGGGAGACTAAGAGCACACATATGGAGTCATCAAGCCATGCGAGTGTAACAGGATAAACAGGGGGATGTGGACTGTTTGGTGGGGGATGCTAAAATGAATGTGATTGGGAAATTTGTTTGCAATAAAGTGTAACAAGTGGGATTATATGTAGTGAAATGTGATGTGTTACATGAAATTTGACGGTTGAGGTAAGTTTTCGTGGTAGGGATGAGGGTCATGATTTCGAAACTTCCTATTAAGCCTTAGAAACAAAGAGACCTTGAAGGTCGAAGTAGGCGTGTACTTGCTGCAGATGGACATTTAAGAATAATTCAGATTCTTCTTACGTACCTAGGGCATGTTCCTAGCGATACCGTAACTTAGATAGACTACTCCTTAGTCCCTAACAAGGGACTCATAGGAGAGGATACAGGAACTCGGAGGAGTTCAGAACAACACGATAAGCCGCTTACTTCTCTAGCATACAACCAGTAAAATCAAAGTCGTTTCCTGCTTCAGCATACCACGAATGCTCTCGTTATTTAGGGGAATCATTAGAAATCCCCCCCTATAATCCCTGCCTTATATAATTCAACAGTCTCAACTTCGAGGAATTCGTTTAAAACCGTCTACTTTGAATTGATTCTCAGCATCTGCCCATCTGGAATGCCATCAAAAAACAATTAAGTCATAAGGGCTCCTTCTCCAATTCCCTGTAAATTACTTCCACCAGATTTCCTTGGTATTCTTGCACTACTTCCACTCTAATATTGTACCTTTCAGGAGCAATTAATTTTCGTTTTAATGTCAACCGTATACATTTCAGGGAATATGTCTTCTTTACTACTAATCAGAAATCAAATCAATTCCGAGGGCACACCGTATTATTCTGCGAGGATTTGTAGTAAAACAAGTGAAAAGTAACACCCGGGGTGGGGTTGTTCGAGTGGATGTAATCGCCTTAAATGATCCCTCACCTGTTTTATTAATGGAATGTGTGTTTTCACTTAGAAGTTTATTGTGTCTGCACTGCATACCCTCCTTCCTTTTTTGTTTGGAATTAAATTAGTATGAGGAGTGTACTGGGAGACATGGTGTTGGTTAGACAAAGGAAGTTTAGTTCTAGGGGTGAAGTACGCAGGGTTTGACTTTCAGATTGCATGGTTTTACATAATATCAGAGAAGTCGAAGCTGACTCAAATCTCAGAGAGTATCTTTACGGAATTTGCATGATGGGTTTAGTTTCACCAGCAAAAATCATTTGATTAACTCTGAAATTAGGTGCTGTATAACCACACAAATTCGCGCCAAAAACGCTTGCAATCCTATTCCCAATAAGGCGGCAACCATACTACAATGAAGCCTTTCCTTACCTTCAGTTTAATTTTGGTGTAAACCAGCAGAAGAAGAGACAGCTCTTTAACCTCAACCAATAACTCGTTAAGGTATGCCATAAGAGGGTCAATATGACCCCCAGGTGCTCCAGTGAGAAAGGCGGCAAGTAGTCGAAGTATTCATATCTGCAAATAAATAAAGCACTTTGGCTAAGCCAAAAAAAGGCTTTGGATTTTTTATTTTTTGACAGTTCGAACCTTCCCACCAAATTTCGTACCAATAGTTATAACCTCTTCTGAGGAAACTGCATTAAACAAACAGACAGACAAATAGACCCTATGCCGCAATACAGACGGAGAACCGACATCATATCAGACAACATGTGGCCTCGCACAAGGGATCATCCTAGGTCCACTCTTATGGATAGTTACGAACAACTAGGTACTGACGTTAGATCTTCCTAATCAGAGGGCCACCATTAGCTTGGCGGACAATATTGAGTTGACAGTTGTTGCACGTCTCCCTAAGAAGGTGGAGGTCTAAAAAAATTAAGTAGTTAATAACATTACGTCCTGATTGAAGAACACACTAGCTCTTGTAGAACAGAAGATGGAAATAGTGTATGTGTGTGGTTGGGGAGAAGCTACAGCTTTTGAGCACTCAGGTCGTGATGGCCCATTGTACTCGCCGCCCCCGTCTAACGGAATATTCCGGGTTCGTTAACGTATCGCAAGATTTCCGTTAGTGGATGTGATGCTACCCGCAGCAGTTGCAGCACATCAGCACAAAAAATCTGAGATCCGATGCGTCCGTACGCGGGTCACTCATATAGAAAATGTTCCGTGGACTCCGCTTCCTCATTACAGGATTGACACCTATCATCTTGGATAATTCCTATTCTGAACATATGGCCAGCTAGTGAATTATGGCCAGTCTGAAGTCCCACAATACTTCTGCAAGTCTTCCTGTTTTTGGAAAGATAAACTTTGCAGTATGTTTGTTTGGTTCTGACAGGAAGAGTTTGGTCTGTCTAGTAGAATTAAGGCTTCGCCATCTGTCATTATGGGAAGCTTGTTCCCAGTTTTTTACCCACACACTAATTACTGGTTCCAGTACGGGCATGAGGAAAGTTGAAGCCTCTTTTGCTAAGGCATCCGTGATTTCATTTCCCTGTACACCCCAATGATTAGATACCCAGAGTTAATCCACCGTATTGAATCTAGAAACAGAATTCAATCGGTTTCTACATTCCTGAACGATTTTTGAAGTGGTTAAAGTACTACTCAACGCCCTCAATGCAGCTTGACTATCGCTACAGATTGCAATGCGCCTGTCGTTCAACCGCCCGTCACTCATCCAGGTTGCAGCCTTTAGGATCGCATACGCTTCAGCTTGAATGACCGCTGTAAGGACTCGTTTCATCTTTATCTCTACATGTTTGTTCCAAAGAAGCTTCTTGTTTAGAATAATTCCCAGATATTTCACTTCTTCGGTGAGTGGAAGGGCTGTAGCCTTCATCTCTGGATGGCAAAGACCATTCAGTTTCCTCCTTTTTGTAAATAATACCATTATGGTTTTATTTGGATTTACTGAAAATCCATACCTGAGAAACCAACTGTTAATCAAATGAACGGCGCGTTGTGTATTTCAACACACCATTCCGAGATCTCCACCAACAGCCAGCGCAGCCATGTCATCCGCGGAAGCTTGAACGTGAATTGGCAGATTTTGCAGTTCCCATAGTAGTGAGTTGATATTCTGGCAAACGAAGGACAACGTATTTAGCATATGTTGTCGAAAAAACTTCTACCTGTCCGCGGTAGTTCACACGGAGGTAAGTTATCGCTTTGTGGTAGAAAAGGTAGAGAGAGTCCAACAAAGGCCACTCGATCTACTCAATCCTATAGGATATTTCAAGACGAATCAAAAGACCTCATTCCGAAGTAAGTTTTCATGTAATATAGCTTTTTAGCGAGTACGGAGATCACCGAGCATAGGTGTATCCGATTAGGCGTGATGATTATTGCCGAGAGTACCCAAACTTGGCGAAGTAAGCAGAACACGTAATCTAGATATGGTCAAAATTGAAGAGCCAAATTATTCAGTACCGCATCCTGAGTAGTTAGTGGAAGAGCTAGCTACAAGCAAGTGCATCTAAGACAGTAAGACCTCGATGACTGGGCTTAATCAACACCCAAACAATCTTCGCTATTCAACTAATCGACAATTTCAGTAGACCAAATTTGACCTAAAATTTAACTTGCCGACCTTCAGAGATGTGATACATAAACGCCTTTCCTGCGGACTCAGGAGAAAGGCTACAAGATTGAGTAAAATACTCTATTGAGAAACATTTCCTCAATTTTGTAACCAGCTTTCGCGAGCCGTATCATACACAAAATGGAGAATCTCCCTCTGTAAATTGTGTCCCTATCGGTGACGTAGAAATTCAATCATTCTGTTTTTCATTAAGGAATATTCTTGCTAATCAGCATATTAGTGTGATAGCTGTCGAAAAATTCGGATGAATCTTGACGAAAACCTCCGCATGAAGAAGGGATATTTAGTTCATCCGCCAACTCTTTGGTACCTCCATATTCCCTGTCAATAATACTTCCAACCTTGTGTGGAGCTGCTAAATCGCCTATCAGGCATGTTCCTTCGTGCGAATGAGGGCAATGAGGCTCCCAGCCGCAGATATCCGATGACCGTCGTTCTTTGGTAATGGAAACCTTAGCTACTGTGACATACAATGATACAAGTGCACTGGAAAGACTAGATCTGTTTCAATCGAGGTTCAGAAGAAGCTCAATTCACTTCAAATTTCCACCCATACAGCCCGGCAGTTGAAAACGTTACCGCTAGTGAGGATACACAAAGAAAGAAAATTTTTCGCCAAACTACCCTGGCGATGAAGGATGTAGTGACGAATTGGAAGGCGTCGGGCGAAAATCTGAGTCATTCGACAGAACCCCCACTCAAAACATGAGAGACGAGAAACCGGGAAGGAGACTGCCCGAAGGGATAAACGGATGAACAGGGCAGCAAACGCTCAACAGAAAGAATTCAACTCGAAAAAAAGTTGAGCAGGAGCGATTCCGAGGAAAAAGAATGAATTTCGCAAGCGAGATGTGGAATCCTGGAACTTCAAACGAGGTGAAGGATGCAGGAGATATTAAGCGGAAGATTAGTAAGAATCTGTTTCACAGTTCTTCCTAATTGCCTACTTTGTAAAATGAAAAAGGCCGCATACCATCGAGATATTCCAGGCATCAGCTGATGCCGAGAATACAGTAGAGAGTATAGATGAGGTTGATACACATTCAATATTGCCATGCAGCGCAGGACCAATTTTCGCAAACCATCCGCGAGAAAGACTCGGGTCCAAAATCCCACGAGCCGGGTAGCGCTGTGGGCTTACGGATAAGAAGCCTTCCAGGAAATAATAAAGCATCCGAAGGATGTATTCATCAGAGTAAAAGTGAAAGGAATCCACATATATAGATGCTCCACCCAACACTACACTTTCCGAGAATGGGCAGATACTGGACGCTCTAATTTTGTATGTGCGAGGACATTGACGGAAGATCATATAATGTTAGCAGAAGCGTGAGCTCTTTAATGGGACAAACGGACAAAGAATAAGAGTGGATTTGTCCTGCTCGAAGCATTCGCAGAGCTAGACGTGGTAGTAACGAATGTCGGGACCTCATACACTTTCAGAGGAGCAGACCTGACATAAGTGAATGCCGCCTCATCCAGAACAGTTGCTTGGTAAGTCAGTCAAGGCTATTCTCATAGTGACGACCAGGTAATCTGCATGGAAATCAAGATCGGATTGAACCCGGAAAAAACTGGTAAAGTGTACCTCGAACATTTTTGAGAGGGCACGTTTTCCCAGAAAGAGATTGCTCGCCAGTAGGCAACCGAATTACTGATGGAACAACGAAATCGCTACTATATGAGCGACACGTGAGACTTGAAAACCCAGGTAGCAGCGATCAGGAAGAGACATATGGACAATTCCGGAGCTGGTTAAAATTAACCATTCGGAGTAGTGCAAGGAAATTTTTCAAACAGTTATACCGTCGGGTAGGAGCTACAGAATGGTAATGAAAAGGTTGTTCGAATTAGTCCAGGTCAACTGCCCGCGTGTGAAATTGTCGGCACTCTATTTTCTCACCACCAAAACAATCCAAGGTAAACGGTTGTTCAGCTCAACGTGTGTGTGATACCTCCGGTAAGTCAGTAGGAACTGCGATAAATATTTGTCAGAATTGGTGACAACAAAGCCCGAGGTTTGGATGGTCATTTTCACTAACACCTTCGAGGCGTGCCTAAGAAAATGAAAATATTCACTGCCAACGGTTTGCGATAGAGAGAGGGAACCTGAACTGCTTTCCTCCCAATCGTAAAAATACTGAAAAAACTAGTGAATGAAGAAGGAATAAAGAAGCAGAAAGGAGAGAAGCATGAGCGCCTAAAGATGTAATCATCTTACGAATTAATAGCTAAATGGTGGTCTCGCAGGGCTGCGACTGAAGAGATTGGGGATGGCTTTTAGTGGTTATGAATTCCACAAGCTTCCACTCTAGTTGCAGTGAAATAGAAATAGAAACGTAACCACCATGATTTATTTGCTGATTTTATTAAAAATACATCAGTTTTCCAAAGATTGATTAAAAGTGTCGTTCCTTTTCGGAACTACCACCACACATCACCCATACTGAATTAGCTAATACCTAAATCAATCCTCCCAGCGATTACGCACCAAAAAGAAGCGTTTTTCTTTTGTTTCACAACTCACTCCCCGGTCGCGCATCTTAGCACAAAGCACTCAAAAAGAAAGCATCTATGGTATTTTCCACGAGTAACAAATGTCACATGCACTCCAACGATCATTCACTCATCATCCGTTTAGTTCTCTCGCAGCGATTGGAAATACGAGTATATCCATTTTTCGCATTCCCAAGACACCCCACTATAAAAAATGCGTTTGCTGGTACACAGCATGGGCATGTATATGGTCGGGTCATGCAATATACAAAGAAAGAAGAACAAAAAGGGTTAATGATCATTTTCGGATTTTTGAAAACTTCTGTATTATGCATCTATGGGTTAGGGTTAGGGTTTCAGGAAATTTAAAGAAAATTAAAATAAGTAAATGATATCGCACAATGTGAAGTGGTCAAGATAATTAAGTCAACTCATTGTAGGACAAAAGCGAACAAGATCTGCCGAACAACGAATACTACAGCGCAACTGGGTTTCCGAGATCTTGTCGAAGAAAGACAGTCTAAGACCAAAGTCAATGTGGCTATTACAACTTTCAAACCTTCAGGAACAAAATTTAACTCACTAGGAGAAACCCTTCTCGAGATCTGAATTGCGCCCACTATTCCGAGATTATCTGCAAGGTGTTGATGTGACCATTGCCACAGGATGCAGAGTAGAAACCAGCCAGCTCTCTGTCAACCAAGCTCTCCTGGTGTTCTTCTTATTCTGTTACTCTGACTCTTCTTTCAGTATCTTTCGCCTTTTAAAGTAATTCAGCTTTCAAAATGGACTAATTAGACCTCAGTCATATTTACGCACACGAGTGGAAGATTTTTTTTGGAATTCTCAACAGGTTTTGCATACCTGTATGTATATCAACTACTCTACTACTTTACTATGTGTTTTATCCTTTCGGCGACAAATGAGACAATTAAATCTGCTTTGAGGTGCAAACTTACCATTATTTCCTATGTCAATGGCCAACAGTTGCTGTACTTTTATGTACATATCTGGAAGAAAAGGATGAAAAATAAATGAAAATAGATACAGTAGATAAGAATAATTCGCCAATAATAACTCAAGAAAAGGCTCTCTCTCTCTCCACCAATTTAGTGTCAATCGCTATAACCGTCTCCGAAGAAAATGCGTGTGACGAACAGACAGACAGACAGCCTTACGAAAGAAGGGTTCCATTCTTTGGTGGAGAGGCTAGCAATGGATGCAAACAACCACAGCTCTAACATAGTGGCTGGCAATTTCAACGCATGGGCTGAAGAATGGGGCAGCCGAGAAACGAACGCAACAAGCTCTTTCTCATGTGAATCTTGTAGTTGCTAACACTGAATGCAAGAGGGAAATGGGGTCCGTAATAGATGTCACTTTTGTTTTAGTTAAGGATCTCCACTGGTATGCCCGTAGACAATATACATATAGTGACCACCAGGCCATCATTTTTGAAATTATGCATGGTACCCGAATGAAATACTCTGGGGCGAGAGCTAAAAGGTGGGCAGCTAATAAACTGACACGACCCCTGGGGTGGCACCTATAAGACAATAATATCGAAAGTCAAAGGCAAACGCTTCCGACAAATTTCTCGCCCTACTCTGCTTAATAGAATAGTAACGGATCTTTTCCCACTAATCTTCCCATTGTTGAGATAGACACCGCCGAAGTTCTCATGGTAAGTGAAAAGGAGGTCCTCGAAGCTGCGGAAAAAATAGTTGGAAATAAAGCATCTGGCTTGGATAGCATTCCTAATAAAACTCTCAAAGAAGCAGTCAAAATAGCTCCAAATATGTTTGCCGAGGCGTTCATGCATGCCTTAAAGAAGGAGCATTTCCTATACAATGGAAGAAGCAGAAATTAATACTAGTCCCCAAGCCAAAGAAACCTTTGGGTGAAGTTTCGCCGTACAGGCTGATATGCCTTCCAAATAATCCTGGCAAACTATTCGAACGAGTATTTTATAACAGTTACTTCCAATTGCCGAAAAGGATGGCGGTCTCTCCAAAAATCAGTTCGGTTTTCGAAAGGGGAAGTCTACAACGGATGCAGTTATCCTAGTAGCTAACACAGCTAAGACTGCACTTGACGAGGATAAATATTGTGCAGTGATCACACTTGATGTGAAGAACGCCCTCAATTCCTCTAGATGGAGCAAGATACTTGAGTCCCTAATCAACTTAGGCCTGGCGAAGTACCTGGTGCCTATTGTTGCCGACTTCCTAATCGATAGGATTCTGTGCTGCGAATCAGATGATGGAATGAAATTATACCTAACGATATGCGGAATTCCACAAGGGTCTGTCCTAGGCCTATTCTTGTGGATTATTATGAATAACGGAGTTCTGACGCGGACGATATTGGTGTAACGATTGTTGCACGCCTTCTCGAAGAAGTCGAGCTTTATGCCAATGAAGCAGTCTATGAGATTAAATCCTGGTTAGAGGATGCTGGTCTACAGCTCGCAGAGCATAAGACGGAAGTAATACTTATTACCAAGCGGAGAAAGTGCCCTTCCATGAAGATCAAATTTGGAGCATAAACAATTCATTCCAAGCCTGCGCTTAAGTATTTAGGCGTTATGATTGACCAGAGGTTAAACTTCAGATTGCATGTGGAGAGTGCAGCAACCAAGGCATATCGGAGCGCTGGCTGCGAGAATACTACCAAATATAGGTGACCTAAGTCCGAGCCATCGACTCCTTATTTCAAAGGTAGTCAGTTCGATTCTACTGTATGCTGCCCTAGTATGGGCACATGCACTGAAAAATATAGCAAATAAGAGCAAGATTGGAGCTGCGCATCGCATAAGTGTACTCCGAAAATGTTGTGCTTGCTCCAATGAAGCAGTTTGCGTGATTGCAGGATATCCCCCAAATATTGCAGAGGACGTAGAACACGTTGTTTGTCATTGCCTCAGATACGAAGTCCAAAGGGCTACATTAGAAGCTACAACCCGGGGGCACTTTACACCCGGAAATATAATGGAACTTATGCTGAAGTCGACAAGGTGATTGCAGCCATGGGAAATAAGCTTAGGCAGGAAGAAGTCATCCGAAAAAATGAACGCGAGAGAAACACGAATGTTAATACGAGCGCAGAATAAATTCTGATTCAGCCACCCGATGTAATACCAAATGGGAGTCCCGTGGGGAGAGTGCAAAGAGAAGGAGGTGGTTTTATTGGGTAAGAGTCCCACATAACCATGTGGCAGGAGCCTGCGGTGGTTTTTGAAGCTTTCCACCTTCCATTGACAAAAAAAGTAAACCGATTTTAATAAGGTTTTGTTTTACACAAAACCTTAAAAAGGGGCAGAGAGCGTCCACAGAGCCCTCTGAGTATGCCTTAAACAGGCAATTTCAGAAAGCGCAAATTCAAAATTGCTGTTGTTGTCAAAACATGACGTAAGTAGTTGCGTTTTCCTTCATCAAAACCCCTTTAATTTGGCCTCTCAAATTTATTTAAAATACGAAATATTATGATTTACAAATTAAAAGGAATGCTTTATCTAATACTCCATGTTCGAAACGGAGCAACTTCATAAATACTCGAAAATTAATATCTCCAATGTTCTTAGCGAAGCTATTTCATTACTTCATTTGGGATGAAAAGTCAACCCAAGATATTCCCTCGAAAAACCATCGACAGCTTATCCAGAATCATCAAATAACATTTCATCCTTCGCCCGATACTCTTCTCTCAACAACCCAACAAAAAATAATAATTCGAAAATTTGAAGGGTTACTTTCACCCTCCATTTTTTCCCTTTGTTTCTCAATAGGGCTTATCTTTTCCCGGGACAAATTACCATAATTTTGCAAAAAGATTGAGATTACACCAAGTTATATTTAAAAGGTCTTCCATTAGGCAGAAACAAGAAAAAATGGGAAACAACAAGAAAATGGAGCGATTGATGCGTCCACGTCTTTTGGTAGTCCACTTAATTTCACATTAAAAGGATGCTTCAATAAGGAATTTAGGAAATAACGTCAGAAGGACCTGGGTCCAACTTAGGTGCGGGTACGTAGCTAAATGATTTCGGATTTGTCGATTCATTTCATCCTAGAAGGAAAGAGGCAATGAAATTTGAAGTGATGGTTGGAGTAAGGGAAGTTAATATAAATTTTGATGATTCTAGAAATCAGCCATGGGATTTTGAAATATAAGTCAGCGAAGAACGTTGTTGCCATGGAGAAAATAAGCGAACATTTAATAGTAATGTTTGTACTATGCTTGGAAACATATCCCAGTTTCGTCTAATGAATACTATGCAGAAGGGGTAGGGTAGGGTGGAAAAGTATTGTGAAAGCACTTGTCAAAAGTTGGCTTTAAAGGCTAACCCGTATCCAGGCATGATAATATACCTGGGGGATCTATGTGGCTTTCAGACAAGTGGAAATTTCACTTTAATGTTATATAGATTCTATGATATGATTGCTAGCAGGAATTCTATCCTACTATAACTTTGTTGATAATAGCCGACTTTTCACCAAACTTTCCAGTATTATGCCCTATATCATGTTCATATATCATTCTACAGCCGTTGTGGGGTTGACGTATGAGTAGAGTAACGCTGTATCGTCAGCAAAAGTTGTGTTTACTGGTTGGTATATCGGCGGCCTATAAAATATAAACGACCGGTCCTAACACGATGCTCTGTAGTACGCTGCTGCTACGGGGTGATGCCTACTGACGCTGTCTTTGTACTTAACTTTGAATCGTGTGTTTTCAATGCAGCTATAGAGAATCTGTTGGAAATTATTAGGAAGATTTGAGACTATTTTTTGCTTCAGGCCTTGGTGTCATGCCTTATCAAACGCTTAAGCTACGTCTAGGAATATACCAAGACCTATTTTCTTTTGTTCGATGGCTGCTTCAATTTTGTTTACTATCTTGTGTACCTGCTCTATGGTGAAGTGGTGGTCCAAACTGGTGTTCTGGAATAAGGTTTCTACTTATTATTATTGGCATTAGCTTATCTAGCAGGAGTCTTTCGAAGATCTTGGAAAGTTGAGGATGCTGGCAGTCCTGAGTCCGCATCCACTTGATGACGGACCGAACCATTTGGGAAGCAACTTACTTCCTTTTTGTGGTTCATGGACTCCTCTTTTTGGGTTAAACAGCCGTTGCCTCACCTCTGCCCTGGGAGCAGCACCTGTTGCCACTTTCGGTCACACTGCTCCCAGGACAGAGGTGAGGCAGCGTCTGATGAGTTGCCTCTGCCCTTGATGAAACATATAATATTACTTGTTACGTGCCAGGCCGTCAGATGTGTCGGCGGTAGTTCAGTGCACCGGCGGTGGGTAAGTTCACACTGCCGGCGATGTAGTGGGTGATTCACGTCTCCACTGTGTCACCATAACATAAACCATTATGTAATTTTACAGAAAACTGGAACATAACACACTCCATGCTTTTTCCGCGCACTTGATTGAAATCAGCAAGAACACCCATGAAAGGTTACATGACCGACATATGGAAAAAAATCAACAGGACCTGCACCTGTGAAAATACCAGAAAGGGAACCTTATTAGAAAATAAATTGAAGGCTCACAACAACAAAAACGGACCAGGAAGCAATTGAGAAACCGAAGGAAGAAGCGGGAATCAAATATAGACTACAAAACGAAAAAGCCGGCGTTCGAGAATAAATTCGGCGACTACCAGCCCCCACAAAACGAATGGCCACACGGTAAAGAGTAACGTCCACCACTTGAAAGAGAAACTCGTTTTCTACTTACCATCAGGCAGAGGAAACCCAGTAGTTATCATGGATAAGGAAGCACACAATGACTTAGTATGAAAAAAGTTAGAAGAAGGTAAGTTTCATATTAATATGAAGATACCCTATGTGACAGAATCCAAACTGGACTAAGGGTTACTAGTGCCTAGTGTACGAAGGTGGGACTGCGGATCAACCCAGTCAAAACCACCATAGTACAATTCACTAGGAAGCGTAGGCTTGATCAACTGAGAGCCGTAAGATTACATGATATGCAGGTGAAAGGAGAAACAGAGGTCAAATATTTGGGAATTAGGCTAGACCAAAAATTACTATGGAAGACACATGTCAGAAACACTTGTCGGAAAGCCACGAGGGCTCTGATGACCTGCAGATCCATAGCAGGAAAAAAATGGGGTTGCAGCCCGAAGATACTACTTTGGATATATACTGCAATAGTAAGCCCAATGATGTGTGAGTGAGGCGAGGAGCTGCCTAAATCGAAGCAAGATTGATATTCGTTCTAGGTGGTATCCCGAATTACTGATACCAAGGGATAACATGACAACGAGGTTTCACTACGTTAGAGTAACAAGGCAAACTGGGAGAGCGTGCCTGCAACATACGGCTTAAACCAGCAACTGATTACTTGGTACACTGACGGATCCCTCACAGCGGAGGGAGCGGGTGCCGGTGTCATTGGAACAAGGTAAATGTACTTTGAACCAATGATAATAAGTACACTAGCATATTCCAGGCGGAAATATACGCCATAGACAAATGTGCTTCCTTTAATCTGTAAAGGATCTATAGGGGACAGAACATAGCTATTCTCACCGATAGCCAAGCAGCGATCAAGGCAATTAGGTCCAACCAGGTGAACTCTAAACTGGTATGGGAATGCCTTGAGAGACAGAATACACTCGGCTTGTCCAACGAGGTCTGGAAACTTTGGATTCCAGGCCATGCTGGGTTGGAAGGAAATGAGGCAGCGGACGAACTAGCCAAGAAGGGAGCAGGGACGCCTTTACACGAGCCAGAACCTTTCTATGGAATCGGAAACGGTTTCATAGCTATGAATCTAAGAAATGAAGAGGAACGGTTGAGGGAGCTATACTGGGCGGGCCTACCAGGGATGGAGCAGTCCAGGGTGCTTATTGGGGGATACGAACCCATACGCACAAAGGATTGCTTAAACCTCAACAAAAAGAACCTCCGAATCATAGTGGGAATTCTCACTAGTCATTGTCGGCTGAACTATCACCTAGGGAAGCTAAGGATATCTACGGACACTGCCTGCAGGTTTTGTGAGGAGGAGGACGAAACCTCTATACACGTCCTGGGACAGTGTCCGGCACTTGTGCAAAGTAGGTCGAGGCATCTGGGAGAACACTTAATACCAGATGCAAAGCTGAAAGATCTGGAAGTAGGGAACACACTATGATACTATGATCAATAGGTACACTATAACCAGTAAAAGGGGCAAAATAGTTCTTCAAGGACGCGGTACGATTTTCCCTTAACAGAATAATGATAATAATAAAAGTTTCATATTATCAGGAAGAACCCTCTGCCGGACTCCGTTAAAAGAATGGAACCTACTCTAGCAGAAAGCAAACCCATCGTTAAGAAACTGAAACTGATAATGCCTAATCCATCTTTGGCTAGAATCAAAGGCCTCCCCAAAATACATCAAGAAGGCAACGAGGTAGCAGAAACGAATTCACCAACCTAAAATATTGCGTAGTGGCTCCTGGTAGAAGTCAACAGGTTAGGCGTAAAAATGGGAAAACAGGCAGTGGGAAAAAGCAGGGAAGTCATCGTCAGACTCAACGAAGCCGACGGGATACAAAATGATGAAATACTTATCCTTCGACGTAGAAGCGCTACTTCCAAGCCGATGAAGCAAGCCCCATACTTGTTCCAAGAATTTATTTATTTATTTAATGAAGATAATATACAGAAAACAAATTCCTTATTACATATTGACCTCAGAGGGAGGAGCAAGTAAATAGCTTACCCTGCGCTTAAAACTAGAGAAGGAGACAGAGTCAAAGGACCCAAGCTGTACTGGACCAGCATAGCCTCGGGATTGGAGAGTGAAAGTAAAACTCGAGCTCCGCAAAGGGTACTTAAAAAATGTCGGCACTCTGTTTGTTAGGGGGGAAATGCGGAAAGTAATATCCCAGTTGGCAGAGTCCATCTGGCAATTGCAGAGTTTGAAAAGAGTGCACATGTCAAGGAAGATACGGCGTTGCTGCTCTGAGGCGAGATTCAGGATGCGGAGTCGTGACGGATAGTCAACCCATGGAAAGTTCTTTTTGTAAAAAAGGGTCCGGGTATTTGAGTTGTACAACTTCAAGAGCGCGATAGTCACGGATGCAGAAGGTCGACCAGACTATACAGCAATATTCAAGGATGTTTCTGACAGGGGAATTGAAGAATGTTACGGAGGGTTGTATTGAGTTAAAGTCGGAGGAGGAACGTAGGATGAAACCAGACATTTTGAAAGCTCTGTTGATGATGTCAACGAAGTGGGAATCGAAACTAAGTTTGTGGTCGAATATTATACCCAGCTCTTTGATAGAGGTCAGTATTGGAAGGGATTGTCCACTAAGAGAATAAGAAAAGGATGTTGAGGAGCGTTTAAGCGAAAAGCAAATCCAGTGGTATTTGCTGACATTCAATGTTAGCTTGTTGGCCGAACACCAACGGACCAAATTATCAAAGTTGGACAGCAACTGCGCACAGTCTAGCGGAGATGAAATAGCGGCAAACGATTTAAGATCGTCTGCGTAAATCAAACATGGGTAAGTGAGGATGGAGGCGAAGTCATTCATAAAAACAGGAAGGGTAGGGAGCCAAGTATAGACCCTTGGGACAGACCAGAGGAAGGAGAGAAAGAACGAGATGAGTAACCATGAAAAAAAAACAGAAACAGATAAAGCCAGGAGGTGATTGAGGGAGAGAAGTTGAGTAATGAGAGTTTAGAGAGGAGGGTATTATGGTCAACGGTACCAAATGTTTTGGAGAAATTGCAAGATTGTTCCGGGGATTTGGGAGTGGAGTTAGCAAAACTGATAGAAGAAGGCAGAGATTGAGTGGGATTATGTTTATTGCCAGTGTGAGACTAAAACTTTTCAAGTTACCGCGGGAGAGGCAGCTTCGATACTCAATAAGTACCTTTTATGCTCCTTTTTAATCATCGACTTCACAGTGGAGCGCATAACCTTAAAACGAGTAAGGTCGGTGTCATTCTTAGAAGCCCAAACTTCAACGGCAGTGCATGCTTCAGGCGTTATTAAGAATCTCCGTTGTGAACCAAGTTGGGTACGAACGTAGGCAAGCAGGGGAAGAAGCGATATAACAGGGGAGGAGATCGGACAGGATATTGTAGAAGGTGTTTAAAGCTTGATCACACGATGAATCACTTAATATATGTACCCAGTTGAAAGACGCTAAAACTGAGCTCAGACCGTCGAAGTTGGCTTTGCGGAAGTTGAACTTAACAGATTTACGCACCGTTTTAGAGTTTGAACGGGGGAGTTCCGCTTCAAATTCAAGCGCGGGGTGGTAAGAGTCAGTTTTGACATACGGGGTTGTGCAAGAAAATAAAGAGAAGTGGTGCTCGGGGAAGTTGGAAAGGATGAGATCGAGAGTGCGGCCCAAGGAGTTTTTGGTGGTGGAATCTGGAAGAATGGATCACATCACACGAAAACTCAATTGTTTAAAGAAAGAAGGCCAAACTGCATAGGAAACTGACCTTCACATGGATTAGTCAGTCCTATTTTTCATTCAGAAATGAGTTTTATAAAACAATCTCCGAGGCACCAATTGGGAACACCCTCTCTCACTGGTGCTATGCTAGGTATTTATGGAGAATCTGGAGAATGAGCTCGAGGAGGCAGGCTTGCGCACTTCCGAGGTTCTGGATCCGATATGTGGACGATGTACTCGCAGTCGTCAAAAGGGAAGAAGGAAAGAAACAGGAACGATCTTCGAGAAAATCAACCGAACGCCCAGAAACATCGAAGTAATTATGGAATTCGTGCTAGTAGTGAAAATTACGCTCGAATTCGGAAAATACCATACAAAATACTGCAGAGTTTTGGTCCATTTGTGTTTGCAATTTGTCAAATTGTAAATTTTTTTTTATATATAGTATGCCGACATATAAACAATTGTATTAAATTCGTAGAAGTTAGTTAATAAAATAAATGATCATTCCTTGCGCCAAGAATGCAGAAATGGAGCTGTAGGGGCGTTGAAAAACAAATCCATTTTCCATAAAAAAATAATATTTTCGGAAGAGGAAAATGTTCGGTTCGCTGGTTACATAGACAAGCAAAATAAACAAACCTTCAATTGAATCATCATCCCTTTTCGGTCATGCTAGCCAGGAAACCTGCATCGTGTGTATCAAAATCAAGGATTTTTATTTAGTGGGTGTACTTTGATTTCAGCAATCATACTCGCTTGCCTTCTTCTAATTTTTATCATAGATTTAGAAACATGCGGACCTAAAATCGTGGAAACTTTCTGAAGTGACTAAGAGTAAAAAGTAGTAAAACGTGTCGCTTGATAGCTTACTTGCTGACTATAAGAAGAAGTTCAGTGTAAACTTTCGTCCGATCATGAGCGCCTTCTTTTTGCTATTCAACATCCAATATATCATATGGAGTCGTGAAGCATAGCTTCTACTATTTTAACTAGGACCTGAGAATTTGTCTTGTTGTTTTACTCATTGATAGTGGGCAGAATTACAGTACCTATTAACGTCCCACAGCGCCATTGCATTGGGATCATTTTTAGATACCAAAAATTACCAACTTTCCACGACTTCCCACCAGAACTATATTGCCCAAATTGGTTTATATCAGTGGTAAACAGTTCAACTATCATCATCATCATCAACGGCGCAACAGCCTAGACCGTTGCCTTAATAAGGAACTCCAGATGTCCCGGTTGTGCGCCGAGGTCCACCAATCCGATATCCCTGAAGGCTATCTGGTGTCCTGACCTACACCATCGCTTCATCTCAGGCAGGGTCTGTCTCGTCTTCTTTTTCTATCCTTATAGACCTGGCCTCGCACATTGATCAGGATCAGCCTAGTCAGTCTTATAAATTTCGTTGGGATAGCGAACTCTCTCATGACCATGTACAGTTTTACACTGGCTATGTTATCATAGGCAGGTTTAAGTCGATGAATAGATGGTGCAACTGATGTCCATGTTCCAACAGTTTTTCCATCGCTTGCCACACAGAGAAAATCTGATCTGTTGCTGATTTGCCTGGAGTGAAGCCTCTTTGGTATGGACCAATGATGCTCTGGGCGTATGGGGCTATTCGGCCTAGCAAGATAGCGGAGAATATCTTATAGATGGTACTCAGCAACGTGATACCTCTATAATTGCTGAACTGCGTGATATCTCCCTTTTTATGTATGAGACAGATAATGCCTCGTTGCCAGTCGTCAGGCATTGATTCGCTGTCCAACACCCTGAACGAACACAAGTTAATGAAGCACTTGGTGGTCGCCTCCATGTTTAACCATTTCGGCTGAAATTCCATCGGCTCCTGCCGACTTATGATTTTTAAGCCGATGAATTGCCGTCCGTCGTTTTCAGTTGGCGGGACCTTCAACTCGCCGATGTTCTGGTTGTTCAGTAGTTCATCAAAGTACTCGACCCATCGCTCCAATATGCCCATTCTGCCGGAAAACAGATTTCCCTTTTTGTCTCGGGAGGATGAGCATCGAGGTGTATTAGGTTTCATCCTGCTGACTTGTTGGTAAAACTTGCGTGCCTGGTGCGGTTGCTTCCCGTACTTTTCGAGTTCACAGACTTGTTGGTTCTCCCAGGCTTCCTTTTTCCCTCTATGAAGTCGCCTCTCCTCTCGCCGGAGTTCGTGATAAGTCTCTGTGCGTGCCCGCGTCCTTTGAGAATGCACCATTACTGGGTATTCAGCATTCTTCCGTTCCGTTGCTAGCTTACATTCAACGTCAAACCAGCCGTTCCGACTCATTTTACGGCTAGGGCCGAGTATGTTTGTGGCCGTATTTATGATAACGTTCTTCAGGACATTGCAGAAACAAATTTCCTCTCGCCTGAGTCATAAACAAAACGTTAGGATTGCATACAATGACACGCAAACAAAGGGTTAACAATCATTTTGCAATATTAACAAACTATTATGTTAAAATTTGAAATATTTAGATGGAATTGAGTTAGAATTTCGGGGAAAGTGTTAGGGCAAATAGCAAAACAAGCTTGTAGGGCTACTAGCTGTTGTAAATGGAAACGAAAGTCACCTAGCAATCTGTAGTTATTCACTGAAACTGAAAAGGATGAGGTCAAGGAGACTGTATACAGGAGATTCAACTCCCATCTCATTGCTCGAGATTTTATGGTGGAAAAATATCTATGCGCATTTTCGACCAACAACGGTAATTTCGGGAGACAAATCCCGGGCATAGCTCAAAGATATACAATGGCATTTCGTGCCGCTGGATTTGCTCCTCTTGTATACGGTCTTATTGGATGAGATATTACCATTCCTAGAGCTGGGAACTAACGAAAAAAATCTAGAAACCGCAAGTCTGGCACTTTAGGTGTGAAAAATTTTAAGTGTTTCCGATATGAAGCACTTTTTTCTACACGAATCTAAAAAGTTAATATTGCACCGTTTAACTATCTACTACTATAATAATAGAAGAATTTCGGAGTATCTTATTCTATATTACGAATGCTTTTATGATTTACTAAAAAGAATAAAAAATAAGTAGACTTCATTTCGGTCCCCTGCCTGAATCCGTCCACCCCCAACAGCGCTTAACGTTAAAAGTATTTGACTGTATTGTATGTATCATGACATTACTTACTAAACTAATCTTACTTGAGCGAAATTCTAAATTAATTGTCTAGTCATTCACGGCTACGAACTAGACTAGAACAACATTGATAACAAGAATATCATTGTCACATTGCAACCCTGGTTGACTCCACTTTGGACTACAAATGCCTCTAAAAGTTCATTCAGCTTGTAATGTTTTGTGCCTCCCTAAGTCACTCTGATAAGATCATATAGTTCCAGTCCAAAATGAAGAGCAGGTGGAATGTAAACTATACGAAGTCTCAAAATGATCCACAGTGAGTGGATGTGATCTGCACAAGAGGATCTAGAGCGCAAATCAGCTTGCTCTCTGTCGATCGAACATTTGAGGCGGTCTTTGATGGGTTAGCACACAAATATGGTTCTTCTAAACTAACACCGTCAGGATGAATGCAGGTGGGAAATCTCATACGTCATAGTATCAAAACTCACGCGCATCACGTTCATCAACATCCGAAGCGCACTCTCCTATGTTTCAATCCATTTCTGCGATCACCTAGTCCTTGTAGCGTCCCTGTGAGACTTGGTCGAGGACTTGGATACCATCTGAGAAGAGAGGATTTTAATGGTGGCCCGAATTTCACTTATATTCCTAGGCAGTAGACGGTCGATGTTGAACTTGGGGGTTCTAAAGTCCTGCAAGAAACAGCAGACGCTACGCGTAAATCAAGGTAAATGACTACTAAGTTGTGGTATCTTTCTAGGTCGATGACAGCATCGTTCTCGTGACGGACATCCAGAAGGCTACTCCTAAATCAGCATTATTCTGTGTCGGGATCTAGAAGTTAGTACTCGCTCTGAAACTAGCTTCTAGGTATTCCCTGGCACTTCCCGTAAGCATTAATCCAATACCAGATTCAGACTTCTGTCCATGAGGCTTCCCAAAGTATAATAGCACAGCACTGCAAAGGGGAGAGAGAAGGAAGTGCTCTGAGAACGTTCAGTTTATAGTGCTGCAACTTTCACACAGGTGGAAGCAACTGAACATTCCGGAGGAGTCTCGAGGAACGTACGACCTTTCTAAAAACCAATTTGTGCTGTAATATGATAGCTAGAGGTGTAAACCAATGGTTCATCCTCATACAAGGTCCGAATAATACTTCAGTAGCAAAAAAAAATAAATTAAAATTTTCAGGTGACTAACCCGTAAGCATTAATCCAACAGCAGATTTGAGCTTCTGTCCGTGAGAAGCATCGCTCTCTTTACGTTGCGTTTCTGGATCTAGAGAAAGCATTTGACCGCATGCCACACGAACTCATCTGGTATGCTCTACGACGACACATAGTACCAGAAAAAATTCGTGGACCTAGTTCAATTGCTCTATCACGATCCGAAAAGTAAAGTTCGAAGTGTGGCGGGTGTATTAAAACCGCTTCGTGTCATCAAGGAAGCGGCCTGTCACCACTCCTCTTTGTTCTTTGTTATGTACACAGTCACACGGGACATCCAACGCCCTATACACTGCTTTATGCAGATAATGTTTTCATAGCGTCTAATAGCAAAAATAATATCGAGCAACTTGTCCAAAAATGGAATGATCGCCCCATGCAACACGGGCTCAGATTGAATCTGGATAAAACTGAATTTTTGACAACCGATCCCCATGAAACATGCTCACTGACAGCGGCAGTGACCTGCCTGGAACTTAGCTGTCTAAATATCTCAGATTAACGGTATGATCCAACGGAGAACTGTGCTATGAAATTGCTTCTCGTATTAACGCAACCTGGATCAAGTAGCGTTCCACAACTGGTTTTCTTTGTGAACATAGTATCAACGAACGTCTCAAAC
Source organism: Hermetia illucens (assembly GCF_905115235.1). Classification (NCBI taxonomy): domain Eukaryota; kingdom Metazoa; phylum Arthropoda; class Insecta; order Diptera; family Stratiomyidae; genus Hermetia; species Hermetia illucens. The sequence continues at coordinate 174,654,516 of NC_051850.1, forward strand.
CTAAACTTTACTGCAATGTCGTCTGTCCTGTCGCTCTATATGGTTCTGAGTGTTGGCCAACTATGAAAGACAATGAACGGCGCCTTGCCGTAATGGAGACGAAGATGTTGCGTTGAACTAGTGGCGTGACATGTTTTGATCACATCCGAAATGAGGATATCCGTGGTCGATATGGGGTTGCACCAATTGTGGAAAAGCTACGAGAGAGCCGTTTTCGATGGTATGGTCACGTGATTTGCGCTAACGAGAATTCACTTGCCAAGATTGGCCTGAACATCGAAGTCGATGGTAAATGACCAAAAGGCCGGCCTAAACAACGGCGGCTTGATACGCTAGATGGGGATTTAAAAGGCACGCAATTGCATTCAGATCAGGCATTTGATAAAATAAAGTGTCCCCCTGATCACGATGAGTCGACTCTGCTTGTGAACGGGTCAAAGGCTGAAGAAAAGGAAGAAAGTGACTAACCCATTAGTTAAATGCTAGATAGAGCGTCCCAAACAGGGGTCGAAATAATTAAGACCAAAGATTGAAAAACTTTAGTGGTCAAGGTATATAAAACGAACGGATGGCAGAAGAGCTCCAAGATGTCTGTTCAAGAGGAAGATGAGAGCAAAACGGCATGCAATGCATCGGAACAGATGGGAAGGCTCCATGGACAACGCGCCTCTTATTTTGCTCGACACTGGAGAATGCAGTTGTTGTACCGATGAGAATGGAAATGACGGTTCTGGGAGACTAAGGACTGATCCGTTCAATAAGAAGGCTTGCTAAAGAAGATTGTCACAGAGGCTGGAAGCATAGAGGGCTGAATAGGCCAAAGTTGTTAACCTGGGAATTTAAATACAAAAAGAGTTGGAATGAAGTGAGTGAGTTGTCAGTGAGTCCTCCCTGCACCGGAGAAGGTGCTAATAGGACCCCAAGCCAAGGTGGAACAGCATATACCGAGGGCTGTGTGGCCAATGGGGAGCTTGGTCTTTAGTATGCGAACTCTGAATACCTTGGGCACCTTCAGTTTCAAATAAGACATTCTTCCCGGACTACTCGTGGGACCAAGACATGGACTCAATTAACAAAAAAACTAAAACGGCGATAGAAGAGGAGGCGATGATGCCAGGCGCATCATCGGAAGACGAGCTGCTAGCCTCCAGCCAGGAGACAGTGGCCGTCGAGAGCAGTACACTTGGTGCCAGCCGTAGCACCGTTGTGCTGAAACCAACCGCAGGAACCTCCCGGAGCGAGGCGTCAGACGGACTAGTGGCTTCTAGCCTGGAACCCATTGCCGTCAGGCTGGGTGTAGCGAGTACCAGACATAGTACTCCTCACCCGAAGCCCTCAGCGTCGGGGGATCCCTCGAAAGCGAAAACCGACAAGAATGTTGGTCGCCGGAAACCGGCTAAGAAGCGAACGTCCACTGGTGTCCTGCTCAAGAGCCAGTACCAGAAGGCCATGCATATTCTCGGCAAGATTGCCAAGAATAAGGAAGCCGGTACTGTCGACGAGCGGGATGAAAAAGACCTCGCTAAATACCAGGCGATTGTTGATGAATACAACAGCAAACGCCGGGCTGACGAGCAGAAGGCGAAGCCCATCGCTCTAAAACGCAACCGATCTCAAGACGAGGTCGAACAAGATAAGAAGCGGAGCAGAGTGGGCAAGAGCGCAGACGCCAGGCAACATACGGAGGAAATTGTACAGCAACCGTCAGCCGGCGGGCCACGTACTGCGAAGCCCTTCAGCGATGTGGCCAGGAGTCACTTACGTGTAGCGCTGGCGGATGGCAATTCTGCTAGCAGTAAACTAACGCTGGAGGTGTGGACCAGTGTTGAGGCTAGGCTGTCGGGCATGGTCTATGAACATCTCATGGAAACCGGAGGCAAACACCCGGGACTCACTCCCCACTTTGATTCATCTCAGGTGGTCCGTGGGTTCCACGTAATAGCTTGCATGGACCAGTTCTCTAAGGACTTTCTCGGCTCGTGCGTCGCTAAGATCAGCGACGCTTGGGAGGGCGTTAAGCTCAAGATTATCCCTTACGACGAGATTCCCAGGAGACCGGTCGCTCGCATCTGGTTGCCGAAGATCCGCATGGAGAAGGACAAGCTGGTCCATTTCCTGCGCCTTCACAACCCCGGGATTCCCATGAACGACTGGGTTGTTATAAAGGAGGAGGAACCTCAGATAAACAGCCAGCCCGTACTACTCCGCATAAACAAGGAGTGCCTGGAGGCACTGAAAAAGGCTGATTATAAAGTGTGGTTCGGAGTCAGGAATGCCAAAGTAAAAGTGTTCCGTTCTACAAAACCGGACGACGACCTTGACCCAATCGACGCCGCCATCGAGCTGTTGGAGGAGATGACGATCGACGGTCCGACGGGGGCTGACAAACCCCCCACGCAAGCAGATCATGCTGAGGGTAACGCAGATAAATCTGCAGCACTCGAAGTGTGCCTCGGCTAATCTCCTCGTCTTCCTCTTAGAGGAAGACATCGACATCGCATTAATACAGGAGCCCTGGGTCGGAAGCGACCGAACCATCAAAGGGCTCCAAAGCAAATATTTTAATTTATTCCACAGCAGAGGAGACGCTGATCAGGCTAAACCTAGAGCATGTATTCTTGCGAGGAAGAGTCTGCACGCTTTCCTGTTCCAGTGACCTAGTTGTGGTCAAGCTGGAGCAGGTGGGGGCAGAGAACGTGTATATTTCCTCGGCTTACATGGCTCACGACCGATCAGCTCCGCCAGAAGAACTACAACACCAAAGAAAGCCAACCTGCTGATAGGCTGCGACGCAAATGCAAGGCATACGCTTTGGGGCAGCTCTGAAATCAACGAAAGGGGTGAGTCATTCTTTGATTTTATTATTACTTCAAATCTATCGGTGTGTAACAGGGGCAGTACACCAACCTTTCATTTCCCCTGCTCGGAGAACTGTGACGGTTGGGAGGAGGTCCTTGATATCACCCTAATAACCGACTACGGGATTCTTAGGGTGAAGGACTGGAGAGTGTCTGACCAGAGATCCTTCTCTGACCACAGTTGGATACTCTTCAGTCTAGATCTCGCCGCAGAGGTCTCCAAGCCCTTTAGAGACCCCAGGAGGATCGACTGGAGAAAGTTTGATCAGGGTAATTAAGAACAAACTTTCCGGTGCGCAAATTCGTAGGATTGGCACGACAGACGAACTGAAGTCAAAGGTCGGGGCTCTGGAGAAGGCTTTTGATACCGCCTTCAAAGTCTCGTGCCCTGCAAAGTACAACAAAAAGACCCTGCCACCGTGGTGGAACGAAGATCTCTCTAGTCTCAGGAAGCTGACCAGAGAAATCTTCAACATCTGCTACAGGCAAAAATACTGGCAGCCATACAAGCACTACCTAAAGAAGTACAAGTCGGCCATCAGGACCGCCAAGAGGCGGTCTTGGCTAGACTATTGTCAGACCATTGAAAGCACTAGTGAATCCGCGAGGCTCAATAAGATTCTGTTCAAGGAACATAAGAGTCCATCCTTCCTTAAAAAGTCGGAAGACTCCTGGACGGAATCTTCTAGTGAAACCTTGGAGTTGCTGATGCAAACGCACTTTCCCTCCAGCGAGGAGGACTGTGAGTCAGAACCTCGCTTGGAGGGTTTGCGGCAACCCCAGCTGTGCGAGACTATCAAATCGATAATTAGCGAGAATAGGATCGGCTGGGCTATAAACAGCTTCTCCGCATACAAATCTCCAGGCCCAGATGGCATAATGCCAGTCATGCTATAGAAGCAGCAGGAAAGGGTTGTGCCGTGGGTTGTTGAGATTTACCGGAGCTGCATCACTTTAGGATACGTACCGCAGTCCTGGAGGCGCGCACGGGTGGTTTTCATACCGAAAGCGGGCAGGCGCGGCCATGAGTCCGCGAAGGACTTTCGGCCAATCAGCCTGACCTCTTTCGTGCTGAAGACCCTAGAACGCGTCCTGGACATTCACTTAAGGACGATTATGGAGAGAACGCCTTTCTCTAAGTCCCAGCATGCCTACCTCAAAGGAAAATCCACAGAAACCGCCCTCCACGAGGTAATTGGCACGGTTGAGCGGTCGCTGCAGTACAAGCAGTATACCCTTGCTGCCTTCTTGGATATAGAAGGAGCCTTCAACAACGTCAGTACCAACGCCATCAAGGAAGCCTTGACCGGTGTTGGATTGGAGGGTTATCTCACGCATTGGATTACATCCATGCTGAGTACCAGGATAATCCAGTCCGATCTGGGAGGCAACCACTTGATCAGAGCTGTGAACAGAGGCACGCCCCAGGGTGGTGCTATCTCACCGGTGCTCTGGTTAATAGCGATGGACAAAATTTTACGTACATTGGACAGCAGCGGGGTGAAGGTGGTGGCGTATGCCGACGACTTGGTGATATTAGTATCAGGGATGTTTCTGTCCATTATGAGCGACATCATGGTAGGAGCGTTGCGAAAGGTGTGCCTGTGGGCCGCAAGATGCGGACTCAGCATAAACCCAACCAAAACGCAACTGATGCTATTCACCACCAAGACAAGGATACCTGAATTCCATCTACCACGGCTGAATGAACAAAGATTGGTTCTTTCCTCTAATGTAAAGTATCTGGGTGTAATCCTGGATCCTAAGCTAAATTGGAGGTTGGACATAGAACTGAGGGTTAAGAAGGCCTGTAAGCCTTCTATGCTTGTAAGAGAACCTTTGCAAAGAAATGGGGTCTCCGGCCGAGGATGGTTCTCTGGATGTACACCGCTGTAGTGCGTCCGATCCTGACGTACGGATCTATTGTATGGTGGCAGGCTTTGAAGAAGAAATACAATAGAACGAAGCTTAATATGATTCAAAGAACCGCGTGTGCGGGTGCTACTGGGGCTCTGCAATCCTGCCCGGCAGATGCTCTCAACGTACTCCTGCATCTCCTCCCCCTAGACCTCCAAATTAAATATGTTGCAGCGTGTAGTGCCGTCAGACTACGTGAGTCTGGATGCTGCACAGCGAAGTCCTACGGCCACAGCAACATTCTAGATGAAATACCTCGAGAAATCTGGGCATCCACCACGGACTATGTCACACGCAAGCTGAACTTCACGAGAAACTTTGCTGTGGACCTTCCAACCAAGGCAATGTGGAAGACCGGCGGCGTGTTGCAAGACTATGACACAGTATTCTTTACGGACGGATCAAAGATGGCCTATGGAGTCGGCGCGGGGGTTTCCTCGAATACACACGGTGTATCCAAGTCGTATGGTCTCCCAGGTTTCACCAGTGTATTCCATGCGGAAGTACTGGCGATATTGGAAGTCTGTCGATGGCTGGAGCGTGATTCGAGCCCCAAGCGTAACATAGCCATTCTGACCGACAGCCAAGCGGCCATCAAGGCCTTGTACTCAACGACGACATCTTCCCGGTTGGTGGGGCAGTGCAGAGACACGCTCAACCATCTGGGCGGCACGCTCAAGATCACTCTCCTCTGGGTTCCCGGGCAAAGGAACATAGAGGGGAATGAGCGGGCTGACGGATTGGCCAGGCAAGGCTCTGCTCTTGGCAGTCCCTCGGGGAATACAGTCGGTGCTCCGCTGGCGGCTGTCGGGGGCCGAGTTTACTCGCACTACCTAGCAGCCGCGGGCCTGAGATGGCGAAGGCTTACAAGCTGTGCCAAACAAAGGAGAATTTGGCCCGCTTATAACATAGCCCGATCACGAGAGCTCCTGTGCCAGACGCGTGCAAATGCATTCAAGATTAGGGCGGTCTGCACGGGGCACTGGCCCATAGGGGACCATGCCGCTAGGCTCGACTTACCCTACAACTCGCATTGCCGAAGCTGGGGAGAAGGAAGGGAAACCCTCATGCACTTTCTCTGCGATTGCCCGGCTCTGGCTCGAGTCAGGCTGCGGACACTGGGTAAACCATTCTTTGGGGACCTCAGTGAGATTTCTAGCTGCAGGGTCGGAGACCTGCTTTCCTTAGTGAATGCGACGGGCTGGCTCTGAGGATCCGAGCCAGCTGGACTCTGCTTCCCTGTTCCTATAACAACAGTCACGGTCTTAGGAGTTTGTGGCATCAAAACGGCGCACCAAAGCGCTAATTGGGCTCCTCGGTGCGGCCACTGATACCTACCTACCTACCTAACTAAGTAAACAGACTAACCGTACCTCTTTTGAATTCCGTGCCGTTAGAAAACATCCTTCCAACAGACTGAAAATCAACGATATATTCGCTGAATAATGTTAAATTTTCATTAAAGTCAACTGTTTATAGAAAAGTTGAGCCTTCAAACCACATGCTGGGCACCATACTTCACCACAAACCTGCTTAATAACTTCATTCTCCTGAATAACTGAAAACTTCACATCCTTTGCAACGGACCACCATGAAATTGAAAGGAGCTGTAGTGTCGAAAATTCTGCAATGGTGTAAACTGTTTAGTCCTTCAACGTATGTACTTTTCGCTGGTCCTTCTAAAGCACCTTTAATTTCGTCAAGTATGTTGTCATTAAATCCAAAAGAGCGGAAGTGATGAAAAATGAGGAAAGTACTTTGAAGAGCTCTTGGTTTACACATTCATAATGTTTTCCTTTTTCCCTGCATATGTGCTTCGGTTTTTTTCTGCATATTAGGTTACTGCAGGTTGCAGGTTGCACCAAATCGATTCAAAGGAAAGTTATGCTCCATTTTAGGAAAACCAATTTTATTTAGCATTCAGTTCACAAAATGGGCTTAAATTTTGTACATTCAATTTTGGTCACGTACCTACCTACAATTGCTTCATTGATTATATAAAGTGAATTGAAGATATTTGTACGATTTCGTTCAATAAAAAACACCGTGAAACAGTAAGGAAAACCTAACCAGTCAATACGATGAAATTATTCTTTAATTGGTTGGCTAGCTACCAAAAATTGGTTGATAGTATTCTTATACTTCGAGCACGGCAGAAGACATAGCGTACCCATCAGTGCACCCAAAAGTGTTATGACAGACGAGACTTATTAGTGAACACCCCATAGGATATAACTTCAGAAATTGGCGAAAGAATCACATCAATGATGCAACTGCCTAAATTGGACCTGGCTTCCAATATCATTTATCTCCAATTCTCTCGGTCTAATTATCACATCCTATAGTTTGGGAGGCTTTAAAATCCTTTTCTCTTTGCATCGACCCCCTCACCTCTAAGGCTTTTATGTCGAACATCCTCCAGACGCTTAGCTTTTTATTGTGTATCTGGGATCTCTTTCCTTTGCCATTCGCTCTGGGCAACCAGCCTTGCCTCTTGTTTGGATCATGTGTCTTATTTTGGGGTTGTTGATTCTCTGGTCTCCCTCTTTTGTTCAGAAGCGTTTCTTCGGACCCAGGTATAGAACGCCACTTCTTGGGTGGATTTAAACAATAGCATTCCTGAGGTGTACATTGAAATGGCATACATAGGCTGCCCCTGTTGCAGATATGAATCAAGCTTGGATTCTCAGGAAGTTTGTTTTGGATTCTGACTCAGGTTTCGGTGTTAATTGTGATTATTTTCGTAAATGGCTTTTTGCATTTAAGGCTTCCAAGGCGGCCAATCCAACATTTCGTTAGCAGTCCGACTCACTTCTTCAGCGCATCGCCATGGAAGCCTTAAATCCAAACTTCGTAGGCTCTACGGAAAGGGTATTATCGCTCAAACTAACAGCCTTAGCAAATTCAGGTCAACGTTAATGAAGCAATTAGCGCAATTAGCAATTAGCCTTCCTTAAACGATGCAGGGACAGGAGATCGTTCCAAAATTCCGACAAAACAAAAACCGTTTCGCAACCATCAAATCCCGGATGATTCTGCGCAAAATTGGCCTTCTTCCTCTTAAATAACGTGTACAGTTTACGAAATGACATATAAATCAAATCTCGCATGATCTACTAAAATTACATGCTCAGATCGAATTGGACTCCGGTGTCTCAGAGCTTCTAACCGATGGTTCCTACAATAAACTCATTAAACATCCCACCAACAAAATGTCAAACACAATGAAAGTCTTACTGAGGAAGTCAAAATAACCAAAAAACACCATTAAGAAAGTCATTCCAAGGAATCCAATAACCCCACGATTATATGGCCTGCCAAACAATCAGAAACAAAGCGTCCCACTGAGACTGACTGTAAGCGCCATCGGCTTCCCAACATATAACCTGGCACGCTAGATTGACAAATGATTGACACCATTCAGTGGCAACACCGAAACACGTTCAGAGCTCGTTTGACTTCATAAACAAACATCAAAAATTCAACGATTCAACCAACAGACATATTAGCCAGTTTCGACATCGAATCCTTATTTACAAAGGCCCCGAATCCACAAACCATTTAGATTATCAAAAAGATACCGAACTTCCCGGTACATCTCATCTCTCTTATAGGGCATTGACCTACGAACACATATCCGAAACTGTTGTGGGATCCCCCATCTCGGCCATCATTAACAAGATCTTCAAGGAACACTTTGAGTCCACTGCACTAAATGAAGCCCCGCTCAAACCATCAGTCTGACTCAGATATATCGATGACATTTTCTTAATCTTGCCACGTGAACATAAGAAAATTTATGAATGAATCGTATACCAGACGTCAACGAGCTGCACCCAGACATTCGATTTTCCATGGAGGAAAAATAACATGGAACGCTACCCTATGATGACGTGCTGGTGTACAAGAAACCAGGCAAAACACTAGGCCATAATGTATACAGAAAACCGACGTACACCGATCGATATCTACATGCAACGTCATATCATATCCATGGCAAAAAAATCGATCATCAACTCTCTCATACAAAGGGCAATAAAGATTGCAGATAAGGACCACCTACACCAGAAATTGAAAACGGTAAGGGAAGCACTCACTACCAGTGGCTATACATAAAGCAAAGAAATCGGACTATGAAAAAACAGAGGGCTCCCAAAGGGAACACATAAAAAGCACGACGGAGCAAATCTGAAGTGTCCTCAGGAAACACGAAATCCGCACCAGCTTCAATCCCCCGACCAAAATAGGGCAGGTGATAAAAACCCCGAAGGACAAAAAGACACCACCACACCCCAGGGGTATATAAAATCTCCTGCTTCTGCGGAAAAATCTACAAAGGGTAGATCGGTAGGACGTACAACAACGGATTAAGGAGGGCGAAAGTGATGTAAAACATAACCGCTTCACAGAGTCATCAGGGGCAGCAATACTCCTTTGACAGGACGGGGGTACTATCGAAGACTGTCTCACATTACCCCTGAAAACATCATGAGGCCATCAAGGTAAAAAAGCACCCAGACAATATCAACAGGGACCCCTTAAATTCATGCATCAGCCTCTGGTCTATGTTGGAGAAGTGAGCCGGAGTGCTTACGATACCTTGGAAAATACCCATAAAATTACAGTATTTGGTCTTTTATAAATCTTCCGATTCTAAATCTACCTTGGTATTCTGCCACCATTTAGTCACTAAATAACTTTTATTTGGATCTCTATAATTTTTGTCAGGACTTTTCGAAATGTACATTGCAGCGAAATACCTCTGTAGTTATCTCAGAGAAGCTTCTGCTAATCCGCCAATCATCCTTTTTTGTTCATGTAGGTTTTTTGATATAAAGGGGTCGCAAATCTGAATCATCACCTAATTTCAGAACTTTCCTTCAGACTTTTCCAAGTCAATTCCAGAATTTTTCATTCCAAATTCGGACTTTTTCATTCCTAATTCAGATTTTTTTCAATATTTATAAGGATAAGGATGGAACCTCTAGATATGAAATCGTGTACCTGTGACTGCAATTAATTCCCTCGTTTCCTACAGAACCACATTCATGTCCACTGACAACCGAGAGGACTTCCCAAGTATTAAGAAGTTTCGATTGTGACATTGCTGTCAGTTTCAAACACTTACCCGTCCTGGAGGACACCATGGGACCATTATATTCTCAAACCGATTCATTACAGCAAATAATGATAGAGAATTGTTGGGCAAACCAGATTTTTTCACAGAATCCCAGCTTGATCCTTGCCTAGTTGTAAAAAGCTGGCATAAAACTTAGTGAAATACTGAAAAATTCTGAATTGGGAAAAGTCTGAATTTGAAATGATAAATTCTGAAATCGACTTGGAAAAGTCTTAAGTGAGTTTTAAAAGTTCTGAAATTGACTTGCAAAATCTATCTACCCAATCGTTTCGTCTTCGTTTTGTTCGGTGTTCTAGCGTTGCTTCCGCTACCTCCCCCACTCCCTTTGGATTGGAAACATGTTTCTTCCAACCAAAAGAAGTCTGTTTCCGGAGTAGTATGCCAATTCTGATCCACATCTCACTGCCAATGTACCTCAGGCAGTCTAGACGGCACTTTCAGCAGCCGCTTGTATTATCGTCCCTACATTTTCGTCAAATATAAACAGGTCGTTGTTCGAGATCCAGAAGCTCTCTGATTTTTTTTCCGAATTCCTTCTGGGTGAAATGGAAGCACTCATATCCAATATTACTCCTATTCAGTCTATATGAGGGCATGGAGTGAGGAAGTGGTTTCCGTTTCTGTCGCGCAACAGATTATTATTCAAAACTCTCGCGAAATTCAACAAAATCTGAACTACAAATAGCACCCTCGAACTTCCTTTGCAGACGTAAACATCCGTACAGTTAGGAAGTTTTCGGGAGAAGACCGGCGCCTCCCCATCATCGAACTTGCCTTTTCAGTAGGTTTAAGTAACGAGAGTGTAGATTCCATCATCCAGAGATTGGTCCTTAGCTTCATTCTCCTGATTAAACACCCTTTTGCAAATTTGCAAGAGGAGATGATTTTCTGATGTGATGAGGCATGGGTTCATCACTACATCATCATCAACGGCGCAAAAACCGGTATGATGTCTAGGCCTGCCTTAATAAGGAACTCCAGACATCCCGGTTTTACGCCGAGGTCCACCAATTCGATATCTCTAAAAGCTGTCTGGCGTCCTGACCTGTGCCATCGCTCCATCTCAGGCAGGGTCTGCCTCGTCTTCTTTTCTTACAATAGATATTGCCCTTATAGACTTTCCGGCCTGGATCATCCTCATCCATACGGATTGAGTGATCCGCCCACCGCAACCTATTGAGTCGGATTTTATCCGCTACATGCCTGAATGAAAACAAGCGAGCGTTGGTGGAAACCCTTGGAGGTCAAAGGTTTAATGTGTCCTTCTCATCCAAAGCTCGTATTTTAGTTTCAAATTAGTTTTCTGAAGATAAGTTGTTGTCGCTTATCCCAAAACGTAGAAGAGTTGATACTCATCATCAACGGCGCAACAATCGGTATCCGGTCTAGGCCTGCCTTAACTCCAGACATCCCGGTTTTGCGCCGAGGTCCACCAACTCGATATCCCTGAAAGCTTTCTGGTGTCCTGATCTACGTCATTGCTCCATTTTAGGCAGGGTCTGCTTCGTCTTCTTTTTCTACCATAGATATTGCCCTTATAGACTTTCCGAGTGGGATCATCCTCATCCATACGGATTAAGTGACCCGCCCACCGTAACCTATGCAGCCGGATTTTATCCACAACCGGACGGTCATGGTATCGCTCATAGATTTCGTCATTGTGTAGGCTACGGAATCGTCCATCCTCATGTAGGGGGCCAAAAATTCTTCGGAGGATTCTTCTCTCGAACGCGGCCAAGAGTTCGCAATTTTTTTTGCTAAGAACCCAAGTTTCCGAGGAATACATGAGGACTGGCAAGATTATAGTCTTGTACAGTAAGAGCTTTGACCCTATGCTGAGACGTTTCGAGCGGAACAGTCTTTGTAAGCTGAAATAGGCTCTGTTGGCTGACAACAACCGTGCGCGGATTTCATCATCGTAGCTGTTATCGGTTGTGATTTTCGACCCTAGATAGGAGAAATTGTCAACGGTCTCAAAGTTGTATTCTGTTATCGTTATTCTTCTTCGTTTTTGACCAGTGCGGTTGGATGTTGTTGGTTGATTCGTCTTCGGTGCTGACGTTGCCACCATATATTTTGTCTTGCCTTCATTGATGTGCAGCCCAAGATCTCGCGCCGATCACCGCCTGCTCGATCTCGATGAAGGAAGTTTGTACGTCTCGGGTGGTTCTTCCCATGATGTCGATATCGTCAGGATAGGCCAATAGTTGGGGGGACTTGAAGAGGATCGCACCCCTTGTATTTACCTCAGCATCACGGATCACTTTCTCAAGGGCCAGGTTAAAGAGGACGCATGATAGCACATCCCCTTGTCGTAGACCGTTGTTGATGTCGAATGGTCTCAAGAGTGATCCTGCTGCTTTTATCTGGCCTCGCACATTGGTCAGAGTCAGCCTAGTCAGTCTTATCAATTTGGTCGGGATACCGAATTCTCTCATGGCGGTGTACAGTTTTACCCTGGCTATGCTATCATAGGCAGGTTTAAGTCGATGAATAGATGGTGCAACTGTTGTCCATATTCCAACATTTTTTCCATCACTTGCCGCAGAAAGAAAATCTGATCTGTTATTGATTTGGCTGGAGTGCAGCCTCTTTGGTATGGGCCAATGATGTTCTGGGCGTATGAGGCTATTCGATACTAATCACACGAAATCTGGAACCTGCTCAACTGATTTTTTTTCCTACAATGTGCCCTTAGTCGTGACAGTCCTTGGCTGCGCGTGTACATAGCGAAGAATTTCACCAATGGAGAGGTTGCGTAAAAGCGTTCTTCTACTCGGGTCAGCTGAGGTCTAGTACATGAGGTCTCTTGAGGTTGGGTTCCCTGCGTGTAACTATCATAAACTAAATGTTTTGGAGGCTCAAAATGACACTCGAGGTCGACTATGGTCAACCACGAAATAAACTTAGTCAACCACAGAAAAGGGGCGACAGTTGACTATGCAGGGTCTTCAGCGTCTTAAGTGGCAAAGGTGGTGTGAGTCCTTTTGGATACTTGACTCCTCTTATTAATTGTATGATTTTTCGCATGGTGCATTGGGACCGTCACAGAATATGAAAAATTGAAAATTTGGGGAAACCATGTAAAGATCCTGAACGGACGCGACGTGGAAATTGTAACCAAGAGATGTCAAAAATAGAAGCAGGCCCATAGGTCACGTCCCATAAGTACCTGGGGCCGGCCGAGGAATGAGCTTGAGGATACAACCTGTAGTGAGCTTTCGCCTTTCGATAGCAGCTCCGCTTCCAAGGAAGATCGACTCAATCTGGATGGCCAAGCCCTCAAGTTTTTTCCTCTTGTTCAAATTTTCGCTAATTTCGCGATATGTTCGTAGTAGTAAACTGGGGGAAGGAGAGGAACGGAAGATTTCTGATATCTCTTTTTTCCATTTTGCAACTTAACCAATCACATTATTAGGTTGTGAAGCAATTCGATTTATGCGTTAGCAAAATAGAGTAAGTAAGTTAGCGGTAACCGCCAATTTCGATTGTTTAAAACCTTTCTTTGAATTTGCTAGTAAGAGCCTTGCATCTCCTGTTTTCCGCCGGTTTGCCTAAAACTATTGCCCAAGATTTCCTTTCTAAATCTTAGATTAAGTCAATAGTAAAGTTTCCGAAAACATTACTTAATGGCTAGCAGCTTTGGTATTAGAGGGCTCCACAAGGTTTTCTTGCTCAGAATTATGTAGCAAGATTTAAACTCCGCATACATTCACCGGAAAGCCACCAGAAATGCAAACTGGTAAAAGCAAACGAAGGACTTTTCATATGCTGTCTCAACCCTGCTCTGGGAGTGGCATAACCCAATAGGTTCCTAGATGATATTGCCCCTTATTGGGATTTATCGACAACCCTTAGAGAAGAGCATGTCTTGAATCGTTTCTTTGCTGATAAAAGACTGCTTGCATACTTGCATGTTATTCTAACCCCCTGAATATCAAAAACACCCCGCTGCATAGAAATAGTTAAAGACAAGAGTATATTTCAGGCAATTTTTCTGGATCTTTCGATCAGGAAGAAGCAGTGCTTTCGCAACCTCCGTATAGAAATAATCATCGAGAGCAAGACTGAAAGCTCTAGGGCTTTAACGTGAGTCCATGCCCTGTGTCATAATTCGACGGTCCTTCGCTTCTAGAGACCACAATCAGAGCCCTACCGTGATTAGAACTACTGTGGTACTGGGTTATACTAAGTGCTGGCTCAGCAGTCATGTTAGTGGATGCGATTCCTATCTAACATCTCTGCCGCAATATGGAGCCCTGCCCGCAGCATACGACGTAACAACAACCATCATGAAACTTCCAAAAGGTAGCCAACCGTAAATAAGCAGGTCGAAAACACATACCCCAGGAATTACCCTGAAGCATATGTTCTCAGAGGTCCAGATAACCTCAAAAGAGCCTGCCTGCAAGAACCACTTTAAAGGAGTCCCATCCAGGCTGAGGTCTGATCGCCCCACTCGAATACACGGGAATGACGGCTAGAGCAATAACGATAGATGGCGAGAATACTTCGAGCAGATTTCAACTGAAGAATTTGTTCATCCCCCACTTCCACAATCATTGCCGACATTTGGACCAGTTCCACCCGTTAGCGCAACTGGTGCTCAGAGGTGGCGGGGAGGAAGACGGGGCGGCAACCCTGTCAGCTAAACCAAAACCAAGCGGCCGAGGGAAACCTCCATAGTAGTGGCACCGGGAGACGCTTTATCACATTGGCTTGCCGGCCGTGATGCAGTAGGCGAATGCTCCAAAGGTCTAATTATGGCGATCAGACCCAAGTCATCACGGGGACTCATCTGAAGTGGCAATGGTCACGAAACCTTACCAGGGATAAACTGGTACCATTGGAACCGGGATAGCCCCTGGACTCATATACTTCAGGAGAATTCCTTTGTGTGTGCGTTCAGCTCCGTTGTTTACGGTTGGTCCCCTAGTGTGGACTTCATGCGGGTTGTGGTTGCGTTCAAGCGAACCCTTGGGGTCTCAGCGTGGTGTTCCGTTTCAACATGGGTGCCGTACTCTTTAGTTCGGTAGAGATTTTGGTAGGTCTTGCATCCACCAGTATGAATGTTGAGCCATGCACTCGGTATGGACTGTTAACGTCGCAGCTTGCTGTAGCGGGGCTCTGATTGTGGTCACAAAATCATTCCGTATCTTAAGAAGATCGCGGCATTAAGTCCACGGGACAGGTACTCACGGAAAACCCCTAGGACTCTCTCTGTCAGCGCAACAGAAGTCGAGGAGGCAATAAAACAAATGAAATCAGGGAAAACCGCAGGACCTGATGACATCGCATCTGAGCTCTGGAAAGCGAAGAGCCCTGTGGGCCAGTGAATTTGTTAATCGGATTATTCAGAAAGGTAGAACACCTATTATAATCCGATTAAAGAATTCACTGGACCACAGTGCTCTTCGGATTATTCAGAAAGGTAGAACACCACAAATGGCGAAGCCGATCACGACGAGCCGACCCTGCTTGTGAACGGGACAAAGGCTGAAGAAAAAGAAGAAGATTCAGAAATGTAGAACACCATCTGATTGACAAGTACCATAGTTCCAATGTGTAAAAAGAAAGTCCAGCAGGATGTCCCAATTACCGTCCGATCCGGTTACTTTCCCATACTATCAAGATTTTTGAACGCATTCTTGACAACCGTATTCGCGAAATCGTTGCAATAACCATGAGTCAAACCGGAATTCTCAAGGACTGCGGAGCTACTAACGCAATACACACGGCGCGGTTACTCATGGAGAAACACTGTGAGGAGCATCGTCCTTTTTGCATTGCATTTCTGGAACTAGAGAAAGCGTTTGACCGTGTGCCACAAGAACTCATCTGGTATGCTTTACGACAACACCTAGTACCAAAAGAACTCGTGCGCTGGGTTCAATTGCTCTACCATGATCCGAAAAGAAAAGTTCGAAGTATGGCGGGTGTATCAAAACCGCTTCGTGTCTCTGGTGATTTTCAGCCCTCTCACCACCCCTCTTTGTTCTTGTTATGGACACCGTCACACGGGATATCCAACGTACAGCGCCCCACACACTGCTTTATGCAGATGATGTTTTCCTAGGATCTGATGGCAAAAAATGATCTCAAGCAACTTGTTCAAAAATGGAATGATCGCCTCATGCAACATGGTCTCAGATTGAATTTAAACAAAACTGAATTTTTGACGACCGCCCCCCATGAAACAGGCACAATCACTGTCAGAGGCAGTGATCTGCCAAGAACTGAGCGACTTAAATACCTCGGATCAACGCTATCAGCCAATGGAAAACTGCGTTATGAAATTGCTTCACACATTAACGCAACCTGGATGAAGTGGTGTTCCACAACTGGCGTTCTTTGTGATCGACGTATCAACGAACGGCACAAATCTAAAATTTACCGCAATGTCGTCCGTCCTGTCGCCCTCTATGGTTCTGAGTTTTGGCCGACTATAAAAGACAATGAAAGACGTCTTGCGGTAATGGAGACAAAGATGTTACGTTGGACTAGTGGCGTGACACGTTTTGATCACATTGGAAATATCCGAGGAGAATATCCGTGACCATTATGGGGTTGCGATTAAACTACCATATGGAAAAGATTGGGGTAGTGGTTTCGGCTGTGTGCAGCCAATGTGAGGAGGAGGAGGAAACTGCCCTGCACTTTTTATGCAGCTGCCCGGCATCCTCAGATCTCAGACGAAGACACCTTGGCAAGGTTTTCTTCAATGAAGAATCTGCACACTCTCTGCCTCTTGAGAATGTTCTCAAATTCGCTAAAGCCTGCGAACACCGTAGGCAGGAAGCCATTGAATAGGCAACTTACGGGGATAGTACAATGGGCCTAATAATGGCCTGAGTGCTCGGAGCTGCGGCTCCCCCCATTTAACTAAACTAACTAACTAACTAATGGGGTTGCGCTGATCGTGGAAAAATCTTCGATGGTATGGTCACGCAATCGTGCTAACGAGAATTCACTTGCCAAGGTTGGTCTGAACATCGAAGGCGATGGTAAACGACCAAAAGGCAAGCCGAAACAACGATGGCTTGATACGCTGGATGGGGATTTAAAAGTTTCAAAATTGTACCCAGATCAGGTATTCGACAGAGCCAAATGGTGAAACCGATCACGACGAGCCGACACCGCTTGTAAACGGGACAAAGGCTGAAGAAAAAGGAAAAGAACCGAGGAAGTTTTTGAAAAAAAACAAAGTCAAATCGCCTGTATTGAGATATCTTGCCACCATCTATAGTAATTTATCAGATATAATTTCATCAAATTAAATAACTGACTTATCACCGCTAGTCGTCTATGATATGAAGCAAATTCCTTCCTAATGGGGCACGGGATTTCGGTCCTAAAATAAAAGAGATAAATCGGACCATGTCAGAAGCGTCCAGACCTGAATCCTAGGAAAGCTGCAGCTGCCTTCACCCTTAACAATTGAAAGTAAAAAGCACCTTCACAAGTTACACCCTCGTAAAATAAAAGAAACACAGATTTAATATTTTCATTGGAGACCAACATTTTTTAATCATATGATTACGTCGACATAACAATCATATTGATCCCTCAGGATTTTCACTTGATCCAGCTTCAAAATTACTAACAATATCTACGAATAGGTAACCATCAATTATACTCAGATATAATGATGGGTTGCATCGCAAAAATCAAAGGAGGTTTAGTATTTTCCGGAAGCTTTATATCTTGTTGAGTCTCGAAGATTTTTTTCTTTCTTTGATCGTATATCGACAACGTAAATGTTTTTGTTATATTCAAGGGACAATTTCTAAACTGTCTCGGGTGTTGGATTGATATCTTCAAAGGCTTGATGACCACCGCTTTTTCACTCGCTGCACCACATTTACCAGCAGCACCTTCTTTTCCGGATTTTCCCGATTTAAGACCCGGTTGCATTTGCTTTTGTCTCAGTTTTTGGTCACGAGACATACAACGACCCCCCAGAAATACATGTACAAGCAAAGAACCAAACACCAGCAAAGCGACTAGAGCCAGAGCTATTTGGACTACCCTAGAAGGGATGACAAAAAGGGTGGTTAATTCCGGTATTAGTTATAATGTATCTGGTTGTTAGTATTGATTTTCACTAAAACTAGCAATTAGTCTTACCTATCCGCACAGTACGCCGCCCGAATGCCACGAATGACATAGGAGGCTATCTTGAACCAAAACTGCAGCATCAGGAAAATGAAGAATCTGAAAAAAGGTGAAGGAAGGGATGGGGTGATATAATTTCCCTAACATGAGCTGCTTACATCAAAATCCCAATGACATCTATTATCAGACTGCCAATATTATCGCCACTTCTTTGTTGCTGGCATACTGGTGGGGACCAGCATACCTGACATGGATAAGTAGGACATGAAGTGCCCCCTTGACATGCAAACTTACTGGAAGCTGCAGCATTTTGTGATGAATGGCGAGAAACTACGGATGGAGGGGCAAACGATGGAGTGCCCTGCGCCTGAGAGCCTGGTATCTGGGTACCTGATGTTACACTACCCGGTGCCTTAGATCCAGGGGTTGAAACACCTGGCGGAGGTGAACCCGGTGTTTGAGCACCTGGTGAACCAGGTGCTGCTGAACCTGGTGAACCTGGTGCTGGTGAACCTGGTGTTTTTGTTCCTGATGGGGTACCTGGGGCTTCTTGTGGCGTCGAATGTGCTGATCCAGACTTCACTGAACCATTTGCAGGAGTCGAAGGACCCGGAGGTAGAGATGATCCTGATGCTGACATTATTTTGCCATTTATTCAATTTTTTAATTTTTGTACTAGAATTTTTTTTTATCTAGCTAATTTCAATAGGGTTTTGCTACTCTTTTTTTCCCAACAAAAAAAAATGCAAAAATGACTTAAACTAGTAATTTTGAAAGTAAACTCGTCTAAAATTATTTTTTCCGCAGCTGTGACATTTGAAAATTGGGATTTTTCCATGGTGGCTAGGATCTGTTGTGGTTAATGAAAAGGAGTATTATTTTTAAGGTTCCCTTTTCAGTTAGTTACTGTATTAGCAAAGAATTAAGCTAAAACTTACAAATTATCAACTTCTTGCCCGAATTATCTAAAGGAATGTGAAACTGAAAGAATTATTTCATTAGGTTACCGTAAAGGCCTTTATCACTGGGAACCTCAATACAACCGAACATCCTTAAATCAGAATCAGCGAGTATCAAACCCTTGATAGAGAAGATTGAGCTTTACCTCTAAGAAATCTGATCAGTGGGAATTACGAGATTTCATTACATTTGAACATGAAGTAGAAAAGGTTTTGACCTTATATTCTCCCGTTTTAATTTTCAATAAAATTTGAAAGCTCAAATTCTTGAAGTCCTAGTTTGCCAAATACAATGCAATGACCTTAAAAATTTGGCCCAAAATTTCAAGAACTATCTAGATATCTAAGGGATGAATGTGTCAAAATAAGTAGCATCGCTTAACTTATTTCAAGGCGATCAAAACGTCACGCCACCCGCCTTTTGACGGTGCAGTGCTGAGCTGCTGTCTTTCTATATCCTTCCTCAATTCACCATTCCAAGCTCACCATGGGTGTTTGTGTTTGAGATTGTTTTGTTTTACGGTGAGGAAACACACAAAACTAACGGTACGGTACGAATTATTGGTGTAAAAGGAGGTAATCCCCCTTAACCAACCAAAAGATTTAGAGGTTTATACAATCAAGAGGCGCAAATCCTAGCTGGATCTTACATCTGTAAGACCGTAAGCACTGAGTAAGGAGACAACTGCCTCCCGAAATATCGATAGCTACGATTAAATACTATTGGGTTGTACCTAATTAAAAACAATCTTTTCGTTTCATTAGAGCACTGAGGACAACCAAGAAGTTCGACGCCAAAGACTACATAGCTAGAATGTTACGAGATATATTGCTATATACGTCCCTTGACAAAGAAAAGGAAACTGATCGAGAGACCGGAAATATAATAGTGTCCCCAGAATAAATTTTGTTGTGGCCATACCCCAGAAGGGACCTGACTAATAGATGTCACTGTAAACAAAGTTCAAACCATGAAGACGTAACAGGATAGACCACCACCGGTTCTTTGGATGCCAAAATATAGTATCTAACACTTCTGCGGTAATTATGGGATACGGTTCCAGAGTTATAAGCTCACAAATCCACAAGGAAAGATCAAACTTGGTATGCAAGGAGACAATTCGAAAACGCAGTTACACAACCACTCTGGATGGGTTGCCAAATTTTACGGATAATATAACGCCCCAAGACCGGGTAAAATAAGACAAATTTGGAGAAAAAGCATTTGTTAACAACTCAGACCCTCGGAAATCCAATACAGACAGTTGTTTGCAGTAGTCAAGTGGAATAAGGACAGATCGATAGCAACGCTTTTTATGCAAAGTGCGAATGTAAAAGGGACCACGCCGAGCGTCAAACTGCTATTAACTACTTATATAATTGCAGGAAACAAAGGTTATACTTCCGTCCCCCGGATGGGGGTTGAGGGTTGGGTAGGGCTAACAACCCTACACGGAAAACAATTTGTTACGAAGCCACATTTAAGGCAGGCCTAGACCGGATACCGGTTGTTGCGCCGTTGATGATGATGATGAAGGTTATACTTCCGTGCATGATCACATGATGCACATCATCAGTAAACCCTAACTCTGAGCATCCTCCTAAATTGCGAAGGATAAAACGTACCGTTAGTAAAAACATCCGCCGAACTCTGTAATTTCCCCAAGCCAGCACCCATAAAAGTGAAAGAAATCACTACTCGGAATTCCAAGCAATCAATAAATATGAAAGGTAGAATCGGCTCAGAAATTCACAGGCCTGGGATAGTAAGGGCCATATAATAATAATCGTTGGCGAAACAATCGAATTGGATCAGGGCCTCCAAGTGTGTTAGAGTACTTCATTCAAGCTGCCCCTCTGGCACCATCTTGTCGTGGTGGTGGATTACTACTACACTAAGGGTAGCCAAAAACACATGAAAGGATTGCAACTCTCCAAGTGGTATGTCAAGTCACAGTCTTCGCATTCTCCCGCGACTATGAGAAATCAGATCATGGCCGAAGCACGGATTTTGGAGGTTTTACCAAATTCATGTTCCCCTATGGAGAAATCTGTGGAAGACAGGCTCTCCAATTCAATGGAAAATCAATGCCCGGTATCTACGGAACGGTCAGCCAAAAAGGAGAGTGCAGCAACTCCCTCAATGAGAGGAACTGGGAACCTGACTATAGGCGACGTGTCGGAGATACTGCTGTCTAACTTTTCTAAAATACCGGAGAGGAAGGCTCGGGAGAAGCAAACTTTAGTCGCAAAGGAGAAGGGGCTACAGGCTTGCCTATCAGAACTTTCTCCTGCGCCTGTACCCGAAAAAAACGGAAGAAAGGGAAACTGGTAACGAGCAGACAACTGGTCTAATTTTGGTATGTGGAAACGGATCCATGCAGTTCGAACACTGTGAACCTGGGAGGGCTTCAGCCAACGATAACGGAAGGCACTGCGAAAGCAAGCAAAGTTTCTTGGAAATGAGGACATGGACTTTGCTACAGCACAAAGTGTGACGATATCCAGAGAAATCAGAAGCAAGAAAGCGAATCTTTCGGCAGAAGGTGAGGACAGCCTGGTAACCCCGATGAGATCCACACTGAACGCAGCAAACTTTTCAGTTAGCGCCGGTTTCACTTATGGCAACAAACATAAGAGTTAGTCAAATTAACCTGCAGCACGTCAAAGCTTCTTCCTATCTACTGGCGGCAAGGCTATGCAAAGTTGCAGGATTGTCCTTATATATTACTGGTTCAAAATCCATTGACTCGTTTTAACATAATCTGTGGTATTAGATCAGTCAAGGGGACCAGGATCCTCTTTGATGAAAGAACCTCGAGACCGAGAGCCTGCGTTCTATGTGAAAATTGTTAGATGCAATCATGCTGAGACAATTTTGTTGCCAGGACCTTCTTTCGGTCAATTTACAATACCAGGTTAATGGTAAGAAGAGAAACGTCATATTTGCCTCTGCTTGCTTACCCTATGATTCTTTGTGCCCTCCGCGGACGCAAGAACTAAGGGATCTGGTAGTGCATGCAGAATCAAGTTGCCTTGAACTTTTAATAGGTTGTGATGCGAACGCTGAGCATATTTGTTGGCGCAGTAGCAAATACAATCCTAGAGGAGAGAAGCTGTTTGACTTTGTCACTTCAGCTGGTCTGATAACGGCAAACTTAAGGTGCGTCCCTACGTGCGTGAGGCCAAGAAGAAGTGAAGTAATTGACCTAAGAATCTGCACTTCTGACAAAGTTCAGTTCCCTAGGAGACTAAGGACTCCCTTGGCGATAGAAGATCAATTGGAAACTCTAAATCGCAGACTTTTACAGTGCTTTGAAGAAGCTTGTGGTATTTCTCGAGGCCACCATGATAAAACGGTTCCATGGTGGAAGCGAGAACTGCAAAAACTCAGGAAATCCACCAGATGACTTCTAAATCGTATTTGCAAAATGAAGACTGGCTTAACTTTCGGAACTCACTGCGTAAATATAACAGGTTCGTAAAACGTTCGAAACGAGAGTCTTTTAGTGCATATTTTTAGGACCTGGAAGATGAAAAGCAGACTTTCAGGCTGTGTAGAGTCCTTAATAAGGATGGGTCGGCCAAGTTGGACTCTTTTAGAAAACCGGATGGTACTTTCCCGAACTCCAGAGTTGAGTTTACACAAACTCTCCTGAAAGTACACCTCCCGAGAGAACAGGTCTCAGAAGTGAGAAGGAGAGAATTAGCGGCTTCTGCAAACCCTTCAACACGGTTTTGCAAGGGGAATCGGGACACTGCGAGAGCGGTTGTTACCAATGAAAAGGCGAGAGCTGCTATACTATCATTTGAACACTTCAAAGCACCTGGTATGGATGGCATCTACCCAGCGATGCTAAAGGAGGGTGAAGAGCACTTAGATCAACTTCTGAGAAATATTTTTGGTAGATGAGCCTTCCTCTTGGCAGAAGGTGAAGGTAGTCTTCATACCAAAGCTTGGGAAAAATGACTATTCGAATCCAAAGAACTTCAAGCAAATGAGCTTAACATCATTTTCGTTAAAATATCTAGGGAGACTGGTTGACATCACATTCGCGAGAAGACGCCAAGATTGCACCCGCTAAATGAAAACCAACATGATTTCCTACATGCAAGAGCATTGGATAAGTCATTGGGGGAACTGAATCTAGTCCAATGCCTTCCGATTCTCAGATCCCCAGACATCTGTTTGGTAGAAGATATGAAGTTATCTTGAAACGAAGAGGAAACTGGTACGAACCAGAGGAATGCATTTTAGGATATATTGACGTCTTCTACACCAATGGCTCAAAAACAGAAAATAGTTCTGCAGCAAGAGTCTACCTCTCGAATAAAAACGGCAACCTGGATGATCGACGAGCGGCTGAAGTGCAGGCGCATCGCAATCTATAGCGATAGTCAAGCTGCATTGAGGGTGTCGAGCAGTACTTTGATCACTTCAAAAATCGTTCAGGAATGTAGAAACCGATTGAATTCTGTTTCTAGATTCAATACGGTGGAATTATTCTGGGTATTCAATCATTGTGGTGTAGAGGCCTCAACTTTCCCCATGACCGGAGCGGAGCTAGCAATTGGGGTGTCAGTGGCATCACCTCTGGCCTGGAAGCCGCGTGACCAAAGCGGTTTGCCCAAACGAGGGACCTGTTTGACTTTGATAAACTTGACACTAATTTGATATCATGTTTCTCTCTCTTTCCAGCCGATATCAGAGCTGCGGTAATAAAAGTACTTCAACCTTTCCAAACTAGCTAGTCTAGAAGGATATGCTACAATCGCTTCCTCTCTCGTGAACCTGAACTTACTTACCAGAGAATACGATAATACCCAGAGGTTCCGTCGAATCGTCTTGTGATACCACTTATCACAAAAGGTAAGACACAGCACCTGGAGGTAGAAGATTTTTAGTAAGTCAGCACCACATTTTGCTTAACTTGCAGCAATTGGGTCCAGTAGTGGACTTCGGGCAGAATTGATTTAAACATTGCCTCGCTTTGAAGTGTGAACGATATTACGCATTCGTGGTATCATTGTCAGTTTCTGGCAATGCACCGCCTCAACTCGGCACAAGATTTCCCGCGAAACCCGAACTTCTTCTATGCTGTGGGCGACCCACTTACCACCCATCCTAGGAGTGGAGTTGTCGGCATCCCTCAATATATGACCTATCTACTGCCACTTCGATTGATACGTCCACGGCTGTGTAGAGTGTCCTTTGTGTCGTTAGGTATTATCTCAGGCCAGAACACCTCGATCACACCACACAAACGTGAATTGATGCAAGCTTGAAGTTTCGGAGTAATAATGGTCGTCACTTCCCATGAACCACAGCTCGCAGTACAGAGATTGGCACGTAAGAACCTTAATTTGATAGTTGGCGTTTAGATAACCGATAACGAGAAGGAAAGTGCTTTTGACAAAATTTAACCCCGGTGGAATTAGAGGGGTGTTAATGGGGTCGATACAAAAGAATCTAGAACGGAAACCAGCCTGTTCTCTGTCGGTCAAGCTTTCGAGGTATTGCTTAATGCCTACCAGTAACTTTTTAGCCAATATCCTTTCATACTATTATAATATCTACAGACATGTTTACAAAAGTGCTTTCGACATTTCAGAGGGACCTGTTTCTATAAATTCCTATTTCCGGATACAAATTTTATCCAGAGTTTTGAACGAATCAACTTCATTTCCTAGTTTCACAAGAATGCCAACTTTCTATTAAACGGGCATTGTCCTGTTGTCATTGTATGTACACAGTTGGATCACCACCTACAACAGATGAGCACACATCCCTTCCGTTTCAATTACATTATGTTGCATCAACTCATTATCTAAATATCTGAACTAAACAGAATACAAATGTCGAAATTCAAAACTTCAAATCCAAACATGTTATTGTTTGGAGACGCTGGATGCGCTGCCTATTGTGTGTGCATCATGGATACAACAACATCAGGCCGAGGACTATCTATCCTAACAAAACAACCAAGCCAGATGCAATAATCTGCCTCCGGAATGAGAATAAACATTAATTAGAATATTTCCACATTAGAAATAACATAAACAACGAGACGAGCAGACCAGGACATCTATAGGTTAGTGATGCATATGCTGGGACGCCGGCTTTAAATTGCATTCGTGCAATTTAATGCATACCATCTCCATGGATCCTGCAAATTGCTTTGCCTCCTACATGCGAAGATGAATCGTGGGGGCGCATTCGATTTGGGAATTCATTCGAACGATGGAAATCAAGAGGGCACAGTGAAATTGTGAAGGATGATCCGGGCATGATTATCCTACTTACATCATCCGTCAGTGAGCAGATTACTTTTAGAATACGCAAACATAGTGTTTGCCATAAACACACAACAACATTCTACCTGACACCCCAACAACGAATAAAAGGGGAAAAAAGGAGAACTGGAAACTAGCAAAAGAGGTATGCTCAAAAACTAGGCTAAGGTGGGCAGTGGGAACTTTCAAACCACTGAAATCTCCCGGAGTAGATGGTATTTTCCCAGCACTAATCCAGAGAGGCCTAGAAATGGTCTTAGAGTCTCTTCTAAGGGTGGTAAGGGGGAGTATAGCACTGGGATACATACGAAGGGCATGGAGACGGGCAAAAATGGTCTTCATTCCGAAAGCGGGCAAAAAGGATCCTTTTCACCCTAAATCTTTCAGACCAGTTTGCCTAGCATCGTTCGTACTCAAAACGGCGAAGAAGGTCATAGACAACTATATTAGAACTAACGTTCTAAAGCGTAATCCCCTACATCACTGTCAGCACGCTTACCAGGCAGGACGGTCAACTGAAACTGCTCTGTATCAGCTGACAGAACAGAAGGCGTAAGCTTGATCACCTGAGAACCAGAGAAACAGGGTTCAAATATTTGGGAGTTACGCTAGACCAAAAATTACGCTGGAAGGCACATGTCGGAAACACTTGTCCGAAAGCCACGAGGGCTTTGATGACTTGTAGATCCATAGCAGGAAAAAATGGGGTTGCAGCCCAAATATACTACTTTGGATATATACTGCAATAGTAAGCCCAATGATTACCTATGGAGCGATAATCTGGGCAGAAAGAACCGAACTCAGCACACAAGCCAGGGAATTACACAACCTCCAAAGGCTAGCTTGCGTGTGTATCAGTGAGGCAATGAGGACATGCCCAACGACATCCCTGGAGGTCCTTCTGGGATTAACCCCTCTCCATCTGCACATACAGATGCAGGCAAGGAGGGCAATATTCAAGATCGCCGGTAGTATGAGTGAGGCGGGGAGCTGCCTAAATCGAAGGAATATTGATATTCCTTCTAGGCGGTATCCCGAATTACTGATACCAAGGGATAACATGACAACAAGGTTTCACTTCGATAAGAAGTTTGAAACACGTTGGAGTAACAAGGCAAACTGGAAGAGAGTGGCTGCGACATACGACTTAAACCAGCAACTGATCACTTGGTACACTGACGAATTTCTCACAGCAGAAGGAGCGGGTGCCGGTGTCATTGGTCCAAGGAAAATGTACTTTGAACCAATTTGTACGTACACGCGGCGGAAATATACACCATAGACAAATGTGCCTCCTTTAATATGCAGCAGATCCCATCCTTTCTTAAAAAGTCGGAAAGCTCCGGGACGGAATCTTCTAGCGAAACCTTGGAGCTGCTCGTTCAAACGTACTTTCCCTCCAGCGAGGAGGACGGTGAGTCAGAACCTTGCTTGGAGCGTTTGCGGCTACCGGAGCTGTACGAGACTATCCAATCGGTAATTACCGAGGATAGGATCGGCTGGGCTATAAACAGCTTCTCCGCATACAAGTCTCCAGGCCTAGATGGCATAATGTCAGTCATGCTACAGAAGCAGCAGGAAAGAGTTGTGCCGTGGCTTGTTGAGATTTACCGGAGCTGCATCTCTTTAGGATACGTATAGCAGTCCTGGAGGTGCGCACGAGTGGTTTTCATACCGAAAGCGGTCAGGCGCGGTCATGAGTCCGCGAAGGACTTTCGACCAATCAGCCTGACTTCTTTCGTGATGAAGACCCCCGAACGCGTCCTGGACATTGACTTAAGGACGATTATGGAGGGAACGCCTTTCTTTAAGTCCCAGCATGCCTACCTCAGTGCCACGGTTGAGCGGTCGCTGCAGTACAAGCAGTATACCCTTGCTGCCTTCTTGGATATAGAGGGAGCTTTTAACAATGCCAGTACCAACGCCATCAAGGAAGCCTTGACCGGTATTGGATTGGAGGGGTCTCTCACGCATTGGATTACATCCATGCTGAGTGCCAGGATAATCCAGTCCGATCTGGGAGGCAACCACTTGACCAGAGCTGTGAACAGAGGTACGCCCCAGGGTGGCGCCATCTCACCGGTGCCCTGGTTAATAGTAATGGACAAAATTTTATGTATAATACATTGGACAGTAGCGGGGTGAAGGTGGTGGCGTATGCCGACGACTTGGTGATATTAGTATCAGGGATGTTTCTGTCCATTATGAGCTACATCTTCGAAGGAGCGTTGCGAAAGGTGTGCCTGTGGGCCGCAAGATGCGGACTCAGCATAAACCCAACCAAAACGGAACTGATGCTATTCACCACCAAGCCAAGGAACAAAGATTGGTTCTGTCTTCTAATGTAAAGTAGCTGGGTGTAATCCTGGATCCTAAGCTAAATTGGAGATTGAATATAGAACTGAGGATTAAGAAAGCCTGTATAGCCTTCTATGCCTGTAAGAAAACCTTTGCAAAGAAATGGGGTCTCCGGCCGAGGATGGTTCTCCGCTGTAGTGCGTCCGATCCTGACGTACGGCTCGATTGTATGGTGGCAGGCTTTGAAGAAAAAAGTACAACAGAATGAAGCTTAATAGGATCTAAAGAACAATATATGCGGGTGCTACTGGCGCTCTGCAGTCCTGCCCGGCAGATGCTCTCAATGTACTCCTGCATCTCCTCCCCCTAGACCTCCACATTAAATATGTTGCAGCTTGCAGTGATGCCGGACTACGTGAGTCCGGATGCTGGGCAGCGAAGTCCTACGGCCACAGCAACATCCTAGATGAAATACCTCGGGAAATCTGGGCATCCTCCATGGACTATGTCACACGCAAGCTGAACTTCACGAGAAACTTTGCTGTGGACCTTCCAACCAGGGCAAAGTGGAAGACCGGCGGCGTATTGCAGGACTATGATACAGTATTCTTTACGGACGGATCAAAGATGGCCTATGGAGTCGGCGCGGGGGTTTTCTCGAATAAACACGGTGTATCCAAGTCGTATGGTCTCCCAGGTTTCACTAGTGTATTCCAGGCGAAAGTACTGGCGATATTGGAATTCTATCGATGGCTGGAGCGTGATTCGAGCCCCAAGTGTAACATAGCCATTCTGACCGACAGCCAAGCGGCCATCCAGGCCTTGAACTCAACGACGACATCTTCCCGGCTGGTGGGGCAGTGCTGAGACGCGCTTAACCGTCTGGGTGGCACGCTCAAGGTCACCCTCCTCTGGGTTCCCGGGCATAGGAACATAGAGGCGAATGAGCGGGTTGACGGATTGGCCAGGCAAGGCTCTGCTCTTGCCATTCCCTCGACGAATACAGTCGGTGTTCCTCTGGCGACTGCCGAGGGCCGAGCCAACTCGGACTACTTAGCAGACGCGGGCCTAAGATGGCGAAGGCTTACGAGTTGTGACAAGTCAAGGAGAATTTGGCCCGCTTATACATAGCCCGATCACAAGAGCTCCTGTGCCAGACGCATGCAAACGCATTCAAGATTACGGCGGTCTGCACGGGCTAGGCTCGGCATACCCTACAATTCGCATTGCCGAAGCTGCAGAGAAGGAAGGAAACTCTCATGCACTTTCTCTGCGATTGCCCAGATCTAGCTTTAAGTCAGGCTGTGGACACTGGGTAAACCATTCTTTGGGGAACTCAGAGAGATTTCTAGCAGCAGGGTGAGAGAGCAGCTTTCCTTCGTGAATGCTAGGGGCTGGCTCTGAAGATCTGACCCGATTGGACTCTGCCTCTCTACTCCCATAACAACAGTCACGGTCTTAGGAGTTTGTGGCATCAAAACGGCGCACCAAAGCGCTAATTGTGGTCCTCGGAGCGGCCACTGATACCTACCTAACTACCTTAATCTGCAGAGGAACTATAGGGGGCAGAACATAGCTATTCTCACCGATAGCCAAGCAGCGATCAAGGCACTTAGGTCCAGCCAGGGGAACTCTAAACTGGTGTGGGAATACCTTGAGAGACTGAATACACTCGGCTCGTCCAAAAAGGTCTGGATACTTTGAGTTCCAAGCCATGCTGAATTGGAAGGAAAGGAGGCAACCGACGAACTACCCAAGAAGGGAGCTGGGACGCCTTTACACGGGCCAAAACCCTCCTGTGGAATCGGAAACGGTTTCATGGCTATGAATCTAAGAAATGAAGAGGAACAGTTGAAGGAACGGCAGTCCAGGGTGCTTATTGGGGGATACGAACCCATAAGAACAGAGGATTGCTTAAACCTAACCAAAAAGAACCTCCGAATATTAGTGGAAATTCTCACTGGTCATTGTCGGCTAAACTATCACCTAGGGAAGCTAGGGATATCTACGGACACTGCCTGCAGGTTTTGTAAGAAGTATGACGAAACCTCTATACACGTCCTAGGACAGTGTCCGGCACTTGTGCAAAGTAGATCGAGGCATCTGGGAGAACAGTTAATACCAGATGCAAAGCTGAAAGATCTGGAAGTAGGGAACATACTGAAGTTCCTGACGGTTGTATGCCTGCTTAAGATACTATGATCAATGGGTACACTATAACCAGTAAAAGGGGTACAATAGTTTTTAAAGGACCCGGTGCGACTATCCCTTAACAGAATAATAATAATAAACACACACAAAATATGTCATACTTACAAGTTGTATGATACACGTTGCAGCCATCTGGAAGCAAAGAAAACCCAAATTAGTTACCACTCGAAACATCAACAAATTAAAAGAACAAAAGATCAACAAAGGAAACTTTCACGCAGCCTGACAACTCGCAATTCCTCAACCACCAGAACAATTGACGGTAGTTCGCCAGTTCATTGTCACTTTAACTCCGCCAGCCCAAACCCCACAAATCAAAACTTTACAATTTTTTGTCATTTCAACCCAAAGGCTAACAATTCCACGACTACCGTTCCCAAGCAATCGCTATCTCACGGCTATATTTCATTCTTCCTGCGCCTTGTTCGGTTAAATCAAAAAAGCCACCCCCAATCCAATGCAACGGCAATTCCACCAAGCTGCAGCCAATTTGGAGCAATGGCGTTTTCTGATTCTAAAAACTGAAGTAAGGGTGGGGACAGTTGCGTCAAAGAATGCAACTACCCCAGCAAGTCCGGGCAAGCTCAGGAGGTGACAGGGTCATCGGAAGGATAAGACCAATAACTGATAACCCCAATTACGGATTTCGGTACGGATATGATGCCCCGAGTTCAGTGCAGTAAAGTCGTCTCCGTGCTCGTAGCAGATAATGGAAACTTCTTCCTTGCATTTTGTCAGTGAGAGTATTTGGACAGTGCAAATATCTGGCATCCCCTTGCCTAGCCTGGTACATCTTTGTCGGGTGCTATGCCGTCTCACTTTCGGATTTCTGCTTTAAAAAGTTCTGATTTATTGCTGAAATTTTCCAAAGTCCACTTCAGACAAATATTCAACGCAGATTCAACCACACAGCTACCAACTGACCAGGACAGTAGGGATCAGAGGCGGTCGAGTAATCATGCCTGGTCACTTGGTTGGTCGGTCGTTGTTCCTAAGTCCTTTTCTAGTCTCGTCGATATCATGTAACGTTTTCACTTCTCCTCATGCTCCAGTAGTTGTAGATTTATCGAAGCTTCAGATAGGATATCAATGGCAGCATATCGGTGGGAGTTGATAGAAGGTCGCTACAGTCAGTAGAAGAAATCCATGGGAATCAGTGCAATCCATTTATCGGGTTGCGCTCCTCAAGCGGTGGGAGGAAATGTTATACAATTTTCCATGAAAAATTTTCACGTAAAAAATCGAATACAAACCTTTGTAGGCGAAAAATGCTGAAAAAAGGTCACCTCCAAAATTCGAGCCACCCTACATTTGGGAGTATACATATAAAAACCGACAGCCTTGACCATCCTGGATTGAATTGTGTTAATTACTGAATGGCTTTGCTGCAGATGACCATATTTTTCCATAGACTGTACATTCCGTGATAGAACACAGCGAAGATATCTGCAACGAAGAACATCCCCCATAGATAACGTTGTCGACTTAGGACGGATTCCGATGAAATACTGTTTTTTCCTTGTATCCTGTTCCATTGTTGAAAGAGAGCCAGTTTCTATGGGAAATTGAAAACGCAATCGTACCACGTACTGATTTTAGGCCTGGGAATTTAAAAAGCTGGTAACATTCGGTTGAACGAGTATTTCACAGAAGAGAATTTTTATATAACTCTACGTATATGGTCCAATTCAGGATTTTGGACAATGCAATCTGAAAGGGGAGGAGATTCTTTGGTGTTAACTTCGTTAAAGATGAATGTGAACTTCTTAAATCCTCACTGATATGATTATGACTTTCCAATTAATTAATAGACTCTCCCTTGCACTGTTGTCGGTTAATGAAGTTATGGCTTGCGAGAGCTGAATTTGGACCAAGTAACCATATGGAACCCTCAACGCCCAACGTGCTCAAATGACCATCACCACGCAGTCTAAAACTATTTCGTTAATGAGCTCCAAAAGATAGGCGTGTTTTTCCTCTTAAATTTTATATATTTTATACTTTCCCCAGGCACTAAGGAGTCCCTGTCCCAATTAGTTGCACTTCCTCATAAAGATCTGGAGATGTAAAGAATAGAACAACAGAATAACTGACAAAGTCTCCCTGAACATAAAGCACACTTTTAAAAAGCTCCAAAATGAGATAAATGGGAGAAGGAGGAGACTGTTATCTCTAATCATAAAAGCTTAGGTGGATCCTTTTGAGAAATCCAATTAGTTCTGTGAACGCCGTTTTGATAACAAACAACCCCCAAAACCGCACGGAAGTGCGAAGGACAAGGGAAGCAGGATCTAGTCTAGATCTAGTCTCCCCAGAATTGGCCCTAGCATTCACAACAGATAGCTAACCCCACAATTTGAGATCAGTTCGAAATTCTCAAAAAATCCTCCAGTTGGGTTATCCTAAAAGAGTGATCCTTCCCCTCGGCAAGTTCGACCGTGCAAACTGTAGAGTATGCCGAGTCTGGCGACATATTCCCTCATAAGTCAGTGCCTCGTGAACTACGCCATACTATTAACTTAGCATGCTGGTCTCAAGCCCAGGCAAAGGAGGAGGGTTTGAGGAAACGTACTTGGTACTATCCTCAGTAAAACAGTAAAATATGGTAGAAGTTATTCTACTATGTTAAATCCTACTTGATCTCTCTTGGCAGCAGGTCCTGCGACAGGCCTGCCAAGAAAATTCATCCAACGTCGTTAAAAACAGCATGATCGGATCGAGTAATAAGTCTCGGAAAATGCTAACGCGGGAGGCAGCGAAAGCGATCGCTGTCGGATCGCTGAACGGTCCATCTTTCCGATACTTAGACACTCGGGATGGCGAGAAGATCTGCTTCGACTTGCCAAAAGCACACAGGACATCGAACACTCTGTTGCATCAATGACAAGAACGGTACTTTTCTTACCGATCATCGAGTCGCGGCGGAAAGATGGCGAGAATATTTCGAGCAGATTTCAATTGAAGAATTTGTTCATCCCCCCACTTCCACAATCATTACCGATATTTGGAGCAGTTTCACCTGTCAGGGCAACTGGTGTTCAAAGATGGCGGGGTGGAAGACGGGGCGGCAACCCCGTCGGTCGAACCAAACCCAAGTCGCAAAATAGAACCCCTATAGTGGTCGTACCGGGAGACACTGTATCACATTGGCTTGCCGACCGTGATGCAGTAGGCGAATGCTCCAAAGGCCTAATCAGGGCGATCAGACCCGAGTCTGCACGGGGACTCATCTGAAGTTGCAATAAGCCACGAAACCTTACCTGGGGTATACTGGTACCATGAGAACCGGGATAGCCCCTGAATCCACATACTTCAGATGAACTCCTGTGTAATGATAAGAATGGTTATAAGAGATCAGGTTGATCATCCTGTGTGGCCGATAACGACCTAGGGGGCAGAGCTATCCCAAAAATCTAAACAAATTGGCTAAATTGACCGTGAAGGTCCGCCCACAAAGATTGAAGCTCCATCAAAGTGCTCGGTCGACACGTTCTAGCACGCCTCTGTGCTAGCCAGGCTCGGGAATGTGGGGGGGGGGGGGGTCCTTTGAGCGCTTTGATCCCTCACACTTCATGACTCAAAACAACGTGTCTATTCCGATGCGTGGGTCCGCACCGGATTCTAAAATAGACGTTCATAAGGATTTCGCGACGGCCTATCGAACGATAACCAGAACGCGAACTAAATCGGAAAATAGAAAAGAGAAAAAAAAACCGGCTCGACCGCGCGCGTGGAGCGAGTTATTCACTTTGAGGATGTCGAGGAAGGGTGGGAACCTCAGACGCCGCGCCTCATACAAGACCTGAGGCGGAAGAGATAATAATTGAGACGGTGATCCGTCGTGGATCTTCCCCTCCTTGATCGCGGCACTCGGGTCCGGAGACTTACGGCTCCACGCGCGCGGTCGAGCCGTTTTTTTTTTCTTTTCTATCTTCCAATTTTAGTTCGCGTTCTGTTTATCATTCGACAGGCCGTCGCGAAATCCTAATGAACGTCTATTTTAGAATCCGGCGCGGACCCACGCATCGGAATAGACACGTTGTTTTGAGTAATGAAGCGTGAGGGATCAAAGCGCTAAAAGGACGCCCCCCACATTCCCGAGCCTGGCTAGCACAGTGGGGTGCAAGAACGTGTCGACCGAGCACTTTGATGGAGCTTCAATCTTTGTAGGTGGACCTTCACGGTCAATTTAGCCAATTCACTTAGATTTTTGGGATAGCTCTACCCTGTAGGTCGTTATCGGCCACTCAGGATGATCGACCTGATCTCCTATTTTCACTCATATCATTACACCTGTTGTATGTACGTTCATCTCGGTTGTAGCGGTTGGCCCCCTAGTGGGAGTTTTATGAGGGTTGTGTTTACATTCAAGCGAACAGAGACCTTGGAGCCTCAGCCTGGTGTTGCGTTTCAATACGGGAGCCGTACTCCTTAGTTCGGTAGAGATTAAGGTAGGTCTTGCATCCACCAGTATGAATGCCAAGCCATGCACTTGGTATAGACTGGTACCGTTCTCCCTGTCACAGCGGGGCTCTCTTTGCGGTCAAAAAATTAATCCGTGTCTTAAGAAAACCGTGGGATTAAGCCCACGAGACAGGTACCCACTTAAAGCCTGGTGACGTAACTGTCAGCGCAACTGAAGTCGAGAAAGCAATAAAACGAATGAAATCGGGGAAAGCAACAGGACCTTACGACATCGCATCTGAGTTGTGGAAAGCGACCCCGCTGAACCCGTCACTATAGCTCGGTGAATTCTTCAATCGGGTTATTCAGGAGGGTAGAAAACGATCTGACTGGCAAGAAAGTACCAGCACGGAAAAACAAAAGGTAGTCCAGCAGAATATTCAAACTTCTGTTTTCTCCGGTTACTTTCCCAGACCATGAAAATTTTTGATCGTTGAAATAACCGTCAATCAAGCCGGATTTGTCAAATACTGCAGAACTACTGGCGCAATAAACGCTGTAAAGCTGCTCATGGAGAAACACCGTGCGAATCTTCGCCCTCTTTACATTGCATTTCTGAATCTAGAGAAAGCGTTGGACCGTATCTTACATGAACTCATCTGATACGCTCTACGAGAACACTTAGTGCCAGAAGCACTCGTGCGCGTGTCAAGTTCAAAGTGTGGCGGATGTGCCAAAACCGCTTCGTGTTTCTGTCGGTATTCATTCAGGAGACGCCTTTTCACCGCTCCTCGTTGATCTTGTTATGGACACTGTCACACGGGACATCCACCGTTCAGGGCACTGCTTTATGCAGATGATGTTTTCCTAGCGTCCAATAGCAAAAACAAAATCGAGCTACTTGTCAAAAAATGGAATGATCGCCTCATTCAACACGGTCTGAGATTGAGTCTAAACAAAATTGAATTTCTGACTACCCATCCCCATAAAACAGGCACAATCACTGTCAGCGGAAGTGATTGCCCACAACTGAGCGATATAGATATCTCAGGTCAACGCTATCAGCCAATGGAGAACTGCGTTATGAAATTGCTTCACGCATTAATGCAATCTGGATGAAGTGGCAACTGGTGTTCCTTGTGATCGACGTATCAACGAACATCTCAAATCTAAAATTTACAGCAATGTCGTCCGTCCTGTCGCTATCTATGGTTCTGAGTGTTAGCCAACTATGAAAGACAATGAACGGCGTCTTGCGGTGATGGAGACGAAGATGTTGTGTTGGACTAGTGACGTGACACGTTTTGATCACATCCGAAATCCGCGATCTATATAGGGTTGCACCGACTATGGAAAAACTGCGGGAAAGGCGTCTTCGATGATATGGTCATGTAATTTGCGCTAATAAGAATTCACTTACCAAGATTGGTCTGAACATCGAAGTCGACGGTAAGCGATCAAAAGGTCGGCCGAAACAACGACGGCTTGATACGCTGGATTTAAAAGCCTCGAGATTGCATCCAGACCAGACATTTGATAAAGCCAAATGGCGAAACCAATCACGACGAGCCGACCCCGCTTGTGAACGGGACAAAGGTTGAAGAAAAAGAAGGAGAAGAAGTGGCCAGTGTCTCGTGCAATATACCGTAATCCTGC
This sequence comes from Hermetia illucens, assembly GCF_905115235.1. NCBI lineage: Eukaryota > Metazoa > Arthropoda > Insecta > Diptera > Stratiomyidae > Hermetia > Hermetia illucens. The sequence goes on from NC_051850.1 coordinate 174,690,368, forward strand.
GCGCTTGGGCGTTTTTGGCCCAAAAGCTCGTGAGCGCCAAATTTTCTTTAACTTAATGTAAGTGAGCTTTCGCTTGCGCGTAGGACTGGGCTATGTATATTTTACACACCCGTGAATATTCCGCTCTGACTTTTCAGATCGTCCTTTATTTCCCGGTAAAGAATGTTTCGTCAAAACCTCACAACACTTTGCTGGTCTTCGACTCTGTCCTTTTTGAAAACCTATTCCTCTTAAATCTCGGCTACCGAGTGGCATAGTCCGTAGGGAATACTGAGGACCCCCGTGATACTTCATCTATGATGTTGCTATCACAGTATTTATACTCACAGAGTCTAACCGCATGACACGATATGAAGTACTTCATACGGAGGCCCAGGGGAAGAAAGTGTAGGAGTATATCAAGGGTATTTATCGGGCAAGACAGCAAAGAATCAGTAGCATCTGTACATGTATTTCATAGGGTCCAACTAAGCTTGATCCTATTATATTTCCTGCCCAGTTCTGGCGACTGTCAATCTGTAAAACAAGACCGTATTTTGAACTGTACTAACCACAACTGTGCACATCCATGGAAACATCCTCCATCCGAGGCTCGTTATCATCATTGAGGTCTTGTTAATGGATATCTATGAACTGGCAGAAAGAACGATAGACGAAGCCAGGGATTCAGAAAACTCTACTGGGGATGTCGACATAATGAAGATAAAATCGCAGTTTTGCTCCCAGGTTCACAGTCTTCGGGCTGCATGAATCTATTTCCACGCATCGGAATTAAACAAATTTCCATTTCTTCCGGTTCTGTAAACATAAATAACCCAGTTTCTGGCTACGTTCTTTAACAAGTATCCACTTCAGCATTGAGGTTGCCTCAAGAGAGTTAGTCTCTTCACAAAAGCGTCTCCATGGTGATCGTTTAGCCGATCTTATGCTCTCCTTTAGAGCCTTCTGTGCCTCTTTATAGGAATTCCAGCTAGCGTCTGAATCACGCTTCAGAGCACGATTGAGAGCATCCTTGTGGTTCTCCTCTTTCCTCCGGGGATTCCGAAATGGAGTGCGTGAAGGTGGACCCATCAAGATCAATGCGTCTGTGATCCGAGAGTGTGATATCGTTTGATACTCTCCACTTTCCGATCAGTGCAGTGATGTCATGGGATACCTCTCGCCTGACCACGTTGAATAAAGTGGGTTCATTACCCAAATTAAGGATCTGCAAATCGATTCCTACTAGTTACTCCAGTAGTCTCGATCCTCTTGCATTCCTGTTGGAACTTCCCCTGGTTAACTGGAACTGGTTAACGTTGACATCACATCCTGCTATTACCTCCATGCCTCTGCTTTTGGCATATTGGATGAATGTTCCACTGGGAACGTCTTCTGCGTCGTAGGGGAAATATGCAGAGCACCATAGTATCTCTTTATCTTCGTGTTGGCTTTTTATGGTTAGCTTAGTCGATGCGGTGTCGCCATCACATAGGTCGTTAACTAAATTAGCCTGGAAGTCTTTTGAGAGTACCATGCAGGAGCGGGGTCGATCACTTCCATTGGCGCACAACAGATCAGCGTGTTGGAAGTTTAGGTCCCTGACTATCCCACCAACAACCCACGATTCTGGTATAAGGTATATAAATGGATACATATATAATATATAATTGGAAGCGCAGTTCCAAATGTCCGGAATCACATCAGACGCGACCCGCTTCAATTATGCGGTGGTCGGCCTGGATGAAGAGTCGATTCTTCTGGTGTCCAATGTAGTGAAGTCGACATCATACACGCAGCTCAAGAGCGAGTTGATCAGGCGCCTGTCGGCAAGCGAGTCGGCAAAATTAGACCACTTGCTGGCGGGTTTAACGTTGGGTGATCGAACTCCCAGCCAATTGCTTCGCGAAATGAGGCAATTGGGTGGGAGCAAGATCGGCAATGACCTAATCAAGTCGCTCTGGCTGCGACGGCTCCCGGAGGGCACCCAGGCGATCCTCGCTTGCGTCTCCGGTTCCTTTGAGGAACTGGCAGCGACGGCCGACCAGGTGCAAGAGGTGTACGTACGCCCAACCATGGCGGTCGTTCAACCACCGTCGGATGAGGTGAGCGATTTGAGGCGCGAGATAGCCGCTTTAACAGCCAGTGTGGCCGAGATGCGTGCGACGTTGGACGCTCAGCGTTCGGGCGCCAGATCGCGAGCTCGCTCACGGTCTGCCACTCGAAAAGGGCGTTCGGGTAGCAGGTCGTCGGGACAGTCCACGGACCGGGGGATTTGCTGGTACCACCGCAGATTCGGCGATAAAGCCACCAAGTGTACTATCCCTTGCAAATTCACCCCTGCCGCAAAAAACTAGGTCCGCGGGGGGTCCTGGCGACGGCCACCCAGAGCGCAGCGCCACGTCGCCTAACAATTTACGACCCTCTCAGCATAATGCGTAGGACATTTTCGTGGCGTTTCATCCTGGCGGATGTCAGCTTCCCCATATTAGGCGCAGACCTCTTGTATCACTATGAATTGCTGGTGGACTTGCAAAATAAGTCCCTTATAGACCCCACGACCAACCTTAATTCGTCGGAACAAATGGTATCTCACCCAGGCAGTAATCTTTCCGTTCTTTTAGAAGACATTACCGACTCTCGTGTTCGGGCACTTCTCCAAAAGTTCAGCCAGATTGCTACCGAGTGTAGTCTCTCCAAACCAGTGAAGCACAATGTGCAGCACCACATTATCACTACTGGTTCCCCGATCTTCTCGAAGGTGCGTCCTCTACCATTCCAGAAACTGGCTATTGCACGGAAAGAGTTTGAACAACTCGTTCAACAGGGTATCTGCAGGCCCTCAAACAGCTGTTGGTCTTCCCCACTGCATATGGTCCCTAAGCCAAACGGCGAATGGCGCCCATGTGGGGATTACAGAAGGCTAAATGCACAGACTTTTCCTGACCGATATCCAATTCCACTCATCCACGACTTTGCGCATCACCTCGCGAATTGCCGCATCTTTTCGACCTTGGACTTAAGCAAGGCTTATCACCAAATCCCAGTAGCTCCTGAAGACATTCCAAAGACGGCAATATGTACACCCTTTGGACTCTTCGAGTTCACCCGAATGACTTTCGGATTATGCAATGCGGCGCAAACCTTTCAAAGGTTCATTCACTCAGTCCTGCGAAACCTCGACTTCTATTTCGTATATTTGGATAATGTTTTGGTCGCTTCGACCACTGAGTCTGAGCACTTAGCCCATCTCGAGTGCATTTTTCAACGTCTCCTTGAGGCCGGTTTAGTCCTAAACGTTGAGAAATGCAAATTTCTCCAAAAACAGGTGAGATTCCTCGGCTATTTCATTTCCCCTGAAGGAATACAACCCGACCCAGACAAGGTGCAAGCGATAACAAGCTTCCCGCGTCCAAAGACAGTGAGGGAGTTGAGGAGGTTCTTGGGCATGCTAAACTTCTACCGTCGTTTCCTGCCCAAGGCCGCCCATCACCAGTCCATTTTCAACGCATACTTGTCTGGCCCCAAAACTAAGGACACACGAGAGATGGTGTGGTTTTAAGAGGCTATCCGCGCGTTTGACAAATCCCGTCAACAACTGGCCGACGCTACACTCTTGGCATTCCCTCTGCAAGATGCACCTCTAACCGTTTTTGTTGATGCCTCTGACATCGCAGTAGGTGCTGCCCTTCACCAAAAGGTGGACCAAGTTTGGCAGCCGTTGAGCTTCTTCTCGAAGCAGTTGAATCCCGCTCAACGGAACTACAGTACCTACGATCGCGAACTGCTCGCCGCGTATTTGAGCATCAAATACTTCCGTTTCTCCCTAGAAGACAGGCCGTTCACAGTGTTCACGGACCATAAGCCTCTGACGTATGCTTTGAAACAGAAGCCCGACAAAGCCTCCCCTCGTCAGCTTCGACATCTGAGCTTTATAAGCCAGTTTACGTCAGACATCCAGCACGTGTCCGGCAAGGACAACATAGTTGCTGACGCTTTGTCTCGTGTCTCCGAGGTTAACTCTCTCTGCTGCGAAGACTCGGAAAAGGGACCTCGGCCATACATTCCGGCCACCTATCGCAAGGAAGTGTTCCACGCAGTTCACGACTTAGCGCATCCAGGCATCAGGACAGCAAATCGGCTAGTCACCGAGAAATACTTCTGGCCCTCTATGAATAAGGATGTCAATTCCTGGGCCAGAGAGTGCATCGCATGCCAGAAGTGTACAGTCTCCAGGCATGTAAGGAAAGAAGTGGGCTCATTTCCCCGCACTACCAAGCGGTTCCACACAATACACCTCGACATAGTAGGGCCTTTGCGAAACTCGCACGGTTATAGGTATTGTCTCACAATCATCGACAGGTTTACGCGGTGGCCTGAGGCAATACCTCCGAAAGATATTACGGCGCAATCATGTGCCGAAGCCCTCTGTCGAGAGTGATTACCTCGCTTTGGTGTCCCTGCAGTGGTCATCTCTGACCAGGGAATGCAATTTGAGTCCACCCTTTTCTCCGAGTTAGGCAAACTCCTTGGTTTTAAACGCCAGCGGACTACTGCATACCACCCGCAATCCAATGGGATGCTAGAACGTTGGCACCGGACGCTGAAAGCCGCCATTATGGTACGCGACGATCCGTCCTGGTCCCAAGTCTTTCCTCTCGTCCTACTCGGCCTACATTCAACCCGACGAGAGGAATTTGCTGCCAGCCCCGCGGAGCTAGTATATGGGGAGAACCCGAGACTCCCAAGCGATCCGGTGTTCGACAAGAGATCGGATCTCACAGAGTCGGGGTTGGTGCGTCTGCTGAGGGACAATCTCCGACGCATAAAAGCGCCACCACCCACTCGACACTCGCCCACACCTGCCTGTTCGCCCAAGGAACTGGACACGTGCACGCACGTTCTGGTCAGGACGGATGCCGTCCGGAAGCCGCTGCAGCGTCCATATGAGGGCCCATACCGCGTTCTCGAGCGAGGAGAATATTTCTTCCAGCTCGAGATCGGTGGACACAAAAAGGCGGTCTCTCTGTTCAGGCTGAAACCCGTGTCCGCCCCGAAGCAGCGTCGTGTCCGCTTTGTGGATTGACGATGAACGAAGTTCCGGGATCAGTCGCCGAAACCCCTAGGTTTCATCTGGGGGCGGAGTGATGTGGCGCGGCAGGATTCGCAGCATTCGAAATTTATTTCGAATGTTGCGAATGCGAACAAATAGATGGCGCGGAACTATCCACTTTGTAGAGCTCGCCACGGGAGTGGAAGACTAGCGAGGAAAGTGTGCCATGAGTTGAGGGCAGAAAGAAACACATGAAGCGAGAGGTTTCTCTTCTGCCTCTAACGAGTCGTTCGTTCTTACATTCTTTCAAATTAATAAATTATAATAATTTCATCTATCGAGTATTGATTGTAAAAACCTAGTCTATGTTCCGGTGTACCTAAAAATTGTGGTTTGCAAAGAAATGGACTATTTTAGTTAAAAGGTTGTTCTGTACACCAAGTTGTTTCAGAACCCCAGCACCATTCGGCTCTTCTTCTGGAAGCCAGAGCAAGCACTTTTTTTGACGATGGCAGGCCAGAGACCCTTTTCAAGGTTAGCCGCGCACCCTCCCACACATCGTTCAGAGAGGAGTAGTACTGCCTGAGCCACTCGTTCGTGTCTTCCTTAGTTAAGTATTAACCTAAGACAAGCTCCCCTACAACGACAAGGTGATGTCTGAGGAGGATCTCTTACTCTAGTTTTAAGCTTTCAATTTAAAGGAGAGTTGAGCGTTGTTTTCAAGGAAAATCACCGCATCGTTCCTGCTGAACTGGCCGTTCCAACTCAGGATAATTTCATGTCCTACAATTCTCAGCTGCTCTAGAATATTGACAGTTAAGGAGAACGCATTTGTCACCTTCTCTGGGGGCAACGCTGCGTATATAATACATTGCCTTGCTTACCGAATATACAGCAGGACATGCCTCGGCCAAATGGCAAAATGAGGATATTATAGTACCCGTTTTGGTCTCCCCCTCGGACACCACCTTGTCGTGGCTCCCCCACCACGTAGTATAGTAGTTTACTACTACATTAAGGGTGTCCAAAAATATGAATATGGAAACGATGGATTTAAACTCTCCAAGTGGTAAGAAGTCACAGACTTCGAATCCACCCGCGGCCATGAGCAATCATGTCGCGGCCGAGGCGCGGATTTTGGAGGTCTCACCACATTCATACTCGCCTACAGATCAATCTGTAGAAGGCATGCTTTCCGACTCAGTGGAAAGATTGCACTTGGTGCCTACGGCGAAGTTAGCCAGAAAGGAAAGTACGGAAATTTTCAAATTGGGAGAAACTGGAAATCCGACTACGGCTGAATTCTGCCTGTCAGAACCTTCTCCTTCATCCTTACCAGGAAGAGCGGAAGAACGGGAAGCTGGTGACGTGGACGCTACTGGTTTAACGCCGGTATGTGGAAATGGATCCAAGCGGTCCGGACACCGTGAACCTGGAAAGGCCCGAAGCCGACGGCAGAGGAGAGCACTGCGAAGGAAGATGAAGCACCTTGGGAATGAGGACATGGACGTGGCTGTACCACTAGGCGCGGTAACGCCCAGAGAAATCGGACACAAGGAAGCGGAATCTCCGGCGGAAGTTGGGGATAAACTGGAAACCCCGGTAAGATCCATACTGGACGCACCGGACTCTTCTGTCAGCGACAATAGACTAAGTTTATGTCAAAAAACATAAAGATTGGTCAAATCAACATACAGCATGCCAAAGCTCCCTCCTACCTGTTGGCAGCGAGAATGACAAAGCTGCAGGATTTCCCCTGTATCTTTCTGGTGCAAGAACCGTGGGTTCGATTTAACAGAATCTGTGGCATTGGATCAGTAAAGGGGGCTAGGATCTTCTACGACGAAAGATTCATAAGACAACTGTGCTGAGACAATATTGTTCCCAGGACTTAGCTACGGTCATCATACAATACCAAATAAATGACGAGAGGAAAAACATCATAGTTGCCTCCGCTTAGAGATCTGGTGGCGTATGCAGAATCAAGTGGTCTCGAACTCTTAATAGGTTGCGATGCGAATGCTCAACATATTTGTCGGGGCAGTAGCAAATGCAATCCAAGAGGAGAGAAGCTATTTGATTTCATCACTTCAGCTGGTCTTATGACTGCAAACATAGGGTGCGCCCCCTACGTTCGTGGGACTGAGAAGAAGCGAAGTAATTGACCTAACAATCTGTACCCCAAAATTGTTAGAGTTGATTACAGACTGGCGAGTGCTAGCCGAGGTCTCACTGTCAGATCACCGATATCTAGAATTCAATCTGACTATTGCGGGCAACAGTCTGCAGTACAAAGACGGAACCCTAGGAAAACGGATTGGGCGAAGTTCAATGAACTTCTTGGCAATAAAGTACAGTTCCCTAGGCGACTAAGGACTCCTTTGGTGTTGGAAGATGAATTGAAAACTCTGAACTGCACACTTTTAGAGTGCTAGGAAGAGGCTTGTCCTATTTCCCGAGGCCAAAGCGGTAAAACGGTTCCTTGGTGGAACCGAGAACTGCAAAAACTCAGGAAATCAACCAGGCGACTTCTAAATCGTGCTTTCAAAAGTAACAAGGACGAAGACTGGTTAAATTTCAGGAACTCACAACGTGAATATAAGAGGCTCGTGAGGTGCACGAAACGACACTCCTTTAGAGCGTACTGTGAGGAACTGGAAGGCGAAAGGGAGACTTCAAGGCTGTGCAGAGTCCTCAAAAGGGATGAGTCGGCCAAGTTGGATTCTCTTAGAAAACCCGACGGTACTTTCACGAGCTCCAGACTGGACTCAGTACAGACCCTCCTGGAAGTACACCACCCGAGAGAACGGGTGGGAGAAGTGGTAGGGGGAGAGTTCAACACGCAAGCGTTGCAAGGGGAACTGGAACACTGCGAAAGCGGTTGTTACCCATGAAAAGGTGAGAACTGCCATACTGTCCTTTGAACATTTCAAAGCACCTGGCATGGATGGCATCTATCCGGCAATGCTAAAGGAGGGTATGGAGCATTTAGAGCGACCTCTAGTAAATATTTTTCGAGGATATTTTACTCTGGGCTACGTGCCTTCTTCTTGGCAACAGGTTAAGGTAGTTTTCATATCGAAACCTGGGAAAGATAACTATTCTAATCCAAAGAACTTCAGACAGATCAGCTTGACTTCATTCTTGCTGAAAGGTTTGGAGAGACTGGTGGAGCGTCACATTCGTGGAAACGCACTTAGGTCACACCCACTTAGTGAAAACCAACATGCTTACCAACGTGGAAAGTCCTGCGAGTCTGCTCTTCATTCTTTGGTCACAAAGATAGAGGATGCAACTTTGAATGGTGAGTACGCGATGGGGGTGTTCGTGGACATTGAAGGGGCTTTTGACTGTGCACCTTTTCAAAAACTTAGTGATGCCGTCAAAGCGCATGGTGTTGATGATGCTTTAATTAAGTGGATCCATGCTATGCTAACGCAAAGATTGTTGTGCGCTGAGGTAGGGGTCGATCACTACCTGACTACGGAAGCGACGAAGGGCTGCCCCCAAGGAGGTGTGCTTTCGCCGCTTCTGTGGAGTATGCTGATCGACTCACTGCTATGCGAACTGCAAAATTTGCCAATACACGCTCAAGCTTATGCTGATGACGTGGCTGTACTTGCTGTTGATCCGGATCTTGGAACGGTGTGTAGGAATATACAGCGTGCCGTTAATTTGATAGACACCTGGTGCCTTAGACATGGTTTGTCAGTTAATCCAAATAAAACCACAATCGTTTTATTCACAAAAAGGAGAAAACTGGATGGACTTTGTCTCCCTGAGATGAGGGGTACTACCCTTCAACTCTCCGAAGAAGTGAAATATCTGGGTGTCACTCTAGGTAAAAAACTTCTTTGGAACAAACATGTAGAGGTAAAGATGAAACGAGCTCTCACAGCTTATAGGCTGTGCAGACGGACCTTTGCCTCGACATGGGGACTCAGGCCTCATGTGGTAATGTGGATATACGTTGCCATCATTAGGCCGATGTTCGTATATGCATCCGTAGTGTGGTGGGTTAAGGTGAGACAAAAAGGTTTTCACCGTAAACTAGACGCATTGCAAAGAACTGTTTGTCTGGGTATCACTGGTGCCATGAGCACGACATCCGGCGCAGCTCTGAATGCACTACTCAATTTGCAGCCCCTGGATATATTATATTTATTCAAAGCACTGCAATGAGAGCAGCTCATAGGCTAATTCGATTAGATCTATGGGAAAACAACGGATGTGGGGGCACAAAGCATTGGAAGAGTTACTGGAAGGACTAAATCCAGTTCTTACAATGCCTTCCGATTCTCGTGTCCCCATACATCTGTTTGGTAGAAGATATGTAGTTACCCTGAAGCGTAGGGAGGACTGGGAAGACCCAGAGGAATGCGTGGCGGGATATACGGAAGTCTTCTATACCGATAGCTCAAAAACAGAAGAGGGTTCTGGAGCCGGAGTCTACCTCTCGAATAAAAACGAGAAGTGGGCTTTTCCTTTGGGACAATATGCAACGGTTTTTCAAGCCGAAGTTTATGCGATCCTAAGGGTGGCAAACTGGGTGATTGACGAGCGGTTGAAGGGCAAGCACATCGCAATGTGCAGTGACAGTCAAGCTGCACTGAGGGCATTGAGCAGTCCTTTGATCACCTCGAAAATCGTTCAGGAATGCAGAAACCGTTTGAACTCTATGTCTAAATTCAATACGGTGGAACTACTCTGGGTACCTGGTCACTGTGGCATAGAGGGAAATGAAATCTCGGACGCTTTAGCGAAAGAGGGGTCAATCTCCCCTATGCCGGGACCGGAGCCAGCAATTGGGGTATCAGTAGCATTGGCTGAATCTGTTTTCAAAAACTGGGAACAAGTTTCCCATAACGACAGGTGGCAAAGCTTAAATGCTGCTCGACACACCAAACTTTTCCTGCCAGAACCCAACATACGTACCGCAAAGTTTATCCTGTCGAAAAGCAGGAGGATTTGCAGGTATATTGTGGGCATTCTGACAGGCCATAATTCACTAGCTGGGCATATGTTCAGAATAGGAATTACCGAAGATGATACGTGTCCCTCCTGTAATGAGGAAGCGGAATCCACGGAGCATTTCCTATGTGAATGCCCCGCCTATGGACGCATCAGGCATCAGATCTTTGGTGCCGATGTCCTCCAATTGCGACGGGTAGCATCACATCCACTAACGGAAATCCTGCGATACGTTAATGAATCCGGAATATTCCGTTGGACGGGGGAGGCGAGTACAATGGGCCAACACGGCCTGAGAGCTCAGAAGCTGTAGCTTCTCCCCCACCATACACACACACACACACACCCGTTTTGGTGGTATCTCTCTATTCACTAGGGACATCGAAACTTAAGGTTTCTTACTCTGCATTTTGTCAAACAAATAAGGCATTATATTTTCAGGATTTGAGTAGTATACCACTTGTTCCTACTTTACAATTATTTAGGCAACTGAAAACAAACCGGTCGAGTTGCCCAAGTCGATTCCTAATGTGATGACCAGGGGGTGGAGGTATGAAGGGCACTAATCATCCTTAACGAAAAAATCTGGCTTCGGCTAAGGTATGGTAGACAAGCAGTCTTCCTTTTTAAAATGATTGGATAATATGACACTAAAATCTAAAACTGCAGTAGTTATCTTTCCACTTGGTCTAGGTTCACTTTATCTTATAAACCTTCATCATCCATTCGGCAGTAAACTGTATTCATTTTAAAATATGGAATTTGCATAATACGCAAGTTTGTACCTCCTTCCAGCAAAATAAAATGTTTGCCTCATCTTTTTCAAAAAAATGTGGCAGTATGTCTTCGTAATATAATCCATAGTAACACGCGGCGCCCGTGTTAGCATCAGCACCCCCCTTCCATCGGTGCCTTTTCTGGTGTGGTTACTACTATCTCGTACGACAGACCCTTCCTCCCACATCCCCAATAAAATTGAAATACTTTAAGATATTCCACTTTCTCTAGACGTGGTTATGTCATTGGAGCTGATAGAAAAACGATCCAGGTACCTGCAAACGTTAAATTGATGTGATTCAATACAAGATGACAAAGTGGATTGGACTAGGATATGGCAGGAGCATCGCCGATTTCCTTCCTTCCGCCATACTCTGCCCCGGGTTATGTAATATCCTTCAGTTGTCTCCACCCTTCCCACAAAGCCATCCATGTCAATATATTCTTGTTGTATGTCAAGCTAGCGAATTCGACAGCATTATCCTGATCGTAGGATGTCATGTAAAGGCTTCGTAGGTTTTCCATCTTGCCATCTTCTGCTATATTGTAATATGGCGGGAAACGATGATACCGAAATCGAAGCCACAGTTATGGTGGCGATAAGGCATTTGGTGTGACGGGAACAAGATACAATACAAAGTGTACCGAATAAATAAATTGAAGGGAGAATCGAGAAAGAAGGCTTCCGATTCATTTCTGTCAATGTTCCATGTAAATAGAGCTAACGAAGCGCGTAATACATCTCCGCGATGTCATGGAGCCACAAACGAAGTTTCGGTATTTTCAAATGCGAAGACAAACGTATCGAGTGTCGAACCAGCTCGATGTTCTCCAGTGGGATTGGTGAGTCTAGGATCGACAAGGATTCCCTTAGCTGACAACTGGGGCTGGGACTCGCAACAGATATTCGTAGCTTGAATCAACGAAGCAAATTGGCGTCGCCATAGATTTGAATTTAAATTTTCTAATTACTCTATATTGAGAACGTAGGATCCTGGATCCTGAATGGAGTACTCTGAATTTTAATTGGCAATGCAAATTATGTTGTAATTCAGCTTATGATATCTCTTTCGACGAATTCGAGCCAAAACAGAAATATCGACAAATCTTTCAGATATAATAATAATTCAGTCATAGAATCTTATCGGGATAGCTGCAGGTTTCCAGCAAAATCCTAATTTCTATCGGAAAACCCTGCCTACCAAATGGAGCTGGCATTTCGAAATATCATGAAATCTCCTATTTCACTTGCTTACGTTGATGTAAGATCATTAAATTGACATCCTTGAAGCAACTATAGACTTTCTAATGCGTAACAGAAATCAATATCTATCACGTACACATATTCAATATACAATGGAATACGGGTTCAGTATACATAAGTAGTATCTACCGTCAATTAAGGCAACTCAGATATAGAGATCGGAAATAGATGAGTTTCGTACTCTCCAGATAATTCCTTCTCCTTTCATATACGCATATAAAAATAAGTGACCTCCATATCGCTTTCCCTTTGTTTAGGGATTGGGCAGTCCTAAGTCCGCATCGACTTGATGCCGGACCGGACCAAATGGAGAGCAACTTGTTCCCACTCTTGATGGTCCACGGATTCCTCTTTTTAGGATTAACACCCAAGTTTCCAAAATTAAAAGAAGGACGAAGACGGCTATGGTTTCTTACCAGGGCAGAGGCAACTCTTCAGACGCTGCCTCACCTCTGCTCTGGAAGCAGCGTAACCGAAGCGGCTTCCAGATGTTATGCACTCCCTTTTATAAACACGCGAAGAGTGCGAATTATATATTCTCCGTAAATCCACCTGCAGTTCAGACCAGGTGCTCAGAGGTGGCGGCGAGTAAGACGGGGCGGCAACCCTATCGGCCAAACCAAAACCAAGTGGTCGAGGAGAACCTCCATAGTGGTGGCACCGGGAGACGCTGTAATCACTTTGGTTTGCCGGCCGTGATTCAGTAGGCGAATGCTCCATAGACCTAATCAGGGCGATCAGACCCGAGTCTGCACGGGGACTTATCTGAAGTGGCAAATTGGTGACGAAACCTTACCAGGGGTATATTACTACCATGGGAACCGGGAAAGTCCCTGGACTCACATGCTTCGGGTGAACTCCTGTTGTATGTGAGGACAGCTCGGTTATTTGCGGTTGGCCCCCCTAGTGGGAGTTTCATGGTGGTTGTGGTTATGCTCAAGCGAGAAGAGACTTTCGGGTCTCGCCGTGGTGTTGCGTATCAACACGGGTGCCGTACTCCATAGTTCGGTAGAGGTTTAGGTAATTCTTGCATCCACCAGTATGAATGCTAAGCCATGCACTTGGTATAGACTGGTACCGTTGTTGCTTGTCTCAGCGGGGCTCTGATTGTGGTCACAAAATCAATCCGTGCCTGAAGAGGGCCGTAGGATTAAGTCTCACGACAGGTGCCTACGTAAAACACTATGGGGTTCACTGCAGTTCAGACCAAAAGCTTATAATTCGCACTCTTATCGTGTTTTATGAATTATAAAAGGAAAAGTTCTCGCATAGTACCCATCCCAAAAAAGAACCTTAATTCGCTTAATCCTGATAGCTACAGGCCTATCTCTATCCTGTCTTCCTCCATCAAAATGTTCGAGCGGGTCATTAAATCCCTCATAGACGAGCACTCTATTTCCAACGACACCCTTCCTGAGTTCCAATTCACCAACCGAACTAAATACTCTGTTGAGCGCAGTTCTTGTCCTAAATACTGATATCCTTCTAGGTATCAATCGCAGGACACCCACCATGGCCTGTCTCCTTGACCTAAGGAAAACTTTCGCCTTCGTGTGGCAAATGGACTCGCGTATAAGCTTTCCGAAATCCTCAACTTCCATCCGCACCTCTGTAAACTAATTTTAGCTATCTAGATTGGTGAAAATTCTTAGTCACCATCCGACAGCACCTTTCCTCGTCCTCAGGGTTCAGTCCTTTCTGCAACCCTTTTCTCCCTGTTCACCGCAGACATACCCAAACCAACTCCTCACCCGTGTCCTATTGGAATCCTTCAATGCGTGGATGACCTAATCCTTTATACCGCCACCAAAGACATCTCCCGCGGTGAAGTTTGTCTGAATTCTTATTTAGACTAGCTTTACCATTATTTGACTCGTTGGAAACTCTCCTTAAATTCCGACAAATGCAAGACCATTGTCTTCCATGGAAACGTGAGAATGACGCTGAAAATGTGGAGTGAAATCACTCACAATCCACGATGATCCCATCCCTACGGTAAAAGAAGTCACTTTCCTCGGAATGACAAGGAATTCCCGCCTCTCTCACGTATTTCATGTAACAAAGGCTCTAAGCCGTGCAACTGGTGCCCTCAACTCCTTGTATGCTATCCTTAAATATAATATCCCTACTTCAAAAAGGATTAAGCTGTTTTGTTATAAACAGCTTATCCGTCCACTCCTCATTTTCGGCTTCATTTTCTGGTCTGATTGCCCCCATCTCAAAAGGAACGACTCCGCCTTAAAGAGCGCAGTATCTTTAGTCACTGCGCCAACATTTTTAAAAACGAACACCACTCCAAGGACATTTCCACCCTGATCCTCTACGAGTCCTGCCAAACCCCACGTATCGATGCCTTCCTTGCCCGTCATGCCCTCAATTTTCTGGTCAAGTGTCAATCCCACCTCAATGCTCTTGTCTCCAAAAATATGCAGATCGAGATCGCTGAAGATAACCTTCTTCGGACCCATCTGTTTCCCCAGATCCTCTTATCTCTCCAATCACAGAACCGTCTTTTTGATCCTCAAGGTAGAGTAGTCTTCTACACAGGCAATTTCTCTGACTCCCAAATTTTCAAACCTACCCATCATTAGCGCCCCTCCTAGCTTATAATTTCTATCCCTCTCCCGCATGTCACCCTCCCTCTTACTCCATTCCTTTCTACCTCCCTCTCCTGTAACTGAGTTAAAGAGTTCTGAGGTAATCCGTCGGTATAATACTGGCATGTGGAGACGGATCCATGCAGACCAGATATCCTGGAGCTAGGAAGGCTCCCAGTCGACTTCAGGGGATGACGCTGCAAAAAAGGCGAAGATTCTTAGAAATGAGGACATAGAGTTGCTGCACCATCAAGTGTGGCATTCTCCAGGGAAATCGGAGGCAAGGAAGCACCTCGATGAGACCCACACTGGATGTAACAGCCTCATCAGTTAGCCGCGGTTTTCACATTAGACTACACTAACGCCTACAAATATAATGGTTGCTCAAATTAACTTGCAGTATCCCAGAGTAGCAGGACTGCCCTTTTATATTTCTGGTACAAAAGCCATGGAATTATATCGAACCATGTTTGAGCCATGACATCCTGGTGTTCTGATTGTTAAGATTGGTTCCAAACCATTGATTATGGGGGTCAGGCTGGAGGGCCAGACAGGTAATCGGCCCTCGGTGGGTCCATCCGCTGGTCACAAACTGAACACAGCCCCCAAGGATATCAAAGTGAATTTCACGACCAAACCGATTTACTAATTCTTATCCATCCGGGAATGAACAAATAATACCCACTCGATTTCCATAGAGTTAGAAAAACAAAACTCTGAGTAAAAGTGTATCCAGATAATGGAAATATTCCGCCTAGCTTTGATCTATATCTCCCTCCCTGTCTATTCTCCAAGATGGACAAAACCGTGAAAATAAGAAAATGGCTGGGGATTCCTGTGAAAACCATTTAATAGTTCAAAAATATCTAGGCGCCATTTGCCCCTTGATGGGGCATAGCGCATCAGCCACGCTTGCGCACCCTCGTTCCCGGTCCACTAACATTCACTCGAACTCCTTCCAGCACAAGGTCCGACCTTTTCACCAAAACCTGGAAAAAGCAAAATTTGGTGTTGCTTCCGAAACCTGGCAAGCCGCCTGGAAACCCAGCGTCGTATCGTCTTATCTACCTGCTGGGTACAATGGGGAAGATGATGGAGAGAGTCATCCACAACAGACTACTGCCCATCGTCGAAGCCAGCAATGGTTTGCCGGAAGGCTTGCTTGGTTTCCGAAATGTTGACTACGCTGGACGCAATTAACATGATGGTAAACCTGGCAAAAGGTGCACTGATTTCTGGCGGCTGCTGTGCCTTGTTGGTGCCGGATGTCGAAAACGCATTCAACTCGGCCAACTAGAATAGAATTAAAGTCGCGTTGACTTACAGAGGTGTCCTGAATATTTAGCGAATTTGGTGGAAAACTACCTCTCAGCGATGACTCTCTTGTACGGGATGGATGAGGGCCCCAAAGCCGGCCCCACAGCCGGCGTACCAAAGGGATCCGTACTTGGTCCCCTGTTGTGGAATATCATGTATAATGGGGTGCTTGCTCTTCCCGTCCTAAAGGGGACTACGATTGTCGGCATTGCTGATAGCCTAGCTGTGGTTGATGCAGCAAAACACCCAGAAGATGTGCAGATGTAGTCTACGCGATGCAAGCAGTGAGAACTGTAAAGTACTGGCTAGAAAGGGCCGGGCTAACTTTGGCCGACGTGAAAACGGAAGCGGTCTTAATAACCAACCGCAGGAAAAATTATGAAACTGGAGGTCGGTGGATATATGGTCGTATCAATGCCGACTGTCAAATACCTGGGGGTAATAATTGACACCAAATTGAGCTTTAGGGATCATCTTGAATATGCATGCCAAAAAGTAGGTAGTGTCACCACGGTACTTGCAAAAATGTTGCCGAATATTAGTGAGCCGTAACACTACCGGAGGTTGGTGCTAGCTGGATTGGTGCGCTTCATCGCGCTCTACTCGTCACCTGTGTTGGCAGAGGCCCTTGCAAACTCTCAGAGACGGAAGCAGGTGAACTCGGTTTACCAGCTTATGGGTTTGCAGTCCTTTTAGAATCACATCAGATGAGACAGTGTTGGTGTTGGCAGGCATGATCGGTGTCGACATTCTGGCTAAACAAATGAGCTGTATCATGCAAGACGTATGGAGGGGCACAAAGAGCGTAGAAATGCGGTCAGTTGCATGATCTCTGGCAACGCAGGAGGGACAAATCTACGAAAGATCGGTGGACGCACAGGCTGATTCCCAACATTAGGGTGTGTTTGAGGAGACCAACTACCACACTACGCAGTTCCTCCCGGGACACGGTGATTGCTACAGGCAGCATCTGCACCGTTTTGGGTTGAATGACTCTCGGAATTATCCTAGATGTGGTGGCATACCGAAGGATCCAGAGCATGTGATGTTTCACTGCCCAAGATTTGCAATGGAGAGAAGGAACTTAAACCAGGTGCTGGGTAGGAGCGTGAGCCCGGAGAACTTAGTAGCGGAGATACTGAAGTCCGAGGAGAAGTGGCTTACGATTTGCTCCGCAATCATGCAAATACAGGAGAAGATGCTGAAAGAGCAAAGAAGGAGGAAAGTCGCAAATAGGAGAAGGACGAGTGCCTAAGAGCAAACCTACCCCGCTAAGTAATACCTAAATTGTGGTCCCGCCGTGCTAGGGCTGGAGAGGCCGGGGGTGGTTTTTAGAGGGTGCGAATCCCACACTCGCTCACTGTAGCTCCGGCGTTTGGGCGACAGAGCTGAGACGGACGTGTCTTTCTAAGATCTTCCACCTCCGTGTACAAACAAAAAAAAAAATTCGCCGGTATTTACGGCTTTCTCATAGGCATAGTCCAAGTGTGCCTGGAAACTGATCCTTATGTCAATCATCATTCGCAGATATTCGATAACCGACTTTGAAGTCATGACGTGACCAACAATAATCGTATCGCTTTTCCAACGATTGGTAATCAGGACCGCCTCCGCATTTTATTCTTTTCTGGAAGGTAAGTTTCGAGGAGCTTAGTCAAATAACTAGCGACACCCGTTTTAGCTAATGTGCTTTTTGTCCACTCCCAGCTGGCTGAATTGAACGCATTTTTGACGTCCAATGTTGTCATGGTTTAATATTTATTAGAGACCATCGCGTTTCGAGCTATATTGAAAACCACCACTTCGGCGTCGATCGTTGAATGAGCTTGAAGAAAACCAAACTGCCGCTCCGATAGGCCATCCCTATATTCTATGATAAGAAGAAATCTATTGTAGATGACCAATTCGAGCATCTTTTCTACCGTGTCTATAAGGAAAATCGGGCGGTATAATTATGGATGTTTTGGTTGCTCATTGGGCTTCGGCAGCTAAGTTAGGTTTTGCTGTTTCTGCCGATCGGGGAAAACTCCTTCTACCAAGCATGGCTCAAATAAGCGAACAGACACACGGTCCTGGTCTTAACAGCGATTTTAGGGGCTCTATTGGGAATAGCTTCCAAATTCAGTAGCTGTCAAGTAGAGGATGCGGGTAAGTCCGTTATGGTGTTCGGGCTCTTATTTTCTTCATAACAACTTTTCGGTCTGCCTCGAGGCAAAGTTCCTTGAAGCATCCTTGCTTGCTGGTCTGTATAGCCTGCTTAAGCCTAACTCGAAGATTCGGGTTTACTTCCCGTTTCTTGTCGAAATCTGGTCTTCTTTCAAATTTTTGACAGATCCTTCTTGCTCGGACGCATGCAGCCCGCTACTCTGCGATTTCTTTGTCCCAGTTTGATGGTCTATTGATGAGGATTCGTCGTTTCGGCATGGGAGTATCACATGCTCCCGTTATGTACTTCATCATCTTTTTCGAGGGCATCCCATCGGGATTGTGGCCTTTCAGTAGTATCTCAGTGAATCCATCCCCTGCAAAGGTTTTCACAGACCGCTATGAGTGTTGTGCTCACTGACGAAGCCGATCATAAGTGACATAGACTATTAAGCCTGTCCCCCGAAAAGTGACTACATTTCCGGCAGTGGTAAGGACCAAATCTAGCTGCACAATAGCCTCGGCCCCGGTTCCTAGTTCGACTGCTCCAACCCGCCCTTTTTCTTGGTCTTCGTTTATTGTTGCCGGAATCGTCCCTTTTGAGGCCCCGAAGCCAGTCGCACTCCCTGTTCTAAACTTTTTAGGTATGGTGATCCTTCATGTAGATATACCCCTTTGAGAAGTAACTTTGTAACAGGGAACGAAACTGAACTGGTTGCAACTGAGTAGCGTTTTCAGTAAACCAACAAAAGTCCAATTTGAGTAAGTTGCATACAGCACTTGCACATGTATTCATTTTATAATCAACCCCAATCAATCACACCCACCCAACACAAAACATCTCAGATCTCACTGGTCGTTCCTCCACTAAACGCTGAATAGCAAGAAACTTAGAATTTTTCCACAACTTCTCTGTCCTTTGTCTGATTTTTCCCCCTAAATACGATTTGCTCACTCTGAACTTTTCATCACAGCCACCAATGCTTCCATAATGCCTCCATTAACAAGCAACTACTATTTTCCAGTAGCATCCATTCTGACGCCTCCGCATGCAGTCTGGCCACCCCCATCCGTCTCTCCCATTGCACAGATGTTTCTGTTACTTTACTTTCAACTTTTCCTAATAAAATTCTCGCTAGTTTTCTTCAATTTATCCATTTCGTGAAAACAACTGCTACTTCACGTTCTTTTGATGGTTTTATTGAATTTTCCCCGGCGTGGTAGTTTTTCCTTGCTTTTTGCGCCCCCTCAAGGAGCTTTCTCGCCCCTCGCAGTCATTCGCATTCTCTTTGTTTTTATTATATAATTTTATGTCCATTTTTTGCTGCTTTGCTCGCTATTTTTGCCAAAAGTTCGTTTTTCTAACGTTTTATCAGTTATTGGCTCATCTCGGATGCTTGAGCTTGTATTCGAAAGGACATCGGAGGAATGCAGTAAAAATTCTCAACGTATTTCGACGTCCGCCCTTTGGTATAAAATATGTCTTATCATAGTTATCCTTATCGTTCTCGGATTTGTGTGTTTCTTGTGGAGGAAAAACAGAGTAGGGGCGACAGCATCAGGATCTTATGTAGAAGTTGGAACATCATGAGAAGTTGTTGAAGACGACTTGGCTGCAACTGAGTTGGACCCTGGCGAGGAGGGACGAAGGTGAACGTAATATCAGGCACATCCTTGCAAATCGATTTCTGGCATATAATCGAGAATTCTTAAGGATGATGGATAGCGGTTTGCTGTCCGCAGTAATTTTATGACTTTGTTAGTTATGGAGTCGAGAGGGAACTAAGTAGCTTGCGTTGTTTAAGAGGGCACCGGATGCTTGGAATAGTTCGGGGTGGCAGTCGGAATGGGTGAAACATTTCATCTAAGTGATGAGATTCTGGTTAATATTTCATTTGGTGAAGTTGCTGTCATGAATTACGATGTTTATGATGACCTCTGATGTCTTCAACTGAATCCATCGATAATAACTTGATCGATGTCGTCAAAATGAAAACTATCTTAGAATCTGGTTCTAGGATGCACAGATACTATAACACTTTTATTTTTTATAGCGCATAAAGTCAAATGACCAGGCGGCCTGGTCTGATTATGCTTCAGGTTAAAGTTGCATAATTAGGCAAGTCCTCACACGACCTCCGCGTGGTAGCCGCTGGAAACCTTCTTCGGGCGGGCCAAGAGTGTGTAGGGCCGGGCTGGGAGTAGGCTCATCCAACTGACGAGGATCTGCTTGTCTGCTGGTCATGTGTTAGGGGCAAGTAGATCTGGCGGAGGGATGGACTGAAGCAACAGCCCGGGGATCGTCCTCTCTGCACCGGAGAAGGTGCTAATAGGACTCCAAGCCAAGGTGGAACAGCATACGCCGAGGGCTGCGTGGCCAATGGGGAGCTTGGTCTTTAGTATGCGAACTCTGAATACCTTGGGCACCTTCAGTTTCAAATAAGACCCTTACCCTGGTGGCCGAGCCAGCCAGGGTGGACATTCTTCCCGGACTACTCGTGTGACCAAGACATGGACTCAATTAACAAAAAAACTAAAACGACGATGGAAGAGCCAGGCGCATCATCGGAGGACGAGCTGCTGGCCTCCAGCCAGGAGACAGTGGCCGTCGAGAGCAGTACACTCGGTTCCAGCCGTAGCACCGTTGTGCTGAAACCAACCGCAGGGACCTCCCGGAGCGAGGCGTCAGACAGACTAGTGGCTTCCAGCCTCGAACCCATTGCCCTCAGGCTGGGTGTAGCGAGTACCAGACATAGTACTCCTGACCCGAAGCCCTCAGCGTCGGGGGATCCCTCGAAAGCGAAAACCGACAAGAATGTCGGTCGCCGGAAACCGGCTAAGAAGCGAAGGTCCACGGGTGTCCTGCTCAAGAGCCAGTACCAGAAGGCCATGCATATTCTCGGCAAGATTGCCAAGAATAAGGAGGCCGGTATTGTCGACGAGCGGGATGAAAAAGACCTCGCTAAATACCAGGCGATTGTTGATGAATACAACAGCAAACGCCGGGCTGACGAGCAGAAGGCGAAGCCCATCGCTCTAAAACGCAACCGATCTCAAGACGAGGTCGAACAAGATAAGAAGCGGAGCAGAGTGGGCAAGAGCGCAGACGCCAAGCAACATACGGAGGAAATTGTACAGCAACCATCAGCCGGCGGGCCACGTACTGCGAAGCCCTTCAGCGATGTGGCCAGGAGTCACTTATGTGTGGCGCTGGTGGATGGCAATTCTGCTAGCGGCAAACTAACGCTGGAGGTGTGGACCAGTGTTGAGGCTAGGCTGTCGGGCATGGTCTATGAACATCTCGTGGAAACCGGAGGCAAACACCCGGGACTCACTACCCACTTTGATTCATCTCAGGTGGTCCGTGGGTTCCACGTAATAGCTTGCATGGACCAGTTCTCTAAGGACTTTCTCGCCTCGTGCGTCGCTAAGATCAGCGACGCTTGGGAGGGCGTTAAGCTCAAGATTATCCCTTACGACGAGATTCCCAGGAGACCGGTCGCTCGCATTTGGTTGCCGAAGATCCGCATGGAGAAGGACAAGCTCGTCCATTTCCTGCGCCTTCATAACATGGACGACTGGGTTTTTATAAAAGAGGAGGAACCTCAGATAAACAGCCAACCCGTACTACTCCGCATAAACGAGGAGTGCCTGGAGGCACTGAAAAAGGCTGATAATAAAGTGTGGTTCGGAGTCAGGAATGCCAAAGTAAAAGTGTCCCGCTCTGCAAAACCGGACGACGACCTTGACCCAATCGACGCCGCCAACGAGCTGTTGGAGGAAATGACGATCGACGGTCCGACGAGAGCTGACAAACCCCCCACGCAAGCAGATCATGCTGAGGGTAACGCAGATAAATCTGCAGCACTCGAAGTGTGCCTCGGCTAATCTGCTTGTCTTCCTCTTAGAGGAAGACATCGATATCGCATTAATACAGGAGCCCTGGGTCGGAAGCGACCGAACCATCAAAGGGCTCCAAAGCAAATATTTTAATTTATTCTACAGCATAGGAGACGCTGATCAGGCTAAACCTAGAGCATGTATTCTTGCGAGGAAGAGTCTGCACGCTTTCCTGTGCCCGGGCCTGAAATCCAGTGACCTAGTTGTGGTCAAGCTGGAGCAGGTGGGGGCAGAGAACGTGTATATTTCCTCGGCGGACATGGCTCACGACCGATCAGCTCCGCCAGAAAAACTACAACATCTGACGAACACCATAACACCAAAGAAAGCCAACCTGCTGATAGGCTGCGACGCTTTGGGGCAGCTCCGAAATCAACGAAAGAGGTGAGTCATTCTTTGATTTTATTATTACTTCAAATCTATCGGTATGTAACAGGAGCAGTGCACCAACCTTTCATTTCCCCTGCTCGGAGAACTGTGACGGTTGGGAGGAGGTCCTTGATATCACCCTAATAACAGACAACGGGATTCTTAGGGTGGAGGACTGGAGAGTGTCTGACCAGAGATCCTTCTCTGACCACAGTTGGATACTCGTCA
Organism: Hermetia illucens; assembly: GCF_905115235.1. NCBI lineage: Eukaryota > Metazoa > Arthropoda > Insecta > Diptera > Stratiomyidae > Hermetia > Hermetia illucens. Next base: position 174,712,968 of record NC_051850.1, read on the forward strand.
GTCTAGATCTCGCCGCAGAGGTCTCCAAGCCCTTTAGAGACCCCCAGAGGATCGACTGGAGAAAGTTTGGTCAGGTAATTAAGAACAAACTCTCCGGTGCGCAAATTGGTAGGATTGGCACGACAGACGAACTGGAGTCAAAGGTCGGGACTCTGGAGAAGGCTTTTGATACCGCCTTCAAAGTCTCGTGCCCTGCTAAGTACAGCAAAAAGACCCTGCCACCGTGGTGGAACGAAGATCTCTCTAGTCTCAGGAAGCTGACCAGAGAAATCTTCAACATTTGCTACAGGCAAAAATACTGGTGATAGAACCCTGGCCCGGATTGGGTGTAGAATTTTTTGTACAAAAAGTTCACCCACATGGTCTGCTGAAGGAATTTCCACACTTTCTCACTGCAGGGATTATATACATCGCCCTAGAAAACGACACGGACCGATTAGTTGCTTACTACTCCCTTATGAATTCACAACGTTCGTCCGGCTAATGACATTTTGCCCGAGGACCAGAAGGGCTGTCTAGTTGGATCAAAGGGTTGCAAAGAGCTACTTCTTATCGACTTAATAGTTGTAGGACAGGCCCAAGAGCCCAAAGAAATCTCTTTAGTTACTATCTCGATTACGTAAAGGCTTTTGACAGCGTCCCGCACAACTAGATAATCCGTTGTCTGTATCGAATTGAACCGAAATTTATAAAATTTTTGATGACAGTTATGGGCATACCATCTTTTTAATGCGTTCATCTGAGCCACCAACGTCTCGGAGCCCATCCATATACGGACAGGCATTTTACAGGGGAGTTCAGTAACTCGAATGTGTAGTTGTAGTTTCCAAAATATGGCCAGGTATTACCTCAGGGCTTCCTGTGCTAAAACTCTCACATAATCGGTTTCAAATCATGCAGAAATATCCCATTCTGAAAACATACTTGATGATGCGGAGCGTTCTCTACGGATTCTCCCATTTACCTACCACCGAGCACCATCAACAAGGCTACTCTTAACACTAAGTAATAATGGTACGAACACCAATTCAGCTTACGATGACTCCCGACAGGAGCTATGATGCCAACGTTTTCGATAAGTTTATGATATGCTTCGTAGATATATTTATCTTAGAAGATGCATGACAGGGAAGAATGGAGATTGATTGGACCTCCTTATTTGACAGCCGTAAAACAAGCAAAAGAAAGAAAGATACAACAAAGGCACGAGGTGTGCCATTCTGGTTTGCGGTTATATTAGTAAAAAAATTGCGATAGCCCTCAAAAGCTAGCATAAACAAAAAACCAAAAGAGAAAAACGTAGGGATTAGGTTAGATAGAGAAGAGTTGGAGTTCTACCTTCCTGAATAACCCGATTAAAGAATTCACTGAGCCACAGTGTTGGTTCCCAGCTCTTCGTCTTCCAGACCTCAACTGCGATGTTGTCAGATCCTGTTGCTTTCCCCGATGTCATTCGTTTTATTGCTTCTTCGACTTCAGTGTTTTGACATGAAGGTCCTGGGGGTTTAACGTCAGTACCTGCCGTGTAGGCATAATCGCACGGTCCTCTTCAGATACGGATTAATTTGCAGACCACAATCAGAGCAACGCTATTAATAGCACAGCGGTACTCAGTAGAGTGCAGGCTCAGTATTCATACCAATGGATGCGAGGCCTATCTAACACCTCTGCCGCAACTATGGGTGCGGCACCCGAGTTGTACAGCGCAACTCCACGCTTGAGCTCCAGGGAGCTTTGCTCGCAATGTAGGTGTAACCACAACCACCATGAACTCCCACAAGGGGGTCAACCGCAAATAACCGGACCGAGAGCACAACCTCCAGAAATTTTCCTGGAGCGGAGGGAGGGAGGGCCATTCCAGTTCCCATGGTACCAGATAACCTCCGGTGAGGCTTCGTGGCAAGAGTCACTTCAGATGCGTCCCCTGCAGACTCGGGTCTGATCGGCCTCCTCGAGTACGTGGGGGCGGCACTCCCCCACGAATTGGGCTGTCAGGAGACTTAATCCCACGGCCTTCTTAAGACACGGATTGATTTTGTGACCACAATCAGAGCCCCGCTGTGACAAGCAACAACGGTACCAGTCTATATCCAGTGCATGGCTCAGCATTCATACTGGTGGATGCAAGATCTACCTAGATTTCTACCGAACTAAGGAGTACGGCACCCGTGTTGAAACGCAACACCACGCTGAGACCCGAAGGTCTCTGTTCACTTGAATGCAACCACAACCCCCAAGAAGCTCCCACTAGGGGGCCAACCGCAAACAACCGAGCTGAACGCACATACAACAGCAATTCTCCTGAAGTATATGAGCCCCATGGTACCAGTATACCCCTGTTAAGGTTTTGTGACCAATTGCCACTTCAGGTGAGACCCCGTGCAGACGCGGGTCTGATCGCCCTGAATAGGCCTTTGGAGCATTTGCCTACTGCCACCACTATGGAGGTTCTCCTCGGCCACTTGGTTTTGGTTTGGCCGATAAGGTTGCCGCCCCATCTTCTTCACCGCCACCTCTGAGCACCCAGTTGTGCTGACAGGTGGAACTGCTACAAATGTCGGTAATGCTTGTGGAAGCGAAAGATGAACAAATTCTTCAGTTGAAATCTGCTTGAAATATTCTTGCCATCTATCCGTCACGGTCGACGTACCGTTCTTTTCATTAACGCAACAGAAGTGTTCGATATTCTATGTTCGCTCATGTCAGCTTTTGGCAAGTCGATAGATCTCTCGCACCATCTTGAGTGTTCAGTCTATCGCAGAGATGCTTGTAATGGGACGCTCGGGTGGCAGCGATCGCTTTCTTTGCTTCCCGGTTGGCATTCTTATAAATTTGCCAATCGGCAAGGGTTTTATCGTGGTAGAGACGTCTCTTTTCATGGATCTTTATTTCAACATCGCCAATCCAAAGCCAAGTATCTCGGTTGATGTACTACTTACCTGGCGTGCAAAGGCCGCTTTCTGGACCGTAAGTGAGATCATTTTTTCTTTCTTCTCACGAAAACGCCACCATTTAATGCGCGGCGGGCCAGTGTGTCCATCACGCTGTTTTATCGGTAGCTTGATTTGCAGGACGGCAATCAACGGCTGATGTTGCAGGTCTTTGCATCGAGAGGTTGCCAGAAGTTATCTTTCTCGAAATTAGGTCGACCGGCCTGGGGTGCGTACGCAATGAAGAAGTAAATCGCGCGATCAGCTTATATAATGGTGAGCTTCTCCAGCTGGTCACCAAATCGTTCGGCAATGCCAAAACCGTATCGAGTGTGTCGGCTACCAAAACCGAGAAGTTTATAGCCATTTTTACCGCGTTTGCATTCTAAGTCGCAGCTTTTGGCTCCAGACCATCGGGTTTCTTGCAGAGCGCAGATATCAATGTGCCTTTTCCGAAGGGCTCTTACGAGTTCCTCGGTCTTTCCAGTTAGGGTGTCAATATTTAGCTATGTTCAATCGACGGAGATTTGGCCTTCCAACGGCTAAACGCGGATTCATGTTTGGACGACGTCCAAGCTACCGAGAGGACGATCGTTATTTCCCATGTACCAATCAATCCCGATAACTGGAATCGTCTAGCTTCCACCAGTCATACAACTGTTCCGATTTGAATTTTTTTATCGATCACACCAACATTGTGAAGTAGTGTACGGCGTCTACTTGCTATTCATTGAAGAAACCCTAGATAGTACGCACAGGGAATGTATCTGGAAAGTTTTACACATGAAAGGCGACAATTGGCGCAAAATATAATATTACGTGCTGCATCGAGGTAGAATATCAAAAGCCAGGGTTGCATCTTGTCACCGATAATTCTCCCCTAGTTTTCGGTGATGTTGTTTACGTTTCCTTAACTGGAGGACGTGATTTGCGCAGATGATGAATCTTAGCCGAACATACATATGTAGGTGGCAGGCACAGTCAGATTAGACAAACCACCAACAAAATCAGGGTTTTCAATCTCACTGGTCATCGCCCTCCTCTTATCTCCAGTGTTTTGAAAGCGTCGATTAACTTGTATATTAAGGAATCACCATTTCTGCCGACGTTGGCACCAAACTTGACTAACACTTATCGAGGAAGTAGTGGTGACACAAGAGCAATTAAGCCTGCATTGTTCCCAGAAAATGTAAGGAACGTCACTGTCATCAGGTGGACCTAGAGTAGAAGACTTTTTTGGTGGCTTTATTTAGAAGGAATTATATATATTTTTCAGTCCTTTTTTGGGAATAAGTTAAGAAGGAGAATGTTGTCCCAGTTTCAATTGACAATCCAAGGTGAAATCTGATATTTCAACATCAATAAACTCAGTGAATTATTAGGTGATTCATATAAAACTGTGTTTTTTTGACAATAAAGGACTTAACTCCACAAAGAAAATGTTTATCGTTCAATTGACCTAATTTCTCACTGTCATCTCTTCACATCAAATTTCCCCTGAATATAATAATTCACCAACAATAACAATCACCTAGTCATTTCCCTAATGTGTGCAAGAACCTGACTGCATTAAGTCTCGTCCTGATTCCATCAAATCTCGGAATAACATCATATATTCCATGTTGCGCGACGATAGAGGCAAAACGATACTCCGCCCAGAAATGGATTCGCATGTAAATGGCGAAGTTTTCCTAATACACCAGTCGACCCAGCACACAGCAAGGAGCGCGTTGCTTCTTCTAAACGACTATCATGATGATGACGACTCCGACGTCGACAAGGACTTTGTCTCCTTCCCATATTGAATCGCACCCCATACAACTCTCCAAATCATCCTAATTCTTCCCAGATGACATTATTGCCATCGTTTTAATATCCTTACGGTCGAATCGCTTCCACTGTACGACGTGGCGACCCCGATTTTCAGTGATGGAATGGATAGCAAGCAACAGCATTAAAAATAGAAGAATGAGCACAATATCAGGGGAATCATCGAATAACCACTGTTGTTGCTCCTCCGCTTATTTCTTGTCTTGTCTTTAGTCTTTTCTCTTCTCAGACTGCGACGAAGTACCCGGAGAGGGTGTTAAATTTATCAAATTATGGCACAATCACTTCTATGTCATGACCATACTACTCCCCACAGAACATGATTGTTCCACCCTGCCTTGCGGTAGTTCACATTACACACTGGCGGAATTTTCGCCATGTGGCAAGGAAAACTCCTCACCCCGATTTCCATAAAAATTTGCAATCTTCTTCGGTCGCGGCATCGAGGGAAACCTCCAAGTTTAGCGACATAAACAAATGCAATTATGATCCTCGGGGTGAACTTGTAAGAGTGCCAAAAGGACATGTGAAATCTCACACGGAGCGCTCCGGATTTCACGCCCGTTGCCATCAATTCTCACACATACCAGCTCCCAGGATGTATCTTATCACATTTCCTAGCATTCCTTTACGTGCGAGTGGATGAAAAAGAAAAATTTTGAAGGTGGGAAAAATAGCTGAGATGAAATGTTAAAAGTTTGATGTTGGCATTAGTCCTGAGGAAGCTGCTGGCTCACACGAGGTACCACCGCGGAGATTATCCACCTTGGAAGGGGACGACAAAGTGCAGTAGGTGTTTCCAAGGAATGAGCAAAACTTAAGCAATTTATGAGCATTCTTCCTTGAAGTGCTCTTTTTCTGGGGGTCTTATAACCCCAGAATAGTTTAATAAAGATTTGTGGATGTATCTTTTCAGATTACTTTCAAGTGCATTTCATTTTGCAATTTTGAAAATGGACTCAAATTTAAGGGAATGTAGCCAAGATTTGGTTGGGGCTTCCATGCAATTCCGCAAAGAATGTCGACTGGTAAAGAAAGAGAATTTGTTTTTCGGGTTTTCAAGAGGATGAATACACGTTTTCTCACTCCATTTTCAGCTCCTTACTTGGAAGCTTGTGAACATCGTTCACTGTAATTTTGTACCATAATTGAAGCACAGGAAAATGAAGGCATGATCCTGGATGCAAAAAGTGTACCAACATCACAGGATTACATACGCACACAGTTTTTCATGATACTCCACAGAACAAGACCACCTTTCTCCTTCCGGTTCCGAATCCTGTACAAAAGTTTCCTCATCACTTCCATCGTCTTGTCACATCTGCGTAAGGACGAAATGAAAACGTTGTTATGCCATCCTGGAATATGTACGTGAAGAAAACGACAAGAAAAAGTGAAATGTGACTGGACTTGGAACAAGTAAGTTTTCGTCTCTTTTCGAAATTCATGGCTCCTCGAGTTAAGGACACTTTGTATTAAAATAAAGGAAGACATGAAGGAAGGAAGCGAAAAGCCGGGGTGCGTATGGCATTCGAATGGTAGCAGCACTTTATCGAATCTTCACCCCCGTTATTTGTATTTTCGAGGCGTTTATTCATTTCCTGACTGGAATACCTAAAAATCTATGTTGATTTTGTTGATTTCCGTTGATAAAGCCACCATCATGCCATCAATAAATGTTGGATGAGCACTTTGTCAAAATCAGTTTAGAGAATGTGAGTTTTTTTTCCTTTTCTTCGATAGAATAATGGCAATAGCGTTAGCAATTTGTGCTTCGTGACGTGAAAGAATTGTATGTGACGGGATGGAATGAGGTAAGCGGGGATGAAATGTGACGATAATCGAAAAATGTGACGATTACAGATGTCTAGGTACAAAAAAAATGTTTGAATACTTCTGAGTTCTGATATCAAAAGTACCATGGGAAAATAAGGATATGTTCGAGCAATCCCTCAGCCTTGCTTGTGGGATCCGCATACGCACTTTCAAGATGCTTCCTGTGGCTCAGTTATCAGATACATTTTAGACAACTCTGATTTGCAGCTTTTGAGCCTCTCTGTTGCCCGACTTCAAGAATAAAAGATTATTTTTAAGATAAGAACTTAAAAAAAAATTATAGAAAAAAATAATTGCATCTACGTTCTGAACCCATCTGGGAGGATCTTTGCCATCCTTTTGGTCATGCAACCTTATAGTGGGCCCTTTCATAGGGTCCTATCATATCCCTTCGCAAGCTCACTTGAATTAAGTCGGGAGAGTCCTACTAAAGCTAAGACACTTGACGTGCTCATATCTATTGACATGTGATGATACTCACCCCCTGAACGAGGTGACCTACTATTAACAAAACGCTACGGATCTAAATCGAGGAATCGAAAAACACCTCCCCCTATACAGGATGTTATGAGAACCGTGCTCCTTAGATAGTTTGCTGACAGGAGTAACTGACTGTATTCGAACAGAGAGCAGCTACCTTTTTTTTTTGAGGGGGTGGAAATCTTCAATAGACACTGGTCTGGACACACCAGCGTGTTTGATTTTTACCCACTAAAACCACCCCCGACTCCCTCCCTGCCCGCGGAACCACCATAAGATATTGCATCACGGGGCGGAGTCAGCTCACTCTAGCTTAATCCCATTTCTTCTATACGCGGCGTACGTAACCGCATTTTTCTCCTTTCCTCTGCCTTTCGCAATTTATCCTAAATAGATGCGATCATGAAGTTGACCGCATCCCAATTCTCTTGATGTGCTCGCATTTTCGGCACCAGATTTTCTGGTACCAGCACCTCTCCTAGCGTCTCCTCTAGATTCCTCCTCTCTTCCACAAATCTCGGACGGTGGAAGAATACATGCTCTGGGTCCTCTGGGACTCCATCGCAATTTGGACAGTCGGGTGAGGTCTCTAATTTAAACCTGTTAAGGTATTGGAGATTTCCTCCATGTCCCGTGAGAAACTGGGTGAGATTATATTAATCTCACCGTGTCGTTTCTCCAACCACTCCTTGATGGCAGGAATGAGCCTGTGAGTCCACCGACCCTTTCCCGAGCGTTCCCAACGCTCTTGCCATCTATTTATGGATCTCTCCCTCTCAGCATTCTTCGTTTGCCATAAGGGAGAGATTGGCTTCGCATGGTATATATTCGCCATCTCATCTGCCAAGATGTCAATCGGCATCATTCCAGAGGTAACGAATGCTGCATCATCTGAGACAGTCCTAAAGGCAGAGCACACCCTCAGAGCTGTCCTCCTGTAGACTGCATTCAGTTTGCTAGTATTAACTGACATCCGCAACGCCTCCCCCCGAACTGGGGTCGCATAGAGCATGATTGAGGTCACCATCCTGGCAACCTAGAGGTATACCGTGGCCCTCCCACGTTCGGCATCATCCTCGCTAGGGCCATACTAGCCGTGGATGATTTATCGGAAACATACTGTATGTGTTGCTTATAGCTGAGCTTCCTGTCTATCACCACTCCCAAGTATTTGATGGTCGGTTTGGAAATGATGATATGATTCCCGATTCTAATACAGGCGTAATTTCTCTTCCGGCGCTTCGTGACGAGGACTGCTTCTGTTTTTTTCTCTGCAAGCGTCAGACCAGAGCTCTTTAACCAGCATTTGATAGCACTGATTGCCTCGCTTGAGTATAACTCAGCATCTTCGAGATGCTTTGCGACAGCAACCAGCGCTATGTCGTCAGCGTAACCCACCACTGTGGCTTCCTCCGGAAGGGGAAGATTAAGTACATGGTTGTACATGATGTTCCACAGTAATGGGCCCAATACGGAGCCCTGTGGGACACCCACGGAAACAACGTACTCCTGGGGTCCGTCATTGGTGTCATACCTGAGCCTCCTTTCAGTTAAGTAACTATCGATGATAGCAGCGAGATAGGCGGGAATACCAACCTTCGCAAGGAATTTGCGTTTTAGATTCCAATTGGCCAATTTGTATGCATTTTTCACGTCCAGGGTTACCACCACACAATATTTGCTGGTACTATCCTTTCTATGGATTGCATCTCCGGCCAAGCCAGTAACCAATTTGATGGCATCAATGGTTGATCTGGCTTTTCGGAACCCATACCGCCGATCTGAAAGGCCGCCTTGGCTCTCAACAACCGGGAGTAATCTATTATAGATTACCCGCTCTAACATTTTCCCTACCGTTCCCAAAAGGCATATGGGTCGGTATGAGGATTGTTCACTTGAAGTTTTACCAGACTTAGGCAGAAATACCAACTTCTGTCGCTTCCATGCCACTGGAAATATTCCCTCGGACATGCGCGCTTCGAACAACTCAGCGAACATGTCCGGTCTGGATTTCATGGCAAGCTTAAGGGCCTTATTCGGTACTCCGTCCAGGCCCGGCGCTTTAGTGTCTCCTATTCTACCGCAGATCTCCAGGAGCTCGTCTCTGGTGACTGGCGGGATTGCCGTCACATTCAGAGGCGGTTGGAATGTGTCGGTGTTCTCCTCTTTCTGGGGGAATAACCCCTGGATGATTTTCAACAAGAGGATGGGACACGTGATCTGCGGAGATGAACGGCCTCGAAATCGTCCCATCTCGATTCCATAAGCTCTCCTCCACGGACTTACGTCCGCTTCTGAGCAGAGCTCCTTAAAGCATTTCCACTTGCTTCGCTGGATGGCGAGCTTGAGGGTTTTGCGGGCTGCCTTGTAGGCGCACTCTTTCTGCCCTTGATCGACTCTACCTACCGCCCTCTGAGCCACTCTTCTGGCTCGGTGGCAGGCTGATCGAAGACCGGTCAGTTCATCATTCCACCAGTAGTTTCTACGGGGGAATGCGCACTTCCTAGGCATGGACGCGTCACATGCTTTGGCGATGCATTGAGCCAGATGGACAGCTCTTTCCGTAGAGACGCCTGCTTTATCAGGTTGATCTAACTACACCTCCAAGAAGCTCTGCTCATCCAAAAATTTTGCAGACCAGCCTGAAATCTTTTTCGATTTCGGGCATTCGGGCATGATAGCTCTTTGCCCTGAGGCTCGACACATGTCTCAAGGAAAATTGCTTGGTGATCGCTGAGAGCAGATATCTGATCGCATTAGCGAGTTAGTCTGACCTTACTGTGCTACGGGGGGCTATGGCACGGTGGGCCTGCTAATGACCATACTCGTGGGAATTCTACGAGTAATACACTAAAACAAACCAAGAAATTAGACAACAAACAAGCGACCATGTACCGTACACAAACTAGCCTATCAGGCTGAGGCACATCTCCGCAACACTTGGAACTAAGTGACCACACCCAAGACGGGAGAAAATAGGAGGTCAAATAGTATACTGGAGCCCAGGTCAACACTAGCCTACTGTGAAGATCACAACCAAAAAAGATATCCGCTCAAAAAGCAGGGACGAGCCATTGTACCTCTGAGGTCACCATATCAACCGTCAGGAAGGAGACTGGCCTCAGTGACACAGATGATAAACGGAGTCTGCGCTATGTGAACGGCCTGAAACCAGAGGAGGCCCTCAAAAGGGCTCAGGACAGATCTAAGCCTTCAACATCAGAGTCAAGAAAGCAGGGAGCGTCGGAAATAAACCTGAAAGAGGAAAATGCTCCTAAGAAACAAAAACCGAGCCCCAGAGTAGGGCTTGATCACGGCTGAAAGCAGGAGCTATCAGGCGTTCGGTTGGTCATACTGCTGAAAACATTTCCAGAGCTAATACTAACTCGTGATGAACAAGAAATTATTGAGGACCTTATCGTCATGCAGATAAATGAGATATGGAATAAGGAGCTCGTGTTTACCGACATATGTTTTCGATTAAGTCTTATGCTGCAAGACTGCGCGGCGGGGAACACCGTAGACTTTACTCCCTAAACTACCAGGATGAAAATTAATGGAACTGTCAACATGTGCCGAGGATGATATGCCCAAAGCCACAGTGATTGAGACGGTGAAGCCTCCACTCCTTCTCATAACTCAAAACATGGATCTCCACAAACGTTTATGAAGAGTTTTTAGAAGAAAAGAGGAGGGTAAAGGCAAACTCCTCACAATGAAAGTAGGCAATGGATCCCTGAGGATACTTAAAACATCGGGTGGAAAAAAAGAAAAATACGTATGTCTTTCAAAGCGTCTAACTGGAGACCTCGTGATCCAAGTCTCACCAGAAGCCGGAAGGAGAACTGTAGTCATGACATCAGGTTACTTCCCAGGAGGCGACATCCGGACCACACCGCAGCTTGTCGGCAGTTTTGAGGTCCTGCGAGAGAAGGGCGCTACCACTTCTCCTCGGCTGCAATGCCAACCCCCATCACGAAGTCTGGTGAACCAACGACACTTATCCAAAAGGTGAGTGTGTACCTTCTTGAATTTATTCTCCGAAATAAGTTAGAAATATGTAATATGGAGAACAATCCAATATTCGTGGCCAGCACCAGACAAAAAGTATTAAACATAACTCTAGAGAATCCTCTGATGAACTGGCTTGCCAAGAAATAGAGGGTATCAGAGAAGCAAAACTAAACAGTTTCAGGGAATTCTGTAACGGGATAAAACAAACCATGGAAGCATCCGGGCTATATAAAGTTATAGTCAAAGACAAGCCAATATCTTCTGCCTACCTGAAGAATGAAAATGAGACCCTGAGAGTAATTACGCGATATTTCTAGTGATTAAGTGAGGAGGACATTATACATCCATTTCTCTGAAATCCACTACGGCAGGTAATAGCATTCTGCCTGATATCCCGACCACGATCAGAAGAAAGAGGTGAATTGGAAGCTAACGAAAGACGTGTACTCGGAAGCTAGAGTAACGTGGACAGTTAAAACCTTTAAATCACTGAAACGGGGTGATGTCATTTTTCCAACATTAATCCAGAGAGATGTAGAAATTATTTTAGGATCTCCCCTAAAAGTGGTAAACGGCAGTATAGCCTTGGGATATATACCAAGGGCAAGAATGGTCCTTATTCCGAAATTGGGTAAAAAAGGATCATTTTGCCCATAAACCTTTCAGACCAATTTATCCGACATCATTCCCATGGGCCCAAGTGGGTATACTTGTCGAAGCTGAAGGTCTTCGATGAGCCGGCGGCCGCTTCGGAAAAGCGGCCGCAAAGCGTCAGATTCGCCCGTAACCCCCATAGACGGGATTACGCTGACGGTGTGCTTCGCTGAACCCACGCGGTTTCAGCGGGGGACAGAGTGATGTGGCGATACATCGGGGACGCAAACCTAAGCGCCAATATGAATTCACCTCCACCCACCACAATGGAAGAGTCCTGGGTGCTTAAAGGGGATGCGCACCCAAATACTCAAAATATTGTTTAAACCTCACCAAGCAGACCCTCCGGTGATCAAATGGTAATATAGGTCCAATGGAGAGAAGGGCTGCCAAACAACTGGCCGATACCCTGTCCAAGTATAAAGCTGACGTAACAGCGTTGCAGGAGATCGAAGATGGTATGTGAATTCGCTATGGTGTAGCCAATTCAAACGATCGTCAAGGATACGCCAATGTATTCCAAATAGAGATATGGGGACACTCGACACGCCTCGTGAATCGTCCTAATTCTGACCAACAACAAAACTTCAACGAAGACTTGGTAGTCCGTGGCGACATCCTCCGGGCTGATGGGTAGTACAGGCTCGCACTGAACAATCTAGAGGACACACTCAAAATTACTCTCCTCTAATCTCCCGGTCATAGAAACATGTGGGGAATCAGCACATCAACGGACCGGCCAGGCAAACGTGAGATCTACTATCATCATTTATAGCTGTCGACTCCAAATGGCGAAGGTTCACCATCTGCGCCCACCTTCAATAAAATCCCATCAGGAGAAATTTGTTTGGGCTTAAGAATATATTCAAAGTGTTCCCTGTTTCTTGCAAAGAGGCTAAAACCTTAAAATTTTGAAAATTTATTCATACGGAAGCGCCTCTGTTAGGAATTGACCTAACCCCGACGACTCTTAGCTATCAAAAACGGAGAACGATTGGTTTCTGGAATGTGTACACGTCTCTCGAAAATGGGTTGAGGATCCTCAGAATCTTCGCTTTCTCCAACTTAAGCGGGAAGTCCAACAATATAAGCGCACACATTCTGGGTATAAGAGTATTCCTCTCTCTCGCGGTAATGTATTTTTGTACTCTGGAAAGCCAAGTGGTAATAGATGTAGATTCGGTGTCCATTTGACTCTGACGGCTACCGGAAGGCGTACTCTTTTGACCTGGGAACCAGTTCCTAAGAAATTTCTAAGGTCAAAATCCAGTCCAGATTAAGGAGCATCACAATTGCATAATCCTATGCACCAACGGAGACTTCCGATATAGTGGAAAGTCCTGGGGGTTTAACGTGAGTACCTGCCGTGAAGGCTTAATCCCACGGTCCTCTTCGGACACGGATTGATTTTGGGACTACAATCAGAGCCCCGCCATGCAAGCACAGCGGTCCTGGTTTATAATGAGTGCAGGCTCAGCATTCATACCAGTGGATGCGAGGCCTATCTAACACCTCTGCGGCACCCGAGTTGTACAGCGCAACTCCACGCTTGAACTCCGAGGAGCTCTGCCCGCGATGTAGGCATAACCACAAACACCATGAAACTCCCACTAGGGGGCCAACCGCAAATAACCGGGCCGAGAGCACATCCTCCAGGATTTCTCCTGGAGCATATGCTCTCAGAGGGCCATCCCGGTTCCATTGGTACCAGATAACCTCCGGTGAGGCTTCGTGGCAGAGCCACTTCAGATGAGTTCCTTGCAGACCCGGGTCTGATCGCCCTCCTCGAGTGCGTGGGGCGGAATCCGATATAGTGGAGAAGGATGCTTTCTACGAGCAATATAATGCGGTTCAGAGGAAGCTGCCTAAAGACGAGATTGTAATCGTGATGGGTGAACTGAATGCCAAGGTGGGATCTGACAACACTTTGCTCAGACATGCGTTGACATTTGAGCTCGAAGAGCATCACCATATGCTGGCCGCTCTCTTTCGCTTGTGTGTTACGTCCGCCTATTCTCGCAGGGTTGAGGAGCTGCAACCTCCTAAGTTCAATGTCGACCGCTTGTATAATCCAGTTGCCGCTCGAGAGTGGGGGTCGGACGGCATATATACTGAGTAACCCGTGTCAGAATATCGACGAGTATGGGGTTGCCATCAAAAATGCTCTTTGCTCGGAAGCTATACAGGTCATCGGCCGCGTTCCGAAAGGGCGTCATAAGATCTGGCTGACTGCGGAATCGTGAAAGCGGATCAATGGACCGAAGAGGTTAAAGGCACTACTGACCGCTGTTAGTGACGGCAGGGGTGACGCGCTCAAGTTTCGATGTCGATGTCTGAACTGAACAAGTGGAAGGAGTATTTCAACGCAGTTCTTAATAACATGAGATCTGGTGAAGTTCCACTCTCGTAGATGAAATGCCTAGTCTCTGCAACATGCGGATAAGGACTGTTTCTCCAAGCAGAAAATAAATCACCTCGGCCATTAATGCACTTGGAGTAAAGCCGCTGGACTCTATGGTTCCCCCGCAGAGTTATTCGTCGCTACACCTGCACTTTCTGCAGATCTGCTACTTCTGATCTAGGGGAAATCGTGGGAATCAGAGACCTTTGCTAGAGAGTGAGTGAGACCATCGCGTCCTCTGCCGCAGAGATAATAGCTGAATTGATCTTAGAACGCATTAACGAACACCAGGAGGGTCATTTCGCAAAAACTAATAGCTTTGGATGATTTAGATGATGGCTAAAATCTAACTCATTCTCTCACTCTCTCCAACTTAGAGGCAATTCTGGAGCAAAACGGAATCCATCAAGGGTACATCTTGTCACCGATATTATCGGTGGACCTCGGCGCAAAACCGGGATGTCTGGAGCTCCTTATTAAGACAGACCTAGACCGGATACCGGTTGTTGCGCCATTGATGTTGATGATGATGATGATGGAGACGAGCTTCTGCAGGAAAGCGGGTCTTCGAGCGTGGAGGATCGTCTCATCTAATTCAACGAACGGTCCTTTCTCTACGGGCGGTGCTGGGAGTATTTCTAGCTCAATAAGGCCAACATGCAAGAGTCGCATATGCAGGTGCTATTGGGGCTCTGCAACCCTACCCGGCAAATGCCCTCATGTACTCCTACACCACCTCCCCGTAAGTACAGTGCTGTCAAACACCTTGAGTTTGTATGTGGGGCATAGAAGCCCTACGATCATAGTGACATCCTAAACTGAGTACCTCAGGTACTCTGGGCATTCACAACGCAATATAGAACCGGAGCGTCAAGAGAAATTTCACTCTCGGTTTTTAAACAGGGCAGAGTAGGGGACTGGCTTCGTAAAGAGAACTAGATTCTGCTCCCTTGTCCTTTCCATAGTAGTCACGGTGTTAGGAGTTTATGGCATCAAAACAGGGTACCACAGGACTAATTGGGCTCCTTAGAGCGGCGACTGATGCTTACCTATATTCCCTGAACGATAGTAAGATTTCATTCTTCTCACAGGACTTACGATAACACTGGTATATCTATAAGAAATTCTCTAATTTGCTTACCTCCTTGTATCTTCTCTGGCACCATCTGTAGTTCATCGGAAAGGAAACTGAAACGACAAGAAAAGAACATTTCTCTAATTACAGAATTCTATTACGTGGATTGAAAATGTGAAAAGAATAGATGCACATTGCCCTTCATTCAGATAATCCTCTGAAATTCACGACTCCAATCTCACTACCAATAAAAATTATTTCATGCACCCTTGCCTTCGAAATCCACTGAGAAAACTACTATCCAACCATTTTGTAGTTGAGCATTATGACCCCGTTGGCAAACGAAGTTATTAAATTTCTAAATTAATTAAGACATTTCCCTTTCCTTTTCGCAAACATTTTACGGTCACTATTACTTTTCACAACCACTTAATAAATGAGTCACTTCATCTTGCAGTCAATCTGGCTGGAAATAGTTGAAGTTTTCCGGAGTTTTTCTCTGGTTTTTCTCTTTTACTATATTTTCCACTTTATCTTGAGACTTTTAAACGTTCTTGGGATGTAGGTAGATGATTTTATGCTTTTCTTTCAGTTTATCTAAATTAAGAGCATTGGTGAAGGGAGATATGTGCATAAGCTCCCTCTAAGACTCGAGGAAATTCGCAATTTAGATTTTGACCATTTGAAACTTTGTTTGCTTTGATAAAATGGTGGATTTAGCCTCGTCATTCAAACCGGATCCCAAGACACGTTGGAACAGAGCCATTAGAACAAGACTTGGGCCTAGACGTCAACGACAGACTCCAAGGTGAAGCGACAGGTGGGGACCTGCCCAAGAGTTCAGCAGGTGTGAAGTTCGGAGAGGCGTGTGGGGCCAGTGATACAGATAGACGAAATTTCGCGCATACATCTAATCGTGGGCCCTTCCCCACCCAAATACGACCGGACTATTTACTAGACCCTAGTCAGCTCCACCCAGAATATTTCCGAACTCCTGGGCCAAACCGCTCAGAATCCTTCGTGGATCCTAGCCAGTCTCGGCCAAACCATTTTTCCCCCTGGAACTCAGGATATCGTTTTAGACCCATCCCACCAACCCCAGATATTCCAATATTCAGTGGGGATATCAGTCAATACGACCCATTCAAAAGGCTTTTTAACCCCGTATTCGATGATTCTGAAATCGGTTTTGCGGAGCGCTTACTGATGCTTCAGAGCAAGTTGAGAGGCGATGCAAAACGTGTAATCGATCATTTAGGGATATACGGAGAGAATTACCAGGAAGCATGGGTTCTTCTCGACCGAAGATCCAGTAATCGACGAGCCTTAATAGAAAAGGAAATTCAGGCGTTAGTTGACTTACCTCGGCTAAACCAAAGGGAGGCCAGATCGCTGGGAAGAGCATTGGATACCATGCGTTCCGCAGTTCAAAACCTACGGAAAGCAGGATTCAATGCAGATGAAGGTATTTCATTCATTCCATTCGTCCTGACGAGGAAAGTGGATATGACAACTCGTTACTATTAATGACATCGACCAGTTTCTAGAAAATAGATATGTGATCGTATCTCCCGGTTGGGATGGTCTAAGTGAGATATCCATGGCGGAGGATCTTGAGAATAAGAGAAAAGCCCAGAAGGAGAAAACCTTGCTGACCAAGTCGGGTGTTGAAAAGAGAAACTGGAGTAAATGCTTCTTATATAGGAAAGCACTTCACAGCCCAGTGTCCTCAATTCATTGATAGTATAGACAAGCAGAAATTACTTCGCCGCTAGCATGTCTGCCTTTACTGTGTCTCCCACAAATATATCAAGTGGGAAGCGTGCAATAAACGCAAGAATCTCCAATGCGAATATGTAAAGGGCAACATCTTACTGCCATGCATCCATGCAAAGGGGATAATCCCTCTTCTCCTGTTCATCATGCCGAAAAATCGACAGTATTGTCATGGTCGGGAACTGTTCTTCCTACAGCTGTCGTTAAACTAGAATCAAAAGAAGGGCATGCCGTTCCAGTTCCATCCATCTAGTACAGAAACTTCGGTTAAAAAAGAAAAAGGCCAACATCGAAATTTCGAAAGTAGATGGTGTGTCAGCAGGAAAAGTATTAGCGGTTGTGTGTCTCACCCTTGAATTGGACGATGGTTCCGAGGTCAACACTAAAGCGTTGATAGTCAGACGGGTAACTAAAGGTTCCCTTCCACAGGTACGGCAGCAAGTAAAGGCGTTGTTGCAAGGGAAGAAGTTGGCGGACCCCGTAACGAAATAAGCATCTCATATTACAGTTTTATTGCGGTCTAGTATCCTTCCACAACTTTTCATGAATGAATTAGAAATCGTAGATAGTTTCCTTCTCCAGAACAAGAAGTTGGGATGGATTGTATCTGGCCCGGAGGAATTTTCGGTATCAAAGTTCACCTCAACTTATGTCACTATCAAGGAATGGAACAGGACTTAAGGGCTTTTTGCGATATGCCTCTAAGTAGAGATGAATCTAATCGCATAAATCACGAAATTAGGACCTATTCGTAAAGAGTCAAAATCGAAAAAATGATGGCGGTACGTGGTACCGACCCCGTGGCGACAAGGCTGTGCAGCACTATCTCGGTCAGGAGAAAACGTGGTTGAAAAACAAAGACCACAAGCTCAAATCGAATAAGTTTATGAGAGAATATGTGAATTTGGGCCACATGGCAGAAGTTCCAAAGGGTCGTCAGGCTGACATTAGCTAACACAAATACAAGGGTTCTCATAACCAGGCACTTGGGACCGCTTGCCATTTGAGACAGATAACAGTCAAGGTCAAAGACAATTGGACTTTTTCTGCGCGGGAGGATGTTTAAGCGATTTGGTCAAGTTTTCTTCAGCAGCTGCATATTTGGAGCCAGCTCAATGAAAACAAATCTGCCATAATCGGCTTGCGCATTTAGCCTCCTCCGTCGTTACACCACATGCTATACAAATGGCCTATTTGGACATAGCGAGAATTGGTGGACCTCGGCGCAAAACCGGGATGTCTGGAGTTCCTTATTAAGGCAGGCCTAGACCGGATACCGGTTGTTGCGCCGTTGATGATGATGATGATGAGAATCTTTTCCGGCGTTGCATCAGCATATTACCTACGAAATACTGTACTTGGCCTCGTCATGGTTCTCTTCCGCATCATCATTTCATCATCATCATCATCCACCGCGCAACAACCGGT
This sequence comes from Hermetia illucens, assembly GCF_905115235.1. Lineage (NCBI taxonomy): Eukaryota > Metazoa > Arthropoda > Insecta > Diptera > Stratiomyidae > Hermetia > Hermetia illucens. The sequence goes on from NC_051850.1 coordinate 174,731,392, forward strand.
ATTCGGTCAAGGCCTGCCTAAATAAGGAACTCCAGACATCCTGGTTTTCCCCCGAGGTTCACCAATTCGACATTCCTAAATGCTGTCCGTGGTCCTGACCTATGCCATCGCTCCATTTTAGGCAGGGTCTGGAAGGTGGAAGGTGGGATGGGGTTCGTCAGCAGCTCTATTTAAACACAGGGGATCTCTCTCCAGACAACATTGTGGAAGAGATGCTGAGGACTGCTGATAGTTGGAACCGTGTTGCCCATTACGTTCGGGCCCTTCTCGTTACTAAGAAGATAGAACTCGACCGGTGGAGGAGCCGGATGGCAGGGGGTTCCTTGAACTGACAGTTCCCTTCCTCCTCTCCCCTCCCGTTGGTGAAAGGAATTCCCTGATTTGAAGGCTCCGCAAAGCGGGAGAGTTCGGGGGCTGGCCCGAAGTAATGTGACAAACGGTTCCAGGCTAGCTCTCTGACGATGGTGAGGTGTTTAGTTAGTAGTCCGATGACGTACCGAATCGGGAGTCCAACACTGTGTGCGTAAATGCATTCACCTACCCTACCCCAAAAAAAAAAAAAAAAATTTTAGGCAGGGTCTGCCTCGTCTTTCTTCTTCTACCATCGATACTGCCCTTATAGACTTTTCGGGCTGGATCATCCTCATCCATATGGATTAAATGACCCGCCCACCGAAACCTATTGAGCCGGGCTTTATCCACAACCAGACGGTCATGGTATCGCTCATTGATTTCGTCGTTATGTAGGCTACGGAATCGTCCATCCTCATATAGGGGGCCAAAAATTCTTCGGAGGATTCTTCTCTCGAACGCGGAACGAGAGCAACCACGGCGATCAAAGTAAATTCCAGGAGCTAGTGCGCGAGATTGGCCAATGCCCAAGCAGATTAGCCCCTGGACGAGGCCGTCTAGGATATCACCGATACACCACGAAGGAACACATTCGAATTTAATGGGATTAAAAACATGTTGCAGTATCAAAAATTTTAATTACATCTGAAAACATCAGATGTCGTCTAGGATCCCCTGCATCGTCTCCGCAGGATACACTAAAGTTCCAGGAAAAAATGAGCTTAATTACAAAACGAAACGATACAAGAGAACCACTTTTGTAATTATTAAGTATATCCATAGGAAGCACAGAGCAATATGAATGCATGCCCTCCACAAAGCGAGTCTGCTTTGATTCCGAACAGTCAGTCTTCCAGCAGGCAGGATTCTCATCATTTCGCCATTACTTCCATATGAGTTGTAAGAAAAACTGTAAAAATCATATTTCGGATGCTTTTCCAGCAAAATTGCCCCCACTTTCTCCCATTTCATCGTGCACAAATATGTAACAGACAGTATCCTTGAAACCGCAACGTAAAGGTACCAGATCAGTGGAGCTCGTTGCCCTATAGCCTATTGTATGCACACAAACTTGGAGAAGTCTAAGGCTGCATGCCAAAGGGAATGTATCCGTTCTATTTCGTTGGCGTCGTTGTTTAGGTTCGTACGCCATTTGCCATGGAACATATCCTGACTGCAAAGTTTAGAGTTTGTGCTTTAAAATTCCCGCATGGATGAAAGAGAGTCCTGCAGGTTTCGGCTATTTGGTTTTACCGCAAATGTTCTAAACTGCAGGAGAAAATGGTCTGTGACAGTATCACAAGACATATCAGTGTCGGCTTAGAAAATATTAAGGCACCTTCAAGATTGTCAATAGGCTTTGACAAATGTAAAAAGTTCCAAAAAAGAATTTGAATTTAAGCCACTCCTCCCCCAAGATCCCATTAAGGCCACAGTAAATTCCATGGAAAAATCAAATCGAAACATTTCACCCCCAAAAACCAAAACCCAACCCTTCACTCAATGCAATTTCGACACAGCCTATTTTTCAAAATAGATGAAAATCCCCTACCAAGTGTCTGGCCCTTTTTCATTTTTCGGTTTTTCCATGCAGAAGACTTTCACCAATTTTGTGACTGTGCAACTTGGTATGAATATGGAATAGACTTTGACTGACAGCACCCCATGACGTAACCCAATGAAATTACTATAAAATAACAGGGAAAGTAGGGAAGTTTCCAGTGAAAGGATAGAAAAAGTTGAAATGTTATTAAATTGATAATTACGCTTAGTCCATGGTAAAACCGGGAAAGGACTCTGCATCGTGTTGGGCAAGCCCGCATTCGTGTCCACGCTGGGAAAGTCCTGCAAGAATCTTTTTTTTTAAATTTAAGGAAGTTATTTTTCTAGCCCCCAAATTCTTCCATATTAAAAATGAATGGATTAAAGAGGGAAGATTTACTTCAGTACGTTCCACAGTAGCAGTGTTTCTTTTTCATGAGTTTGTTTAAGATGTTCAGATTTTCCGGAAAATGTAATGGATATCGGTGCCTATACCCCAAGAAAACTATATACATGAATATAAAATTCAATGACAAAGGAGTACCGGATGTCACTGTGCATCTCCAGGGGAAAGGACGAAGTAGCTAACTGGCCGGTGACCCATTGTGGTTAAAGATTGGCGTGTCGATGTCGCCTAGATGGTTTTCTTGTGTCTGTTTCCCCATCCCAGGTAACAGGCCAGAATCAGCTCTGTAATGTCATATGCCCGCCATGACCCACACCATATTACACGGCACTAGCACCAGACCTTTTGTGCGGAATTTTCCCCGCGCATTTACCGTTGACAGTCGAAAATGCGCAATGATTTTTCTTCATCAAAAATGTCCAACAATGTTCTGGGAGTTGAATCTCCTGTTATACATTCTTCTTGCTTTACCCATATGAACCATGTAAATTTGCCATATATACAAATTGTTACGCTTGCACTTTACTTGATTTTTATCAATGACAGTCGTTCACTGATGATCAGATAGAAGTCGCTCCGCCCATTCCAAAATTTCAGAATTAATCTAATTTCACTCCGCATCCGGATTCGCAGCCACTTTCGGTACGCAGGGCAGAGGTGAGGCAACGTCTAATGATATATCTTCTATTCTGTCATCGGGACCGTCAGCCAGCATAAAAATTTGTTTACAACAATAAGGTTTTGGTAATCCACGACCAAGCTAACCAAGCTGTCTCCAGAGTGAACAATATAGGCGTTGAAAGCATGTGGTACAATCAAGCACTGTTCGCTAAAATGTGGCCAAAGAAAGGAAGAAAAATGTTCCCACGAAGTCCAAACCGCATTTCTTCGAAAAATTCAATAAACAGCGATGTTATTTCAAATTCTTTCTTCCAAAAATAATAATCCATAAGTATCTCCAAAGACGAGCAGGACCTCCAAAGGGCAGCATATGTCGTATACAAGAACGCATTGACCTCCTCCTTGTCTGTGAAATTACAGCAACCATTGCAGTCATAACCATCCACTGAGGAGTTGACAACAGTTAATAGGTCAAGCCAATAGGTTCCTTAGGCATCGTCAACGATCCTTAACGGGTCGCTTACGATAAGGGGAGTGGCGTCCCCCAGGTACCCGAGCAAGTAGTTCTGACCCCCTAGCTGGTATTATACCTGCGTCCTAGGTAGCAGCCTTGAGAAAGCCTCTCAGTGAAGAGCGAACTGCGAATGACCGGTACACTCCGGGACACACTGGGAGTTCCCGGAGACGTCGTAAGGTCTCTGTATCCCCGAGGGTACATCCGTTCCTGACTATTGCGACCCGCTCCCTTGCACATCAAAAAGAAATTAACGAAATATTAGGGAAAAAGGAAGAGCTAAGTGCGTTTGGGCGCTGCTGCGGGATATGGATATGACACCGGGACGCCCAAATAAAGGGAAAGCTTTACAAATTAACACAACTGACAGTGCGGGGACGGCAACTCCAACGCCCTCTAGTGCCCCTGTTCCAAAAAAAATCCCAGTCAGAATCGCTAGTCTTGAGCAGGTGAATTCGAACACGAATCGCGTGCAAGTGCAATCAACTGTCCTAGCTAGATCCGAAGAGGAAAAGCTCATCCGGAAATGCGCGGCAGTGGTGAAGCGTATGCGGTCGACAACGTTCCTCCGGGGGAATGCCAACAAAGGCGACAAAAACAGGTTAATGGAACTGGAAGAACTATTGGATCGCATCGCGAACGAGGAGAGCAGCGGAAGACGATTAGAAAGCAGAAATAGCCGCACTCCCCTCTGAGAACACTTCTTGCGGCAAACAGACCGTAAGTAGCCTACTGCCCAGTGAACTGAGGAAAAAGGGGAAGGGGACGACGTGCCTGAAGAAGACTTTATCAAAGTAGTTTTCAGAGCGCAAAACAAGAAGCCGAAGAAGGATGAAAGAAAACAACTTACTTCGCCGCCAGAGACCCGTCTATCCAAAGACAAGGAGGCTGCAAACCGAAAGCCAGTAGCAAAAAAGACGAGGAACCGAAGAAGGACTATACCGTCGGCTCTGGTCATTAAGTCAACAGAAGACAAGACATTTGCGGATGTCCTTAGTGAAATCCGCTGCAGGATGAAACTCGAACACAACGGAGCATATAGAAAACGGGGGGTGGCTGAGTCCTCGTCGAATTGAGCCCGAAAACGATTCTAGCCTAGGTTCCATGTGCTTTCTAGAAATCCGGAATCTTGACTGCCTCACAGAAAAGTGAAGGAGGCCATAAAACGTGAATATCCAGAGGTAACCAATATCCAGATGGGAATCACCTCTATAAATGCTCGAGGATAAAAACCCGCCGTGGTGGGAGAGCAAGAAGCAAGGAAACTCCTTAGCACCGGGAATTGGATTGGCAGTATGCAGGGTACGAATGCGAATATTCCCTACCAAGTGCTACAGATGTCTGGACTGTGAACTATGGCGCATCTGGTGAGAGCGTCGTACAAACTACGAGCTCCAACTCCAATCTTTAGGGCGTAACTGGAAAGGGCTAGCGCGTGAAAGGCATGATTCGCATTTTACAAATCAACATGCACCGGAGTACAACCGCTCACCAGTTGCTAGCGCAGTTCGCTGCGGAGGTAATCTAGTGCTAATCAGCCAGCAATACCGAAAGAGGGACCCGGCTTCATGGCATCTCGATTTATCGGTAGGCAGTGTTTTTACTGCTAGTGCCCTTGAATGGACCATGCCTCAGCCAGACTCCACAGGGAAACGGATTGTGGAAATGGCGGCGAAAACCGGGCTCGTAATTTCGGCGCCCATACTATGAAGGAAGCATTCCTGATATCGCTTTTGTGTTGGAATCTCTGGCACCATCGATGGAGGGGTGGCGAGTCCTAGAAGACTTCTCGGCAAGCGATCACCTGTACATCGTGTTAGAAGTGGTTGACGGTGCTTGCCGGCGTGCACCAACACGATGCTTCCTCTGCATGTGGAATATCTGGAGGGTGAACATCGGGAAATTCGTCGAAGATCTTCGAACTGGCAGAGCCGTGCTGAAGGGCGCTCCACGGGGTGGTAGCATCGCAGCTGACACCGTCGTAAATTCAATGCTGAGCCTGATAACGCCCCGGAGGTGCCCTAACGGTGACAAGCCTTCTGTATACTGGTCCAGGGTGACCTGCGAAAGGTGAGATGGCTTTCGTCAGTAGCTCTATGCAGACACCAGGGAGCTCTCTCCAGACAACATTGTCGGCGAGGTACTGAAAAGCGCTGGCAGCTAGAGTCATGTTGCCCATTATGTTCTGGCTCTTTTTATTGCGAAGGAGATTGAACTCAACCGCTTTTCCCTTCTCCGCTTTATAATCCTCCATAAGACACGTGCAATTTAAATTAATAGTGGTAAAATATCAGTTAAACACTTCAGACTTAAGGACAATGTTACTATAATTGCAGAAGCAGAACAAAAGGATTCAAAACGCCCCTACCTCCGATGTCACGAGGCAGGTTCATCCATCGCAGAGTTTCGATGATACATTCGGAATTTGGACATAGCAGTCCGTATCCATCGCTGGACGTTTCCCAGGTCGGTTTTCGTCCACGCAATATTCCGAATGCATAAGCCGGTGAAGGGATAGCGAATACATTCAATGCACTTATTTTATTCTTCCTCTGGAAATGTGATTTCAGTACCAGCTTTACACGTCGCAGAAATTCGGACAGCAGAGCATCCTTCAGATCATCAACTCGAGCATGGGTTCCTTGAAGAATTCCTAGGTGTATTTGGCTTTGAGGCATTGGCACCCTCAGATGAAGGTGGGTGATATGCCACCCTTCCATGACTGTTGCCAAAAACTTTATTAGTTTCGAATCAATGGGATACAGACGTTGGACATCGGTTAGCGAGGTATGTGGGACGCTGTCAAAAGCTTTGGCATAATCGATGTAGCAACAAAAGTGGTATTTTTGGCTTCTAGTTGCTTGTTCTTCAGCCACCGATAATGAGTTGCTCTTTGCAACCCCCTGAACCGACTTGGCAGCCTTTCTGTTCCTCAAACAGAATGTTGTTAGTCTCGAGGTACGCACTGACCCTTCCACTAATGATGGACTTTATGAATTTATACAGGGTTGGTCGCGGGATCCTCCACCATGTCCTTTTTAGGAATAAGGTAATCCCCGCAGTGAAGAAGGATGGAGATTCCTCCGGCCGACAAATGACCTGATTTACCCTATGTGCCTACTGTTCTGCACCCGATCCAGACCTGGGACCCTCCGATTCTTCGAGATCTTTATGCCGAACTTCCTCTTCGGGAACACCCGAAAAATACATGCCAGGCGTTGTAGCGAGGCAGGTGCCTTCGGCATGGTCAGCATGCTGGGCGGGTAACCCGCAAAGTCCACCCCAATATTGTTTCGCCTCCGTCACCGAAAGCTTTACTGACTGGACGCTCTGTTAAGATTCGTCAAGTGATCCGAAAAAACTCCGCTTGTTCTTGCGTAATCTGCATTCTCGACACGTCTGGAGTGGCTCTCACCATACTAATAAGGAAGCAAGATTTTTAATAAGGAAGGAGAGAGGAATAGCCCAAAGATTGAACCCTGCCGGACTCCATATGAAGGAAGAAAGGAGTTTAAAAGCAACTTTTGAAGTAAATCTTACTCACCCTACCACATACGTAGGATCTTAACCAGGAGAGTACAGATGGCGGAAAGCTATACGAACCGAGCTTCTTGAGAAATAGGATATGATCAACGGAGCCGAACGCTTTGGAGAAATCGGTATAAACTGTATGCGCGTCTTCCCTTTCATTGAGGGATTTAGGAGCAAAGATGATAAACCCATGCTGCTCCTTTGCAATGAGATGTCGAAAGTAAGACGAAAGGTTGCCTTTGATATATTTTTCTACAATTTTAGACAAGGAGTGAAGAAGTAATATGGGCCAATAGTTTTCAGCTGAACTGGTCTCGCCTTTTTTGTATAGGTGTATAATGCGTGCCTCCTTCCAATTTTCTAGGAAGGCACCTTGAAAAAATATGGAAATTATCGGAAGAAGAGGTGGGAAAGCGGAGTAGATGTAAAAAATGAAGAGAAGTAATTTCGAAGAAGCTCACAGGCAGAAACACAATCACCGAATTTGATGTTGGCCACCGGCGAAGCGGTCAGGGCAGACAGGCTTAAATTCATGTCGCTCGAGGGAGCCTTCAATATTTGATAGGTGTGTTGAGTAATCGTTCCAAATTAAGGTTTTTGTGGTTTTATTACAAAAGAATTCATTAGTTAAATTATCACAGATGCCCTTTTAATTCACATTTAGTTACAATTGATATTTCCCAGAATTTTATTTCAGTTGGCACCTAGCTAGCCGGCAGGCAAGATTCGAGTGCCGGATTTATAACATGTCATTCTTGACATTTGCCACCCCGGTCACCTGTCAGGCTGTCAGCTGTTTCCACGCAGCGGCAAAGCGAATTCACAATGGCGTTCAGGTTCGCGCCTCCAATGTGCCACCACGCCCGATCTCTAGATAAGTTATGATCCGAGATAGGAACAAAGCATGGAAGCAGTTTGTCCAAGGTGTCATGAAACGTTGAGACAGCCTGGTTGCAGGGTAAATTATGGAGGACCACGGTCCAATCAACTGAGCTTAGAAATTTATTTAAAGCCACAACGTCGGCTTTGTGGAAGTTGAGTTTTGGAACCTTATGACTTGGTTGTACGATAGATCGGTTAATGCGAAAGTCAACTTCAAGAGGGGGGATGATGAGCGTCAATTTTACGATAAGCGGAGTCGCTGCGAAATACTAAGCAATATATGTGAAGAATGTTAGAAAAACTTAGATCGAGGAGGCGATTATTATGACTGGGATGGACGTTAAATTGTAAGGCCGGGCAGGAGAAGAAGAAGAATGCCAAAAGAGCCAGAGACGAGGGAGTGATATGTTTGGGAAGAACAGGAGGTCGAGCGAAGGTCGCTTATTTAATGGAGGACAAATTGAAGTCCCAACAGAGAATATTCGCCAAAGTATCCAAAAATTCTTCAACTAGCGAAGCTGGACAAAAACACGGAAAATAAACGGGACACAATAAAAGGCGAAATGCGAGCAATGATTGCCTTATAGGGGCGGGTATTTAACAAGGTGATAGGGATAAAAGGAACATGCTGTTTTACGGCAACTAGAATACCTCCACCTAAGAGTTTACCCTTGTACTGCGCATCGCGATCGTAACGACTAATTGAGCACCCATCAAGAAGCTCGGAGTTGACGGTTGACATCTTTGATAAAAACGCCTGGCGACGACAACTGAATCAACACATCAAGGTAGCACTTTCGAATTTACCAGTAGTCACCAATGTACGGGCAAAACAGCAAGTTTCTCTACCCCACGGATCTTAAATGTGGGCTCCTTACCAGGCTTTCTACTCGGGGTGAATGACGAAACTAAGTACCCTGCGACTTTGCAGTTCTCAGTTACATGCTGTTATTTTAGGTCGATTGGTTATTTCTTTTGCACCTTTTTTCAAATGAGGCCAAGAATCCATATAAGGCTTCGGCCAATAGCTCCTATATCCATAAGTATGCTTCCATAAATCTTACAAATCGAAATTCAACCAATATATTCGAATCCTTCCCAATTAATTCAACTAGGACAAACATTTGTCCAATCCGGCCAGAAGTCATTTACTTAATAAAACACTTTGTAGCCATTTATTTAAATTGAAATTTCAATGCTCGGAAATTGAATCATGGAAATAAAACAATCTCCTACTCGATTGTGGACTGCTGGCCGCCTCCACCTTCCTGAACAGGATAATGGCCGAGGGATGGAAATACATACACACTCGCAATTACTGCTATGAGAACGATCAATTTGAGCGGTTTAGTGCTAAACAACTTTAATTGGATTAACTTCCGGTGTCTGCCTGCAAGGACTAACAACAAAACTCCAGCAAATATTGACCGTAATGGAGTGAGTGCTGGAAGAACTGGATGCGGGACCGGTTCAGGATAGATGATGGAGAATGCCCCCGTGGTCACGCTAGCTGGGTTTCATTAACTTAATGTAGGCCAGTCGTTGCAGGTGATGAAGGAAATATAATTGGAATTCTGCCGTACAACTGTTGAGCTTAAACAACTTCGGAGACAAAGACCAACTTCGTAAATGGAAGCGAAGAGAGTCGCTTAGGGGGTAGAGAATAGAGTCCTTGGCCGAGGGAAGGCAAGTGTGCTAGAGGTTTTGGTAGAAATTAACTTACTTAGTACGTAATAGAACTTCAGTCTACGCGTTTAAAACGAAGAAAAAACAAAACACAAAACACAGAAAGAATCTTAAAAGAATGCATCCCACCCCCAGGAAACTAATGAACTCAGTATGCTAATTTTATCAGAGTATCCTCCCCTGAAAAAAATTCGTTTAAATCTCCTTATATTATCATAATATAATCTCCACTCTAATTTCTTCAGGACAACGCATTAGTCGCATCTATGCAAAAAGTTGTGACAATGGAGGTAGACAAGCTAGAATGAACTTCTTCCACGAATCTAAAGACCCTGGAAAAATAAAACCCACCACGCAAAAAATCTAGGATCTGAGAGGAATGAGACAAAGTGAGCCGTCTGAAAGTAGCTCTAAACTACTTAACTAATGTCCTCATTCCGCTCGCTGCACGAAATTGGCTTTCCACGAAGCAAAAAGTGAAGTATCTTTATTTCAGTGGTAAGAGTAAAAAGTAATAGATACTATCTCACAGTGATTATCATTATTTGAATAGTGTATGTAAGAGGGAAAAATTTGCGGAAATTTAACTTTTGTTAGGAATATTAGGAATGAAGACGGGGGTTACACTGCAAAAATGTTGGTTCTATGGCTTCAAACAAAAGGAACTTCCACATAATTGCTTTTGGATGGAGTATAGATACTCCTACATTTAATCAAGGAGTCATTTCAGTGTTGACCATCGTTGTGATAACAGTAAATAGAAAGGAAAAAAAGATGGAAAGAGTCAAGATCGTATACTTTTTCTGTATGAGTTCAAACTCGGTCATAAACCAGCGGAGGCGACCAAGAACATTAACAGCGCATTTGGAGCTGATACGGTAAGCGAACGAACCACACAGCGGTGGATCGAAATATTCCGGTCAGGCGACGTAAACTTTCAAAGTGAGCAACGTGGAAATCCAGGACCATCGATTGACAACGACGAGGTGCGTTTGCTAGTCGAATCCGACACACGTCAGTCTGTGAGAGACATTGCACAGAAACTCGGCGTACACTATTCGACAGTTTCCCGGCACTTGCAAGAACTTGGAAAGGTAAAAAAGCTCGACAAATGGATTCCGCATGCCCTTACGGAGCAAAACATGCCACTTCGAATCGAAATTTTCAGTTCTTTACTCACCCCCAACAGAAGCGATATCCCCGAATAGTGATGAAAAGTGGATATTATACGACAATTATCGCCGATCAACACAATGGCTAGATGCTGATGAGTCACCGAAGCATATGCCGAAACCGAGCCTCCATCCGATGAAGGTGATGGTGACTGTTTGGTCGTCTATAGTTGGAGTTATCCTCAATTCTTTTTTGACACCTAAAGAAACGATAAATGCACAGAGATACTGTCAACAACTCGAATAAATGTACTAAAAGTTCAGTATTCAACGGCCGAGATTGGTCAACAGAGATGGTGTCATACTCCTTCACGACAATGAACGACCTCATATATCCAGAACAACAGTTCAAAAGCTGAAGGAATTGCAGTATGAGTCTCTGCCTCATCCACCATATTCACAGGACCTTTCGCCAACCGACCGCCACTTTTTTAAACATTTGGATAATTTTTCGACGGAAAAACAATTTAGGAACGAAGAGGCTGTCAAAATTACCTTCGACGAATTTATCAACTCCCGACAGTTGGACTTCTACGAAACTAGGCTACATGCTCTTGAATCTCGCTGGGAGAAGTGCTTTGAATCGACTGGCACCTATTTTGATTAAATAAATAAATTTTTGTAAGCTTTACAGCATTTCTGAGAAAGGTAGACAGATAAACAGACAATTCTGTGACAAGTTGTCAGATCTAGCATTAGGCATAAGCCCAAGTGACGGATAGGGGCGTATCTATTGATGTGTAAATAAATAAATTCATGCATTTTCTTTTCAAATTTTGCATGGACAAGTGTTTGATCATCTCTGGTAGGTGGACTAAAATGGCTATGGAATATCCAGAATATAAAAGCACCATTTAAGATGGAGTAAATTTACCATGCAGGGTTTCGGAACCCCAATACCCGTGGCGTTTGGGAGTGCGTGAAACTTCCAATCGTCGATATCCCTTCACTGCGTTACCCCGATGATGGAGAACTTGGCCACCGGGATAAGTAAAAAGTAAGTATTCAAAGGTAGTACCGTCTTACTAACACCAGTAACGAAACCTAAGAAAGATTAGCTAAAAGCAACGACAAAAACGGTAATAACATCCACCGGGTACTTCCAAGAGAGCCGGCCACAGGAGGTACTCCAGGACCAAAAGGGCGATCCATTCAGGAGAAGCTCCTCAGCTCTAAAATCTGCCTCAACGCTAAAGACCGAGAAAGATAAGGTATAAGGAAGGTCAATACATGATAAAGGTAAAGGAGTAATCCCGACTCCCCAACTCAGAAAACAGAGCGCTGATTCAGAGGAATTACCTTTCATGCAGCTTGAGGCAAAAATAGTTAAGCTGTCTAAGTTCGCCGACGACAAAGCAACGTGCACCAAGCCATAAGGAATCTGGTGGAAGCTAAAGACATTATAAGGGGAACCTGAAACCCTCTGTCCCAGGCAACCCAAGTGACATCTACCCTCAATGCCGCAGAATTACGGCTAAACAAAAGAGAACGTGACAAGGAGGGGAATCCTCTAAGCAATCAATATGCCCCCACGAGGAAAAAACTCATAGTGGCTGTTCCGAAAACTAGGACAAACAACGAACGTTGGCTAGCGCAGCATATCCCAAGGGGGTTGAAAACAATGGATGAACTAAAGCTACCAACTAAAAAATGAAATGGAAAACCAAAGTGCGAATTCGTCTAGATGTTATGGTCATCTCCAGCAAGGGCAGTCTGTCCTATGCGGAGATACTCAAGAAGGTCAAAACTAATCCCAACCCAAAAGATCTGAAGGGAAATGTCAACAGAATCTGAAGAATCTGATCTCATGCTAGCACTGAAAAAATCCAGGGCGGCCAAAGTTAATGACTTTCGCAGGGGAGAATGTCAAAATGCATGCCCAAAGTTATGAAGTGACATCGAAAAGGGAAATCTCCTTTGCCTTGAAGGAACAATTCAAGTTGGACGAGTTAATTGTGAATTTACGAAAAGCCTATGGTTGGACTCAAACGACCACAATACGGCTACCAGTGGAGACAGCGCAGAAGGTGTTGGTGGTCGGAAAAGTCCGAACTGGATGTGTAGTGTGCCGTTTAAGGCAACAGATCTCACTAAAGCGGTGCTTTAAATATCTCATGTTTGGGTACTTCACGAAGGCATGCACCAACAGCATTGATCGATACGAGCAATGGAGTCTTTATTGCCAGGGAGTGTAATAGGGACCCCAAAAGCCTATTGTGCGAAGGAAGGGAGGGTGGGATAACGGGCATATTACTAAAAGTGGTAAATAGCCGGAACTTAGGAATTTTATGACTGTACTGAAATAATGAGATTTATTCAAATAAACCTCAATCACTGCAAGGTCGCTCAGCATTTATTTCAGTAGTAACCTTAAAGAAAGCGTTAGTTGCCGTATGGATCGTAGATTCGGCTAGTGGAGCGAAGATATGGGCTTTCGTTCAACACAGCCACAAAAAGTACTACGAGTCAGACAGCCAGTGGCTTCATGTGGGTAAAAGTAAGTGTGCAGCTGCTACACCCCACCATGTCTGACACAGTCTGAATTTGACAAAATACTTGACAACTATATTCTTGACACAAGGAGCGAAGTCTAAAACTGATTGCTGGTGATCTGAGCGTTTGGGAACTTGGTTGAGGTAGCAGTGAAGCAAACGTAAGAGGGTGGCGATTATTAGAAGCTCTTGCGCAGTTTAATATAATTCTGGATAACGAAGGTGATATAAACATCTTTCGGAAACAAAGATCTGGCCCTGTTGTAGACTTAACTTTTGTCAGTCTTGCACTAGTGCCTTGTATGTCTTGCGCATCAGCAAAGGCTACACCGTCAGCGATCACACAAGGCAATCTGTTTGAAAAAAAAGGCGAAGAAGGAAAAAAGAAAACAACTGACTACGGCGCCAAAAACGCGTCTGTCCAAAGACAAGGACTCTGCAAACCAAAAGCCAAGAACAGAAAGGACGAGGAAACGACGAAAAACTAGATCGTCGACTCTGCTCATTAAGCCAACGGAAAGCAAGACATTTGCGGAAGTCCTTAGTGTAATCCGCTTCAGGATGAAACCCGAAGACAACGGAACAGAGGTGTCTTCCATAAAAAAGACAAGGAGTGGCGGAGTTCTCGTCGAACTGGGCCCAAAGACGACTAACAAGAGTACGTTCTGCGGCCATAAAGCGTGAATATAACAAATACCCGGGTAGGTATCACCTCTGTAAATGCTCGAGGCCAAAAACTCGCCGTGGTGGAAGTCCCCGAGCAATATGCGAGGAAACTCGTTAGCAGCGGGAGAATCAAAATTGGATCGCACATACTGCGGGCTCGTATCGGTGTCCAATCTTCAGGGCAGAATTGGAAAGGGCTAGGGAGCAAACGGCATGATCGCATTTTAAAAATCAACATGCACCGGAGTGCAACCGCTCACCAGTTGCTAACACACTTCCCTGCGAAAGTGTTGATCTAGTGCTAATTAGCGAGCAATACCGAAACAAGGACCCGTCCTCATGACATCTCGACTTATCGGACCCCGATGCCATCTGGGTCCGGGACGACGTTCGACTTCGTGTTCTTGCCGAAGACCGAGTGAACGGGGAAAAACAAAAAAGAAAAATGGCGTACGTTCAGTCATCTTCAACAAATCCACCAGTGCGGTCCGATAAGTAGTTAGCCTTACCGTCCGTTGGCGCCACTATCGAAAGAGAATTATCGTCTAGTGCGTTCTAGTATACGCCCACTGCCAAAATTCCAGTCGAATCGGACTCATAATTTCATTTTGACCGCGAATACAAACGGATGAGTCCTCGGATTTTATAAGAATGGCAAAAAGAGCAATATCGTTCGGTGATTCGATTTATGTTTTTGGAAGGAAAATCGTGCTGCGAAATTAAAGAGCGATTGGATTCTATGTACCGTGACTCTGTTCTGCGATGCGGAACGTAAAAATTGGTTTAACGAGTTGCGACGTGGTCATCATCATCATCAACGGCGCAACAACCGATATCCGGTCTAGGTCTGCCTTAATAAGGAACTCCAGACATCCCGGTTTTGGGCCGAGGTCCACCAATTCGATATCCCTAAAAGCTGTCTGGCGTCCTACCTACGCCATCGCTCCATCTTAAGCAGGGTCTGCCTCGTCTTTCCTTTTCTACCATTGATATTGCCCTTATAGACTCTCCGGGCTAGATCATCTTCGTCCATACGGATTAAGAGACCCGCCCACCGTAACCTATTGAACCGGATTTTATCCACAACCTGACGGACATGATATCGCTCATAGATTTCGTCGTTATGTAGGTTACGGAATCGTTCATCCTCAGGTAGGGGGCTAAAAATTCTTCAACGAGGTCGCATATCGGTTTTTGATGAAGCACACTCAAGTGTTTCCAATATGGCTAATGGGGGGGGAAGACGTGACAAAAATCCAGGATCTCGTATTGACAGCCCGCCGATTGCAAGTACACGAGAAAGCTGAGATATTAAGCATTTCAAAATATTACGTGGGTCATATCCTGCATAAAATTTAATACATGAGAAATCTGCGTTTGCTCACTCCCGATAACAAACAGAAGCATGACCCCACTTCAAAGCAATGTTTGACACTGTTAAAGCGCAATCCAAAGGATTTTCTATGTCGTTTCATAACCATCGACGAAACATGGTTCCACTGGTACACCAGAGGCCAAGGAACAACGGAAACAGTGGCCTTCACCCGGCAAACGTGCTCCGAGGAAAGCGAAGATTGCCCTGTCAACCAGAGAGGTGATGCCTACCGTTTTCTGGCATTCACAAAGTGTGATCTGAATCGACAACCTGTAGAAGGGCAAAATAGTCACAGGGCTCTACTATGCCCAATCGGCCCTATAGATTCGACGACAAATTGCAGAAAAAAGCATAATTTGACAAAGGCATTGCACCCCGACAACGCACCTGCTCACGCCTCCGCCGCCTTGACGTCCTAATCGTTGAATTACGCTACGAACAGCTACCCCATCCACCATATTCTCGAGATTTGGCTCAGTGCGATTTCTTTTTTTTTCCAACCTTTAAAAAGTCACTCGCTGGAAAGAAATTTGAGTCGAATAAAGAAATTTTAATAATAATAATAATAATCGTTGGCGCAACAATCCATATTGGATCTAGGCCTTGAAGTGTGTTAGAGCACTTCATTCAAGACCGTAACGGTACACCACAGTACACTGTGGGAGGCAATGTGGTCAGCATTGCGCTCGCCCGAGATTATTACCCTGATTTGACTCAGGTACTCATTCACAGCTGAGTCGACTGGTGTCCGACATCCAATCACGATAACAAATTCCTCTGCCCCCAGCGAGATTTGAACCGCGACCTTCCGCTACGACAGCCCAGCGCTCTAACCACTTGAGCCATCCGGACACCAAAGAAATTTTAGCTTCGTCGAAATTTAAATACTTCTCTTGTTACTGTCACCATAATATAGGGTGCGGCAGCATAACTTCTTTTTTAAAATGCGCGCCACTCAGTTAGTTGATGTCGTAGCGGAGCGCTAGTGGTCTCGTTCAAGAGGGGATACTGTAAAGTTTTGTCCCGACACGGTTCAGTCGCCATCATGCGTTGGAATAGTGAGGAGCGTGCCTTTGCCGTTGAGGTTGACTTTTCAAGCAGATATTCGGTTATTGCAACACAGCGTGCATTTCGGAATCGCCCCGTTGGCTCCCGTCCCAGACCGCAAATCAATTGTTACATGGGTCACTACATTCAGACAAACTGCAAGTGCGATAAAAGGAAGAACTGGAGTCCCTCGGCTCGTTAGATCACCTGAGAACATTGAAGCAGTGAGAGCGTCAATGTTGCGATCGCCACGACGTTCTGCGCGCAAACACGCATCTGCCCTTGGACTATCCGATCGTTCTGTGAGAAGAATTCTTCGTGATGATCTTCATTTTCATCCCTATAAGATGGCGATAGTGCAGGAACTTTCAGAACGTGACTTCAATTCTCGGATGAACGCGTGTGAGCTTCTTCTTGACGTCGTTCCCGAGGGTGCTATTGTTCTTTTTAGCGATGAAGCCCATTTTCATTTGTGTGGGTCGGTTAACAAACAAAACATGCGCTACTGGACTGACACCAACCCTCGAGAATTGCATCAAAAGCCTTTACATTCACCCAAAGTCACAGTGTGGTGTGCAATTTCCTCAGCTGGAATTATTGGTCCCTGGTTTTTTGAGGAAAATGAGGTTACAGTGACAGTGAATTCGGACCGGTATGTAAACATGCTACAGAATTTTTTTCCCCCAGCTAGAAAATTTGGATTTGGGGGACACTTGGTTCCAACAAGACGGTGCAACAGCACACATTTCAAGAGCATCGATGGCTGTTTTGATGGAACACTTTCCAGAGCGCCTTATCTCAATTAGAGGCGATTTGGAATGGCCGGCACGCTCTCCCGATCTGTCCCCTTGTGATTTTTTTCTATGGGGTTTTTTGAAATCCCGTGTTTATGTGAACCGTCCAAGAACCCTACAAGATTTGAAGACCAACATCCAAAAAGAAATTGCCAACATAACACCTGCTATGCTAACAAGAGTCATGACAAACGCCGGAAATCGGTTTACGCAATGTATGGAGAATCGGGGACGTCACCTAACAGATTTGATCTTCAAAACAATGTAAATAAAAACTTTAGACATGTACCTACATTATAAAAAATAAATAAATATTTTCCGATGCATACAATAGTTTTTATTGAGTTTTGAAAAAAGGAAGTTATGCTGTCGCACCCTGTATTTTCAACAAATTTCCAACTACATTCTTATGTTAGCGTTACAATTTTTCTTTTTGGTTTTTACCCGGGTCGGCGGATGTGACTCCATTTTTTCGTTGTGTGACACGAAAACTGTCATTCTATTCGCCCCAGTCTCATGTCAGACCGTCAGCTGTTTCTACGGCTATTGAATGCATCGATGGAGGCGAATTCATTTTGGTGATTAGGTTCGCGTCTCCGATGTGCCGCCACAAGGTCATCGCCGCCAGGGAGCCCTCGGGAATACATATTTTTTAGACGGATTAAAAAAGTTGGAGCATCGTTGGGTCAAGTATATCGTGCTAAGACGAGATTACGTTGAGAAAAATTGACACTTTTCATAAATTTTCGTTTTTCTTTTGTAGGTTAAGTACTTATCGGATTACCCTCGTATGTGATACTTACTTCCTTGCATCTACCCTTCATGATCCAAAGCTCTAGGCTGCTGAGTATAGTCTATTTTTGATTAGATTAGACACCGCATACATAACTTATAGAAAATTACTATGTCGGATATAATGCCACTTTTTAATATTAGGTTACGTCCCAGAATCCGTGATCGAATGCGATCAACGTTCAAAACTCCCTACTTTTATGGGAGAGACGGTAAAATTGGTATTTTATTGCAGCCGCTGCTCGATTAGAATCATCATGTAAAATTTGATTTGACGCCTGAGACGTTATGACTTTTCTATCCAGTATAAACGACTCTCTGACACCCTCCAAAAAATTGAAGTTACCTAAACGTAAACCACAATTGCACAAACAAATTGTCCTACTCTGAAAGGCATGAACCCAGATTGGGGGCCAAAAATTGATTAAGGTTTATTACCCATTTTTCATCCTTGATTTTGCTGTATACATAAAACCGCTAAAATATTATTTGGTCAATTTTCAATTCTGATTGAACTGAAATTTCCTGCGAACAACATTTGAAAATATTTGGAAATTCAATGAAAGCATTACTTCGCACCAATGAACCTAATCATTCCCAATATTATTCAATTTAATTTCAAAATTTATATAATATTGGAATCAGATATTTTATGCGAGGCCTTTAG